>NC_089152.1:9323852-9948852 GCF_009819655.1 Sylvia atricapilla | reverse complement strand
AGACAATGAGTTCAATGCCTAGGCAAAGGTAACTTTTCATCCAAACAATTGGCAGGGGTTTCTATCTCTTTGTTTCTCCTTTGCCCTTCTTCCTCTCTGTGTATTCCCTGTTCCTCTCCATGTTTCTGAGGTTCATCCTGTATCTTTGTGCCTTCCCGTCAGATACCAGTGGTGGTGTTTGATTCTTTTGACCTCTGTCCCCCCTCCATTACTATTCTGTTTGCAGAACTGCCCCCTTAATTTTCTTCTGTGCTCTTTTCCATTCCCCATCACGGTTTCTGCAGAAGTTTGAACCTCTAATGGTGTTACAGCCAACAAAAATAACCTTCAGGGTTACATTTCCTCCATGGCAAAGGTGGACAAAGCTCCCAGTTCTTGTGTGGAGTGTAGGGCTGTATTACAGGGGAGAGGGCAGCAGTGGGGCTGTGCCCCCCGTGCTCTCTGCACAAGGGCTCTGCCAGTGTGGGGGGCCCAGCAAGCCTAAGACAGTCTGTTCCTTATCCTGCAGTGGAAGAGGAGAGCTCAACAAATTGTGTCTCCAGGGCATCCTAGTACCAACCTGCTTCCTGGGGCCCTTGACAGGGACTGAGCCACAGGGCTCAAAACCTGAGCCTCTGCCTCCTGCTCCTGGTTAAATTTATTCATAACTTGCCCTCATGGAGATTTATAAGTACAGGTGCAAGCTAAAACTCCTGAAAAGCTGTCATTCATTTTATTTCTAACAAATAACTTCCAGATGTTTGCCTCTAACTCCCGGAGTGCTGATATGATCAGCTTGGGGCTCCAGTTGTTCAGTCTTATGTTAGATGACAGAACAGAGAGTGAAATGAATGCTACCCATTGCCAGTTGTTTGCAGTCAAAGGGACACAAGATTTCTAACAAGATGAAACTGAGAGTTCCAAATGAGACTGGGAAGGTTGAGTTGAGAAAACAACTGACTGGCACTGCAATGATGGAACAGTAGTAACTAGATTTAAAAGAAAATGAAAATAATCTTGTATGATAGAAAAGGCGGAAATAATGGAACATTTCTGAAAGAAAGTGTCCTGTCATGTACTGCAAAAAATAGGTCTATACTTATCATAAGGTGTTTCTTGCTGCAGACTCTGAGAAAAGCTTCTTATGTGGGAAACATTGATTTGCATAGTGCTGCTTGCAAAAGCTGTAGCTTAATTCTCAATGTCAAACTTGGGGGAGGAAGTGTTTTTCTTTGACTGGCAGAGCCAAGAGATTATTCTTACTCTAGAAAAAAACCGAGCAAGGCAGTCCAATGGTAGTTCTGGTGATTCTATATGCCCTATGTGCCATGCAGATTAGAAAAAAATAGACTGGCTTAAAAATACAGGGCATTAGGCTCAATTTTGCAGAGAATTGCAAAGCAAAATCATCAGTTAAGCTGTTAAATTGTCATAAACACTGTAAAATACTATCTTGAAACTTGGTCTGAAGTAGAAATGTAATATGTGCAGTGTGAGTTGTGACACCCATGGCTTCGTATTTACAGTATCAGAAAGATATTTTACTGAACATGGGCATGTTTCTCTTGTAAAAAGTTTAAATTAGTCTTCAATATTGTAAGCAGTATTCATTTATGGCACAAACAAGCCATGCTTCACCTCCTTCCTGAAGAGCACATGGGTAGCAATGGCAGGGCTGTATTATTTAAGAATAAAGAAGGGTGTAAGGCTGGAATACCACACACAGTTGGCAATGGATTTGTTGGATTTGTCTGACAAAGGAACTCCCAGGTGATCAATTACTCAGCATTCAGGGCCAGCAGGGCAGAGAGGGAAGGACACGGGGAGTCACGATGGACCTTGGCTTGTACAAGTGCCCTCTTCAGCTTTCTGTGGACCTCAAAAAAGGAGATGTGCAAGGCCACAGAATCCAGGCAGCAAATGCACCAGATAACATCTTCCACTCGCAGGAAATTGTCAGTTGTGTCACAAAACCACTGCAAATCTTGCTTGCTTCATCTGGAAAGTATTTCTGGGTACAACCTCATAGTGTGGCCTGCAAATTTTGTTACTCTGTTCTGGTGGGGAACATACTGTGAGTAATTTTTGTCTAATGGAGTGGTGGTTTGATGCCACTTCTAATGTGTTCCTGCTGTTTCACATAAGGGGTGTTTTTTTGTTGGAATATACTTGAAGGTTCTTAGCAAAATTAGATTACAGAATATAACTGGATTAAATAATGTGTCTCATAGTATATTCTGAAGTCATCCAGAGTACGACATATTGGTTCAAATTAAGCAGTGAAGAAAACAATTAGAACTGTGGTGTTCCATGGTGAGTGCTTAGGCTGTATGTGGTAGTGGCTCATAGAGTTAGTCAAAATATATTCCTGCTGCAAACTATTACTAAAATTATAAAGTTCAACACTGAGCAGCACACCATTTGTTTTGTCTTTAGAGTATGAGGACAAAAGAGATGCAGAAAAAGCTGCTAACCACACAAATATGAATGTGGTAAGAACATTTGTCCTGTCTTAAAGGAACATGCAAACACATAAAACAAGTCAAATGACATTTCCCAGGGTTGAGAAAAACTTCCATAATCAAGGACACAGTTCTCTCCTGCTCTATAGTAAGTAATTACAGCCTTATGTTCAATGTTCATAGAGGAGGAAAAAGAAATCAAGTGATATATTTGAGTAATAGACTTTTCAAGAGTCAGATCTACATCATTCTTCAGTGAGTTTATAGGTTTACTTTTATTTTTTAATTCTCAAAGCGACCTATAATTTTACCGTAGATTTATTGGAACTGTTAATAAAGTGAGTCTGGTTTTTCCTTTCTGTTGCTTACATATGAGACATTAGACTTTATATTAAAAAAACTATTTATCTTTGATATCTAATTTATTTGTAATGGGTTATATTTACTGATTCACACAGGCTACCTTTCCCATTAAACTGGTTTATAAAAATGCAGTATAATTTTTACACAAAGCAATAGTTTTGTTTTATTCTAGTTCTACAAATTTCCAGCTACGTTTTTTGTCCTAGAAGTCTGGCTGAGCTCAGAGTCAGTCCATGAAACTGCACTAAATTGCATATTTCATTAATAGAATTTTTCTGTTTGCTTTGGACGTTCTTCCTAGTATTTCGTAGCTTGGGGGAAAAGGCAAAAGAAAATAAATGACTACAGTTGGTTTTTTACTCAGCTTTGCTGGAGATACAGAGGAGTTTCTCTTCTGCCTTTTGCAGGCAGTTCTGAGGAACTCTAAATCCCCACAGTTTGGTCATGCAGATACAGCGTCCATCCTCCCCAAGGGAGGACACTGAGGCTTGCAAATTAACATTTCCTGCTAAAATTTCTGGTAAAAGCTCCCAGCCAGAGCTATCAGCAGTCTGGATCACTGTCTGGGAAGAAGCACTTGGTGCAGGGGAGGAAGAAGGAAATGGTGACTGTGAACTTATTAATGGTGTCGCCAGACAGGACTTTAATGTCTATTTTCTCTTGTTTGTTCCTTGGCATAAAGCTTTCACGCTCTCAGTGGAAGGCCCAGGGCTGCTGCATCCTTTCCTTAGGAAAACCAGCAGAGTGAGAAACGTACTCTGGATAGTTGCAAAACAGATTATACAGGCTTGTTTAATGCCAGAATTCAGATCTCGAGGGAGATTGATTTTGGATAGGGGCCAGCTTTCCTTGCAGCTAATTACGAGGGTTTTGCATAGGTGGACAATATTTTGTTATTTAATGAGTCAATGGAGCCTCTCTTATTTCATACTGCTCCTTCTTTTAGTTCATTGTTGTTATCCAGGTGGAATGAGGATGTCACTGCCTGACTTGAAAGGTGCCATATGAAGCTCTGTTCCATGTGACAGAAGAGCCACCTGTGCACAGCTCCGGCACTGGTTCCTATTGTAAACCATTTGTGCCATTCTCAGCTGCAACATCAGACCTTTTTAGATGAGATAGATAAATTTAGGTGTCCAAAAAATTGTGCAGAAGGTGATAGGCACCTGCTGATGCTAATATTTGAGAAGCTGTTTTTGCTGCTCTAGTCTCGGCTTGGCTTGGCTCAGATTTTGGAGTCCTTGCAGGGAGGAGCAGAGAATCTGCTCGTTTCAGAGGCAGCACATAGTGCTGGTGCTCAGACATGCCCTCTGGAAGGGTCCACTCAAGGGTCTGAGGACTGGTAACCTGAGCAGTCTGATAAAGCTTCTGAGAAAAAAAAAAAAAATCTGACACCCACTCTGATTATAGGGAAGACAAGCAGTGTTCTGTAGTGCCTCTTCAAATGGCATATGAAAAGTCCACATCTGCTCGACCAAATGCACCTTTCAGCCACTGCTGGCTGTGTGCTTATAAGCCTTCCTGGTTTATGCAGCACTTATGCTGCAGTTTGCAGGTGAACACGTGTTTACATTAAAGATTCACTCAGTGTTTTTGCATCTTCTCTTCTTATCCCCTCCCCCCCACATTACAGATCTTTGCACATCTTTCAAACTTTGTGACTGCATTAGCTCTCTGTGACAAAGCTTCACTGATGCCATACAACTTGCAAAACTATTTGATGCAAGTATCTGCAGATGTTATCTCTCTTTCCTGGAAATCTCAAGGCTAAATTATATGAGGCTATTCAACATCTATAGATTCTTATCTGCATAATTACTGCCCATGTACTTAATTTGAGAAATGCTAACATGGTACCTGGAGAGATAATGTTTGGACAGTAGGGCAAGATTTAATCTTAAATGGATATTTGATACCCAGCTGGATTTGTTTCCAAGTTAAGGACTACAGTGTCAGAGTGCTTTATGGGCTTCCTTGCTGATGGGTTGTTTATTGAAGATCTGCCTTGTGGGAGACTCATGTGCTGAGGCCTTGCCTGCTGCAGCTTTAATCCTGCTAAATTTTACTAGGAGTTGGTAATACATTGATTGCTTGTGCATTTCTACGAAGAAAATTGTGCTGCTGGTACAAAATAGTAATTTATTTTGTACCAGCAGCATCTCCTTTGGCATATCCAGCAGTTCTTTTGTAAAGTAAATGATACTCTTAGGCAGAAGATGCAGCGATTGCTTTGTATCAAAGATAACAGTATAATTACACAGATTTTTTTTTTCACTCAAATGAAATAAAATGGAATGTGCCTACCACAAGTCCAGATAGAGCAAAATTATATTTACAAGAAAACTAGAATGAAAAACTGCTTTGTTGCAATAAATTCTACTCTAATTGCAGTTCTGCTTATAATGAAAATCCCACTTTATTAAAGACATGCGGAGTTAGGGGGATTGGCATAACTGTAAAAAGGTTCTACTCTACTTAAGGAAAAAAAAAACGTGATTCTGTCCCAGGCGTGTGATGTTTAAGGAGCCCTGTGGGCTGGCAGAGGCACTGTGTGTTACTGAACCAGTGTCAGGTTTCAAACTACCCTGTAGGTCCTCAGGAATGAAGAGGCATCTGTATTAGAGGAAGCCAGTCACTCATCCCCTCTGCCAGTGGAGTTCCTAGTGGTCAAAAGAAAGGGATGCCCAGGACTCTTAAATCTTTCTGACTGTTTTCCTCCTTATCATAAAACCTGAAGTTAGTCTGGTGGATTGGTCATAGCTGTGAACAAGCGGAATTAATGCTAAACTTTAGAGTGAAAAAAAGGAATGTACTACTGTGAATTTCCTCGGGTTTTTTTAAAAAGACGTCTTGAATATGCCTTCAGTCTCAAGTCTTCATTTGCTGGAGACAAAGTTCCCTATTTAGAAAAGGTTTGACTGCCAAGAACTCCTCTTGGTTTTCTCTAGTGTCAGTTGACAGCTCCACTCAGTCTAAGAAACATGTACTCAATAGAGAAAAATACAGTTGTGTTTATTATCAGTATTGAACATTTCTCCTTTGCTGTACTGGCTGCTGGCCACTGACTTTGCATTTATTCTACCTGCACAATCCCATTTCAAAGCCAGCAGCTTTGTTGTTGCTCAGAGCAGTTCCCAGGCAGGGTACTGGAAGGAACACAGGTGAGTCTGTGCATCCTGAAGGTGGGCAGAGCACACCCCTTGGACCCTAAAGAATTCTAGTGATGTCCAGCAGGTTCACAGACACCTGAGTGAGCTGTGTGAAGGTGTGGTGTGTGTGGCAGATGGCAGGGAGACTAGTGAAGGAGGAGGAGAAGGAGGCAGCTTCATATTGTCACCATCCAGTCTTGGAGGACTACACTGGCACATAGAGGATGCCCACTTATGCAGAGGCTGGAAAGCTGTAAGATACAGATAACAGATGGCAGCAGGTATTAAAAAATTACTATGGTCAGTAAAGCCTGAACTGTGTCAGCACAAAAAGACGTGCTACTAGTGACAATACAAAGGAAAGTTTATTCCTTAACAAATGGAGGTTTAGGACAAAACGGAGATCTTCTAGGAAGCCTAGCACTAACTGAATTATGCTATTTTTGGGCTGTACTCTCTTGCTTTTCTTGGTCTGTTTGTGACAATTGCAGTGTTGGTAGATCAAGCCATGAAAAGTTTGTCTGGCATGAAGTAGTTGGAAAACTTCCTGGTAGACTGGAACTTCCTTTTTGTCAGATGAGTCTGTTCAAATCCAGATGGTTCAAAGAAAACTGTCACTGAAATTCATATTCATAAGGAAAAAAATGAAAACTGATAATGGAGTTCTGCTGTATTCCGATGCATCTGTAATCATCTCTAAAATAAAACTAGTAAGTGGTATCCACCAGAAAAAAGAGACCTGATAGATAGGAAACAGATTAGCACTTACTGCTATATTTCAGGATCTTGCAGAATCACCAGAGAGCAAGCAGTTTTAATAGTATTAAACAATAGAACTACTGTGCCATATTTAAGTCTCCCAGAGTGCTGTGCAGTTCAACTGTTAAAATGCAGGCAGGAAGAATTTCCCTCAGGGCCAGAAGAATGTTGTATTTGTACTAAAGTGTCTGCTCAAGGGGGGGGATGGAAAGTCAGCCACAGCCTGCCTGTAAAATTAATACACCTGAGGCGACAGCAGACGAGTGAGAAGTTCCTTTCCCATAAGACAAAGATGGTGGTAAAGCCAAAGGCTGCATTTATTTGTTTGGAGTGATGTGAACCCCGATATATTAATGCTCTGATTTTGAACACGTCTTGGCTGATGACCTGCGAGACTTAGAGACCAATTTCTCTAGTTGGCTTGGCTAGCCTTTGCATCTGGGTAAAAGTTACTGCTGCCAACAGAGGAGAGAGGACAGCACACTGAAACTTTCACAGCAGTGCTGGAGTTCGAGGAGGGAGCTGGTCCCCAGAGCTCAGTTCCAGCTCTCCCAGCCAGTGGAATAACCAGACTTGTGTCAGCTGAAGAGAAGAGGGGAGAGGAAACAAATCTCTCAGCCTTCTGGGAGTTGCTAGGCACGCTGTTTTTATGTGGCTGCCCTTAAAGCCTTTTGTGAGACAGAGTGTGGCTGGTCCTGATTGCAGAGGGGAAAACAGAGGAATCTCAGAGCTGCTGGAGTACAAGGGAAGGAAACTGAGCACGTTGCAGTATCCACCCAGGTGTGCTGTTCAGCTGCCCATGAGCTAGCACCTCACAGAGGCAATCACAACCCTTATTTGCATGTAAGCCCAGAATACCAGGGATGCCTGACTGCAGGACATTGGCTCTGAAGTACAGGGTATTCTGTCTGATGAATTTTGTCAGAAACCAATAAAACATGGAATCAGGTGCTAGTGCCTTAAAGATGACTTCTTCCTTTTTTCTTCATCTGAAGCAATTCAGTTTCTGCATGTTGCACATTCTGTTCCTGTTTGAACAGCTGAAAATGTTCATGCTACTTTTTTTTAAATTGATAAAGGCATCCATTTCTGCGACCTATGTATAGAAAACCATTATTATAGGGTTTAAAAAATTCTTCTGAAGTACAGGCCAGATCATTTAAGCTGCTGGTTTTCTCTTAGTGCGGGATATAACTACAGATGCTCCCCAGCATGCCCTCACCACACAGAAATACTTGACTCTAGTGAACAGCCCAGGGATTCAGTATGGGGAGACCTCACAGCCTTCAGACAAAGTTCTGTGCATATTTGGTCAGAATGGAGAAGTTCTTGCCAGTACTTTCAGTCAGAAAGTGGGACCTTAATGAAGACCCCAGTGAGCCATCTCAAATCTTAAGATTATAAAGACTTAGAGCGCTTTGAATTCTGTGCTGGTTTGTCATTTGGCAAAATGACAACCATGAGGCACAGACCAGTGTTAAGGTTATTCACATTTTTTGTGGAGTGTACGATTCACATTTTTTTTCTCTGCTGAAGAGACATAGATGAAATTTCTTTCTCTAAAGACAAATAGATGAAATTTCAAGCCCAGTGTACTTGTGCAGAAAATGCAGGTCTAAAAGGGGTCTTTGAATCAGGTAGATGCTGCAGCAAATATAACTTGCTGGACTTGAATGGTTTTTGACATGAGGACTGGTTTCCATTCAACTTTGTTCTCGCTGGACGGAAAAGTCAGTGTGGATTAATGAGTAAATGGCTCTCTTTTTCTGACTTGGCTGATGTATTCCATCCCTTTTTGCTGTGTGATTCATTGAGAGTGAGGACTCTTGTGTAAGTATATAGTGTGAGATTTGCAGAGTTGCTTTGTAGGAGTTGTATTTGCTTAGAAACCTACAGTACTGCTGTGATTACCAAGATGTGACATAACTTGTTTGAATTATCACCAACACAATTTTAAATTTCAGAAATAAGTGGGTGTTTCCCAGGTATCAGCCTCATGGTCCCAGTATTACCAGTGCCTGGTGCTGTAAGTTTCCCAGCAAGCAGGGGCACTGCTTGCCCAGGGATGCCAGGGCCCAGCACAAGGAGGGCTGGGGTTCTCTCTCTCCCTCAGTGCCTCAGTTCCTCTGAATGTCAAAATGAAACCAGTAACCTCCCTTTGCAAGTTTGGAGATCTGTGCACTTTTTCCGTAGGCATGCTAAGTGATAATGACATTTATTTTTTCACTTTGATATCCTATCAGGAGCTAAAAAAGTCCCCCAGTTTGTCAGCCTGTTCTGTGTAAAAGTTCAGACCTTTACCAGTGGCAGGGTCTGCTGGCTGGCTTTTTCTGCTGTCATTGTAGAACGTGACCACAGTGGGCCACTTGTCTGGGCCAGAGGCCGTCCAGGCCTTACCACAGTGCAGATGAGAATACAAGTCACTTTGGGACAGCATCGTTAATTATTCCCAGCCAAACACAATGATTCACTTTTGCATGTGCTACACTTGCAGTTTGATAACCAAAGTTTCCTGTAAAGCATGAGAGGAGAACTTATAAACAGTAGAAAGTGGGAGTTCTTGATTATGGCTGAAGTGTGCAAGAAGGCAGAAATTGTGATTTCCCAACAGCATTGCTTCAGTTCTGGTGTAACTTGGCTTCACCTATTGCACTGAGGAAATACAGTGGGCAGCCAGGCCCAAAACACAAACAAACAAACAAACAAAGAAACAAATGTATATAATAGTGGTTGGCGTGTGTGGCAAACAGAACTTACAGCCCAAACCCAGCTGTGCCAGAGAGAACCCTGGTGGAGCTCGGATAGTCCTTGTGTTCAGCACTGTGTGCTGGCACTCCCCTAAAGCAGGTCCAGTCCCACCAGGGAGTAAATTTCCTGGTTTAATACAAAACTTGCCCCCAGGCTGAGTAATGGAAGAGTTGCTGGGTTCTGGGAGGAGTAAAGGTGTTGACAGTTCATTGGGAATAAGAAAATGAGTCCTGTGGCTGGTTACATGCCGAGAGAGAAGGGCCAGCATCCTGATGGGAGAGCTCTGGCAAGTCACATTACACTAAATATAAGATTTTCTTCTCAAAAAAATGCAAGCTGTCAAAATTGTGTGTTGCTAATGATGTGGATTGGAGGCCAGAGTTCGGCTCTCAAGAGCTCATCTATGTAAAACAGGATCAAAAACGGGAACTGGAACTTCAGAAACAGATTAAGAAGACAAAGGGTGTGTTATCCCAACACTTACTGTCTGCTGTATTGTTACATGGCAGCATTGTAGATAATTCTTCTAGGAATCAATTTAAAACAGGAAGTAGATAAAAGGAAAACCATGCCAGAATGAAACATCTAGTGATCTGCAGGCCTTCTGTTATAGATATAAATCTGTGTTGTTTTGTTGAGAGAGATGCATCAGTGAGAACATGATTTAGATTAATCTGAATGCTAGATTTTATCAAAGCACTGAGTTAGGACGCTACATTATGAGTTCAGAGTCTGTGACATTTGTCTACATCTTGTATGAAGCAGAAACAGGAAATATCAAGGGCTGGAGTAACTGGTTTCACCCAGGTTGAAGAGCAGTTTGCTAAATTTTATTCACCTTTCAAAACTCATGTCTTTGTATTTCAGCAAAGAATAAACCGTCTCTGTACAGCACAGGGTCTTTGAAGGCCAGGTTTACCTTTGTCCTTGAATCTGTTGAGCAAAGGCAGAAACCTTGGACACTTTGTTCTCTCTTATTCATTATTCAAACTGTTGTGGCCTCCAAACAACAAAAGAAAGAGCTGCACGGGGCCAGACTCCTACTTCATTTACACTGAAGTAATTCCAGCATATTTTCCTTGTATTTGATGGAATTGCTTTGGATTTCACTGGATTTGCTAACCAGGTCAGAATTCAGTCCGTGGACTATAAAATTCATTTTGTGCTCTGAACAGTTGTGCCTGTTAGGAAGGTCTGCCTGGACAGCATTTTATGTTACTTGCACTGAAGTTGACTGAGTTGGTAACAAAAGAGTGCTGTGGAAGTCTGCAAGGAAGACATAGACAGTGATGTCCAGTGTCTAGCAGAAAGTACATGAAAAATAGGAAGCTGAATCTTAAGTCATCTACATTTCCTTGGAGAAAGAAATAGGTAAATGAACATGGATTGGATTACTATTCATATACTTCAGAAAGTGATGAATGTTATGGTAAGCAAAGGAAAATGTGAATTGTGAAAACTTGATCCTGAACATGGAGAATTTCTTGCCCAGAAATATGAGCTACAATGAGTCACAAAGCCTCTCTCTGTTGAGAAAAAGGAACCATGTTGGTATGACCTGGTTAGACAGATCCTGTACCTTGTCATGCCAGTTCATAGGTAATTGTTTATTTCCCAGCTTTCAGCATCCAGGAAGATTGGGCTAAGGTTTCTGAGAAAGTATATTACCATGCAGAATTCAAATTTCTGCAACAAATAGAACCTGAATCAATGAAAGTTTAAGGGTTGGTATAAATCTATCTGTTCACTTGAAGTTTTGTTTTCTGGGATGTTAAATCTATGCCTAAAATGGTAGGTTAAGAGAAAGGATTTTTTACTTTGTAAAATGAATCTCTGTTTTTCTTAGAATTACAAAAACTAAGTTTACGTTAACAGTCCTGTGGCTTCCAGCATATCTTGATAATGAAGACTGTTAATTCCTACTGTGATGAGTCAACTCAAGCAGATTCACATCATGTACCTAGTGTATGTAGAAAATATAAGTATTTATTTTAAAAGCAGATGAAAAAATTTGGGGATATCTTAAAACATTGATCTGAGGAAAGTGATGAATTTTGCTGGCTGTATTCCATTCGGACCAGCAGTGAAGTCATATGTCTAATCACTGCAGTTATTTGTCATATATTACAATGAGTCAGAGATTCTGTCTGCCCACTGAACACAGATGTTGCCCTCCAGCAGCAGCTTCCATCTGCAATCCATTCAGCAAAAGTTCCTGGCACCTCTTTGTTCAAGTGAGCTGGAGGAAAGAGAAGCTGTGCTCACCTGGAAAAGGCAAGAAGAGCAGCAGGAGCAGAAGTGCTGCCAGCTGCCCTTTAGGGAGAGGTACTGTCAGGAGGCCAGGGCTGTGCGTGGAATGGTCAGAGTGGGAGTCACTCCTCTCACCAGCACAGCTCTGCTGTGGCAGAAGGGAAGGGATGGAGTACTGTGGATGTCAGGGGAGCATTCCTGCTTCCCCAGGCACCAGCAGCTCCCCACCAGCCCCTCTCATGGGTGGGCAGTGCTGCAGCTGCGGCTCTGCCAAGTGTTGCCTTGGGCTGCACAGGGCTCTGCTTTAAAACATCCCACAAAAACTTCAGCTAAGAGGTGTCTGAAGAAAATCAGCCTCCAGAAGGAATGCATTTGCACCTCCATGGTAGGAGTATTGCATGGAAATTAATAGCCAAAGGATTTTTTTGGGACTTGATTCTGCCCAAAATTTTAGGTGTGCTCTCCTCTCCAGTGGGTAATGGTAAGAGATTTTGGAGAAAGCCAGGATACACTACTTCTAGCAAATAGGAGGCCTACAGGCTGCATAGATCTGTCCCTGTCATCAGCCAGGCAATTTATCACCAAAGGGAGCATGTGAATCAAGGTGCCCACCCTTTATTATTTATTGTTATTTATTATGCCCACCCTTTATTCCTTTCTGCATTTATTCATTGAGCAAGTTCATCTGAAGTTTTCTAGTTGTAGGAAGAAAGAAAAACAATCCAGCAGTGATGAACAGGCCATTCCTGTAGATTCTGTTCTAGTAAAATATGAAGAATGACTCATAGAAGGAAGTACTTTACCAGGTTATATCGGGTCAACACTGAGTTTGTTGTACTTTAATCAGATCAGTCACAGTTGTGTAGGTCTGTTTTCAAAGCTTATTTCACTTGTTTTTATTTGCCTAACATTCACTTTTCTCAGGGCACTGGAAACGTGGACTATTTCTATCAGCAATTTCAATGTTTGCAATGCAGCTGCTACAACACAGAGATCATTTCTGGCGGGTGCTGAGCTGCTCACAGCAGTCAGTGGATGACATTTCCAATTGACAGCTGTCAATCACTTATGGCTTATGCTATTGCCTTGGGATGAGTCCCACTTTGTGCCAGGGCCAGGGCTGGTTCCACAGAACAGAAAATACAGTGTTCAGATAAGAAAGGCAAATCTGAGGGGCAGTAAGTGCCACCAGCAGTAGTTCAGGGATCAGGGAATGTAAAATGGCTGCAGTTGCTGTGTGTGCATTAGAAGAGCCGCAGTCACACACGCTGCACTTATGGACTTTGCGTCAGCAGCTCTTTGGCAACAGACCCAGCTCTATCACAGTCAGTTCCAGGAACCCACAACTAGTTCTACCTCTGCCTTCTCAGACACTCTTCTCAATCTGTGCCTGCCTGGAAGGCTGTCACATGCCTAAGTTGTCTGCCAATCTGAAAATGTACACGAGCTTTTCAACTAGGAAAGAAACTCCAAAGAAGAAGTAGAAGAAGGTGCGAGTGAATAAAGATGTGTTTGTGCAGTTACTGTACGTGTGAGCTTTGGCTGGTTTCGTTTTGTTATAAGCTTGCAGCATTAGAGGTATTTTTAAAGCTCATTTAGTTCAGCGATAGTTGAAAGTTTCTTGCTAATCCTTGCTGAAGCCTTGATTTTTGACACAATTCTTAATCAGCATGTTACTTCTCAGTGCTACCTGCAGCACACAAAAACTTTAAATGATTAATCAAGTTATTCAAACAGATTTCAACAGGATTAAGAATTAACTGGAGTTCACCAAATTTTTTCCAGCTGAGATGCAGACTAAGGCTTTGATTCTACTCAGGACAGCAAGTTAATATGTAACAAGACAGGTTATCTCATCTGGTCACTTCTTGTGACTTAGGCGTAAATGGTGCATAGACAGGTATTTTCATTGCAGCAATAGCCACAGATTTCTGGCAGAAAAGTGTTTTTCAGGCTCAGTCCTTTAAATCTTTGATGGCTATTAATTCACAAACTTCTTAAAAGAAAGAAGCATCTGAAAAGCAGTAACTGGCAATACTGTGTTTTATAATATACTTTTTTTTTTTTAATAAATAAACTGTGTTTATCTCATTTGTTAAAATTTGCCTTGGGCTGGGACTGATAGCACAAGGGTTCATTCAAGGGATTTTGCATCCCCCCAGATGCCAGTGGAGTTCAGCTCTGCATCTGAACCTTCCAGCTCAGGCCATTGCCCGGTGACACAGAACACTCGCTGGTTTGTGCTGCCAGGTAGGGTGGACAAAAAGTCCAAGGTTTGATTTGAAGTACAGTTCTGGACAGAGAAGTGAAAAGGCATCTTTTAGGTATCTTCTACTCAATTGACATGCTCTCTCCATGACCTTCAGGTATTTCTGCTGATCTTACTGACTCAGGATGAGTAGTTACTAAGTTAGTGCTGCAAACACTGGAGCAAAGAGCTGGATTCTCTCCTGCAATGTGTATTATCAGCAAAAGCCTTTGCTTTTTTGTAGTGCAGATTTTGAATAATTGGCTGATGTACCACAGGGGAGAGTAAAGCAGCTTGAGTTTTGCAACTGAAGAGAGATTTTTGGTCTCAAAATCAGAAAAAATGAATGAGTGTATTTAAACTAAGCCAATCTGACCAGTATGACTGAGTAAATCTGAAACCTCTCCATGTCATTTTAACATCAGCTCTTAAAGGCCACTTAAGCAAGACAGGCAAACAGTGGCTCCTGGCATGCTTTTGTAGGCACTGTGTTGCCATTTTTCCTTGACTTGTGTTCATTGCTTATTTAATGTGGCAGTGATGACTTCCAAGTTGATAAATAAATAAAATCACAAATGACATACTCTTAGGGCTGAGCAATGGAGCATTAAGGTCATAGAAAGAGTAGAATATGCAGTTCTAAAAGATTTTTCTGTGGGATGTGCTGATGATTCTTTAAAACTTATTAGAAAAATTATAGGTTGCAAAGCAATAAATCTGATTTTCAAGTGCGGTTTTAATTTTGAAAAAGAACAATATAAAAATGCCACCTTTGTGCTCAGCAGCCCTTTTCTTTTAGTGTTTCAGTTCAGAGGTATCTTACATTTACTGCATTGCCAAAGATTATTTTCTTCTGGTTTCTTACTCCAGTTACTTTTGAAGAGTCTGTGTGACTCCAAGGATCAATGGTTGGACTTTGTTGCCTATTTTGAATGGGGAACATTGCTATTCCTGTTTTTTAGCTTTTATTTCTGGGACAAGAGTGAAAAATATTTAAGTACTTGAAAGTGCTGATGCTTGCCTGGTGGGAATTCTCAAAGGACCAAACCTGTGTAATCCTATTAGAGTGTCCCTCTGTGTTTATGTGTTTAACTCCTTTAAAAGTAGTCTCATACCAGTTGAAGAGTTATTCATGTTGAAATTTGATTAATGATATAAAAGAGAAGCAGTTGCTACTGCTACCTGAACACTACCTGTGCAATTGGCCTATCAACCCCTTGACCAGTGCCCTAAAGACCCTTTTAATTGCCCTGACACTCCTTTTTTCAATCTCATCACTTCCTGCCTGGAGTATCAGCAGTGGGTAATAATCAGAGGGCTGAATCAGCCCAGGGAGTCTCAGTGATATCCCGTACCCAGGCCCCAGGGAGGCAGCAACCTCCCTGTGGGATGGTTCTGGTCAACATATGGGGCCCTCTGTTCCCTCAGAAGGGGGTCCCCCACTACAACTGCCCTTCTTTTATTTTTAATGTCAGAGATGGTGATCCATCTGACAGATGAAGTGTAATTGGGAGGTTCACTGGGCAGATTTTCTTGTACATCACCTGGCTGACCCTCTAGGTCCAGGGCCCCATGCCTATTCTGAAGTGACACCTGCGTGGGGGATGAGGGTCAGGAGGAATTTTTATTACCTCCCCAAGCAGGAACCCATCTCCCTTTCATCCACCAGGTGCCTTCCTATTGCCTGACAGTGGGAGGCATGGAGTCAATCAAGGATAGAAGGGGGGAATTCCACCAATCTATTTCCCTTTCACTTTCCCTAGTACTCCTCAGTCTTTCTACTTCCTCCCTAAGCTGGTCCACCAGCAAAAGGAGATCATTCACCTGTTCACACCGCAGGCAGGCTTCTTCTGCAAGGCGCCTGGTACCACTGACAGGCTCAAAATACTGCACAGGACGAGGTCTGGACAGACACATCCTTTTTGGAGGGTTCTGTTTGGTTACATACACTTTTACTAACTGTGGCTTTTTATCATGTACAAACCATTACTAACACCCCCTCCCCAAACCAACCAACCAACCAACAAAAACACAACAAACAACAACCTGAAAGTGCCACTAGCAGGAGGAAACCTGCCACCCTGCCTGCCGTGCCAGGCTCCTGTTTGCCCACTCTGGGCACTGCATTCCTCTCTTCAGTCACCTGCCCACCCTGCCCCTGGGCAGCCAGAGAGTTCCTGCATCCCAAACTGAACTGTGTCACTTCAACAGAATCTGATCTGGGAATCACTGACATGTCAAAAGCATGGCATATCACAGCATTCTTGCAGGGTTTTTCAAACAAAAAACCCTGCTGAATATGTAACAAACATGTATGCTGAGTACACCCAACATGTTCCTGAGTTCTGGAACCCTCCCTGGAGGGGGTGGGCGGGCAGCAGGGAATGCAGCAAAATGCTCTTGGAAAAATGAAAGCAGTGTGTTTCTGTAGCACCCTTGGTCACCTGTTACATGTGAAATTCTAAGAGAAGAATGATGTAATTTTGCGTTGTTTCTGGAGCTTTAATGCTTTTTTTGATTTCAAAAGGAGCAGTTTTTAAGAACATCCATTTTTTGCAGAACAGCTGGAGTGATATAGAGGATCCAGAAAAATAACAATCTGTCTCCCAGACTTTCATGACTAATCTGTTAGTTTACATTTAAAATAACAATAAAAAATGACTTGAAGACTAGCTTGTTACTTCTAACTGTTAATGCAGCTTAGCACACAAATTTACAAAACCAGAATAAGACCATCATGAAGATGGAGACTCATAATGATAGCAATACATCCCCCAGATAATGGTAGATAATAGAGGTAACAGAGATGGTTTTTCTTCTTCCTTAGGTATTATTCATTAATAAGTTCCCTTCTAATTTCTTCTAGGCACCGGTAACAGATGTGCAGTTTGGCCCTATGAGACTTCATCAAGATCAACTTCAGGTAACACAGCAGTTCAAGCTGAAATCTTGATTTCTAAAATATCACGGACGTTAGCTTAAAATTTATGACTGGAATTTTTTGGATTATACAGATCTTCACAGAGTATTTTGCTCAGGAGATTATGTGCACAGAACAGATTTTTATCGTGACATTCTGTCTGCGTGATATCCTAAAAACCCTGCCTGTTTTCTCCAACCATCTCTCAGCTCATAAAAATAGAGCTATCTATTTTTTCTGCCATCAGTTACCTTGTAATCAGTCTGGTTAGTGCCTCATTTTGTATTTTACTGGTAGTCAAATTCTTAATGAAAATCTCATCAAACTGATACCAAGCCAACCGAATTTGCAATATCATTACAAAAGATATGAAGTGAGCTTGGCAAAGTATTTTTATTATTCATTACTGACTGATAATAATTAATACTCTTTTATCCCTTCATTAATAAGAGGTTTATGTAATTTGTCCCCTTACTTTGCCTGGGATGGACTTGAGGTTTGGAGATACATGACTCCTTTGGACTTCTTTTGGAAATTCTCCCATATCCCAAGGCATACTGAACCAATAATCATCCAAGATGTTCTTCAGTCAGTAATTGCAAAACTCCTCAGTAGAGACAATGTGGACCTAATAATTTGAAAATGTCTGTCTTAAGAACTGCAGTTTGACATCTTATTGAGCCACTGTCAGAACAGTAATATAATCAAAAATCAGATCTTAGGGCATCCTTATCCAACTGTTCCCCAAAATCTGAATAGTCCTTGAGTATTTCTGCCACCTGTATTTTTTTAATGACTGTATCACTTTTGTCCAGTCATAGACCACTCTGAAATGCTACTAATTTATCCTGGTAATATAACTGGTAGGTGTGAGGGAAGGAGAAGGTAGGCAACATCACGATTTTGCCAGAGTCAATCATACAACTCAGATCTGCCGATTTTCTGTGCTATTGTTGAAACCCATTCTTCCTCTCTTAAGGAGTCTTCTCCATTAACTTCACTAAATATAACCCAAACTATGACATCTTTTTGCAAACAGTTTTGCAGGTTGCTATAAGAGGAACCTGAACTGAATGTGAGCAAAATCCTTCATTCTTACAAAAATATGCAATACATGGAAATGTTAAGATTTACTGGTAGACATTTCACCAGCCTGGTCAAAAGTGTTACAGCACTGGAGTTCCTAAAATCACGCAGAAGATAAACAACAGTGGGATGTGATGTGAGTTACACATGCTTCACTTTGCCTGACCAAAACATATCTGAGTGTCGTTTGAGTCAACTACTGAAAGATTGGTGTCTTGGGACAAGAGATCAAATGTTGGCTTAGTTACCCATCTTTCCCAAAAGGCTGTGTGTGCTGAGCCATCCCCCAAATCAACACAACATAGATCTGTAGTCTGCCATGCTGTATTCTTTCAGGCAAAAGAAGTTTTCTTCTGCAAAACATCCTCATGCAAAGCACAATCACATCAGTGAGTTCTTCCTTACCAGACTTTGTTCATCTTCTGTACTGTATTAAATCCTGGAATTGGAAATACATTTTAAAGGAATTGGGCCTTATACTTTTAGTCTGTAGGCATTGTGTTGATTTTAAAAAGGCTTGGAGAGATTAGTTACTGGCAATTACACGGCAAGTTAGGACAGAGCAAACAGCGGCTCACAGGTCTGACCTCCAGTCCTGGATTTCAGCTCTGATAATCTCCTTCTGTGACATAAATCCCATGGCAGGCTTTGTGTAGGAGTCACACGGGGACATACTCCATATACAGTGGCACTGCTTATGATTTCAGACATGAATTCCTTTTGACCAGCCTGCCCAGAATTTGCAGAAACCCCACAGAATGGGCAGCATCCAGTACTCTGGGGAATTAGGATGAGATGGAAAGGAAAGCTGACTTTTTGTCATACCACTGAAGCAGCATTAAATACTGATCCACATGACATGAACTGGGGTGGTTTATTTTATTTTATTCTATTCTTTTATTTTTTAAAATTTGTTTTTGCCTTTTCCAGAATATGACCCTGGCAAGAAAAATAAACTCCAAGAAAAAGGTTGCATGTGAGACAGTTTTGGAGAAGTGGATTCACTGTTGGTCCATGCACACTGTCTGAAACACAGGCAACTTGTCTCAGCTGATTGCCTAACCTTACTTTGTAGATAATGACAAGAGAGACAGTTCCAAAACTTGTTCTTCCCATGTGGATTACATGGCTCTGGCAGACTGTTTCACCCACTTGAAACACCTCTGTATACAGACAACTATAAAAGAAAGCAGTGGTCTGCAGAAAGCAATTCTATGGAAAACAATGGATTAAGCCCCAAAAGTGGCTTTAAAAAACATGTTAAGAGCAGGGGAAAGTCACAGAATCTACTGTAGGTGTGAGATTTGTTTGTGATGATCCCCTGCCTGTCTTCACCTCAGGTACTGTTAGTGTTTGCTGAGGAGGACGAGCAGAGTAACGGGTTCCGCTGGGCGTGTGACAAGGCTGGATTTCGATGTCACGTCGCCAGGACACCTCAGTCTGCACTAGAATGTTTTCTAGATAAACACCATGACATTATCATCATTGACCATAGACATTCCAGATACTTCGATGCAGAAACATTATGCAGGTAAGCACAGTTTCAGTGTAATTTATTCTTTACAATATGGTTAACGCATCATTGAAGTTTTTTTGCTTTTATGTGACATTTTTATAAACTCTGTCCAGCAGTGATTTTTTTGGTTTAGACATGTTCACTGGCAGCATCAAATACTGTTACTTCAGTGCTTTACATCTGATAGCAGGAGCATTTTTTGTTGTGTCCTAGGGTCTCTGAAGCTCCATCTGCCTTAGAGCCACGGCATACAAATTTGTTGCCATAATGAACTGTGGGGTATTTTTTTGGTTTTCTTTAGTTGTTTGAGTTTTTTTCAAATACCTGGTTCCTTGTTTTCCCACTGAATCTACTGCCAAGATAGCATATGCCACCAAGCACCTTAATCAATTAATTCACTTTATTAACATTCTAATTTTTTTCAATGTCACTTCCTATTGAATAACTCCAAATGAAAACAGGCAATATTTGGTGTGCATGTTTCCATATCTACAACATTTGAAAATACGTTATGAAGAGCAAAATTGCATACAGATTCCAAAAATAATTTTAGAAACTGCTGTAAAGTATGAAGAAAGGAGGAAAGGACTTGCCTTTGTGAGTCTGTCTACAAGGAGATGACAGGCAGCAGTGCCTTGCTCCAGTGACTTTGCCCTTGGGAATGTGTCTAGACTGAAAACGTCTGTGGGGTGGGGTGGCAGGGTCAGAGTGTGTGCCCTGGGGGACTCTGGTGGGGCAAAGGCTCTTCTTGCTGGACTGAGGGAAGTAGACAAGATCTTTATCAGGCCAAGACTAGGTAGCAGCACTGTTCCCCTTGCTCCATTTTTACCAATCTGTCCCAGACTTCAGTAAAATGCACCTTAAATGAGCAAGGCCAAGCCCTTCAAGCAAGTCCATTACATGCTGTTTCAGAGAGGATACTTTTTGCTATTTACCCACTGAGAGTATTTGAGTTACAGATTCATTTTTGTTCATGGAGTCTCAGATATAATTTATTCTCCTTTCTTAGCAGCAAGCTTTGGATTTGACTTTTGGTTTTTTGGTATGTGAATTAAAAGAGATATTTTAAGAAAAGTGCTGTCTGAAGGTTCTGTGAAATCATGTTTTCTGAAATATGAACTTAAAAAGAATTTAAATGGTTTGCTTTTTATTTAAAGGTCTATCAGAACAACGAAAGCCTCAGAAAATACAGTCATTATTTGTGTAGTACAAAGGTAAATACTCATATCTTTGCTTTCACCTGTGATCAAAACTCTAAATCTTACTATTGTAAAAGTAAACACTACATTAAAACACCTGGATTAGAACTTCCTACTGTGCTAATAATAATGTGCTGTACCAGAGTTTTTACTATCCTTGACCTTAGGATTGGGACAGAAATTGGTTTGAATTCTTGTTTTTTACTAAAGAATCTCACTTTAGGTTTTGTTTTGGGTTCCTCCTTGCACTCCCCCCCCATCACTGCAAGCTTTCAGAGTATGTTTCAAACAACTTCTGCAACATCCAGTACAAAACTATCTCGCAGATCTGTGATTAATCTGCCTTTCAATATGATTAATCTCAGCGAAAACCAGAGATCTGCTGAGTAGGAAAAGTGATATAGAACAATTTGATCAGTACAAAGTAACATCTGCCCATGGAAATTTTAAAAGAAATGTTGTATATTTAATGAAAGGAAATAACTGGAAGATCATTTCCTCAAAGTATAATTTGGGAATGGCCATTTCTCAGAACACATTAATTCTGAAAACCAATTCTGAGGTGTTGAAATTTCCCATTAAAAATACACTACCATCTCTACCAAAAAAAAGACTCTAATTAAACATTTCCAGATCCAAAACTTCCTGCATAAATAAAAGCTATTGTGCCATCTGCTAAAGATGACCAGCTTCAATCTGCTTATTGACAGAAACTTCACATAATGACCTTTCTTCCAGATTCCAGCCATACATTCACATTTTTTGAAGGCTCTTTTAACAGTTAGCATAGCCAGATTATTCAGATCCTGCATTTGGGAATGTGTCCCAAATGTGACTGACTAGAAGGCAATGGGTAGGCAACATTAGAAAATCCATCTTCATTCAGGCACCTTGAGTTGCCCATCTAAAATTTGGTACGTTCAGATAACAAGCAATTTCTTAAAACTTTGGCTGTGCAGACTTTCGGGTGCATTTCTGACTAATGACAGCATAAACAATGAGGATCCGGTATAGAAAATTATACCTTATTAATTGGTTTCTTTAAAGAGTTATTTTTATGTAAGCACCTCATTACATGCATGAAGGAAAATAACACTTTGGCTTATCCATGCCAAAGATGAAAGCTTATAAGAAGTACCAAAATGCTTTATTCCTATATCCTGTAAGGATCTAGCAGTATTAGCCTCAGTGTGACATCTGGTACAAATAGATGAATGGATTGTGAAATTTGGTCTCAGTTAATTACAGAAATAATCTCTAATTTATCCTCCTTGTTTCAAAGGCACACTGATCGTGAAGAGTCATCAATAATGCCCCTGATCTCTGCTGGCTTCACAAGGGTATGTGCTATACTTGGCTGGCTTGCTCTGACTTCTCAAAATTGTCATGCAAGAAGCTCTCCAGAAGTTTGGCTGTCAGTCACCATGTGTGGCAGTGTTCCAACCTACAGATCTTTTTCGTGCTGTTCATTCTTCTGTGTCCCAATTCTGAACGTTGACCTGACACTCTGGGGGATATAAGAAGAGGGTCTGAGACTCCTCTACTTCATACATTTATTTCAGATTAAATACGGGATCCTTTCCTTGAAAAGTTGACATTGACAAATTGATTAGTGGCTGTGGCAGAGCCAGAGAGCAGCTTGCAATGAACAACAGAATGTGCTGTGGGAAATGTCTTCTATCAAATGCCAATTCCCATTGTAAACAGGCTTCACACACTGTCAAGTGCTATTAGCTATTGTTTGGAGGCACCTGAGAAGTATTGCATTGAATCTGTTCCTTGGCAACTATTCCATCTGAGCAGAAAAGGTGCTTATTAGTGCATCAGTTAAGTGGGTACCTTATTGCCTTCAGACAATAGAACAAGAATGGGCCTGATTTACAGCACAATTTCAAATATTTGGTGGCATGCTTACCAGATTTTTGCTGTCCCATCACATTCCATTTGCACCCATTTGCTTATTTCTAGTAAAGTTCCAATCCAGGAAATGCTACAGCCTGAAGATAATGGCATTTATATGAATAGAGTCTTTCCAGTGGGCACATAAGTAATTCAACAGAGGTTCTGAATTATTTATGGATCAGAGCCTTGGAGATGGGACTAATGGCAAAGCATAGAAAATTTTGTTTAGCAGCTTTGATTGTGGTGGCTTACCTGTGATAATCAATCCTCCTGCCCAAACTATCCATGTCTGTGGGAGTTTAGTGTGAACAAAGATTTAACATTCAAGCTCATACCTGGTTAATATGAAATGTTTTTCAAAAAGTGAAAGATACTGAGATCATTCCCATAAAAGCCCCAAGGTCAATAAAGGTGTATTTCACAGGAAATTTTATTTTCATCTACATAGACAATTTGGGATATTCGGGATAATAATTTCAAATTTTAACTACTTGAGACCCAACAGTTTTTTCTCTGTTGTTTTAAATAAGTAGCATGAAAGCTAAAAGTAGTTTATAAAAAAATACATTTATCTTGCTGATGATCAAAGGTTGGTTGAACCTCATTGCCATGAGGATCTGTCACCTTTTCAAAATGCAGTAACTTGAAAAATTTTCCTAGTTCAAAAAATAATCTTCTCATTGCTCATGTCCCAGCATGTTCATTTTTGGTATATCTACTCCATTTCTGGTTCCTTAGCAAGCAAAATAAGTCAGAGCTTCAGATCCTACCACACAGGAATGTGTATTAATGAAATATTTCTAACCTTTTATTTGCAGAGATACATAGAAAATTCTAGTAGAATGGCCTGTTACAATGAGTTGATTCAGCTGGAATTTGGGCAGGTGCAGGCACAATTCAAACTAAGGTAATTTTACCAAAAATATTATCAACAAAGAACTTCCAATTTAGCCAGATCTTTAATAGAGTATTTATTTGAATGTGCAGTAGTTAATTATAAAATGTCAGTTACCTGAAGAAAATATATTATTTGTTAAACTACAACATTATATAAAGTTGTAATACTTTATTATCATATATAGAACTAAGTGGATAAAATTTTTGGTTGCCTTTTCCTTTTTTCTCCAGGGCATGTAATTCATTATTTACAGCATTAGAGAAAAGTCAAGAAGCCATTGAGATCACAAGTGAAGACCATGTAATACAGGTTTGTTCCAGTCATAAGTACAGAAAATTGCTCTATATTTTGTTTTGCCTGTGATTACACTTAGTCTTTCTTACAGCACAAGAATCTAATCTAACTTAATGGTTCTAAAAGATTGAAGTGAGTTTAGCTGTAGAGTAGAATTTTCTTCATTTAAAGCGTCTTGCACAAGTCAAATAAATTTTATGGGAGATTGTTGTTTCTGAATGAATGAGGATTTACTGTCTTGTTTCTATTTTTTGTATTGATTCTTTATCTCAATTATTCATTCCTTCTCTATATCAAGAATGAATGCAGCCACTGGCTTGTGTGCATTCTTTTCCAAAAATGTTGTATATTAATTTGATGCTCTTTAAAATCTAATGGATATTCTATTCAAATAATTGTACGTTTTTTTCCCTAAAATCTGATACTGTTTGATGTATCAGAATTTTTGGGCCAACTGTTTTTGAATGCAATCCTCTCTTAGAAATTTCCTTAAGACAGGGAAACGAAATTGTGCTTAGTTTTGCAGTTCTGAAAACCATCATCTTTTTAAAGGAGTTAGTTCCATCCCTAGCTATGAAGCAGTGATGAGTGATTTTATTATCAGTAAAGAGCTTGAGTCTAAGCCTCTGGGAATTATAACATGCATATAAATTGTACCTTCTTGGGCCCAATCTTGACAATGGCAACTTCATTGAAGGATGCGCCTTCTTCATCCCTCTTACAAAAATAACAGAGCACACCCTGAAGTTGTTTTAAATACACTTTTTTCAGGCCAAATTTTGTCCCTCTGCTGACAGCCCCAGAGTATGAGAGAACGGACACTTACAGAAGTCCTGGAGCTCCAGCAGGCACAGCTCTTCCACAGGGAGGGGAAGGAAGGGGTTCCTTTGGGAAGGAGCTCTTAGTGGAGAACCATTAGAAGTAGAGTGGCACCTTTTCCTTTCTGTCATATTGAAACACTGTAAGTTCTAAAGGCATTCAGATGCTGCTTTGACAGGACTGTGCCTGTAACTCAGTGAGAGGGCCATGAAGGGGTGGGCTATCAGTACCAGCCTTCAGCTTACTGGGCAAGGGCCAAAACCTGCACTGAAATACAACATTCACTGCAGGGAGAAGCCTGCTTTATTAAATCCCACTTCTACTCTGCTTGGCTGGGCTTTGCCTGGACAGGGAAATAGTGGTGGTTTGCCCTTACACAGAATAAGATGGTGAATTTGCCAATAGATATATAGATAGATAGATAATATTCCTATGGTATTCCACCATCCAGTTTGTGATTTTTAGGAATGTTGAGGTAGGTTGAGGTTTATTGGTTTGGGAACTGACAGAGCCCATTTTTCAGGAATTTATGTTGTCTGTCTAAACTCTGTGGATATGTGATACTCAGCTGTTTGCATAATTTCCCTCTCTTTGCTGACATGCACACACTCTGCACAACTATTCTAGCATGGAAATTCCTGGTTTGCTTCACAAAGAAAAAAATGTGAGCATCTCTCTGAGGAACAGTACATGCAGACATTTATTGCAGGCTGGAAAAGAGATGTCCTGGTTAAGCAAACAAAACAAGGGATTTTGTTGTGCTTTAAGAACACTGTTGAATGGGTATTTGTTTTCTTTATTTCGCAGTACGCCAATCCTGCTTTTGAAACAATGATGGGCTATCAAATAGGTGAACTAATAGAAAAGGAATTAACAGAAGTGCCTATAAATGAAAAAAAAGCTGATTTCCTAGATACTATTAATTCCTGCATAAAGATAGGAAAGGTGAGTAATGGCATTGTATGACTTTTATTTGCTACCTGTAAAAGTTATTGTAGTCCAGCAGTGACACACATTGGAACTTGCAGCTTCATAGTCACATAGCATTTGCAACTTGCATAAAACAAGAACAGGAAGCAAAAAATTGTTCATTTTTAAGAGCTTCTTTCTCTTTCCTTGCTTGGTAGAGGTACTTGTTTTACAAAAATAAGTGACTTGCTGTGTTTCTTTATAATTTATGCTGTTCATAGCAAATGGTGTGGGAGTACTGAAGAAAAATGAGATGGATGCACATGTTATCTGGTGCTATGTAAATGAGAAAAGTACCATATTGAAGGATTTCACCATGAAATGTGGAAGCTGATTTGCGAGTTCAGAATGTAAAAATACCAAGGAGACATTTGCAATATCACTTGAAAGTGATAGGCAGTGTCAGCTGCCAGCTGCCAATCTGTTTAATTCCCTAATGGCATGGGAGCTGTCTAATGGGTTTCCATTAGAAATGTTCATTGCACCGAGGTGAGCTGGTTTCTGCTGTCATTGAACATGACACAGTGCCTTGTAGGGAGAAGGGTATGGAGGTCACAGAGAGGTTTGGGAAGGGTGTGTTTGCTGATGCTCCATGGCCCAGGCTCAGGAGAGCTGGCTGGGCCATGGGGACTGTCCGTGGGAAGCAGCACAGCAGTGGCACAGAGCAGGGAGATGCCAAAGTGTATCGTGGCACTCTTCGTCTAGACAGGGATGCAAAAGCACAAATTGAGAGTTGTGGTGAGTCAGGGATGCTCTGTAGGTCAGGCTGCTGACACAGCACTCAGTGGCCAAAGCTGGGTGCAGATTCCATGTGCATTTCAAGGAGATTGTGTTGCTCATTTCTACGTGTGCTGGCCTGTTGGAAGAGATCCCAGCAACAGACAGCAGTTGGGATTATGGTGCTTCAAGCCTCTGTTGCCTCACTGAAGCTATTTCACAAAACATGAAATAGTACACGAAATTTGTACACCTGAAATGCGGTACAAAGCTGATGTTAGGAGGGAGTATTTATTAAGCTGTAGATCAAATACATCAGATGTGTCAGGCTTTAAATCCACACCATCACTTCTCAAGATATAAAATGATAAAAATTTTAATATTTTAGTGAGCTGATAAAAATTTAATTAATAATGGCAATGTGTTTTGCTCTATGAATGATAGAAATCTAATTTATCTCTTTCATGTACTAATTTTACTCCTGACTGTGTGGCTTCAGCAGTGAGGGCTAATGAAATACTGCCTACTTAAACCTGTCTGTCTGGAACAGCTTAAGCTGTTTTAGGTGAATATATTCTGTTTGCAGGTGTTCTGTGTTTCCTTCTGGGACATTTTATAATATGTAGTCTATGCAATCTTACATTTATATATTAATATAAAAATGAATTGACAATTAAATTATTACAGGAATAATTTGCAAGGAGGGGTTAACTGTGAGCAACAACCTCTGAAATACTTGAAGTTTTGAAATCATTTGTGTCAAGATATTACAGCATTTTCAGAGATGCCTGAGTTACGTGGTTCATTCTGACATGGTCTGTATGTAGCTTTCAGGCTTGTGATTTCTTTATATTCTAAATTTAAAAGACTGCTCCACACTATGATAGGTCATACTTTGGCTACTGTACATTACAGCATATCAGAAAAAGGAAACTGTCTGTGTGATAATCTGTGCTGCTGTGATAATCTACTGTCAACAGATTTGACTTTTCTGTTTCAAACAAATGTGGTACTATACTAACATAGTCATAAAAATAATAGAAAGCAAGTTTTTCTGATCTTTGGAAAAATCTAAGCAGCATGAAATTTATCTTGTCTTTGAATAGAATTTAGGAAGATGGACTCTTGCAGCATTTCACCTCTTGTGCTGACAAGCATGGTGCTGTGAGCAAGTTCAGTATAATTCAAACAGAAATTCATAGGTGTTATATTCAAAAAATAGTAATTGCAAGGTACATAGGGATTCTTGGGTCAGGATGTTGTTTCTCTTAGCAAAAACCATATCTCTGGAAGTTAATTTTTGGTACTACAGCTGTCTGTAATTTGCCAGAAGTCAGTGATACTGAAATGTTCATCCATCCATACTTGAGGAGCTAAAAAAGACTTGTGCTTTTCATCATTCTTCTGTTTCCTGATTCAAATTGCATCCATTAAGATGAAATGTGCAATTCTGATTAGAACTCTTGCTGCTTCTGATCTGTGCAGTTTGCTCTTAGTTTTGCTTTTTCTGAAGTGAGATGAACAGCTGCTGATAACACAGGCAAGACATGCAATTCCTCTCACTCTTTGGGAACTGTTAGCAAGGTCTTTCCAGAGGGGGTGGGAGACCAATCACACTCTGTGGTAAAGGTCTGTGGCAGCACCTTCCTAGCTCAGCCTTCATTTCTGTGAGATTGTCTTGATGACATCTTGTGTTTATTTTGGTTTGCTCTGTTTCCTGCAAGCAGTTTGCTGAACTTTGCTGTCTAGTGCAAGAAGCTCCAGTCTAAAAGGAAGGCTGAAGTGGAGGGTTCCTTACTGTGCCTGTGAGAGTGCTCAGTGGATAGATGTGTGCCTTGGCCTTCTTCGTGGAGTGTGAAAGCTCAGCATTGATTCACTCTGTCAGGAGTGACACTGTGGGGTTTGCTGTGTGTGGTGTTTGCTCTTGATTGATCCCAGCACTCCCCACAGCAGGGACTGGTCACAGTGCTCGTGTGGCTCCAGTGCAGACATAACCATGGGCTTGACTGACAGCACATCTTGGGAATAGCTCTTCTCTGCTGGATTGCTGACAGGGGCTCTGGGAGAGAGCATATGGTGTTCTTAAAATACGTTTAAGTGACATCCCTGGGAGAACTTCACCTACCAGCAGGAGTTTGGCTTGGACCTCCTGTTTCTCAGAATTGCGCTGACCTTTTCCCTAACACATTTCCTGCCACAGTTTCACAGGTTTTAGAAATTCACAAGTTGAAAAATCAATCTGTTGACTAAGAAGAACACATTAGTGAATAACCTGCCTTGAAAAGGATGCACTTTCAATGAGGGAATTATCCAATCTGTAGTTTATGACTTCACCCCTTTGTGCACATCCTGGGTTTATTACCTGGGTTAGAGATCAATTACTCATCTCTACCTCATCCTGGTTGTCAGGAAACTATTGATGTGCACACTTTTAATTATGAGAGCGTTGAATATTGTGGTGCTTGCTTTATCTTCATTTGTATTCCTCAAGCAGCTCACAGAAGACATTATGCTCACTACACGGTTTGTTGTGCACAGTTCTCTTCTCTGACAAATCCTCAGAAAAGCCTTTCATATTTTTTTTCTGTACAGCCTGTCACCATGCAGTTCTCTATGGGCTGGAGTTTTTATTTGCTGGCTCCATCAACATAAATGTAAAACTATTCTCTCTGTGCTGGTGTTCTGGCCTGCTTGACTGTGAAATCTGTCAGTCTCACATAAATAAATACATACTGTGTGCCTCATGAGGGTATTTTCACTTACATAAGATCTGATCTTTTCTTTTTTGAGTTTATGGAACTCAACTGAAATACAGCAATTGGCCTGAGCAGTTTGTGTTAAGAGAACATGCAAGATGGATTCAATTATTCATTAATCACTTGGTATTTAGTAAATGCCCAGCTCAAAATATGCATCTGTTAAAAAAGATTACCAACAGCTATTCTGTGGATAGGAACACATAGGCAATCCTAAAACCAGAGTGCTTTTAGAGGGAAGGCAGAATCCAGGAGCTGTTCTACTGGGCTCTCTTCTGCTTTAAAAGAAACAGAGTAAATCTCTGCTGCATTTGATAGTAAACTGACCGTATGGGAAGTAAATATGCTGGGATACCAAAGCACTTTTAGCCGCAGATACATTTAATGTTGGCCAGTGATAAAACATCCCAGCAATGCAGGAGAGATGGTGTATCCAGCAGGGAAGGTGATCAGGTGGTGTAACAGCTTTGCAGTGACCTTCCTGTCTTGGGTCCCTGTGGGGACCTTGCAGCCCTGGGGGGACTCTGCTTGAGGCAGAAGCTGCTCTGAGCTCCTGCTCTCACAGGGCTCTTGGCCAGCTCTCCCCAAAATGACCCACAACACCACTGAGGTATGGGGGAAGAGAACACAGCTAATTCCCACAACTCCTGAGGTCCAGCTGTTGCCATCAGAGTATTCCCAGGCTGCTCCTCTGGAAGTTGTCCATGTATTGGCAGCAACACAGTGACCTACTGGTTACTTACAGGGGAGAAATTTGAGGGTTTGAGCACAGTTCAGCCAGTCCTGCCTGGTTTTGTATTGTGAGACAGCTTTCAGTGAAAGAAGGTATGAAGCTACAGCTTCTTTTCAGGTTTTATCTGAACTTCCTTCCACTTGAATTATTTTTCCAGGAATGGCAAGGAATGTACTATGCGAAAAAGAAAAATGGAGATAGCGTACAACAAAATGTGAAGATACTACCTGTCATTGGACAGGGAGGGTAAGTGTGAAAGCTAACGTTATGATTTGTGTCTCAATGAAGGCTCAGTTTAGAGTTCAGTTGCCTTCAGCGGATATGGGATTATCCTGCTACTGAGTATAATGAAAGCTTATGCAAGGGAGGGTGCCTCAGACCTCTGTGCTTAATTCCTTGGGGCAAAACCAACTTTACATGCTGTGTGCAGGGAAAGTGAAATTCTCCTAATTCTCCCCCAAAAGGAGCCAAATATGCAGATGTGCTCACTTGTGACTCCTACTCTTCTAATTCTACTCTTCTAATTCTCCCTGAAGTGCAAGTGCACCCTCTTGTCTTTCTGTGCTTCGTGTTGGTATCACCAGGACCTACATCCTGTTTCACTGAGTGTCCTTCCATGCTCACTTTTCTGTGCTCCTTTCATGGCTGTTGCCAAGGGTTGTCATGGGATGAGGTCACTGTGTGCTTTGATCATGGGCAAGATTCAAGCATGTCTAGATTTTTATGCAACTTCCACTTGGTCCCCAAATTGAGCACCCAAGTATCAGCACTGAATTAGAACTGAGGTTTGGATGGGAATTAACACACTGTTTTTTGCCTACAGAAAGATTAGACACTATGTGTCAATTAGTAGACTGTGCAATGACAACAATAAGGTAGGTGAAAATAGTGCTATGCTCACTTTCGTTTGAGCCCTAAGTATAACAAAATAATGGCTAAGTTCTGACTAACTGGATTTCTCATACTGAATTGTAGGTGGAGAAGACATGTGAATGTATTCAGGCTGAATCTCAGACAGGTACGACACGTCTCTTCTGTCACAAAAAGTGGGGAACATACCTGGGGAGAGAATAAAGGACATTGTTAGTGATTTGACTGAAAACGTGGTTTCACAGAACAGTCCTATTTACCTAGAGATAAGCTGGGAATCCAACTCAAAAGGCAGGAGAGTAAATACAAGCTCCCTCTCTACCTGCCTCACTTACTTTAGAGGTGGCATAAAGCAGCCCACCTTTGAAAATGCTGTCACAGGGCCCCAAGTTGGTATCATGATGTCATGGATTCAGTGCCACAATTCAGTTGTAGGTGGTGGGTCCCTGTTACAGAATTAGAAATGAGAAGGATGCTCTCATGTCATGGTGTTGCTGTGGCTGCTCTGTAGCAGATGGTGCCTGTGTCTGCATTGCTCTGAGCTGCCTTGTGGGGAATTTGCATGTGGGTGGAAATGAGGATGACCAACACTACCATTCACCCACATCCCACATATCAGCACTTCAATTGGGACATCCTTGACATCCAGGCTGTAGGTACTTGTTAACTGTAGTCCTAGACCAGGCTGAATCCTGGAGTCCACAGGGAGCCTGGCATACACTGCCCTGTTTGCTGGCATGTGCTCTGCTTTGGCCCACCAGTTCCTGGTGGCAGTGGTTACTTGGGTGAACTCAGGTATATGGCACAAGTTGTGTTCACAACTGCAACTGTGTCACAGTGGCAAGAGAGGAGCTTTTCTCTCCACACTGCTTCCTTCTGCATAGACATTTAGGCATGTTCTGCCTGAGAACTTGACTGGGTTCAGGACAGTGTAATAGGACAAGAGCTTTAAAAGGCACTTTGATCAGCTCTCATTTGCTGAAGCATTGAGGTCAGTGTCACTCAGCTGCTGCCAGGCTTTTCTGAGCTTCAGTTCCTTTAATATACATCTTAGACAAAACTTTGTGTCATTATGCAGTATCATTTTCTTCACAGATACTCAGACTTGCAGACACAAAGACATGAGGAAAGGATCCCTGGATGTCAGATCCACAACATCACGTGGGAGTGATGGTATGTGAAACAACTCATCCTGTTGGGTCTGGCTGAGCTGGCGTTGTCATGAAAACCCAATACCCAAATTACTACGTTTCTTACCTCTTCCCTTGATAAAGATATGAAGATATTTTTTCTTAATTTTGTTTTCCCTGTGTTGTATTTTGCTCTGTTAGATCACCCCAAAATTGATAGATGAATCACATACTCAAAACTGTTGCTGACACTTGCTTTTGTTAAATCGTACCTCATCATAGTAAAGGCAGCATACACCAGTGAAGCATGTCTGTGGCAGTGAGAACACAATCATGTTCCAGTATAGCAAAAATAGCATTGACTCTTCATAAGAACTGCTCAGCACAATGAGTAACAGTGTCTGCATTTTATAGGTAGCACAGTATCCAGAAAAACCTCATCTTGATCTTATCTCTGCAGAACCAAAATTGCTGATATAAAACATTTGTTTTTAAATTTCCAGTGAATAATAGGCCAGAACCTCTGCTGGTTTTATTTGGCATAGGTACCCACTTCAGAAGAGCTTCAGTGATTAACCTCAGCTTGGAAGCTGACTCATTATGACTTGCCAGATTGCATCAGGCAGCAAGAGTAGATACATCCTGTTATAATCTAAATTCAGTGGTTACCTACCTGTGCCTGCCAGATTTTACACACACATCTGTGTAGTCTTTTAATGGAGTTTGTAACTGAATATTTTAATCAGTTAAAATAATAAAGCACAGCCATGATTTTGCCAGGCTGTTACAGCCACTTATCTCTAATCAGGGACATCCGTGGTTCAGCCAGCATCTCTTTGCACTTGTGCATTCTGCAGTAGATTGCCTCTGAAAGGCACAGCAGGGTAAGCAGTGCAGAAAAGGCCTCAGGATTCCTGGCTGATCCTCCTGTCAGGCCTTGTCTCTGCACTCAGGGTACAAATTCTGCTCTGTTTTGCACACAGGCAGCTCCCAGCGGCGCCGCTCCTCCATGGCCAGGGTCCATTCCATGACTATTGAGGCTCCCATCACCAAGGTAATGTCACAGCTGGGCTGTGCTGCAGCACTGGGGCATGAGGCTCCAGGACAGCACCAGCCTCTGGTGCAGCTCCTTCCCCTGTTCCACCTACCCACTGCTGTAGCTTCCAAATGGCAGGTACTCCAAACAAAGATCTCCCAAACCTGCTTGGTAGAGCGTCATCCATGGGGTCAGCCATCATCACATGATCCTTTTTGAGAGGACTGCCTGGAGTTCCTCCCTCTTATTTATGCATTGTCAACTGCTTTCTGAAACCATTCAAGGATTTGTCAGAAATCAGCTCTTTAACTAATTGCATGAGGCAAGTGGGAGAAAGTTACATTAAATCCACTCAAGACATTTTGAGGCTGTGCCTTGGAGGGGAAAGTGATTAATAAGATTGCTGGCTTTAAGGCCATGATCTTATTCCCAGAGTCAGTAGCAAACATCAGCATTTCAGTAACATCCCTTTCATTCTGATTTTCCCCCACGCAGATTAAAGTTTCAGATGTTGTTATTTTCCTGAGTTTTCCATAGTAATTAATGAGTGCCTCTGTTTTTTTAAAAACACTTCTAAGTTCACAATATGTCTGTTGCTGCATTAGGTAATAAACATCATCAATGCTGCACAAGAGAGCAGTCCCATGCCAGTTGCAGAAGCTTTAGACCGGGCTTTGGAGATTTTAAGAACCACTGAACTGTACTCTCCACAACTGGGGACAAAAGATGAGGATCCACATACAAGTGACCTTGTTGGAGGGTTAATGACAGTAAGTACTTACTGCATGAACAGCTCTTGATTAATGTTGGCTGCCTGATTTTCCCAGTTACTTGATCTTTATCATCTGCCATGTGCTCTGCCTCTACAATACCAAATTTTCAGGAAAAACTGAAGAAATCTCTTTTTGTGGACTTTCTCCCCCTGCTTGAATAATGTAGCTCTGAAAATGGGAAGAAAATTGACCAGCCCCTTCAAAGCATTGGTTTAGCTAAAAATGGAAAGTAAAAATTTTTTTTTCAATGTGATTTGTTTGAATAAGGTATAGATGGGAGAGGAAGAAAGAAAGAGTACCAGGTATTTGTATTTATTAATGAGGATTAGAATGACATGCTTTTGTGGGGGGCTTTTCAATCTATCAAAAGAATGTGTCTTCAAAAGAATGCAAAATAGATATTTTTGTTGCTGTTTCTTGGATTATACTTGTCCCTGTAGCACAGTACCCAAAGTTAAACAAAGGACACATAGCAAAGCAAAAACTGAACCCAACCCTTCAGAGTCTGGAGCCTGACCCTTTTGATGGTAATGAGATGAGTTTAGATGAATGTTACCTGTGCCCTAAGGATATGTGTTCTCCTTAGTCTGTAGGTTGCATATGAAAGGCTAGATCAGGACAAAAATTTACAGTGTGTTGGATGCAAAAAGGCTCACAAAATGTGAGCTTTTCAGAGATGCCTCTGGGCTATTATAATTTCATGTTGGAACCTTCATGACGCCTTTGCAGTAACTATCAGAATCTTCAAATAGTTTATGTGTGTTTTTACCTTTAAAAATACCGCAGCAAATACCTAATCAGAAGAAACACGTGGAAAACTCCAGGAATTCCAGGAGAAGACCTGGATGGTTCATACTGGGTTGTATTTACTAACTGAGTAGACAAAATTTATTGTTACCTTAACTATAAAAATATAGGAAGAATATTGATACATATATTCATTAGTCTTGAAGTGAATCTTTTCTCCTGTTGAATACATAAGAGTCCATAAACTCAACTGTTTTCTTCTTTTTATGGATTGTTGATTCTTATATGCATTTGTATTCTGATTGTATTTGGTCCAAGAACATGAAGATAACAATATTGCAAAATATAAAGTCCTTACTCAAAATAAACCCAAGGCTCTTTTATGGAGCAATAAGAAAAACTGAGAAAATTAATTTCAGAGCATATGGCATGGTATGAGTTTTAAAGTTATTGGAGAGAAACATTTTTCCATCAAATGGTCTGCTGAAAACAGAATTATATCATTCCATTTGCATTAAGAAGTTATGTCTAAGAAGGAAACAATTCATGTTATTGGATTTGAACTCTCAAGCAGGAAGGGCATTTGGAGTTCAAAGATGGATTTACCAGATACAATTACACCTGCTATTTCAACTCTTAAAAACTAATCTTTGATTCTAAATGATAGGCAGCATCTGGTGACCTAAATATTTGTGTCATAGCAGTTCTATAGGACAGCCACTGTTGTACTCCCTTTCCTTTTAAATCACAAATCGCCAGACTCATTTACTTACAAATGTGAAAATAAAGATTAGCTATAGCAGTTCTTTTAAGAGCAGTTATTCCATGTTCAGATACAGCATCCACATTTACTTCTGCTACACTTGGTGTGAATAACATTTTTAGTAAGGTGCATTAATAAATATTTTTTTTTAAACACAGTGGGTTTTTTACATCATGGGCTAAACATGAGCTAACAGCTGTAACCTCAAAAGAGCAAGCAGAATTTGGGCCACAGCATTTAGAATTATAAAACGAAAAGTAAATATTAAATACATAATTCTGTTAGTTTTAATCCATCATCTCAGTGTTCACATCTAGGCAGCATGCCAGAATTAAGCCTAGGAGGCACTGAACTGAAGAATAAACAAGCATACGTTCTGTGTGCTGGAAAGGAAGCCTCAGAGTAATTTGTTCCTCTGCAGTCATAAGATTCTTCTGCTGCTGAGGTGACTGGATCTGCCCATACCAGGGCAGGGGAGCAGGGGAATGTCTCCATCCATTCCCTCCCACCTTTGCTTGTTGGTGGAAGTGTGTGCACACACCGTGTCTGCTTTGAGGCACACACCCACAGTTGGTGTGCACGTTGGCCAGACAAAGACACGTGTGAGGCTGCAATTCTAGACCTCCATCTGCACCTGAGAAACTTGAGTTTTTACCTCTCTGAGTCCATACTGTATCCCCTAGCCTGCAGCTCCTCATCTGTTATGAGCTGTATGTAAACCAGGCAAATCTAAACAGTACAAACAAATAAGGGAGAGGCAGCTCTGATGACTGTGACAGGCTGCAGTCAGGCTTCTCAGAAGTCGTTGTGCTACTCCTTGGTGTCATCATCTCCTAGACCTATTGTGCAATAGCCTCCATTTAACTTGCAACTTTTATTTAACAGGATGGTTTACGAAGACTATCAGGGAACGAATACATATTGTCAGCAAAACGTAAGTTTTAATTTGTCAGCTACTGAGACACTAAGACATGTTCAGAAATTTAAGAAACGGGGGAAATGTGATTAGATGTCATTTTTTATGAGCTTTATTTTTTGTTGTTTGGGGGGTTTTTACCTATAAGCCTTTTTCTGCAGCATTACCAAGCTGGGTGTTACTACAAAGAGAAAGCATGGTCATTCAGTAAAATTTTATCTCACTATTAAATATGCTACTTAGTATACTGTAAATATATATATATATATATATAGTAATAACTGTATTCCTCAAAAGAAATTCATCAGGTCGCTGGCAGTCTGAGCTCTCCAATCTCCCTCAATGACATACCCCCACGGATAACACAGGCAATGGAAAATGAGGAACAGTGGGATTTTGATATCTTTGAACTTGAGGCTGCCACCCATAAAAGGTCAGTAAATGCACGAGTTCATAGACTGAAGTTGCTTAAATGTCATCCTGTAATCAGATCCTTAAGTTCTCTACCTTTGCTTTTAAAACTGAATTAATCTTATTTTCAATGTCAGATGTTTGAAATTTTCTCATTGTCATTTCTAGTTAAGATGTGTATGCATCTTAAATATCTTCTGTTTCATCATGCACTATTTCCTGCAAATTCCCAGTGGATATAAGTGAAGATTATATATCTTTGGTATGGTATAATGACAATACAGGATAATTTTTAAAGTTTTCCTTTATTCAGTAATAGAGAAGTTATACAAATCAAATTATTTTCTTGTGGAGATTCAAATTCCTCTTATGGAAAACTACACACAGAGTCAACATGGTGGTCTTGATTTGATCAGTTGATACAGATCAGATTTTATTTTCCCTCCATTTGATTGGGTAGGTTTTATTCCTGAACAGTTCCATTACAGCTTTTCAGCAGAATTCCCATTACCTTTCCCTGGGATTAGAGGAAGGTCTTTATTCTAAGATCTTGGCAGGTTACATTTTATGTATAAGCTGAACTGAAGAACATTTACTGATAAAAAGCAGGGCATACAAATTTCCATCAGAGGAGTTTTCAAAAGCAGATCAGCAGCTTTGATAGACTGTACTTCATTAGTAGCAACGGCTCCCACTAGGACTATAAATTTTTCTTACCGTTTAAATCCTTGGTTTTATTTTCTGATGCTTATCAAATGTTCCCCTTTTGGGTTTAGTTTCATGTATCATGCTTTGTCTTAGGTAAAAGCTTTTGGGAGACAGTAATTTGGAGGCTGGATCCTGCAATGAATTGACTGTCTTAAACCCTTTGTCAAAATCCCAGATCTGTGAGAGGTTTGAAAATCATTCAAAACCAAAGTCTAAGAAAGATATCCAGCACTTAGTTAAAAAATATGCACTTCATTTTTATACTGTGGTTTATGAGCCAAAAAGGTGGGTGCAAAGCACTCTAGGGTTTTATTCTTCTTTAAAAGGATTTTATTTTAAATGAAGGTATTTACATCCATTTGCTTTAGGTTTTCTTTTTTTGCTGCATTTTCATTTCTAATGAAGTAATACAGATAAGTAATTAAAAAGAAAAATTAAAAATTACAGTCAGTTTGTATGATTTACAACATTTAATGGATACATTGCAGTAACTTATCTCAGCCATATGAATATATTTCTAGTATTGCCTTAAGTTCAAGCAGACATATGGTTATAAAGCCAGAATAATTATTTGTATTTTAGTGCATTACAGCTCCCTGGCAGAGAAACCTGGAGACACCTTTGTCTGACACTGGGGAGGATTAAGGGGGATTTGACTTTATGTATGTTACAATTCTAGTATATGACACAGTAATTCTCTAATGAGTTCTTACACATAATTTCATATGTCATTAGCTAAAAATGCTATGAATTTTTAGCTAAATGTGTGAATTCCTAATGTTTATGCTATATAATATTCTTTCAGCTGAATTAATTTTAAAACTTTCTGTTTATTTTTCTCCACAGGCCTTTGGTTTATCTGGGTCTCAAAATATTTGCTCGTTTTGGAATCTGTGAATTCCTAAACTGTTCAGAATCCACTCTGAGGTCATGGTTACAAGTTATTGAGGCTAACTACCATTCCTCCAACTCCTACCATAATTCAACTCATTCAGCTGATGTTCTACACGCTACTGCTTACTTCTTGTCTAAAGAAAGAGTAAAGGTGAGCCCATGTTTATGAGAAACCGTGTAGGTGGGAAATACAGATGCAATCAAAGAAGGATCTCTCAGAAACAGATTCAAAAGCCAAATGTCTGCCTAGTGCCAACCAATTTGGTAACTCTGAGGTCAAAGAACTGGGCTGCTTTATGTGAATTCTAGAATCTCTCTTATAGTACACATAGAAGGATGAATACTAATGTTACAGAATTGAACAATTCTTGAGAGAATAAGAAAACCTTCTTTTCAAGTAAAACTCCATATAGTTAAACCTTCTCAGATAGGTGAGCTAATGACATAATTACTTTTGTGACGGCACATTCCAAATACAGATGTAATGTGATAAATTACCATCTCTTATGCCTTGTGATGGTCATTTTGCAAAAGACTCTCAGGACAATATAGGCCATAAAGTAGGCTATATCACCCAGTGGAGAAGATGCCCTGAGGCTTATAGAGACTGCATTGGAGGACAGCATTGAGAAAAAATTACTTGTCAGTAGCGTAACACCCACTGGGGTACTTGAGCCACTGACAACCAGAATAAATCAGAGCAACTTCTGCTCTCACATGGCCAGACTGAAGAAGGGGAATAAAGCAGTGCTTGGTGTGTGTGCAGCAGAGTGGTGGGACATATTTCTGAGTCACTGTCTTGGGTAGAAATTCTGAACTGGGCTGCCTCGGGAAAGTGCCAGTGATGGGCACCTGGCTGAGAAATTTGTGACTGTAAACAAGCCTCTGACAGCTCATTAAACTGCAATAATTCCGTTAACTTGGAGCTGCAGCTCATTAGTGTGCTTTCCAGAGGCTGATTTACAAATACTATATGCCAAGTGGGGATAGAACGTCACTGGATTTTTTCAGCCCCTGATTTGCCAGAGGTTTAGCTGGTCTTTCGAATAATATCTATGAAAAACAGACAAGATCTGGATCCATTTCAATGCCACAGAAGCATGACAGCCTCCTCTTTTTCCAGAATGTTATTTCCATTCCTCTGTAGGCATAGGAAGAGAAAAAAAAATGTTGCAGCAGCAGAAGGAGCAGAATCAAAGTTCAAAATTCTCTCTTTATCTTTTCAAAGTTACAGCCCAGATGCTTTTGTGTTGCCCAGAGTTCAACTTAATCTAAACACAGAAAGCCCAATTCTGCCACTGAAATTCATGCTGAGAATTTTTTTTTGGTAATTTGAACTCAGTTCAACTTATCTAGGAAAATTTTCTGGCTCCCGAATTTCCACTTCTGTGCCATGGGAGTTAAGATAGAGTTAGAAAAAGTTAGAATCCTTGATGTTGGGTATAAAAGTGCTGTAAATCGCTGTGAAATAAGTGCAAGGTAGACTGCTGTGGTCCTTCAGGTCAGATATTCTCATGTTTCTGGTCATTTCCCATCTGCAAAGGTCTTTCTCAGCCAGACTGAATGCTGGTCAGTGTGGCCCTCTGAGGAGAGCCTGTTCCCAAATCCCTCTCTCCTAACTTCATACCACACAAATAGAATCCCATCAGCAGCAGCTGGAAGAAAGAAGGAAGGAGCTAACACATAGCAGAGAGTATTTCAGACAATGCTAACTATGAACTAGAGCAGAAAGAATTACTTGTCTTGCTCTCCACGAGACTCTCTTGACAGTCCTCAATGAATAAAATCCCTGCTCCTGCAGTCAAGTCATTGGATAATTTGAGTAAGTGTAAAGAAGGGTAGGGCTTGTCTTTTCACCTACCAAGGGTAACTATTCTGAATGGTAGTAGAGGGCCCATAGAGAATTTGGACCTCAAATTAAAGCAAATTGGAATGAAAAATATCTGTCCTGCTCCCAGATTCAGATGGGAATATTTTTGCTCTTGTGTCTCTTTCATTTTGTTAAATTTTTTAATATAATTATTTTGCATCTTGTATCCATCACAAATGCCAGTATAAACACAGCACAAAGGCTAGTTTCCAAATGTGTATGAAATATTTCTGAGAAGCTTAGCTCTCCTTCTCCTTTGTGCTATTAATAAATTATTAACACTTAGGTGTAAAATCTTAAGAGTCAAGTAATTTTGCATTTCATGACAGGGTAGATAAAAATAGACATAAAGCAATGCCCACTGCATGTAGACATAAAGCATGGAGTGCAGATGCTATCAGAATCAGAATGTGACAGAGAAAGTACAGAACACATGTCATGTAATTTATCCATGGATGCCAAACATCAAATATTCTCCACAGAATATGCATTTTCTGTAACCCCAGGACATTGTTATTAAAGAACTGGATGTATGGATAACATTCCTTTCAAATTGTAAACTTAGCCAGCACGTGAATATATAGGACACATTAGGACACATTAAATTGCCAAAGGAAATCAAGGGGTCTGGTGGTAATAGAATAATTTTTGCCAGTCTTGGTCTTTTTTCCAAGCCAAGTACCTTAACTCCAAGTGAAGGTGATTTCAGTGTTGCTAGAAAACACTAATTTATTACTTTACGTTTGTTTAATGTGATGTGCTGGGACAAAGGCGTGGTTAAGGCAAAATTTAAGAGGTACAAAATGGCCAAAAAAGTCACACAAGGTTTAATGAAGCTTATAATGAATTTTCCATTGCTCTGTGTAGAACATCTGACCCTTACTGATCTCCGGGGTTTTGGCTTTTATTCCTCAGCAACTTGGCTTAATCTTATGGACAGAAAAGAGTTTCTAATGAGTCTGCCAGGAAAACTAAGCACCCTTTCTATTTTCAGCAAACTCTGGATCCGATTGATGAGGTTGCTGCGCTCATTGCTGCCACAGTCCACGATGTGGATCACCCAGGAAGGACAAATTCTTTCCTGTGCAATGCTGGCAGCGAGCTGGCGATTCTCTACAACGACACGGCCGTGCTGGAGAGTCACCACGCTGCCCTGGCCTTCCAGCTCACCACCCGCGATGGCAAATGCAATATATTTAAAAACATGGAGAGGTAAGCTTAACCCCCAGGGTCCGGGTCTGCCCACTAACATCTCTCACTTCCTTCTGTGTAACCTAAGGCAAACAAACATCCTAGAGGAGGGCAGTGCCTGGTGGATAACTGTCTCCATGGTCCTTGTGAAATTACCTTCTAAAAGAGTAGAATGCTTCTGTCTCTCCTGCAAAGACTTCTGAGTAATTCCCCAGTCAGTTTCTCCTGTCCACAAAAAGGCAGACCCTATCTAAGGAGTTTGTGTGAATCTTTATGTGAGCAAGTGGAGAAGAGTTATTTTGTGTCATTGAATGTAGAGAACAACCTTTGGCTGGGTGGGTAGAGAACAGGGAGACAAAGAGCCACTGAGCATCAGGCAGAAATAAAATATGTTGTTGCAGTGTGAAGGATAGTGAAGGACCTGTTGCTCTTGCAGCCTCAGAGAAGCATTTAGGGCAAGGATGTGACTATTGTCTTGGTTCTCTCAAGATACAGCAGAAAAATATTGCTGAAAAACTTGACTGGAGAGTGAACCACTGCTAAATGTCTGTGCTAAAAGCCCTGGGAACATGCAGGTGTGTCATGTCCTAGCAGCCTTCTAAGCTGCTGGGGCCTCTGCTTCTGCCCAGCTCTGGTACTGTTTCTCCTAGAGACACAGTCATGCCTGGAGCACACAAGTCTCTACACACCAAAGGTACTCCATCTAACAGAGATGCAGCTGCCCCAACCTTTATTACTATTCTTTCTTCCCCCAGCACTTCTCTCAAACAGGAATGGTCTGTTGCATTTTTGTTAGACTTGTTTTAGCAACCAGCCCTTTTGTGACCCAGCCAGCGTTCTTAATTGTTTCCTTCTTTAAACAGGAATGAGTACCGAACCCTTCGCCAAGTCATTATTGACATGGTCTTAGCAACAGAAATGACAAAGCACTTTGAACATGTCAACAAGTTTGTCAACAGCATTAATAAACCCTTGGCAGCGCTAGAAGAAAATGGGGTAAGCAACACTGCAAGTCCTCCTTAAAATGCCTTAAAATGCCAGGCAGGGACTGGGAACCCTTGGCAGTAGGAAATTCCCACAGGGTGTTCTGAGAAAGTTTATCAGAAATGTGGAGAAAGAGAGGCTGGAGATTTATCTTTCACCTCTGGGTTTGAATCCTCTTCTGATTAACATGGTTGTCACTCATTGTGAAGGTGAGTGGGGACTCACTTGGATCCTATTAATATCACAGTGCTATGATGTTGTACTTGGAACCAGGGCCCTGGGCTGTATGTTTTCCTATAAAGATGCCATTTTGATTAAGCCAGTCACTCCCATGGACAGAGTGGCAAGACTGGGCATTGTTGTTGGCTGTTTCTGCAGAAGAGACAAGGTTTGCTTCAAAGCAGAGGCCGAATTACATCCCTCCCAAGGGGACATGCTGGGGGTGCAGCACAAGGGCAGGTCTGTGGGCTGGCATGTGGTGCCTTCTCTGGGAATAAGGGCCCTTAGCCCCCAGTGCTGCCTGGCAGCATTCATGGGGTTTCTCTCTGGTTTCTTTTTCAATCTTTAAAATAGATGATGGTGACATTATGTATCATATAGACATAATCAATAGCAATCTGGAACCCCATGGACACAAAGAAATTGCCTTTTAAGGACTCTTTCTGAAAAACCACACCAGTTTCAATAACAGCTTCAACCAGCAGTTTTGTTGCCAGTAAGTGCAGTGTATAATTTTGTTGGAATGATTTTTGCAAAGAGAAGACTTGAAGAAATGGTTATGATAAAGTTTGCAACGGTGGCAACGTCATATAGTAGCCATAATGGTTTTCTGTATTTTCTTACCATGTTCTTTAGAAAGCCACATTTATGGCTGTTGTGTGTAATGGGGGAAGGCAGTCTTTTTATTATCTGAGAGTGGGAGAGAAACAGGTCTTTTACCCACAAGAAGCAGACTGGAGCTTAATTGGGGAATTGTACCTTTGTCCACAGGAGTTTAGGCTAGAATTAGCTTTGTTCTTGGCACCTGGTGATGCTAATGGGAACTCTGTGAATGTGAAGCCAAAGTCCCAGTAGGACACTGCTTGTACTGAATAAATTAGAAGAAAGGATGTTAAGTTCCCAGCTGGACAGCCTCTCTGGATGAGCATAGCAGCATCAGTGCAGGAGGAGAACATGGGAGCTGCTGCTGCTGGGTGTAGTCACTGCAGTGGCCCTGGGGGGTGTATAACTCTGTAGTGCTCCTGGTCCTGCTGAAGGGCTCTGCACTGGCCTGGCGTGGTGTGCAGCGACCTTCCTCCCAGCACCAAGGGTTGGGATGCAGCAGCATCCATCCCAAGAGCCAAACTCCTCTTCTTGCCTATTACAGAGAGCTGAACAGCTGGTGCTGATGAAGAACAGGGCTTGGATCTGTACAATCGGAGGGTAAAAACACAAACAGGGACACAGAAAAATGAAACAAAAATTTAGGTCTACCCTTAAGCCCCAGAGACTGCAGGAAAATTATCTGCCCCACAAGGCATTTGTGATTCACAGCAAATTGTGCCAAAGAATGGGAAGAAAGACAAAGAATATATAATTTCTATTGAAAACAAGAAGCAAAATGTTTCTCTTCTTTCAGCTGGGAGTTTGGCAAGTTCCTATTAAAAGGCCTGTAATGTGTGAGTGGGTAAAGAAAATTATTTACTGTGCTGAGCAGAACAACACTGTCAGCCCCTCTTTCAAGTGTGTTGTCCCTCTGGCTGCAGCAGCAGTGTGTATTTTCTGGCCTGCTTTCCAGTCATGGTGGTGACTCAGTGTAGTGTTTGCAGGCTGAGCTGCCAACTGCCTGTTCCAAATGGGACAGTTCCACTTGTTGTTTTTTTTATTTATTATTTTTATACAAATTTGTTCAAAGAGCTATGCTGAGAAGCTGCTCTGTTTGTTTCCTTTCTGCTCTTGTTTCATAAACTGAAAAAAATCCTTTCCAGCTCCAGCATCCTTTATCCTCCCATTTCCCCTCATGATGTCACCTAAGCTATGACAGGAAGCCAACATCTGACATGCAGAGACACCTCTGCACTCTGAGCAGGATGCTGGGACTAAGCACACTTCACACATTTTATTCCCAAGACATCTGCATGCAGCAAGTAGAACTGTGCCTTTGGTTTGAACAGATCTCAGAGATGAACATCCTTTCTTGACTCCTAGTCATTTACTTACTAGGATATTTTCTACTTTCTATAACTGAACAATCTCTAATTTTCCATACCTAATTTCTATAGTTGTGTTTCTGGAGCTTCCATCTCTTTATGACAGCTTTCTCATACATAATTTTTCCATGCATTTGGAGGTGTATATGTCTCACTTTGTTTCTTCTGTTTGCCCTTCCACATATCTAAAAATGAGGGAAAATAATTGGGCATCTCATTTTGGTGAGAATTGTGGAGCTGGTATTTCTGAGCCATTTCTATACTATCAAATAGTTTTTTTATTACTGTCAATTTCTTCCTTTAGGAAGAACTTTCTTCCCCACAACAATTTTCTTCTGAAAAATGTCATGGTTATTCTGACCTAATAAAAGGTCAGAATGTTTCTGCTGCTTTTTATCTCCCTCTTTGTAAAAAACACTGCAGGAAACTGGTAGCACATTATTATTATCATTTTTGTTCCCTGCTCTGACTGTAGAGCAAGACCTTGTTAGGTGCCAGAGAAATCTTGTATGTTCCTTGCTTCAAAGAGTTTCTATTCTCAGTAGACAATGTTGTAAACTCCTGTACCTATCCATCCTTAAAGAGTCCAGCAACAAGGGAAGGGAATGAGGAACATACCTGGGAGCAATGTGGGATCTGACTGAATAGAAGCAGTGCTGTCAGAATGATTGATACACTGATGGGGTTTGTGTACCAAGGGTGACTCTGCATCTCGGGTCAGTCCCTCTTCTCAAACAACTATTCCACTCTTAATGTCCAAGTCCATTAATCCTTGGGTTGCAGCAGAGAGTTACATTTTTCTGCCTAGATGGTCCTCATCACTATGTGTGTAGTGATGAATTGATCCTCTCCACACTTTTGAGAAGGCAGATAAGGAATAGAGGGATTAGGTGACTTGCCTAGAGATGCCCAAGAGATCTGTCTCAAAGACAGTGACTGAATCCAGAAACTGGAGTTCAGTGCTAGCTCAAAGCTGTGGTTAACTTTCGTAATCCACCTATAAATTCAGTTAGACATCCAATCTGGTAGCCAGTAGCAGGACTGATCCCTGTAGGATGTGCTGAAAGCATTCCCAAAGCACAAAAGCTTTTGAGTTAGTGCATGGAGACCTTGCTAATGGATTGTTTTTAATTCTTAAATGTTACAGAATAATGGTGATGGAGAGTCAATCAAAACTGTTCTCAGGTCTCCTGAAAACCGTATCCTTATCAAACGCATGTTGATAAAGTGTGCTGATATTTCCAATCCATGCAGACCCAGAGAACAGTGTATAGAATGGGCTGGTCGCATCTCTGAGGAGTACTTTGCACAGGTAAGGCAGCTAAAACAGGCTGCTGAAACTGCAGGTGAGCATCTCTTTAAAAGGGAGGAGAAAGGTGCCTGTGTTACAGAATATCTCAGGCTGCATTATGTAATGTGAAAAATAATAACCTTTTTATTTTAAATGATGGGTATTACTCATGCCAATATACAACTAGATGCTTTCAGAGAGATGAAAGTTGACAGCTTTTATAGTGCAGTTTCTGAAAAATACAAGCTTTCAAGTTGTTCAGTTTGGAACAGTTTTTGAGCCTTGTCTGCAAATGCACTCCCAGTACATGAGAACAGAGCAAGGATGCCTTCTGTACCCACATGCTGGCTTTGCCTCAGGAATAGGATCATCAGGTTCTAGTGTTTGGATGGGAGCAGCACTCACTCCAAGACAAGAAATGCTGTAAGCCCTTAGCACAGTGTGCTCAGGCAAGATTTTAAGATGTGGAAAAGGAGAGGGCAGTCATTATTACAGATGATAGACCAAACACTGCAGTTGGAACTTGGCACCCCAAGCAAGGGGCAAGGGAATAAAAAAAGTACTTTGCCATGTCTGAGTGGGACAGAGCACCACTTCCATCAGAGACTGAAAATGGTTGCACAGCTCTTAGGTCCAAAACAGTCATAACTTGATAATATATGAAGTTACTTAGGGTCAGCTTGTGCACAGATACAGGAGGTAAATATATCCCTTTGTGGGGAACACTGGAAGGCACTATTTGTCTGCTGTTTTGCTGAAAATTAACAACTAGGTGCTTAAGATTAAGTTGCTGCTGCTTCAGATTTGTTCAGGTTCCTCCTTTGATTTAGCAGATGCATGCTCTAGTCAGTGCCAAACAATCTGCTGCTAAAAGAAGTCCATTAACAGAATGTGTCTTAGACAAATAATCACTAATGTTTTTTGCAGACTGATGAAGAAAGGAGACAAGGTTTACCTGTTGTGATGCCAGTTTTTGACAGAAATACTTGCAGCATCCCCAAATCCCAATTATCATTCATTGATTACTTCATTATTGATATGTTTGATGCCTGGGATGGTAAGCAAAACTCTGCTGTTTCCTGATGTGAACATTTTGTGAAAATTTGAAACTGCTGTGATACAAAATTTCTTTTTTATGGTTCCTAAATAAAGGAAGAGAAAAGAAAAGATTCCCGCAGTTCAAGTAAGATTAATAACTTCTTTATTGCTTATAAGTATTGCTACAAGCAATTCTCATGGCTTGTCTTTAATATACTAGATTCAGGCAATCTTTAACTTCTTAAACTTGCTTCTCTGTAAACGGAGAACAGAACACATTCTCTTTGATAGCTCTTTGAGCACAGTCATTTTGTCTGTGTTAATACTGGTTATTCTTCAAGGCAAATTTCTACAGTCTGGAAACTGCTTGGGGGAGCAGCTGTTTCCTTCCAAGTGCTGCCTCCATGGTAAAAGTGGTCAGAAATGTGACTCTCCTGAATGCCAGATCATGACATGTGACTGAGGTTTGAGAGGGCAGGATAATTACAACCATAATTAGCTATGCCCCTCCTGAAAAATTGTGTTCCTTTGCTGGGACTTGGAACACCAGTATTAAGTAGATTTACAGAACAGTTCTCAGTGTCCTGAGTGCTACACCAGTGCTGAAAGCTATACAGCCCAAACTATTTCAAGCATCAGTATGACAGATTCAAGCTTTTCTACTTAACACAGTTGCCCAGACATTTCAAGTGATACTTAAGCAGACAGAATCTGTGACTGTTTCAGTTCTGCAAACTCAATACTCTCTGCCCTTTCTTCCCTAGCATTTGCAGACCTGCCAAATCTGATGGAGCATCTCAATAATAACATTAAATACTGGAAAGGACTGGATGCAAGGAACCTGCGAGTCCTTCGACCACCACCAGAATAGCAGTTAGACCACAGTCATTCACTAGCCAGATGCATATTTATTCAAGCTCACTTTTATCTGTGTGAATTCAGATTTGTTTTGGTCTCTTCAGTATTACAGTAAAGCTAGCCCATGCACTTGGGGAACTTTCACATTCAAGAGAATACGAGGTCAGCAGTTGACTTCCACAAAGTACCATGTGTGGACTCGGATGAAATAAGCCCACCAAGTGGAATTACACTGGATTGCTGCAGTACTTGTACTGAAGAGGGTTTATTATGAACATACTTCTGAGATACCTTCATACCAGCACGTGAAGCTGGAAGACCTTGAAGAGAATCCTCATAAAAAGGACATTCACTAGAAGTTTATCTATTAATAGAGACTCACAGCTTTTATGAGAAAGCTACATGCTTTTTATAAGCACTTAAGACAGTTATGTAGAACAATCAGACATTTAAAATGCAACTGTCCATGAAACAATTTTTGATCTATGAAAAATAGATGTACTGTATTTTTTCACATCACAGAAGGTGCAATCATTCACTTCTGAGCACTACTGAAAGTGAGTTCTCCTTAAGAAATTTAGTAGCAAATGTAAAAAATAACACAAGAATTTTTGAGGTTGATCGTTAGCATCTATGATTAAAATGTTATGTTTTATTTATTTTGTTAGATGTTCAATATTTTCTATGAATTTATAAATACTTAAAAGCCAAAGCCAACTTTAGATGCATTATAAATTTACATGATTCATACTCATTAATATACATTTAATTGATGTACAGACCTTTTATTTTCATAATGCAAATACAAAATACTATACAATGAAACATTTTTATTGCACTGTAAGGATAGATGTGTATGTTTAAATATTGTCTGATTTATGTTAATTAAAATAAGTTTTATTAAAAAGGTCTCACTTGAGAATAGTAGAATAAACAAGAACTGTATACTGTCTGAGCACCAGAACTGCAGTAGCTCTCCCACAAACCAGTGAGGACCACCTGATCTTCTCTTGGCTACAAAAATAATAATGTATTGGAGCTCTTTGTTTTCTCCCATGACATTTTATGACTGAATTCCCTGTTAAAGTCTGCCTTATTTTATATAGTATTTCTACAAAGCATTCCACAGCATATATGAAGAGGTGATACTAAGCATCTAATGAATTTCAACATTTTATAGCCAATGTATTTTCCTCTGCCGCAAAAGAAAAAGAACATAAAACCACCAACAGAAACCTTTAACTCAAGAAGTTTGTAAAGGCTGTGTACCTTCACAATTTGAATGAAACCTTCATAGCAACTACCAGAAAATAATAAAATGTATATTTTAAGAAGTATCAAGTCCTACCCATTTCATTTGAAATGTATACACACTTAGTATTTTGCAGACTAACAAACACATAAAAGTCTTTTAAAAATAACTAAGACACTTTTTGTCTGGGGAAGGGAAAAGTTGAGGGGGTTGAACTGGCATAAAGGTGATGAAAGGTGGTATGTAGCTGGCAAGCCCCTGTGTTTGTGGCCTGCCCTTGGCAAGCCCATCAGACCCCGTGTACCCTTGGACAAGTCTCCACAGCTACAAGCAGTGTCATGCTGTGCTCCGCTGAAGAACTTGAGGAGTGTCCTGTCATCCTTCCCAGTCAACAGAAAGGCATCTAAAGGCACTACAAGAGTTGCTGGCTGTTGTTACTGCAGAGGCAAGTGACTTTACAGACAGTTTGAACCATTCTTGAAGAAGCAGAAGTAGGGAAGAGGCGGATGATGGAGCAGTCCAGGGACTGCAGCAGTAACAGTCTTAAGGTAAGAAAGGAAGAGATGACCTCTCCAGGTGTTACTTCTGTGTTTCTCCTTCCTCTCCAAGCCAGTGAAACTGATGGGCTACCACCATTTGTTCCTGTTAGTATCATGCCTTTCTGCCCTTACCCTGTTTGTGTGGTCTCTTTACCTACTCAGAATTCAGTTATATGCTGTTGGGGGAGGGAACTCCCTTTCATAATTCCGTTTAGTTCATTGTTGGGTGCATATTGGCGAAGGCAGGGGCTCAGATCCTGTGAGGGGTGCCCAGACTGTGCCATTGTCTCACTGACAGTAGTAGAACAGGAGCTTCTTTGGTCAGTCTTGCAGAGGTTCTACAATCAGTGCTGAAGGAGCAGACATATTTTCATTGAAACAATAAAACAAGTATCCTGTTTTCACAGAGAACATGCAAGGACAAGGGAGAGTTGACTGACAGTTTTCCTGGCAATATTACATTGTATTTCCCTATGCTGCATCTATTGTAAACAGCTATAATTTGCTACCTGCAGGTTCCTGTGTGTCCCTTAGAGGAAAATTGCATCACACCATCAATATCTCCTCCACTTACCTGCTGCAACGAGGATGGGAGAGGATGTGTGGGCATGAGCATGTGGACCCAGAGACTTGTCTGCAGGTAAAAATCATGGAATCATTTAGGCTGGAAAAGACCTTTAAGATTATGGAGTCCAACTGTTCCTCCAGCACTGCCAAATCCACCACTAAACCATGTCCCCAAGTGCTACATGTTTTAAATCCCTTCAGGGATGATGACTCCACCACTGCCCTGGGCAGCCTGTTCCAATGCTTGACAACCCTTCAAATAAAAAAAATTAAAATCCTAATATCTAATATAAACTTCCCCTGAAGCAACTTAAGGCCATTTCCTCTTGTCCTATCATTTGTTTCATGGGAGCAGAGACTGACTCCCACATCTCTACAGTCCTTTCAGGTAGTTCTAGAGAGTGGTAAGGTCTCCCCTGAGCATCCTTTTCTTCAGGCTGAACACCCCCGGATCCCTCAGCTGCTTTTCACAAGACTTGTGCTCCAGACTCTTCCCCAGCTGCACTGCCCTTCTCTGGACACGCTCCAGCACCTCAATGTCCGTCCTGAACTGAGGAGCCCAGAACTGGGCACAGCACTCGAGCTGCGGCTCCCCAGTGCCCTGCACAGGGACAGTCCCTGCCCTGGCCCTGCTGCTCCTGGCACAGGCCCGGTGCCATCGGCATTCCTGGCACACCCGGCTCCTTTCCCGAGGGGCACTTCCCAGCCCCTCTGCCCCAGTCTGTAACGCTGTGTGGGGTCCTTGTGACCCAAGGGCAGCACCCGGCCCTTGGCCTTATTGAACCTTATACCACCGGCATCATTGCATGGATCCAGCCTGGCCAGGTCCCTCTGCAGAGCCTTCCTACCCTGCTGCACAGCAACACTCTCATCCAGCTTGGTGTTGTCTGCAGACTGTCTGAGGGTGCACTTGATCCCCTCATCCAGATCCTCAATAAAGATATTAAGCAGAACTGCCCATAAAAAAAAATATTTGTAAGCATAGTTATTATTCTGGGTTATATTAATATATGGTAAAAAAGCAGTTAATTTCATCTGCTATAAAAATGTCTGATGCATCATCATTGAAAAGATGTGATCAATATGATTAATTCTATGAAATTCACACTGCATCTTTATTTCCGTTACTTGGACTGTAGAACTGTGCTAATTAACTCTGTAAGCCAGATTTATGTCCATATTGGTGGACAATAATTTCACTTACACATAAAACACTGATTTTCAGCCACTGCAGCTTTGTCCACTCTCCTGTCCACCTAAATTTGCCAAGGACAGACTATAATTAAAATCTGGAACCATGATGCCTGATCTTTACTTTCTTCCCACTGAGCTTCTCTCCAAGCCACACCTCTGAAGCTGCTGTACACTGTGAGGCTTGTGCCTGTTCCATGGGGGAGATTCCAGGCTGCTGCCCATGCAGCATGAAGGGCCTTGCTGTGGAGCAGTAGTAGCTCTAACCTGATATTCACTGCTCCAGGATGCAGATTCTTTGGATCTCATTGCAAGTGCTTCAGCCATTCCAGATCCCCTTCCTTTATTCTCCAGGATTACACAGCAACATCACATGCCTTGTGCTCTGGACCCTTTTCAGCTTTTTGAAAAGTCACTGAGTGATAGAACTTCGTGGGGACAGAAATGGCTTTACTGATGGTCCTTCACCATGGAAGGAAGAACACTGGAATAAACTGAGTGTGATTGAAATGTTCCACATTTCAGCTAGGCTGGCAGTCTTATGCAGTGTCTGCCTTTTTCATTTGTTCTTGCTTTAATGCTAATACAAGAGTAAATTCCAGTGTAGACAAGATGAAGGAGAGGTCCTTTATGTATCTCCAGGGCTTTAGTATAAAGCTTTCTGTTTTAAAACTTAATAAGGTTCAATAATTCAGCATTAAATGACAGAATGACTGGCTCTGTTTTCCATGCTGTGTATTTTCTATCAGGTAATCCTGCTTTTAAACGTGGATATCACTGTAGATGCTTCCAAGTGAACCTGAACTTTTATGATCTGGTAAAAAAAAATTATGGCTTCTTAGCAAATTTTCCTATATGAATATCTTTTCCCCTTGTATAAAATTTGGAGTAGTAATTGCTTATTCTGACAAAAGGAGAAAACAGAGAGGTGGTATGCACAGCTATCTTATCACAGGTCTGAAGATGGCTTTCATACTGCAGTTTACCCAGTGGCTATATATAAATTAAAAATCACCTGAAAATGGAATGAATGCCTTGATTTTTGTTGCCTTTTTGTCTGGGTGTTTCTGCTTGTGTCAGCAGAGGAATCATTGATAAAATACTTAAGAAAATGTGTCTTGAACATGAAAGAATTGAGCGATGGCAAAGCCATTCCTGCATAAAAAGAAGGATAATAGATACCTAATAATCACTTGCTGGGTGCTGAGAAACAGCACATACAAACAGTAGTCAGTTGTGCCCTTCAGTGAGACCAGAAGGGTTCGAGTCATGGACTCTGCAAGGAGTGCTTTGAAATGAATTCTCAGAGCTATTCACAAGCTTCAAAACAAACAATCTCTCTGCTGATGTGTGACATCATGCCTCCAAGGTATAGGGGTCCCAGGGGTGCTGTTAAATGATAGCAGGATGCAGCGCAGTTTGTCCTGACATGACGTTTAGATGCAGAAAACAAGCTTTCAAATTGCTGCCATGTCCCTGTGCAGCCTGTGCTGCTGCTTCAGAACAAAGGGGAAATCCAGGAGTTTCAACTGGTTTTGCTGAAGCTTTGCTCTATGGGCAGAGGGCTGTGGCTTAACTCCACTGAATGCTTTCTCTCGGTGCCTGCTTTGAATGTTACTTGGGCAAAGTGTCTCATGTTTTCCTTTTTTCCACTTGTTTAATATCTTTAAGACTCTCCTCCCACACTTCCCATGCAAACCTCAGCTCTGTAAACCCAGTGAAGTAATGCCAGTTGCCTCTTTAGCAAGCAAGGCGACTGAGTTAGGAAAGGCTAGGGAACCCTGAGCCATTGAGCAAAGAAGCTTTGAGGCTTCTAAATCTTTGAAGTCCTGGATCTTCAAGCCCTCCCTGTGGTTTAACAGTAAGTGTTAGGCCAGGAAACAGTCTTCTGGTCTTCTCATGTTCCACTTTCCCCCCTCTCTTCCAGCTTCTCTGCTTCCATTTTTATTCTTAGCTCATTTCCTAGGAGTCTTTGCTTTAACTCCCACTGGCTGAACATCTCCCTCAAACACACAGCCATAACGCTGGGACCAAAGACTGCCTTTCAAACTGACTCTTGCTGCTTACTACATCTTTTACCACAAGAAAATTTTTTTCTTTCTGACGCAGAGTGAGCCTGGAGAAATATCTTATAATGGCTGAAAGCCTTACATTGGTATCCACAAGCAGAAGGAGAATACAAACACAGTTAACTGAAATAGCTTGTGAGCACTGCAGTACTGCTGGGGCAGTGCAAATATGTGTGCAAGGTCTTTGGTACTGTACTTCCACGTGCAAAGTGAAGTTCAGGAGTGTTCCCAGGCACCTCTGCCTTTGAGGCTATGTTAGCAAGCACAAGCAGCTGGGGACACTTGATAAAATTTGAATCTGCCTTTTCTTGGTTGCTTGCTCCCCCCGTCGAGTGGCAAGAGTCATTGCTAGAGCTGAAACTCATCTTAGTTCAGCCTGTGGTAATGAAAAGAAATTACTTCATCCTTTTATTACATAGGTAGTGAAATAGTGCACCAATGCATACAATTTTTAAGAGGAAGCCAGAAAGGTGATTCCTGTCTTTGAAACAAAAGAAGGAATTTAGCCAGTGTGTAATTATTCAAGTGAGAAGTTGGTCCTGTCTGTATTTAATATTTCAGAGTGGTATTTGATGTAAATCCTTCCCCAGAATTCATTACATTAGCTCTTAGCTCAACCTGAGCGTGCTGAGTGCCAAGTTCAGCATGCACATGTTTTATCACCAAGGAGAATGACGTCAACCTGGTGATCCTGCAGTCCCCAGCACAGAGGAGGAGGTATGGCTTTGTCTTCAGCCTAAAGATGAAATGGAATATATTTGATAAGATTTTCTTGGTATTTGCAGTGTAAAATGTGTGAGGAATATTGCTTTTTACCTCCAGCAAGAACTGTCCCTTTTTGCCTAAAAAAAAAAAAAAAAAAAGTCACTTTGCCTTTGCTTGTAATATTTGCTTGTATATCCTCTACAGATCCCTAGGGTTTACAAGCAGATGTCCAGACCCTTTCACAGGGGGGTGAAATGAGCTGCAGGGAAGCACAGGGGCTTGTGGGCATCCACACGATGGCAAATCCTCGCCTAGTGCTGGGGCTGCCTGGCTGCTGCTGAGGGCTCTGGCGAGGATCCTGCTGACTGCCAAAAAATGGGAAGAGAAATGTAGAAAGCAGGTGCTTTCATAAAGGTTTGTCTCTGGTGTTTTTCAGAGATACTGGTCAGAGCTCCTGAGATGCCAGAGCCTCGTCCTCCCACCCCACTGTGTGCTGAGCTTGGTGAGACTGCCGGGAGAGCCAGGGGCGGGCGCAGGGTCCCCGCGCTGTCCCCACACTGGGTGGTGCCGGCTCTTCCAGGCTCTCTGACCGTAAATAAGGCAGAATGCAAGGGCACAGCAGGAGGGCGAGTGCTCAGGAACAGGCAAGACGCCCAGCCACCCCTCTGGGACTGGGCTGCCAACGGCGTGCTTAACATCAGACACGGCTTTTGGGGTAAACGAGGGAGGAAGACTCCAATCGCTTGAATACAGACGGTTTTCAGGACAGTGCATGAGCAGAGTGAAGTACTCCCCACCTGACAACCAAGCCCTAAAAGCGAGCAGCCTCTCCCAGCCCCTCAAAATCCGCGCTGGCAGACTCAATGCCAGCGTGCTGTCCCTTGTTATGACAGATCTCTGACAAGGCAAGGTCAGAAAGCACAAGTTTTAGCTGCTCTATCATGCCAGAAACAAACAAAAAACCAAAACAACAACCAAAAACTACACAGAAACCCCAACACAACAACAACAAGAAGAAACAAACAACCCAATCTTGTTTTAAAACAAGCTATTTTAAATAAACAAGTGCTCTTTGAACCACAGCAGAGTACATACGTAACAATGTTTGTTAAGTAAATATCAGTGACATATTTAAGTCTGGCTCAGTAGGTATTAGCAAAGTGATGTTTGTGTTGCTTTTGTTTTAACAAGAGTCAGTCATGTTTGTAGAAGGTGATCTGAAAAAGGGGACTTTGGATTTGGGGTTTTATTTCTTCCATCTGCCTACCAGTAGCCCCACTTTGGAACTTACAAGTGTAAGTCCTTCCCAATGCACTGAATTTGGTGAAAGTACACTTACTTCCATTGGTTTAGCTCTGTTCATAATCTGCCTCATGAGTGTTACTTCTTATCCATGGATCCACTTAAATAACTTTGTCTTTCTGAAGGAAATCTGTCCTAAGTCTGGTTGTAAGTATATGGTCACATTATTATAGTGTGTACCTGAAATGCCACAGTGCTGTAGCTGAGCAAAGTTCATACCTACTTCCAACTCTTCTGATCAGATGCACCCTGAACTTAGATTTTCTTCTTGTGCTGGAAGCAGAGAGAGCCAGAGAGCCCCACACAGAGCTGCTCTCACTGCTTTGCCGCTGTGCTTACCTAGTCATGAGATTTTGCAATGTGTAAAACTCCACAGAGTTTGGTGACAGCACCGCATGTCCCAAAAGCCAATGGCTGCTTTTCCATTTGCAGCAAAACAAACAAACAAACAAATCCCACCATCAGTTTCTAATTTAAATGGCTGTATTTTTGTCTATCGTTTGACCTTTTAGTTTATCTCTTTTGAGAGCCAGATATTAACTCCAGGGTTCGTGCACAGAGGAATACAAAACAAGAGAAATTATTATAACATGATGATGCTGAATTCGGAATTCTGCACTGGAAATAAAGGCCTTTTTTTCTGTTGTACAGGCTGTGAAGAAATTGGACTGATTAATAAATGTCCTTTCCTGTCTGTCAATATAAGCCATCTCTTTGTGCATGTTAGAAATTTTTGGCTTAATAAATCCTCACTGTAAGCTCCATCCTTCCATGTAGGGATGGCAAAATGTTTATATCAAGCATTTTATTACACAGACCATGAAATATATCTGACTCTCACGCACAGGCACAATACATAGTTCTATTACAGCTGCCTGGCTGCAGCTTTCATGTCAGCACAGGGGCACAAGGGTTGGGTTGGCCCCAGGCATCTCCTGATGATTCACTTTCCAATATCAGAGAGGGAATGTAAAGGGATTTTGTTTAGAGATTGAGCGAAAATGTGAGTGTATTCAACTGGCTGCAAAATACCTCCACTGCAAGGGACTTAACACGTTGCTTTTGGCCCAGCCCAGCCTGGATGAGGCCACCCGTGCAGGTGATTTGGGAGCTGTGGAACCATCTCAGGGGTGAGAAATGGCAGCTTTGTCCGGCCCCAGTCCTGCTGGTGGAGACCCAGGAGCTGCTGAGAGCTGGTGGCTCTCCCTCAGCCTTGCCAGGGCTGTGCTAGGTGCCAGGGTGTTACTCTCGTGCTTCAGTCTGCAGGATCACATTATGGGAAGGAGATGGACAAGCTCAGCAGGTGCTGACCAGGACGGTGGCTGCTGGAGCAACAGTTCAGCTGTGTGTGGATGGAGCCATCACTGGGGAAGCCCTCTGTGGCCCTGCCGAGGGCAGAGAGGGTTCGAGTGGGTGCCGGCCGTGAGGAGCTCGGCTTGGTCCGTAATGTCTCGGGAAAAGGCTGCGCTCCTGAGGTCAGGGCTGCGGGAACAGAGCTCCCAGACCGGGGGAACCCCGAGGCGCCTCTCCCCGCCCGAGGCGCTGTCCCGGCACAGGGAGGGAAGGAAGGAAGGCAGGAAGGAAGGCGGGAAGGAGGGAACGCAGGAAGGCGGGAAGGCAGCGCCCGCCCTCTCCCCGCCCTCTGTCAGGGCCCCGGGGCCGAGCGCCGCCCGCCGCGGGAAATGGCGGCTCCACGAGGGGCGGTCGGGGGGCGGACGGGGCCCCGGTCCCGCTCCTCCCGCGGCGGGCTGAGCTCGGTCGGCATGTGGGAGAGCGGGAGAGCGGCGGAGCTCGGGCACGGCCTCCCCGCTGGCTCGCTCCCGGAAAGGCCCCGTCGCCGTGCGGCCGGAGCGGCTCCCGCGTGGAGGCGCCGAGGCCCGGCCTGCCCGCGGCTGTGCCCGTGAGCCCCGTGCCCCTGGCGGGAGCTGCCGCCGCCGTGCGCGTCCCGCGGGGGAGCCCCGCGGCCACGGCCGGCGTGGGGCCCGAGGAGAGGCGCTGCCGCCCGGGGCCAGGTAAGCGCTGCCCGCCGGGCCTCCTGCCTCCCGGGAGGGCTGCCCGTGGTTTTGTGAGGACCCGCTGCTGCAGCCTTTCTGGGGCTGTTTAAGCCACAGCCCTGCGTCTGGATTTTATTTAGCCTGTGTTTAGCTCCAGCTGTGGGATGAGCATCCTTTTGGCAGAGGTTGCAGCCCCTTACAGCCATTTTGTGAGGCAGTTTAGGTCTCAGTATCGCTTCCATCAGAGCAAGTGAAGCTTAAAAAATAAGCTTCTTTGGAAAAGGTTTAAGTAAGGTGGACTAGGACAGCTGAGTCCCAGTATATATATTAGCAACTGAGCACACCACCATAAACGCGATGGAGAGAAGGTTCAGTTAAAAGGCGGTGTTGTGTTTTGGACTGGCCCAGGACTGCAGCAGTCTGAACAGGGAACAAAGCCTCACCTTTGCAGGGTCCCTGGTTGCTTTGCTGTGTGCAGCTAATGAGTGATACTGGTTACTGCCGGGAAACAGAGGTGGGCGGTAAAAAGATTCAACGGCGTTTGAAGACAGGAATAGTGAATTGCCTTCCTGGCTGAGTGGTTAGGCTCTGCAGTCTACTTTAGGAGAGCTCAGTCTGTTCAGAAACTTCTCACGAACTTCTTGCAGAGATTCATCTGGAGGACTAAGAAAGTGGAGCCAGTGGCACTATATTGACTCCACTGATACTATCCTCCTAAATTAAATGGTGGACGAACAAGGCCTGCCTGTGAGATAAAAGTCAGGACCTACTTGATCTGCCTACAACGTGTTCATGGCAATGAGAGAGAGCAAGTTAAAAGTCGTGTTTCTCTAGTTAATGTAGATTTAAAACAAGTTCTCTTGTTTTAAATCTACATTAAACTGTATTTCAGGGTCATTGTGTTGTCTCTTGTATTTGTGATTTTGACGTGTCTCACTTGTGTAATTGCTCACAGGCCCTTTGTTCCCGGCTCTGGGTGAGGAGGGACACTGGTCATGCCTTCGATTACGGTAAGCAAATTAAAAACTGTTGTCAGCCTTAGAAACCAGTGTGGCCTTCTGAAAGGGCTTCACGTGATGCCCTCCAGTGGCAACAACGTGGATTTGAAATCACAGGGAATTGGAAAAAGGGATCTTTCTGGCCTGCCCTGAAGGGGTTTGGGCAGCCCTGGCAAAGTCCCCAAATTAGCTGCTGGGAGAGGCATGGTTGGGGGTGTCCTGTCCTTTGGCAGTTCCTGATGCTGCAAGTCCTGCAGGGATGCATGGATCACTACTGCACATTAGGACTGCCTGTGGGCTTCAGCTGCCAAAACCAGAGCCTTAGGCATGAGCTTCTGTCCTTTGCAGAGGACAGATTTTGCTGTGTGCCAGTAAATACCCATAAGGAAAAGGAACGGGAAGAAAAAGACACAACAGGTACCAGGAAAAATGCAGCTTGCAGCACATAATGTTAGAGAAAAGGACAACTCATTTTTAACTGACTGTTGCCCTACCACATGATGTAGTTTAGCCAGAGTTCCTGTATAGAGGCCAGAGGTAAGAACTGGTTTTGCCTCATGTGAGATAGCCTTTCAATGCAAAGAAATAGAACTCAGATCAACAGCTCAACACAGTTTTCCAAGGTAAGTGCTATACCCAGAGTTCAAGTAAACTGAATACACCTGGTGAATAAACTGAATACAGAGATGTGCAGGGTTGGTGTGAACTTAAAGCTTAGTAGACCTCTGCAGTAGAAGTGGTGGCCTCTCTGTAAAGGATTTATGTAGAGATTGTTCAAAGCAACAGCTGGTTCTAAGAAACACATGTTGTCAAGTTTCCTTTGCTGTATAAATATTTAAGTGATGGGGTTTGGATTCCTAAGGGAGGAAAAGCTTGAGTGAGTTCCAATAGGTGAAGCTTTTATTAAACAGAAATATACAAACTGATTTCCCTTACTGTTTATAACTAGAAGCCAGTTACTGCATATTTGTTCTTTCTTTCAGGTAATTCTGTCACTGCCTTAGCTGTCCTGTGCCATGCCTGGTGATGACCATGGGGTCATTCTCCTGAGCAGACTGCTCTGTACTCAGCCACCTGGCCTGCATTCTCCAGTAGATTCAACCAAGCTGGCAGCGTAACAAAGGACCTGTTTAGTCCCTGTGGAGTCCCACTGCAAGGGGTTTTGTGAGGACCCACTGCTGCAGCCTTTCTGAGCACCTCGCATTTGGCTCAGGAAACTGCCCTTGCACAGTCCAGTGTGAGGGTTGTGAAGTCTTGGGGACTTGCCAGTTCAGTTCACTAGTTGGAGTGTGTTTTGCCAAGTTACAGCTATGGTTTGAGCACTTGAGGTGAAAGCTGGTGGTGGGGAGTGGAATCATGGGTTCACCAGCAGCCTTTGTTTATTTATAGAGGCTCTGTTCGGAGGTTCAGATGTCCTTATACCTCTGCTCTGATGTGTTACACTTTCAGGTATCTACCTGAAAATAAGAGCAGGGCTCTCAGTTTTTGGCTGATAGAGGTAAAACATGTGCCAGGTGGTAGAAGCTGGACCCAGAGTCAAGGAGTACATTTTAAAGCATTGAATGGTGCCTTCTCACCACTTCAGTCCCCTGCACAGGAGCTGTACCCTAGAGCTGCTGTTCACTGGGATGGCCATACCAGCATCAGCAGGGCACACAAGCTGCTCTGCTCACTGGCAGACAAAGCAACTGACAGTCTCTGGCCTGCTTACAGCAGGTCTGACCGAGTGACCATAACAACCTTTTCTGCCCTGAAAATATCTTAATTCCTGGAAGGTTAAGAAATGACTCTGTGCTGGTAGAGCTAAACCCATCTTCTTCTGAGTGAGGCTTTTGAAACAGATATTGAAAAGCAAATGGTACTAATCACTGCTGTAGTGACATATTCAGCTCCTGTTTTTGTGGTTTCTAAAGGCCTGTTTTGGCAAGACTTTTTTTAAATCTGTTTGAGAAAGAACAGACAAGCTTTTGACACACAGTTGTATGTAAAATCTCTTCAGTTTTGCCAGCAGCGTTTATTTGTAGAGACCCTGCGTATTGTAGAGGCCACTGCTTGTTCCTGTCGATTCCCTAGAATGGAAACTTGAACTAACGTTTTTTGTAATGAATGTACAATAAATTTGTGGAAAAGCTTCTGTGTTAATGACTCTTGATTGAGTTCAGGTAGTTTTGATGTATATGAATGAGGCTGTTCAGAGCTGGCCAAGCCTGCTTGACAGGCAGGGCCTGTCTTGATTGGTGTCTGGAAATGAAACCCAAACAAGGATGTCTCAACTGTGTGCTGAGCCAGAGTCCTTCCAGCCTCACTTGACACCCAAAGCTTCTGTTGGAGTGGAATTCTTCGGCTGGGGGGAAGTACTGAGGAGGAGAACAGATCTGTTAGTGTGGAGGGAGGATAGACTCAAGCAGAGGTGAGCATAGCTAAAAAAAAGCAGCTAAAAATGTTGCTTTAGGATTTTCTGTAAGGACAAGCAAGCACTACAAAAATTCTGTCTATCTTTTTTTTTCCTTGGGTGAATGAGAAGCAATCTGTAAAAATGGCTTATATCTGAGACTGGAGTGCAGGCTTGGGTGTTTCTTGAAGCCTCATTGGGTATGTAGGATCTAACAGTTCACACACAGGGGAGGCGTATTGGGTTATCTTGTGTCATGGACTTCACATGGCAACAAGAACATTTGATTGGGAGATCAGCTTCATGGCTGGAGTGTTTTCAGCTCCAGCAGCTGTACAGTGATTATGCCTTTTGCTATTTTTATTTTTCTTCAAGTTTTTAGTTCTTGAGTAGACTCAGGAGTAGAATTAGCAATTACTTTGGATCTGGGGAGTTCCCTAGGCTTCAGGTTGGTGTTGGGGGAGCTTGTGATCCAGTTGCCACTGCTGTGTGATGACCGTGTCTCCTCTGAGAAAGATGGTATCTATTTCTAATGAGAATTCTGGGATGCTGATGGGTGGCTTTTTGCTAAGATCCTTTTTGCAAGAGGATGTAAACTCCTGCGGGCTCAGGCTTGGCAGCTGGTTTGGGTCAGGGTCGCTTTGCTGTTACTGGGGGGAAACAGCTGGATTATAGGGAGTGTGATGGAGCAGTTATGCTGAGAGAGGGCATTGCTCAGGGCAGGTTACACATAGGTGTGGTAGCTGTAGAACATGGGTTATGGCAGGACAGTCCATGGGGGTGTTGTGATTCCAGTGTGTATCCTTAAGATACCAGGTGTTTCCAGTGCAAAGCAGGGGTGGACGTAATGCTGGAATTGTGAGTTGAATGTGTAAAGGTGCTGGGCAAGGTCTGCATTGAAAAATGACAGTCTGCAGTTCTCGTAGTCCAGCAGGATGCCAATCCTTTGGGGGGGAACAGTAATTCTGATATCAGGTGTCATCCCACTGTGCAGGAATTCATACTTGTGCCTGCAGGTGAGAAAAATAAACAAAATAGCTGAAGGCACCCTGGCTGTTCTCAAAGAGAAACACTTTGTGCACACTGGTGCCCAGGTTGCTCATGAGAGTTGAAGGCAGTGATGTTAATGTACCAGTGTTCAGGGGAGAGCCAGCAGTCCAGCTGAGGCAAGAGGGGAACTGGCATTTCTGCAGGCAGGTATGACATACTTCATAGGTAGGACAGAGATCCAAACCAGTTGAGTTTAGCTGGGTTTAGCCAGATCCATAGTTTCTGGATTACATAGATCTATTACTGTCTTCCCACTGAGCTAAATTCTGCAACTCTGATTTTATTCAGATTTGTTCCTGCAACTTTTTGTTTCAATGTGACAACATCTCATTTCAATGAGACAGTGTACCACAGAGAGACCCTTCAGCTTGATTCACTAGCACCCTCTCAGAGTCAAGGGAACTGAGTGCTTTGAAGATGCAAATCTGCAAAAACACAAGTTCTGAAGAAAGGAAGTTGAACAAAATAACCCACTCCAAATGATTCTGAAACACCCTAAAAAAACCAGGAGGATTTGCTTAAGCATTCCAGTATCCTTCCAAACAGCAGTTTACAGTGACAGCAGTAGAATGTCAGAGGCCCTTGTGCCTGGTCTGAGCTGATATAAAATCTCTGGCTGCTCTGCCTGCAGGTGTAAGAGGTGTTCCTGTCAGAGACCTGCAGCCTCCACAGCCCTTACCTGGAGGGTGTGATGATGTGCCTCATGCACCAGGATGAGTTGTTTGCCCCCAGGTGACCATGTCTCGGAGTGTTCTCATAAGCCACACCAGTTCTGTACTCTGTATCTTCTTCAACTTCCACCTCCCAGTAATGCTTTCCTGGAAATGGGATCAGACTGCCCAGGATTGCAATACATCTGTGGGAGACAGACAGGAATATGTGCTTTGGCAGGGCCTCTCTATAATGCTCCTTACAGTGTTTTGATATGTTCATATATATATATATATATATATATATATATATGGACATTACACAGCAATAAACAAAAGCCATTTCTGCTGTCTCCTTAGCAGTGCAGTGTGCATTTTTGACTCCAGTGAAATCCCTATGCTGAGGAGCTGACACCCAGCCTGCAGGTTTCTTTGTGACACCTGCTCAGTTTTTACTTGTGGGTAGCTTTGTATAAATGAGTGCCCTGGGCACTTCCAGGAAGAAGGAGAACAGCATCCCATAGTGACTGGGTTTTCTGGGATAGTTAATGCTTATAAGAAAAGAGAGTGCTTTCATGAACCCCAGCATAGCAGGGGAAAAAAGTCTACAGATTCTGCATTTTCTTTCCAAAGAGCTCAGGGTTTTGAACATCACTCACCATTAGGAACTGAGCACTGTAACAGCATGAAGTTCCTGGGGCAGCTGGGGAGGACGGAACCTGTCTACTCTGTGTTTGGAGAGATTAGGAAGAATTGAACATGGTAGGAGAACTTGTAATATGCTGGGTACCTGGGCCATGAAATGTATGATAGGAACCATGCAGAAAACAACTCTTTTGAAAATTGGGTAGTAGAGACAAAGTACTACAGAGAGACCCTTCAGCTTGATTTACTGGCAGAGTCTTGGAGTCAAAGGAACTGGGTGCTTTGAAGATACAAGTCTGCGAAAATACAGGTTCTAAAGCAAGAAAATTGGGCAAAATAACCCACTCCAAATGCTTCTGAAACACTCTTAGGAGGGCAACATGAGTCCTGTAAGCTTACACCTCAGCTTTTTCTCAGGAAAAGTACATAGTGCATTAGCTGTCATTGTCAAGGGGGACAGCAGGTTTCAAACACACACAACTTTTATGTTTCTATGGAAATATCTGAAGTTTTAAGTTACAAAGGAAAAGGATGTTGCTGGCAGACACTAAGCTCTTCAAGGCATTGCAGAGAGAGCTGCACTCATCATTTGGAGGGCCTGTTGCGTGAGGATGGGCACGCACAGCACAATAGCTGTACTCTGCCTCTGCAGCTGCACTGGCTTCGAGCAAGTGTACAGTTCATTGCAAGTGCATGTAAATGTCTTGGGAACAATTTAAAGGCTGCTGAAATCAGAACTCAGAGGGGCTGTGTTGCTGCAGCTTGAGAAGGAAAAGGAATGATGCAAAATGGATGGGTAAACATTTGTGAACAAAACACAACCATCATAATGACAGCTGCAAAGCCACTAAGGCAAACCTAAGCTGTGCTGAAGAAGCAGTTAGGAAATGCATCAACCACACAAGGTTAGGAGACTACACAAACTTCAGAAAGAAGAGTTGAAAGAAGACTTTGCCATGTGATTTTCTTGGGAGCTTTTTTGTTTCTTGTTTGGTTTGATTTTTTGTTTTGGGGTTTGTTTGGTGGGTTGGTTGGTTGGTTGGTTTGGTTTGGTTTGAGTATCTTGGTTTGAAGGAGATTTGTGAAAGTTCATAGTGGTACCAAAACCTCAGCCTTTGAATGAGTGCCAGCTCTGGCTGTTTACATGAAACACAAAAGCATCTCATAGAAGTGGGATGAAATCCCATTTAAGATTACCATGATGGCTTTAATGAAAAGGATCATCAGTCTCCCAATTCTTTTCTACCGAGCCCTCTAGTAGCACTGCATTTCCATGAGGGAATAAATTGTGGACTTGTATTATCCTACAGATGCCTGTCCTGGTTACATGGTGTTTCTGTGGTTTTGACTGGAAATAGGCATTTTGGCAAGCTTAGTCTCTCACTTCAATGGCAAATGGCCTATTTCTTTTTCGAAAGAAATACCTGTTGGTCCAAATAGTAGTTATATCTTTCAGCAAGAGGTAAGTTTTAAGATCCCTCTCCTTTCCTTAGCATTTGTTATGGCACCTAAATACCTGTTCAAATTTAGCTCAGTGTGCCAGACTTGTAAGTAGGCTTGTACATAATTGTGGCTGCTGCATCTGTAATCCTATTTAAGAACTTTCAGTAATTTCCAAGTTCCAAAGAGCAGCTGGAGAGAGAGATTTCAACTCAAAAAAATAATCAGAGCCACTGAAAGCCCCATTAGACATTTCCTGGCATCTGTTAAAAGAACCCAAGAAACTCAAATGCCCCTGAATACCTTGTAAAGCTGTTATCATAGACAGGCAGATCACACTCTGGGTTTTCCAGCTCATCACATGAAATGGTAAATCCATCATCTAGAATTGCCAGTAAAGGATGGGCTGTGTCCTCATTAAGGTAGAAGCAGGTGCCTGCAAGAGAAAATGCCTGAGGATAACTCCAGTAACTTCTTATAACATTAGAATTGCAGCAAGGGTGTGATGAAATGTTTGGATGCACAAAAAGATTACCAATGCTCTAGAAAGAACCTGTGGCTGACATTGAGAGGACAAGACCATATTTTAAAAGTTTTTCTAATAAATGGCTGTTTTACAGCTTAACACTGTTTAGATTCAGCCTTGTGAAAAGCAGGGGACTTAGCCTGGTTTTGAACCCTAGCAGGGCTCAAAGCTGCAGGCATTGTGCAGAGAGTAGTTATTCAGAGATGAGGGGTCCTCCCTGCAATGGACTGTCTAGTTTCAAGTAATCTATTTTTAATCACTGAAATGAGAAAGGAGGCTTAAAGGACTCTCCTCACTCATCCACATAAATGCTGGGCACAGTTTGAAGAGTAAGGGTCCCTCACGTTTCAGCACCTCTCTTGTCAGACCAGCCCTCAGAGAGGTAAGTCCAGCCCAGGATAAAAATGCTTCTGCCTTTCTTCCTGCGGACACTTGACAGAGCAGGTCTGACACACTGGAGTCTGAGGAGCAGCCACTATTGGCACAGCTGCTGTTTGTAGTTGATGCTTGTTTATCCACCCCAGAAAGGATCAAAGGCCATTCACAGTGTTGGAGGTGGGTTCTTGCAGCTGACAGATCAATTTGCATCAGCTGCTTGCATAATGTAGACTCTGAGAAGATAAATCTCCGCATGGTAATCCCAAATGAAATCATTATAATCAAACTGCAAGTTACTTCATTGCAAATACAATACAAACAATGACAGGGCAATTACAGGCATGTGCTGCTGAAAACAAACACATGCTGTGCAAATAGAATGGGCAATTTCAAATATTGAGTTTGATTTAAGCAGTTGGAATACACACAAATGATGGTAACACAATGACAGTCTTCCTCTCCAGGGATTTAAGGATGAGCATTTCTTTTCTGTGGTGTCACTGCTGTGTGGCAGACAGATTTTTTAATGAAACATAACTTTGTGTGGTCATCTTGCTGTATAAATACAATTTTCAAATGACTCACAGAAGGTAAGGGCAGAAGAGACACAGATAAGGTGTGAACACATCTGTGAGTGGCCTGGGAGATTGGAGATGAGCAGTGAAGTTGCAGTGTGATTGCAGTAGTGATGAAGGTGAGCACTCATGTCTGATAAATGGCTCTAGAAAGTGCTGTCTCAGCCATGATTTCCAGCAGCAGCTTCATTATATGGTAATCTCTGAAGTAAAATCACACTACGACTTTTCCTTTGATGTGTCAGTACTTTGCAAGCTGGCCATATGTAGGCGTTGAGTTGACATTGTCTTTTAAAATGTCTAGAAATTAGTAACTTTCAACTATCAAATGTACCAGACAGCAATAATTTAAATTACAGAGCTAAAGCACTGCACTTATTGTTACAAGAAGTTGTTTTTTTCATTCCTAAAAGGTTACCAGGTGTGTAATTAGATGTAAGAGATTAGGACCTGGTCCAGAGGCCATTGAAACCAGCAGAAATCTTTCTGTTAAGAGAATAGATGCTACAACAGGCTGCTGGAGTTGTTCCAAGCTGTACAGTACCTGTGGTGTGTATCAGGACAGGTTCACTTCTTTCACTGGAGCCACCCAGGTTATGGGCTCTGACACAGATGTGATACTTTTGTGTGGGCTGGAGGTGAATTAGGACTTCACAGTTAGGGATTCCAACAATAGATCTACAGAAAATAAATCCATGGAAAATGATAGAGTAGAAAACAAAGGTAGGCTGAATTTTTTTTCTGAGCAACTAAGAAGAAATTATATTTCAACTTGTAACCAATCAACAACATTTTACCTTGTACAGTTGTCATTAGCAGGGCAAGAGAGAGATTGTGACAGACTGCAGATTTTTGCATTTGCTTCTGCCCTTTTCCCATACCCATAATTCTCATGCAGTAATTTTTGATTAACATTTTGTAACTAATTTTACTAAGAGGATTTGTTGTAAATGTAAATTCACCAGAAGGTCATGGGTCCTTTCTAAGTCCTATCTGAAATGGTTTCATCTCTACAGGTCATGGGCTCAATAGAAGAGTAACTCACTCAGTAATAATATCATCATTTTCTTCATCTGTCAGCTTGGACAATTCAACGGTGTAGGAATCAACAGGATTAATGTCCCTGGATTCCCAGCACACCAGTGCTGCATTTTCACAGCTTTGGATCTTTTTATTCTTTATGGTAGGTGGTGAAGGAGCTAAAAAGGAGGCAAAAGAACAATTCTAAGCTGTTGTTGCTTGAAGATGTTTGCAAACGACATGCTTTGAAGACAAAAAAATAGAAAAATGTTATTTGTTAATACTATATAGTTAAAGAAACCTGCTTCCCCAATGGACAATAAACAGCAGGTAGAGTTATTAACAGTACTATTTAAGACTTCATTTAGACTATAAGAGTCCCAAGAGAATTAAACAGAGAAGGAACATAAAGACTGATTACACAACTGTTTTCTATCATTAGTTTTATCTTTGTCATAAAGGTGCATCTCTGCTCTGAGATGTCAAAGATATCTGAAACAAGCACTCGAAGGTCTCACACTGACTTGCTCAATCTGATGTCAGGATTTCACACAATGTTCTAGACTGAACTGCAGTTAAAAATAATAACATAACAAGTGAATCCACAAAATACCTATAGGACAATAAAAGAAGAGCTGGGATTCATCTGGCAGAACCAGGAAACTTGAACTTTATTCACAGCTGGCATACATGTTTGTATTTAAATAAATTATTTTGTCTCTCTGCTTCTGTATTTTCCCTCTCTGAAACAGCGACAGTTAGCATGATAGGTTTTCCAAATGAAAGTAGGGAATTCCCATGCAGTCAGTAGGCTTGGACCAGAAGAAAGAAATTGCCCAGAAAGCGTTACTGGCATAAAATTCAGACATGATTTTGAATTTCACTCTGAAGGTTACAAAGTCATATGAATAAAATATTTTTACCTGTTACATAAACTGCTCTTTCACTTGGTGGACTGATACCAGAGGCATTTAAAGCACTGACCCAAAATTCATACTGTGTGTTTGGCAACAGATCAGTAATGGTGCAGTATGTTTCTTTGACTTTCAGTGTGTGCTCTGAAACGACAACAAAACATTTACAATGCCTTTACACAGTTGCCCACTCTTCCCCAAGCTTCACACAGTGAGGTTGAGGTGCATTGTTTTGGGTGCTGAGTTTGAGAGAGCTCCTTGTGCTGCACACCCTTTGATCCGGCAGTTTCACAATGCTTTCCTCTAAAGCAGCATAAATAAGATGGGACAAGAGCTGAAGCTATTTTACTGATCATTTCTCATTTCTCATCTTATAAAATTTGGATAGTTTCTGCTTTTCTTTCTCAACTGGCCACTGGCACTCTACTGGCTTCCACTTTTGAAGGTTCTGCAAGAACAGTATTAGGCAGTTTTGCCGCAAGGCTGGGACAGTTTGGTTCTGTGGTTCTTTGTGTGCCTGTGCATCTTAGGGAGTCACAGCCTATTATTAGCACTAAGATAAGCTGCAAAATCATCTGGGGGTTTCAGTGGGAGTGCTGATGATATGATGATTTGCTCTTTAAAAATACTGTGCTTTTCCGCGAATGCAGCACGTGTTCTAATGCAGCGCCCACCCTCCAGAAATCCTCTTGACTTTGCCCACTATCCCCTTCCCATTCCTGCTGTCCCTGCTGCTGCCATGTCTTGTCTTTTCTCCTGTGATGGGTCCTTCTGCAGCTGGCAGCATGGCAGACCTGGCAGGAGAAGAGGGACAAAGCAGATAGTGGTGGCAGATATGACAGTTTTGGTGGCAGACAGACTGCACGAGACATGTAGAAGCTGTCTGGTTTTGCCAGTGGAGGGCTGAGGTGTCCCCCTGGGCCCAGGCCTCCTTACCTGCTTGCTCATCACTGTGCCTCTCGTTGCTCACTAGTTTGTAGCACAGCTGGTAGCACTCCACAGTGTCATCCGAGAAGAGGCCCCAGCAAACTCTCAGTGAAGTGCCAGTTGCTGCATTGGGAGCCTGGGGGTTGATCACAGGGGCACAAGGAGCTTCAGAGAGAAAAACAGGTCAGTTTTTGAATGTATAATCATGGTTTGTTGTACCCCTCCTCTCACAAAGGTGTTAGCACAAAGCCTTGGCACTGAATAGGGTCATATTCCTCCATTCCTCCCACATGGAGAAAAGTCAGGAGCTGACTCTAAACAGTGCAGACAGTAATCAGGTCACTGGTGTGTAAGAACTAGTCTTGCTTCAAATCAAAGTCAAAACAACAAAACTTATAAGCCTCAGCCAACTCCTCCTCTGTAAACTCAGCTTCCCCTGCTCTGAGGGCTGTTCCAGTGAGCCAAACATCTGCCATGCCAGCACTGCTGCCAGCTACCCCAGGGATCAGGCAAAAGCTGTACAACAGGGGGGCATCAGCACAAGCAAATAAGTACCAAATGCTGTTTTATATTAAGAAAACGCAGTACTGGGTGTACAAAACCAATAATGTTCTTTCTCACCAATTGTGATGCACCAGAAAAGATTCAAAATTTTAGGCCTTTTTTTAGTTATTCAAAATTTGCCTATGTTGTGCTATTTCCTGTGAATTATGGGGGAAAATTGTTTGCTAAATAGCAGAGTAATAAATCAGGGAAATCTGTTTATCAAGAGAAGCTGTGTAAGTTATTTAAAGCAGTCTGGGATTCATCTCTATTTTGTTCAAGCAAGTACATGGTAAGACAAGTTATCCTTGACTAAGCGTGCCTGATCCCTCAACAGAAGGGGGTAATCTTCATGAGCCTTCTAGGAAATCATCCAGCAAAAAGCAAGGAAGTCCCAATTTAGCAGTAATTCTGTTAATTTAACAAATGGAAAAAAAAATCAAAAACTATCTTCCACTGCCTCTGTATATATAGGCAAATAATAAAAGAGATAGAAGGAAAACTAGGGAAAAGCTAATTCTGCCTTTGCAGATTTCCTTTAAAAGAAGTAATATTTAATGCATATCCTTACTTAAATCTAAATAGGTGTGAGATAATGCTCAGTTAGGAAGACTACCTGGAATGGCGTTAATGGAGTTCATTAGTTGTTCAACTTCAGAGACATCTATGACCCGCTCTTCAAAGTCTGGCAGCGTTGAAAGCTTTAAATCCACTTCTTTCTTTAAGAATTTTTCCAGCCTGTAATTGTAGGGGGAAAAGATAATGTCTAATTGGAAGTACCATAGTGTTGGAGATATCTATGATATCTTTATGTAAGAGCAAAAGAACAGCAGACAACAAATTAACATCCATTTCCTTATAACACCGTTTTCATAGCTGTACAAGCTCAGCCTCCTCGTGCCTGTAGCTTCAAGATCACTATATTAATGCATAAATAAGCCTGCTACAGTATATTTAGGGAGCTGGTTTTAGTCTCATTTGGATCCAGAGTGTTTCTTTCAAGAGCTTTAGCAATCCTGTTTATCAGTGAAATCAGTTACTTATGACTAAGCTGAAAACACTGATTTATTCAGGCTCTAACTCTCCTTTAAGATTTCTTGAAATTGGATCCAAACAAGTGGAGTGTTAAGTTTCTTAGAGCAACTTTTTCTGATGCACTTTAAAACAAAAATACTAAATATTTCAATAGCTCTAGTGGCTTAGACAACATTGGCGTGCCTGAACAAAGTCCAGAACATGCAAGCATCTCCAATAACCTGTCCAATTAGCAGGAAGAAATGTGACAAAAAATCCCAGACTGTGATACTACCTGTCAACCATGGTTACTGCTGCCTGTTGGAAAAAAAGGAGAGAGTGTTAGATGTAGAAAAGTCCAGAGTCAGACTACATCGTGCTGTTGACCTGTCTTACACAAATTGCCACAAATGCAGCCCTTGGGGTGAAGTAATTGGCTGTCAACCAACTCTGAGAAGAAAGACAGCCCTTTCTATTCAAATGGACAGATCTTGGCTGAATTTACAGTAAGATAATGAGCAATATCAGGTAGTCATCAGCGCCTGCCCATCTAGACTTTTCACCAGTTCCTCCCTTGGTTGTCCAAAGTGCCAATAGACCTCTCCCAAACAGAAACCAAAATCAGCTGGGCAAAGGAACTCAATGAAATTATCTGTGCTGGAGGGAGTCTGAGCAGTGCATGTAACTGGAAGACAGCTGTACAGTCCCAGGAGAAACCCAAGCAGCTGGGAGTTCATGACCAACATTCACTTCTTGATGAATAATGGTTCTTATTATTCTTATTATAGGGCGATGTAAAACTGATTACAAGCTAAGGAGAAAATAAGTTTATTCCAGAGATGCAGAGGAATGGTGAAATCAGCTCATGTGAAGAACTCAGCAGGTTGGAGTCACAGCAAACTGACCCACTGGAGTAGACTGGAGCTGTTGTGAGATTTGTTTGCTGTCCAGTCCAGAAGTTACTGTCACTGTGCTACAGAAATGCTCCCACCCACCTCAGTCACAGGACAGCGCAGGTGAAATCACTCATCATCAGTGAAAATTCTGATTTGTTTTCCAATTATTTTTCTACCTGCCAGAGAAAAATACCTTCTTGACACCACCTCAAGAGTGGGATTTCATCCATCACTTTGCAGGAGCTCTTGATGTATTTCAGCTGAACTTTCCTCCAAAATGAGCAAGAAAAGGAAACATCTTTCTAAGTGATTACATCAGCCTCCCTGCTGTGAGCCCAGAATAGAGCAAGAGAGCTGAGCCTGCACAAGGCAAGGAACACTAAGTGCTTCCAGAGTTTCCCCAGATAAGCATTTCAGCAAGATATCTTCTCTCTGAACCCCAGTGTGACTCACAAATCAACGAGCATCCAAATTACAAACTCCTGCTTCTGCATTTTGCCCCCACTGTGTTGCCCTACTAAATCAATGCCACCATGCCAAGCACCTGGAGCAGTGACAGCACCATGGACTGAGCATCCCAAATTCTCCCTAGCAATAAGGCTGCTTGGAACTTCTCAAATGGGGATTGCTTGCAAGCAGCAAAAAGCACTTTGACAGTTAAAGCTCTTTACCTTCATGAATTCAGCTTTGTCATTTTCTAGGAAAAGCTCCTGGGTTTCATCTGTCAGCTCCTTGCAGGTGTCAAGATGTTTCCCACAATTGACCAGCTGCTCATACAGAGCTTCCAGCTTCTGCCTCTTCTCTTCTCCCAGTGCTTCCAGCTGCTCTTCATATTTCTGAGCAAGCACTTGCACTGCATCGTTGTAATGCACCTCAAAGTTCTGCTCCTGCCTCCCAAAATTTTCCTGCAAGGTATTTGAGGGTTTATACCTTGGCATCAAGCCTGATCCACATGACAGGCAGAGGAAAATCTTACTCTGGTCCACTTAAACTTCTCTTTACCATAGAGGTAATATTCATGATTTAATTCACAAAGCTAGGACACGGTACCAGTACACAGAAGCTTTAATTTGACTTATATCCATTTTTAGAGGTATACTCTAATAATTAACCCTCACCAAAGCACAAAAGTGTTGGATTTTGTTCCAGACATAAGAGCAACAGTAATTACAACAGGAACAATGATATAAGGCGACCTAAACCCAGGGAACACAACTAGGATATATCCTAGCCGTAATCTCACAAGCATTTCCACCAACACAGTCAAGCACATCCTTCCATGAGAGAAACCATGGCAACTCAGTGGGATCCATGGATTTGTGCTGAGGGAGCTGGGCAGCTAATGCTGGTACCCTCACTCACAGCTGGAGAAAACATTAGGAAGGAAGATTTAAAGAGCAGGCAAGTCTTTACTGCCAGCAGCTTCCCACTGTTCAGGCACTGATGTCCCCCTGTGCCACATGCAGCAGAGAAAAGACTGTAGTGCCTTGAGTTACTGCTTCAGTTTGAACTTGCTGCCAGCTGACCTCCTTCCCCTAGGGCCAAGTTGACAGCAGCCGAGTGGGAGCACAACTCTTGAAGTCATCAGCTTGAAGCAGCTGGTCCAAGGATTTGCCTGGATCTGACACTTCTGTGACTGGAGCTGAGGGGACACAAGGGCTTCACTCTGGATGGACTAGTTAGATCACAGCTCCTTGGCCATTTAAAACTAAGATGACCCGAGTGGGGGTCACTTTATTTCTGAATGCAAATTACTGTGCAAATTATAAATGTGGTTTTACTAGCCCGTTTAAAAAGTCTTTAGGATGAATTTTCCTGAGTACTTCAGTCTAGACAAACCCCAAGAAAACTCTGTGCTATGTTACTCTAAGTACTCACCTCATTAACAACGGAACACTATGAATGTCAGTATGACTGTCAAAACTGTTTAACCCCACTACCATAAAGTTAGCCCAAGAGAAAATGAGTTACCTCCACAGTGATGAAGATCTCCTCCAAATGGCTGGCAACATTTTCCATCTGAGCAATCTGTTCTTCCAACCTGCACATGTTTTTATGGATCTCCTCCTACAAAACACCTAGTGTGATTCTTACTGTGTCTCAAGACTGTTTTAGAGGCACCACAGTACACTTGTGTTACTCTCACCTTTTCACTTTCCACAGCACTGGGGAGCTGAGCAACCTCATGATCCTTGTGTTCACCAAATAGTTTGTCGAAAGCTCGGATTGGTATCTTGCAGGTAGAACAAAAAACATCTGCTGCTTCTTCCTCTTCCTCCTCCTCCTCCTCACTGACAGCCTGACTGTTCCACTCATCTGACATGCCACCGCTGCTCAGCCCCCCTCTCAACCATATGTTGCTCTCACCCTCATCATCTGATCTGGCTTTGCTCTGCTTTTCACCTTGAGAAGCCTCATCATGAAGTCCTTGTTGCTTTGTACTTTGACTTGGATCTTTCACTGAAGAGCTGCTTGATGAGTTATATATGGAGCCCTGTGATTCTGCTTTTTCTGTACGAGCAGGTGGCCGTCTGCTCTCCACCTTCTCCAGATGTCCTCCAAGAAACTCAAGCTCTTTTTCTCTATCCTCATCAAGTCCATACATCTTAGCCAGCTCTGCAACCTCCTTTTCCAAGTCATAGCCAACTTCTTGTGGGCGCTGAACTTTTTTACTACTCAATGCAGATTCCTTTCTCATATCCCCCAGAGATCTGTCTCCTCGACCAGAGAGCTCTTCAGGAAAGATATCAAACCTGTCCTTTGATCCATAAAGATCCATGTGATAAAATATCAAACCTTCAGTCTCAGTGTCACTAGACTCTGGGACTGGTGGGGAAGCTGAATGATCGCGTGACTGGCCGCTAGTCTCATAGTCTCTCGTGTTGCCAGATCTGGATGACATTGGTATCCTCAGGAAGGCTTTGGAGATGATGAGTCTCAAGCTTGTAAAAGATAAGAAAGATCTTTAGCTACATATTAGATATCAGGATCAAGTTTTTCTGGCTTAAAAGTATATCCATAGAAAAGATTTGGCTGAGGACCAAAAAAATAATTGCTCAGGTCCTGCAAAGACCAAAGGCAGTAGCTTCACTCCCTAAATGAAGAGTCTGAAGGGAAGCCACCGGAATCTTGTCTTCTCACCTTAGTGCAAAGCACAGCAGAGAGCTGTCTCTGGTGTACATTCTCTTTTCTGAGTACCTCATCTGCCTGATACCTGATTTCCAAACTGTGGACTAGTCCTGTCCTCAGACCAACACTGTGAATGTCCTTCAGGCACAGTTAGTGCTGTTCTGTGCAATTGCAAATGGCCTAGTTTGAAGCCTGCTCACCCTTCAGCTGCTGTCAAGCATGTTTTCTGAACTGTCAGTCAGGCATAACGTAAAATGTCCTCTGTTGTGACCACTGATGCCACAGAACACACTAGTAAACGCCCTGAAAAGTCCTGTTCTGTATTTTTCAGGTTGCTGTTCTTAATACTTAAACTTGAGTCCAGGTCTTGGGTCCTTTCTAAAAAATACCACAGAGAAAGCATACTGCCCTTTGGGGTTTCTCATGTGCCATGGAAAATATACATTTTAAAATATAAAACATCCAGTAACTAGGGAGCAAGGCAGGCCATTGACCTCTGGACTGAGAGATGCCTGCTCTGACTCAAACCTTGCACATTTTGTCTATTCTGTGCAAGGAGGGAGGTGTGAAAAGAGCATGTGCAGATGACATGCAAAGCTGTATGATAAAGCAGATGCACGTGGGACAACATTAAAAGTGCAAAGGCAATTTTAATGCTGATTCCCCAAGCCCACTCTTTCCAACCAGCCTGTATTAACAGCAGTGAAATAATGCCAGTACAGAGTCAGAACTCTCTCTGAGCTGAAACGTTCCCACAGCCCTCCACTGCTCACCAGCATGAATGGAATCATAGCTACAAAACTACTCAGATCAATTTCATCAGCAGTTCAGCACCACATGCAAAAGACTTTATGGAAAGATTTCAGCTGAATATCAATTAACCTGTAGGTTCATCTAATCCTAGGTAAGTGAAGCATATGAGAACTTTAAAATCACTTTCTCACAGAAGAAAAAAAGCCAAAAGAAGAGTCAGACATCAGTATTATCAGAGCTTCTGGATAAGCTTTCACATAAGTTTGCTTCCAAACTACTATTTATGGTCTTTTTAGACTTGAGTAGTTGCTATTACCTCAAATTTATTTCATAAATATTTTACTAATTTTCCTGAGAAATGCTTAGCTAACAGAGTCAACACAATCAGCGACTTAGTAGAAAGCAATTTCCCAAACCAGTGAAAAATACTGAGACATTTTGCACTTTGTGGTTTTATATCCCTGGCTGAGTCCAACCCTACAGATCTGTAAGAAAACCCACACAGAAGTTCATAATTTGTCTTCTGGCACTGCAGACATGGGTGTGGATTCTACAGCCAGCAATATCCTACTACAAACAAAAACACTGAAGTTAGGCAGAAATACTATTTACGCTAAAGGCAATAAAATAAATCATGCAAATTCTAACATTTTAAACAGAGAAAAGGTCTTAACACATACCAGAAAATGTTGTCTGGCTCCCGCAAAGCCTTTTTTCCCCATAATTAAAACAATAAGGCTCGCTATAGAAGCTACTACTAATTAGAAAAGTGAATTAACATTTATTTTTCCTACCAAAATGAAATGAAATAAGTTAAAATGAGCATAATTAAGCCTGTCTGCAATCCTACTGCCTAAATAAGATTTTCAGATGATTGCTCAGTGTTTGCTTGCTTTGCAGGCACAGATAAAATTACATGAAGCACATTTAAATCCGTGACTGTCAGTTATCGTAAATACATAACAAAGAATGTTACTACCTAAAAACTTGCCTTCTATCTTAAGACGTCATAAATTCTTCTGATAGCTCAGATGGCATCAAAGTTAACTTCTATTCCCCCTAGTAAAAATTAATTCACAGGAAAGCAATTCCTTGCCACTTTCCTATAAATGCAGTTGGAAGACTTATTGCAGTAACCTTACCCTGCCTCTTTGCTCAGATAGGGGCATGCCAGCAATGAGCAATGGCACAAATATAGATGTGCCCCGGCTGTCCTTCAGCAGTGTGCTACTTGAGTGTCACCAGGATGAATGTCATACACTGAGAACAGGCTCTGAAGGTGGATTCCTGGATCTGAAGTACTTAGAACAGTTACAGAGAGTCCTCACTAAAGCCAGAGTACCCTCTCACTTTTGGAGGTGGTATTAATAAACACTGCTGAGTGCATTCATTGCCTATGGGTGTGATTTCCAAGGCTGGGGTGTTAGGTGCAGAGTATCTTGTGTGGGATACACAAAATGTGCAAACAACTCACATGGCTGGACATGTGTTTACAGAGTTGCACAACTTAATGGAAATACCTGTTCTGTTCTTTGCAAACACTTACTGGTAAAGTCTGCTCTCTCAAATCAGCAGGAGTTTTCCTATGGGGCTGAATCTATTGGAATCGTGATCATATATTAGAAAAAAAGAAGAAAATTTAGAATTAAAAAAAGCCCATACTGTTGCATATGCTTCTTATACATATCCATACATCCTCACCCTGTGTGTGTATGTCAGACCTCTGAAAAGCTAATTATAGTGAAGAAAGTGGACAATGGCCCGTCTAAGGAAGTTTTCACAGGAACATATTCCTTCAGTCTGTGCTCAGACCTGATAAAAGACAGGCTGTGTATTACCACCGATTATTGTGACTGCTGTAGCACGTGAGCTTTTTGAATATGCTCGAACAGCTGCCCAAAACACACAGGCTGCTACTTGTGAACATGCTGCCATGCCAGCCCTGCCAGCCCTGCTGGCAGTAGGTTTTTAAGCACGTTTGAGAATGTTGTATTATATATGGCTTGAGCTCAGGGGACACCACAAGGGACAATGTCTATTAGATCTTGACACAGCTCTGCTTTTTCCTCCTTTTCCAATTATCTTGGTGTCATTTCCTCGCTTTTCTAGCAGTGCAATTGTTTGCTGTTCGGTGAGGAATCACAAGTTAATTGCCCATGTAGGCACGATCTCATTACCGCTAACAGTGCTTCTATCATCTGTGAGATTAGCGCAGAAGTGTTTTCACATAAGTGATGCAGCCCTTGCTGAAACATTAACATTTATGGTGTCTGACAGATTTGATTAATTTTTCAAATGAGAGCTTACTTTTGCTTTGTGTTATGTTACGCTATCTTGTAGGCCTTAATTTCTCAAAAAATTGGCAGTGTCAGCTTTGCTGCCGAAGATTGGAATATAACATTTGGTGGATAGTGAATTACATTCTGCCTTGGACACGGGGCAGAATAAAAGAGCAATGACACTGCTCTTGTTCAGTCACCGCGCTGCTCTTTGTGAGCCTCGGTGTCTGTGAGACAATGTTTGGGTGGCATTTATACAAGGCATGGTGACCTCGGGGCTGAGCTGAGTGTCAGGACAAGAACCCTTCAGCTGTTTATGGGCACAGGGCCCCAGGGCTCGAGTGCTGGCTCCAGGCAGCGAGAGGAAGGAGTGTGTGGTTTGCCTGGCTTTGGAGAAAGCATCAACTCATGGAATGATGGCCTGGAGTAAAATCGCCCCTCAGGGAGCAGCTCAAACGCGGGGCTGTGTCCTGTGCTCACTGCCCACCACTCCTCACAGGAATAGCGGCTTATTTCACAAAGCTTTCCCCATGCAAGAGCATGTATTGACAGGACAAGGGGGAATGGATCCAAATTCAGAGTATTTAGGTTACACACTGGGAGGAAATTCTTTACTGAGAGGGTGGCGAGGCCCTGGAACTGGCTGCCCAGAGAAAGTGAGGATGTCCCATCTCTGAAGGTGCTCGAGGCCAGACTGGATGGAGCTCTGAGCAACCGGGCCTGTGGGGAGGAGTCCGTGCCCAGAGCAGAGGGGTGGGAACGCGATGCTCTTTAGGGTCCCCACCCAACCCAACCTATCCCAAGCCATTCCATGATCCTGTGACAAACGGCCTTTCCCGGGGCCGCCCTCCCGCTCCTTTTCCTGTCGCACTGTTTATTTTCCACGCCCGCCGTGAGGGCCGCCCTGGCCCCGCCTCCGCCCCGGCCCCGCCCCTCTGGCCCCGCCCCCGCCGCAACGGCCCCGCCCCCCGCCTCTCCGCCAATGGTGATGCGGCGCGCGGCCCCGCCCCGCCCGGCGCTCGGTTTCTGTTTCGCTCCGGGGCCCGCGGGGCCGCTGTCGCCGCTGTCGCGATGGAGCCGCAGCCCGACAGCCTGGAGGGGTGGGTGGCCGTGCGCGACACCGCCTTCGCCGAACCTCAGCCGCCGCCGCGGCTCCGCTTCCTCGTGGGTTGGAACGGCGCGGAGGGCGCGTTCGCGGTGACGTGCCACGGGCGGACGGAGGCGGCGGAGCAGGCCCCGCAGAGCTGGGCCGGGCTCTTCTCGGCGCCGGCCCTGCGCGGCGTCCACCGGCAGCTGTCGGCCGTGTGCCCGCGCCTGGAGCCCGCCTTCCCCGAGCTGCCGCCCGCGCTGCCCGGCGCGGCCGCCGGCGGGCTCTGGGCCGTGCTGTTCCCCGGCGGCGCCGCGCCGGATGAGGCCGAGCTGCAGGAGCTGTGCCGGGCGCTGGAGCTGTACCTGGGCTGGGCCCTGGAGCTCTGCGGCGGCCGCGTGGTGCTGGACGCGCTCTTCGCCGCCGACCGCTGCTGCGACGACGAGTACTTCGAGAGCCTCCACGAGCTCCGCGGGAAGGCCCTGCGAGGCCACCTGGCCCGGGCCAAGGAGGCCCTGCGGCGGGTACGGGCCAAGGGCCGGGCGTGGGGCGGAGGGAGCGCGGGCCGGGGGCTGCCGGGCCACCCCTGCGGGCAGGAGAAGGCTGTGGGACTATCTCCAGAGTTCGGTGCTGCAGCTCGGCTCATGGGTGCACCTGTCTGAGCCTCGGCTTGGCACCCCGTGCACTGTAAGCCTGGCAGCCGCTGCTGCTGCGGGGCTTCATCGATCTGGGCCACCTCGCCAGACTCACATGAGCAGGGGTGACCAAGTCACTGATACCAACTTGCTCGTGGCGTTGTCCAATGTCCAGATTTGTGCTTACACGAGTACTTTTCTATTGTCTGGAAGCCACGAAGTCAACTTTCTGAAGTGCTAAGTGTCATCGGTCCCATAAGTGCACCTTTATTAAGTGGCGAATAGGCCAACTCTGCGTGGGTAGTCAGTGTAAGGCGTTGGGGCTCTTACTTAAGCTGCAGGCACTCCTACAAAAACACATTGCTAAAAACATCCAGCCGTGTTGGGCAATGGGTGGAACAGTAACTGAAGAGGAGAATACAATCATGTGCTAATTTTCTAACCTCCCCGTGAAGGTCTCAGACTACATGTTTATAGTAACGCTTGTAGCTGCGGGATTCTCAGTCTTTTATTACGACCAAACTTAGTCCTGGTCCTATACAAATAATGGTTTATATTCAAAGAAATTGTATGTGGGTTTGGTTTTTTTTTTTTGAGTTTCAAATTCTGCCCTGATGATTGAAGTAATGATGATATTAGTTGGCATTTTCTTCCTCTGATACCTTAGATTTCTTCTTGCTGTAGATGTGTTCCTGGATCTTTTCCCCTTCTTGTAAACATGAATTCAAAGGTGGCATGTAGTAACAGAGTCGCAGTTAGCATGTCAGAATGTTGAGGAGTTAGGTATAGATAGTTCAGGCTCACCAGTGTGTTGCTGCTGTTTTGTGCAGTGACTGTTCATGGTCTCTTTTCTGGCAAAGTAAACTAAAAGGTATTTTATGAAAGTGATCATGCTTTGGAGGAAAGTTATGACAGTTGACTTCAGCCTTCCCTTTCATATTGCAGTATTTAACAGATGAAACAACACTACTTTTTCAGAAAGACACTATTTTTAAAAACACAGCTTTAGTTTACATGAACGTGTACTTTGTTGTATACAAAAGTCAGTGTCTGTCACTGACTAACACTTCACAGCCCAGTCAGAAACACATTCCAGCCACCACGTTCTTTTGGAAGCAGCACAAGCTTGTTCAGCTCTGTGGCAGTTTGAGGCTTGGTGGTGAAGTACAGCTTGGTGCCTCTGATAGTTACTCTGCAGTTTCCAGCTGTGTTTTGCATCTGGCTAAACGTGCTGTAGAGTGGTGGTGTACTTGCAGGCCTAACAAGGACATAAATTTTATACTGTAGTCTAGACCAAGTTATGGAAGATGCTAGAAATAGAAATTAAACCAACCTGAAGTACCAAAGCATCTTTTCTTTCATTTTTACATTCATGTCCTTCACTAATACTTCCCCTCTACTCACTCTAAGCATCCTCCAGGAGAAGCAGGACCCTCACTTCTTGCTTTTAGAATAGGAATCAGAAACTCAGCTCTAGCATTAGTATTTGGTTTCCATGATGGGGCAAAAGCAGGCTGGGAAATTGCCACAGGTGGGCGCTGGGACTGTGTCTGAGCTGGCACAAGCTCCTGGGGATGCCCAAGAGGCTGCCACACTGATGGGTTTATCAGAAATGTTGCAGTTCAGATTCTCTTGTTCCCCTGTCTTGCCTGTGCCAGGCCTGCAGACAGGGTGAGTGGGAAATGCCCTTGAGCTGACTTCCACAGGTTTTCTCTGGGGTAGTTTCTCTGTACATGGGAATTCTGCTGTCTTACCCAGGCTCAGCTAGCAAGAGCAAAGGTGATGGTTTAATTGCAGTGCTTTTCAGTTGCAACACAACCCAAGCTTATTTTTTTTAATGTTTTTTTCTCACTACTGGTAGCACACCCACCCCTCTCATCCTCTTCCCTCTTTATGGAGCTGCAGAGCACACACTGTCCTTCCAGGCAGGTCTGTTTCTCAGTGGAACTTAGCTGTGTTCTCTCAGCCAGCTCTCTCTATCCTGGCATGTAGAGCATGCTATGGTCTCTGCCAGCTGGTGTCAAAGAAAAATCATTTAAGCTTTTATTGGTACCAGTAAACAAATGCAATTGAGGGGAAATCCCCAACTTTTTATTTTCTCATAGAAGAAAATAAATAGGGCCTATTGTACTGAAAGGCAGTAATTCCATAGAAGAATTATGACTTACAAAGTGTAATACCATTAGAACTGAGGTTAGAACAAGCTATTATAAATGATACAAATGTTAAAGGAATTCAACAGGGTGTATCAGAAGTAAATGCCAGTCTGGTTTTTTCTGTGCCTGAAGTCAGAAATTCAGGATGCAGAAACTCATTAGCGGACATTTAGTAATTGTGGAAGCACTGCAACAGTTAGTTTAAGAATACCTTGCTTGTCCTTCCAGTACAGACTTCCCAAGATTCCCATTTATGTTTATAAAAAGCAGCGAAGTCATCTGTACACAGTTACTGGAATGTTTCTGGTGGATGCCCTGGGCAGGATGTTCCTTGCAGGCTCCTTGTGGAATTGTGCCTTTAGGCAGCAATTGTGCCTTTAACAGTGTGGTGCTGGAGGTATTTTCATCTGGGGTAGCTGCAAAATGCCTGGCACAGGCTTCCTGTGCAGTGGGAAGTCTTGGCTGTGGAAGGACAGGTCCTTCCCACCGGAGCCTGGCAGCATCCAGCACACACAGATGCAAAGCTGCTGTGTCTGATTTACCTTTTATCCCACCAGGTTTTGCAGCAACATAAAAGTGCTAACACAATGGTGGCTTTGATGAAGGTTTATGAAGAAGAAGATGAAGCTTATCAGGATTTGGTCACCATGGCAACACAATTCTACCAGTATTTACTGCAGCCCTTCAGAGATATGCGAGAGCTGGCAACATTGTACAAACTGGAAATCCTGGTAAGTCTGCCTTTACAAAGTGAAAGGCCAAGCTACACAGTGGGGCATGAGCTGCTCTTGGAGCAGTTCAAGCTCAAATCATGTAACATTCCCTACTTGTGTCTGTACCAGCTCTTTTCTTCCTGTGCCAAACCACCAAACGTGACTGACAAATTCAGAGTTAGGGCAGAGGCACTCTCAAGGGATCTTGGAGTTCATGATAGTGGCTTGACTAGAACTGCAGCTGACTTCCCACCAGTGTTCCACTTAAAAGGAGAATATCCCCAGGCTCCACATCCCTGGTTTACTCTCTGGGAGGCTGAATTTACTGTGATATAAGTAGCCTTTGTTGTGCCATCTTCCATAGGATTAGTTTTTGACATTGAGAATGTCGTCCCCCAGGAATGCTGATGCACAGAGTAACTCAGTTGTGGAGGTAGAACAGATGACAGAGGAGACCTTCCCACTCAAAGGAGTTTTCTATTACTGCTACAACCTGCTAGAACTGCAGATGGAAACATATCAGTTGTCAGTGCATTTACTTTGTTTTATGTGCATCTTAAACTGGAGGCACTTCTGAGTTATGATGCCCATGGAAATGGCAGCCATTTACTATGTTGGTTTCCTTAAATAGTGTGTTAAAATTAAAGTGAGCTGTTAATATTCTCAAAAAGAGCAGAACAGTTTGAAGTTTGGATTAAGGTGCTTGGATACTGAAAGTCTTAAACCTGTGACAATAAAATGTTCAATGTACTGTTCTGAAAACCAAAGTGGAAATTGGGAAGAATGAAACAAAGTTTGTATTAAAAAAAAAAATTAAAAAGCCCTATAAGGGATATTTAGGCTCATTTGAAATATTATTATTTTAATAATATATTTGAATATTAGGCTTGTGCCCATGTCTTTTTCGTGGAGTTAAAAACATTCTCTTATGTTTCTTCCCTGTTCCTGTGTGAAAGAACTGCCAAACTGGAGAACCTGCTGGTGCAATGTGCTGTCAACACATGAGGAAAAATAGAAGAGAACATTGCACGTAGAAGAGTTACTTTTAGTAACAATAAAAACCACTTGTGTTGAATGTTATTTTAAAGATGATAGTTTAAAAATGTTTTAAGAAGTAAATTAATCAAAATGTGATGTCAAGATTGGGGAACAAAGGTTCTGAATTAGCCTAGAGAGTGAGAGATAGGAATGAGCAGTGATTCACTTTGTGACAGCTGAGGAGAAGGTCATTTTTTGCCACCATGGTTGAAACTTCTCCAAGTGTAGCAGTGTGGCTGCACCTCTGTGGAAACCAGGTGGTAACTGAGAATTTTGTGTCTTTGCAGAAATCTTTGCAGTATGATAATTTGGGGCCTAGAAGAGTAGCAGCTTTGCAGAAGGATGCTGAAGAATGGACTAAGCGAGCTGAGAGTGCTGTGTGCTCCATTCAGGATATCACAGTGAACTACTTCAAGGAAACTGTAAAGGCTCTGGCAGGTAATCAGAATGATTTACACCAAGGGGTTGGGTGACTGAGAGCTCTTCTTATCTCTGTGCACAACCTGAGGTTTGGGTGAGTGCCCAGTTTTAGAGCTAAGTACTTTATTCACTTGAGATTTATATCTTTTAACCAGTTTGGTTTACAGCTTGGATTTGACTTGTATGAGACTTATGACTGCGAACCTCTGCACAAAAACTGTGGGTGCTTTTAATGCTTGATGTGCAGCCTCAGGGATTTCAGCATGTGAACAGAGTATGTTGCTGTGCAACTGTTAGGGTATGTTTCCATGGTGCAATGAAGAATTTTATTTCCATGTGTAAGATCACAAATTCAACCTTGTAATCTTGTAATTTCAAAAGCTTCAGAAATTGTTTAATAAGATTAGCATTTTTAAGTACTTCAGAAACACACAAGGGCTATTAGTACACTGCATTTCTCATGTTTTACTGCCCTGTTTTAATCTACAGCAATGCACAAACAGATGGAACAAGATGAGGAGAGATTTGGGAAAACCACCTGGGCATCAGCTTTGCCACGATTAGAAAACCTGAAATATATGTTAGCAAAAGAAACCCTTCAGCATCTGAGGGCAAGAGAGTTGTGCCTGAAACAGAAGAGAACTGGCATTCAGAGACTCGTAAGACCTTGCAAAGCCTCCTTTTCTGTCACTGTTCTTTGAAGGGCTGATCAAAACCTACCAAAGTGGTCATGAGAGTAGGCTTTTGAAGTCTTCACCTATGAAACAATTTAGGTTTTCAGCACAGTTTTACATCGTGTAAAATGACTGCAGTTTTTTAATTCCTCCTGCATGTTTGAGGACACTCAGCAAAGCTTAAGATACATGCTTTTACAGTTTAAGCATTTATGATAATAATCTTTGAAATCATTTAATTTTACGGACATAAAGGCCAGATATTATTTTCAGAGGACACTGAAAAATAAAGATACTTACTTAACACTAATCTTTGATGCCATCTAACTGCTGCTAGGAGTACCTGATACTTATTTTCCAAGAGTGGTGTACTGTAGCATGTATTGTCTGTGCAGATTATAATGAAGTCTCTCCTGGTAAACTTAAGGTAAATTTATCCTTTAGGTTAATAAGGCTCTCTGGTCCTCTGAGTTTCTGCTCCAAGTCATTTCAAATGCTCTGTTGTTTTCCTTACCAAAGCAGCTGCCAGTTAGACCAGGCTCCTTACAGGCATTTGTGCATCCAGACATGTTTCATGTGTGCATATTTTGTTACTAATGCTTTTTATTTTCTGTTACAGATGGAGAATCTTGGTGAACAAGAAGAGAATTTAAGTATAGTGGAGGAGCTGGAAATACAGTATTATGAAACACAGCTGGAATTATATAATGTACAGCTTGAAGTATTGAAACATGAAGAAATGCTGCTTATTGTGCAGTTGGACACTGTAAAGAGACAGATTAAAGGTGAGAATAAAATATTATTTAAGCACATATTCAGAACACAGAAGTGACGTAGCCTGCTCTGTTTTCAATTAAAAAAAAATGGATATCACTGATTTGGTGTTGCTAGTAGAAAGCATTGCTGGAAATCATTAATGCTGTGGCACCATGTGATATTTTGTCTCTTGATTAATTAGACACTAGTTTGATAACACAAGTTTTTTTTTTAAAAAAGCCACATTGGTTGCTCAGCTTGCCAGCAGCTGTGATATGTGCATGCCCTGGTTTAGAATGGAGTAATTTATATTGACAGTGCTTAGCTCCTCTAATAGCTACAAGATCTATCTATGCACAGAAACTGGGTATCGTGAACCTGCTGAAATAGGTCCTATAATTCATCTTAATCTATTCTAATCTAACATGTAGAAATTACAAAATGCATCCTGTAATGACAAAAAGAGGTGATTATAGCTAGAATGGTACTGAATACTGCCATCTTCCAGTTTGTGTCTCTTTGTGACATAGTTATACCAATTTAGGCACCAATTGTGTTCTTATTTGTTCGTATGAATTCTGTTACCATGTGCACTGTGAAGTAAACATTGCTGCCACTTGTTACATAACTGAAGAATGGTAAATATTAAAATAAGACACCCAGTGTTGATCAGAAGAGTCTTCCATTTTCCAGGAAAGCTCCAGTTGGTGAAGGTAGGAGTTAAAACACAGGGAGACATTTGAAAGAGGAAGCTAAATAACAAATGCTAACAGCATAAATTTGATCCTGCAAAGCACCCCTGTGAGTAACGTGACATGTTTGCATATGACTGTGAAGGACCCAGCTCAGCTCTGGAGCTTAACACTTACTCATAACTAACTCACTGCCTTCAATGGCTTTTAAAATGTCATTACCTCTTTAAATGTTTAAATAACTGTGGCAATTTTTGGTTTCTTAAAAAATGCCAAATGCCTTTTTAGAGAAACAGGATGAAGTTGTTTACTATGATACATGTGAAAATCCTGAGGAGCTCAAGGTCATTGAACAGAGCATGGGACAACATTACGCTAACTTGTCAGCAATGACGGTGCTGAGGCAGAAGACTAAGCAGTTGGAGACAAAGCGTGGGACTGTCTGTGCGAGGAGAGCCTACCTCAGGAACAAAAAAGTAAATGCAGTCCTGGAGATGTGCATTTTCATCAGCTGATGGCTTGGCTCGTGAGGGATGGACAGGAAACAATTAGGGAAGTTTGGGTGGAGCATATGAGATGATTCATGACCCAGTGCCAAGACCTGCAAGCACAAAGAGGGGCAATGTGATTCTAAGCCAGCTTTACACTCCGTGGTGTGGTGCAAGTGTTTCTGTGGCTTAGCACAAGCTTACTGGGTGGCCCAGGTGTTCCTCCATCAGCTAGACCTTACCAGAGCCCTTTGGGGCCAGCTGGAGCCTTTTCCGAAGCAGCTGCAGTAGGAAACTGGCCTTCTGTGGAGGGAGCTGCAGTGATAGGACAACCCACACACTGATACTTTACCTTTGAACAGGAGGAAGGGGAAACTTTAACAGCTGCAATTCTCTCTCAGTCATGTGCAAAGGGCAGTTTTTCCTTTCTTTCCCATTCAGAGCAGAACGTTAGGAAGACACAAGTTGACTCTCATGAACCTTCTCAGTACGATGTGTTTACCTTACACCTGCAGTTCTGCTGGGGCAGAGAGCAGAGTTTAGGTTCATGTCTGTCTGACCTTTTATCCCTCAGCCTGGACAAACTGGGAATTTGGAAACACTGAAAATGTTTTGTGAGCCATCATTGTCTCTTTCTTGCAACTGCTTCCTTGGCAGACACTTCTTTTGCTTCTGTTTTCATTTACTTAATTGCTATCTATTGGTTGTATAACAGTGAAGCCAAATACCACATGATTTGCAAATGCTTGTCCAGCCATGTGGATAATTCCGCTCTGTACAGAGACAAAAAGTGACTCCCAGAGAAAATACTGAAGCCTGCAGCTTTTCTGTGGCACTTGTTACTAACAGAAAGTACCCTTGCTAGGCATTCATTGTGCTTTCCACACCTTTGCTTCCCTGCCTTTAGTACTTGGGAGCTATGGGAAGTAAGGGAGAGAGGAAAATGTAGCTTTGTATTTTTGTAGTACTCTCCTACCTTCCTTCTTGCCTCCTTCCCCATGTCTGTGCATGAGCTTGTTTCCTCTTTTCTTTTCATCTCCTTTCATCTCTTTTGTTTTTTTTAAACCAAACTGTAAGACAGGGGTTGGGTCACATCTGGATACATTTCTGCTGCAGCATGAATAAAAATATACCTGATTAGGAGAACCTTGGCTTTAGCCATGAAGGAGTCTCAGAGACTTCACCATCAGGGTCTGACACTAGTTGAGCTTAGCCATCTTTTGTGGCACTGCCAAACACCCAACTGTGGTTGCTATTTAGTGGCCTGTGCTCAGGAGTTAATGGCACAGTTGGTGCACAGGAAATGTGAACTAACTGAGAGTTGCATGAATTCTGCTCTTCTCCCAGGATCAGTGTGAAGCAAGCCATCGGCAGAGACTGCAACAGGCAGAAGAGAGCAGAAAACGCTTCCAGCAGCATCACAGCATACAGATAGTGAGTACCAAACAGCAGCCTTGGGGAGTCTGGCAGCTGCTTGTTTTCACACTCTAAAGCTCACTTACTTGTGTTTCAATGCAGAAGAGAGACAAACAAAAAGAGGAGGAGAAAAAGAAAAAAGCTTGGATAAGCCAGGAACGCCAGAAAACACTGGAGAGGCTGAAAGTATTCAGGGAGGCAAGTACTGTGAACTGCAGTCATCCCAAATGGTGTCAAAACAGGTCAGAAACTAGCCATAGCTCACATGTGAGCCTGGTCCCAGTCAGAGACAACTATTTGGGCTAAAATAGAATTATGTATAATGAGTAAAGGAAATTAAATCTCCTAAAGATGCAGTTCCCAGGTGTGGACCCTGTTGCATAGAATACAGGTGAGGAAATGGCTTTGAAATAAATGCTTTATTATTAATTTAAATTTATTCAGGGTTGAATTTTCTACTTGAATGGGTGAGTGGGACAGGTCTGTGCTCTGTGGCTTCTTATCTCATTGGGGTTGATGTGTTGGCCAGTCCAATGGAGATATGACCACCTGCCTTATGATTTCTTTTTCAGAAGCGTCCGGCTCACGTTGTTCTGAAAACATCTCGTCCCGAGCCTCCCAGTCCCAAGTTGCCACAAGGCATCCCTCAGCAGGCTGTGGTGCTGTCCCCTCCACCTGCATCGAGCACAGGGGCAGCCCCAGCAGTTCTGTCCCCTGCACCCTCACCGAGAGTAAGGGCAGCTCTCCAGCAGCCACAGAGCATTCTGCTTGTAGAAGACAAAGACCCAAAAGCTCCCTGTCAGAATACCCCAGCAGATATCCCTGTCCAGATTTTTGTAACTGATGGTGACAGAGAGGAGCAAAAGCACAGCGAGGAATTGGTGGTCCCTCCGTGTTCACCACCTCCTCCTCCACCCCCTCCTCCCTTGCCCCCTCCACCCCCTCCTCCCCCACTACCTCTCCAGTTAAAAACACCACCAGCAGCAGAGGATAAACCACTTCCCCTTAGCTCTGACAGCCTCTCAGAAAGCCTTGCCCTGCACAAACAGGATGACTCCTCCAGGAGTTCTATAAATAATTGCATAGGTAAGTAGGCTCCCATCGACTGGTGCTTTTTAATGCATTTCCTGTATTTTTGTGGTCTCCCTCCCTCTGCTTCTGGACAGGAATAATGTAGTTGTGTAGTTTTGATAGGAGAATGAGGCTCTTGGAAAGCTTAGTCTAAGAAACTACATACAATAACACTGACGATAGCTCAGGATGTTAAATGAGTAACAATGATTTGTGTGTTCTGTTTGAGACACTTCACAGGGTTCCTGATGCTCTCATCAGAAGACCACTGTGGGTAAATTTGTAGCTGTACTAAGGCCACACTTTAGTGTTCATGATTTATGTACTACAGAGCTGGCAATTGGCTTGCTTGTGTTTCTAAGGTGTCCACAGCTTGTGTCCACTTAAAATTTGCTTGGTTTCTAAATAAAGGTTTCCTAAGAGAGTTCATGCAGAATTTAACCAGGATTTGAAAGGCAGGTGAATAGCTTTGGCATGCATCCTAGGGAAGGAATTCTGCTCTGTTACACACCTTTGCTTTGTTAGCAAGATCATGCAGGTGTAATTGAAGGCTGAACTTGGAGGAGTAGTTTGAATGAGAATAGAACTCAGCAACCTCCCAAGGCTGCGCTGGTTGCATCCTGCTAACAGGCTTATTTTTGTCTCTGAGGCGAGCGGATATTTTGACTATGTCAGAGAGATTGATCTAAACTGGAAGGCAGCAATTTTTTTGTTGTTTTTCACAGTGGAGCTTATGCTAGAATGAAGAATGTCTTTTAATGTGGTACATTCCTTTTCCTTTTCAACTCTTCACAATACATCCAAGCAGCCTTTGTGTCCTATCAGTTAAGAGGCCAACCACAGGTAGAAATACCAGGGGAAGTTCAGTGGTTTTAGTTCTTCCAAGCTGTGGGGAAGTACCAGCAGCTGAAGGGCTGAGACACAGTTGAATTACCATGGCAAACTACCGTGCATCCATTGCAGACTTCAGTGTGGGATATCCATGGGATAACTACCATAGATACTCTTAAGAAGCCTTGATTAGCAACAGGAGTTGAACACTACAGTAGTCTGATTACTATCGGAACAGCCTTTCTGGTAGCTAATAGTTACTGCCTAACATTGGTGTCTTCATTATTTTTGGATAAGAAAAGGTCTTTTATTTTTATTGGAGAGATCTGATTAGTAGTTTATGCCTGTTTCTTGAAGAAAGCCATCATGTCAGTTGCTGTAATAGTAATTGCTAAATTGCCATGGGAACTTACTGAAACAGCTTCATAAACATGTTTAGTTATGGGCTACTCATATCTTTGGATGTAAAAGGCCAGGAGAGGCTTCTTTTATAATTTATCTGGCTAATCTTTTACCAGGCAGCCCATTTAGGTAGTAGACTTAAGACTCTCTAACTTGTAGGCTTTGTAAGGCAATCTGGCAGATCTTTGCTTGATCCTTTTTAGTCTCTGAAGGTATGACAGGATTTTTCAGAATGTTACATTTCAAGTGGTTGATATTAATCACATAACCCTGTGTGCACTGCGCATGGCAAAAATATTTCTAGCTGTGAGGCACAGATGGTCTGGACCTATTGCTGTCCAGGGAAACAGCCTCCCAGTCTGGCAGTCTGGAGCAAGCAGCACAGAGTCAGCAGGAGTAAAACACAAATTAGTGTGTATCAGGAGGTCTAGTGGAAGCTCTCAGTATGGTGTCCTTCATGGTCTGAAGTTCAGAAACATACACCTGAGATCTAAATCATCTTGTAAAATAGGAATTGTTTTCTAAGTCCATGCAGAAAAGGGCTGCCTGCATAGGGCCTGATCTGGCTCCCACTGACTTCAGTGGTGTACTTTAAAACCCTTCTACTCAAATCCTTTCATTTCTCTCTTGGCTGAGCAAAAATGCAATTGACGGTCTCAGCAGGCTTCTGGGCAAGCTAAGAGGGATGGTGGATTGTTTACGACACAGAATGCAAGAGATTTTTTTGGTTCAGTGAAATGTTTTTGAAAGCCCATAAAGTTGTAATGAAAAAGAGCATTGTCCTTTGTGTATAATTTCTTCCTTAGAGCACAACCTTATATAATGATGAAGAGGCATTGGATTCTCAATTCAAGATATAAAAGCTTTAACTGCATTTTAAAAGCAGTTCCAGAGCCTGCTGTTGCAGAGCTTGAAAGAGTCTGTGCCAGAACAGACCATTCATTTTCCTGTCACTAGCAAACATTTAAGGAAGAGCCCTGAACACTTGGGTAGGGCTTCATACCTCTTAAGTGTGGTTGTCTCATTGTTTCTTCTGGTAACAGTAGATTTGTCTGTTGCAGGTTCCATGGATGAAGTTTTGGCTTCTCTGAAGCGCAGTGAAGTTCACCTTCGCAAGGTGGAGCAGCCAAATCCGTACGCCTCTGTGAAGGACAACATCCTCTCTGCCATAAGGCAAGGGGTTAAACTAAGGAAAGTCAATCGAGATACTGAGAGAGATGTCAGTAGAGGATCCCCTAATGAGCTAGAGAGAAGCATTAAGGCAGCCATGCAGAGAATTAAGAAAGTGTCTGCTGATTCTGAAGAAGAGGAGGACAATGATCAGAGTAATGGAGAATGGGACAGCTAACCAGCATAACAGACTGGAACAGAGTGTGTGCCTCATTTTGCACATTGTAGAAGATTGTCCCTTTCAAAGTGAAAGAACTGTGTGATTGTGTGTGGTGTGCTCATAGTCCAAAATGTGTTGTAAAGTAAAAGAATCCTGCTGATTTTCTATAGGACCTACAGATTCATATTTTTGCATGATAAATCATACTCCAAATTATGCTTGCACTAATAGGTGTTCCTGGCTCAACCATGTAGTGTTTTCACCACATCTGAAGACGGCTAAAGTGCTGGATTGGAACATAAATTATTTAGATTGTTACGACACAGTAGGTAATGCTATCACAACAAAGTTGAAGGAGTGAAAAAATTAACTGAAAATCTCTTTTTGTCAGATAAAAGTAGAAGTAAAGCTCTGGTAACAGAGGCAGACCAGAAAATTTAGCATAATCTGGAATCTTTCACTCCTACCTCCATTGTCCAGAAACTTCTTAAACATTTTGCTTGTCTAATGCAGCTCACTCTTAAGTAACTATGTGGATACTCCATTTTTCATCATGCTAGAAAGTGTGCACTTCTGGATGGCTTGATCATGCTGATTGGAAAAATCAGTTTAATGTTTGAAATAAACACTACTGCAGTAATTACTGAAAAATTATATTATACATTTTTAGCTGAAAGACTAAGTCTAGAGACCTTGTAGTTGTTAAATGTTTTTCATACATCTGCATTTACAACGACCTGTTGACATGAAAGAAAGAACCAAAATATTGTATACAATATTTTTCAGGATTTAGTCCTGTAATGCAGGGCTGCATTTCTCTGCTGAGAACTTCAATACATGTTTATAGCTACTCTCATGAATTTAAATTACCTGATGGCCTTATAAATGGCAGGTATTTACATTGTGCCTGGAAGCTGGCTGTTTGAAAATTCATCTACATGCAATTTAGAGACTCTTGCTATTTTGGGTAGATAGTGGCAAAAAATGATTCAAGTTATTTTTTTGAAGTTTATACTGACCCTTAATAAAAATATATCTTGACAGAAGAAGTGGATTCAGTGTGCTGTCGTTTTAGGATACTGCTGTGAACTGAGCATTATTTATACCGTGGTACCCTGGCTTTTGATAGCAAGTGGCAGCCATACAGCAACTGCACTCTCACTAATGGTATATGTAAATGCCCTTATTTTCCCAAATATTTATGAATTGTAATTTGGTAACAAAATTGAAAATACAGTGCTTTAATTCCCTGTTTCACTAGAGCAGCAGATCTGTTTAATCAGCACAGTAAATATGTATGCAGCAGTTTTCATGTGAGAAGCAGAAGCAGCAGCTGGGGGTTCATTCGTTACTGTTTAAGCATCTACTGATATTTGGATGCGAGAAAAAAATCACCTCTTTCTGTCCACTGCTCTCAAACCAGAGACAAAAGGAACATCACAGTTCAGGTGTTACTCAACTCTCCCAAGGAGATAGTGTAGAGGGGAGCTGGGCATGAGGCAGTGTGCCCACAGCACCCTGCTGCCCCCTGGCAATCCGCCCCAAATACTGAGCCCTTCCCATAGACAAAACCCGGTCCTGTGAGAGCAAAGATTGCTTCCCCAAGGATACCCTGGGCAGAAGGGGTGCTCACCCATGGGGTGGTGCTGGGGCTGAGAGCTCTGCCAGGCCATGCCCTTCAGTGGTGCAGTTGTTGAAAGCTGGATAAAGGGTGCAGAGGCTCGGCTGCCTCCCCCTGGCTGGTACCTCCTGCCAAATGGCAGCACAGAGCGCTTTGCTGATTTACTGATGTTGCATTCCTAGGAGGCTGAACACAGCATAAACTATGTAGTTGTTAAGTGAGTTGCAATTTCTCCAGCAAATCTTTAGCTTTTTTGTGTTTAAAAGCAGCACTTTGACTCAGGAGAGGCTGTCTGAGGATCAGCACCATTGGACAGTGATTTCTCCTGCTTAAGGGTTTCTTTCATAACCATGGCTGAAGCTCATCTAGGTCTGATCTCATGTGTCCAATAGAACTCTACATCCCAGGCTGAAAAATATCCTTGAAAACCCACTCAGAAACTGCTGAAGCCACATGTTTTCTGAAGCCCGTTTCATTTGCTGAACAGCTAACAGGTCTGCTCTGTGGAAAATGTGCTGCTGCAATTTTCTGGTTGGTGTAGAAGATTTGTCTTCTATCAAGTAATCCTCACTGCCTGGTTCACAACCAAAATTTAATGGATTCTACTCATCAGAGTAGCTGCTGGATCACCAATTCTGGATGTCAGAAGCATGGCCAAGGTAAACACCAAAAGCACTGGCATTAGCCTAGAGAGAGGAGGGTGAGAGAGCAGTTTTCAAATACATAAGAGGCTGTTGCGAAGAGGAGGGAAGTAATTTGTTCTGTGTGTTCACAGGGATGTTAAGGGGCTTAAATTACAGCTGAAATGATTCAGGGTAATGGCAGGAAAACCTTTCTAACAAACAGTGGGAGCAGAGAGGTGCAGGGACAGGTTGCCTGGAAAGGTGGTGGAGTTTCTGTCACTGGAAATCTTTATAAGCAGGTCAGATAAACACCCCGGGGTGCTGCTGGTATTGCTGGCTGCTGTGGCAGGGAGAGGTTTGCAGCCCATGCCCAGCTGAGCCAGGTGAGCTCAGTGTCCTGCTGCCTTGAGGCTCAGTTTGCTCTGCAGGGGAAGCCACAGCGTGTTTTCTTGAGAGATGCTCAAATGTAAGAACACTCGAAAAAAAAAAAACCTTTCTAAGCTGCCCTCAGATTTTTCTTCTGTCTCCATGAACATGACCACACTGGGCTATGGAGGGGAGGGTGGGCACGAAATAGCCCCAGCGCCACAGGTTGGTGGGGCACCCGAGAAAACCACCTGCAAGTGCCAAAAGGAGAGAGGCTTAATCTGGATTGGAGCTCAGGCTTCAGCAGATGCCTTCTCACCTCAGTATGTTTGGTGCAGGTGCTGGTGCCATGCACTGTCAGCAAAGTGCAAGGGCTGATGGACAGAATAGGAGAAACTGGACTGATGGCTTGGATCCATGATAACCAGCTCTACAAGACCAGTTTAGTATTTACCTGCAAAAATGCTGGGACACCTTTCTGACATTAAATACCCTTCTCAAACTACCTCACACTGGGCTAGTAAATAAATCCCTCCGTGGGGATAGTCTGCTCTAATTGTTCATCTACAGAAACTGATTTTTTTTAACTGAAAAAAATACAGCTGTCTGGCTTTAAAGAGTTAATAATGCACAAATTTGCTGGAAATCCTGGTCATGAGGTAAAGAGCTCAATTTCCATAAATTACTATCACTGTGGTGTGTGATCTTTCTAACTATGATGAGGGCAGTCCAGACAGCAGCTGTCAGAATTTTTACAGAGGTTTAAAGCTAATGTATTCAAAGACTACTTGGTCTGACTGAAAGAACTTCACTTTGAAACACCAGTGCTTTGATCACAGCAAGGGAAGAGTGGTGGCAGCGGTGCTGGGGCATGGAGCACGGTGGCTGTAGCAGGTGGTGTCAGTGCAGCCTGGGATTTGTCAGCATTCCTGGGGACATGCTGCTTTTTGGGGTTTATGGAGCTTCTCCACAATGAACCCCCCAGTTCAGTGCACAGGGCTAGCCCACCTTTTATTTTTTTTTTTTTCTGCAAAATGGTACTGAATCAAGCAAATCAAGTCTGAGTGTGAACATTTTGAAGTGATCCAAACTTATAAGACGTATAAGCAAGTCTGCCACATTGTGCACGTGTGGGACTATGGGGACAATGGGATAGGTCTGAATAGAAGGGCTTGAAGTGGGGAAGGTTTTCAGGGCAGCACCTATGATCCATCCATCAATCATTTCTGCCTTTTGTCCCTTAAAACAAAAGATGCACATGTACACCAGGAGAAAGAGGGGCAAAGGGGATGAGTGTGAAGGCATTCATTAGAACTAACAAAAAGCTGAAATGCTTCTCTTTTCAGTCTTCCTCTATGAAGCAGTTGGAAGATAAGAGTGTGCACCCTTTGGAGAAAATAGGACTTAAGGCTATGCATGTCCTCACTCAAAAAACATGGATTTAATTCCAAAAGCTATATTTGCATCTGAGAGCACATCTGTGCACTACATGCAATAATAACAACGTGATCTTGGTAGGAAAGAGGGACACATCATTTCAACAAAACCCATGGTGGTGATAAAAGGTGAATGGTATTGAAAGCATTTTTTAATAAATGCCACAGCAAACCTTGGCAGCAAAAACTGCTCGGAACAATATGTGAATGTATCCCTGGAGGAAACACTCAAAACCACTCCAGAACATGGCATTTTTTTTTCCTGGCAAAAAGGTATGTGATTTTCATTCTCAGCATGTCACGCTAAGCTGAGAGCAAGAAGCAACACAATTAAATCTGCTCAGGTAACAGTGACATTAACAGCTCAGTTACTTGTGAAAACGCTTTGTAAAACAAGCCATCTTTAGCAAGCCTTTGCTCTTGCAGTAACAGCGAGCCACAAACTGCTTAGAAAACATATTTAGCAAAACTACGTTTCTTCACTTTCCACTAGATCCCCCTCCTGCCGCAAATCCCCATCAAAGTGCTGAGGATGGGGGGACAGCATCTTCCCAGGGCAGCTGCCTGAGGCTGAGCACGTTGGTGTGGCTTTGGCTTGGGGCCAGCTCGGAGCAGGTGCCTTCTGGCAGAAAGGGGCAGCCCTGACCCACAGCAGCATCCAGCCCCCAAAGGGTGAGCAGCCTGGGGAAAGGCTGCAGATGGGGGAGAAACTCCGTGTCCCCCCGGGACTCTGGGGCTCCCCCCGCTCGAGCATCAGTTAACCACTCTCAGTGTCACAAAGACACCTGCCAGCTCCCTTTTCTATCCCAAGGCAATAGCCTAAACACCATCCCACGGGTGCAGAGCCTTGGCCAAGGTACTTCTCAGAGCCTCTGCTCCACCCCTGGCTCCCGTCCCCTTCCCACCGGGAGGAGTGGAAGGGCTGCCAGCTCCGACAGCAGCAGCGTGGTACCCGTGTGTCGGCTCCACGGCAGTGGGCACGGCAGACACTGGGGGTGAGGAAATGAGTCTGTCCCACTCCTGGAGACGTGCTTGAATCACTTATTCATCAGCAAGTGACTCACTGCCCTTCCCACAGTCTCTTCCTGCGAAGCAGAGGTGACAACGACATAGGAGCCGGTGCCTACGCTTCCCCAGCCTACGTGGGGAGCTCGGAGCCATCCCCTCCTCCCCATTCCCGGCTGGGATGGAAGTCCTGAGGAGTGTGCAGGCACAGGGGGTGAGGAGCCAGCAGGGCATCCTGTCTGCTCTGCCAAAAGGAGCTCTTTGCCTGGGTGAGCAAGCACCCAGCAAGTATCTGCTGCAGAGAAAAAGGGCTGCTCTTCCCTTTCTGGTTTTAAAACATCATTCCTCTATCTCTCATCCTGTCCCAAAGCCGTTTCCCACCCACTGAAATGACTGTGCTAGTGACCATGGGACCTCCACAGCATTAAGGAGTGATTGTGAATCACTGCAATTTCTCAGGTTTCAGAGCCAGGGATTATCTTTATAAATGCACCCAGCACTGCTATAGATGAACAGGATTGGAAAGGTCTTCGTTCTTCAGGGAACTCCAGCATCCTGGTTTGCAACGTTAATCTTCAGGCTAATGAACAGTACAAACCTTCATCCAGAGAAAAATTAAAGCCACAGCTAATGGTAGCAGCGAAATAAGTGGCAAAAGACTAAATGTAAATAGCTTTGAAAGCTGATACGTTTCAGTGTGAGATGATGATGCAGAAAGGTTGCCAGTGCTGCTATTATTTATAATTCCCCAAATGTCTGAATTCCCTCCAGCCAGCGTGCATTAAGCACAATCCAGGGCATATGCAACAAATCATATTCAATGATGAAAAGTCAGGAGAAAAGAAAGAGCTCAATCTCTCTTGATTACTGCAGCCACAGATTTCTTTTTCATAGACTGCCAGTACTAATGAATGGAGAGGACACAGAAGGAAAACAAAAATACTCAAATCAACGTGCTTCATGTGCCAATAGATGTATCTGCTCCTAAACTTGATTAATTAAATGCAAACCGTTGTCAAGAAATGAGGGGTTTTAAGCCCTCACTCTGACTGCAGCATCCAGCCATGGATATGGAAGTATGGTCCTGGAAGGCTGCATGGGATTTAGCTCTGGGGTCCTGGATACACCCACTGCTACACACAAACACAGGAGGGTAGGTATTTATGAAGAGATCCATTTTGGGGTGGAGAATAGAGCAGGACTGATTCAGTAGTATGTGTTTTGCTGCTGTGCCTGTATAACTGGAATTACACCCTCAAAAGCAGAAGCTCAGCCTCATGTCGGCTCACAAAAATCTCCAGTTTTCAACATACAGTTTTCCATCTAGAGATTATTTCATTGCAGACAGCACTTCTGAGAAGATCTCACATTTCTGAAGTTATTGAAATATGTTCAATGTTCAGGAAAATTTTGAGACCCAAAGGGAATTTCATAGCGTGAAGAGCTGTGTTTGAAAAATTCAGAGGCAGAGGTCAGAGTTAAGCACCACTCGGCTGCAGTGATCTGTTACATGTTCCTAGCAAGGCATTATTGCAAGACGATCGGAATGTTTGCCTTGGAAAGGTTAGCTATGCTTTTAAAATTCACCAGGTCTCAGATCTCCACAGCCTGAGCAGCCCAGTGGCAGTGCTGCCCTGAGGTAGTTAATGACAAAGTGGAGAGCTGTGTGGCAGGCTCTGGCACAGCCCCTTGTACAGCTGCCTCACGAGCCTTTGGATGGCCATTTTTAGCCTTGCTCACTGAAATCAAACCTGGCAGTGCACCTGGCAGGGCATTTTTTTTTTTCTGTTTTTGAAGGATGGTTGGACTTTGCTCCAGTGGATCTAGTGGCTGAAGCAAGGCTGCACCACCACTGCAGGTCAGGCCAAGCTCCTGTCATCACCTGTCTTTGCATTTTCAACTGCTACTGACACATTTTTATATCTAACATTAACATTTTAGTTGTTCTCAGGAGAACAGCCCATTATGTATTAGTCTCACTGATGCTGCTCTTCTGCTCTGGTTGGCAATGCTGATTATGTAAAGGATGTTTAATGTTGTAAATAATTAATTTTTTTACAAGATTTTGGCTCCTTTTTAGGAGTAAAAAAGAATTAAAAGAAAATATATGCAGCGTATTTGAAAAAGTACTCAAGTCTTTTAGGAAGTGGGGAGACAGTTAATAATATATAATTAACATATCTTCCTTTCTTCCCTTGTTGTTGCAGACATGCCTTTAGATGAAGAGCATGGGAAATTAAAAGTGTGTTGGACTGAATAATGTTGAATTTTGTATAAGTTCAATCTAGTCCCCAGCTACATGTTATATAGAGAGCAAGCCAGTTCCTGCTCAGGGATCTCATCCTGTACTACCTTTATACAGCCACCCCCGTGGTGCCATGCTGGGGGCTTTCCTCCAAAAGGAAGGAAATTATGGCCTATCATTTCTTATGCTGTTGAAGGAATCCAGAGTGTCAAAAAGGAGTACATATTAAAGGGTAGTTCATCCACTTAGAGTCAAACATTTGATTTAAAGTTCACCTCATGTTTCCCTCAGACATCCCAAGGTGGCACATCACAGCTCAGCAGCCCACAGTCAGGTAAAACACTTTTTAATGTGTGACTGTGAAAGGACACAGTCCACTGAGGAGGCTCCCGAGTTTTCTGACAGGAATTCAGTAAAATATGAAAATTAAGGGTTCACAGACAGCAGCAGCAGCAGATATCCCTGCCAGCAGCATCACTCACCACAGCTCCCAGACCAGGCTGTTTCTTTTTGATCCACTGGTGACTTCCACTGTGAACAGCTGGCAAGGAGCAGCCCTTCACACAAACTAGAGACTTTCTCATGCTCCAAATGTACCCTGGGCTTAATGAGGCAAATAGGATACAGAAGTGCCAGGTGTGGCTGTAGCAAACAGGTACCTCTGTGCCCAGCAGAGGCACTGCCCTGTGCTCACATGGATGGGAGGGAATACCCACTGTGGGACCAGCAGCTTGCTAGGAACAGAATGAGGCTTGCTTCTGATAATTGTAGGTGATGGGATGTACTCACAGGTACCTCTGTTGTACGAACATTCATAATTATGCAAATCGAAATCGATAAATGGGGGTGTTTTTCTCTAAGAATTAGAGACAGTTACCTGCATTTTACTGCCGTGCACATCAGCTGGGTTTGTAGCCACTGCTTTGTAGTCCCTGGTTATTCAGAGACTGCAAGAATTTGCTGCACTGCTTGTCAGAACTATTGATGGCTCCTGGAAGAAAAGCTCTGACTAAAGGTCAGGGGCAGATGAGTTTGCTGCTCACCCCAAAGCTGACATTTGCAGCCTTGTAGCCCAGAGTAACAAAGGCACAATGAGCTGCAGCCACTTACCCATCCTCAAACCCTCTGATTTCCCTTGGGGAAGCCTGGCCTGGTGCAGAGACAGAAACCCTGCTTCTGTATGATGAACACAGAGTGCCGAGAGCATCATTAGGTCCTGTCTGTAGATGGACTGAAGTGCTCTTCCCCTGCAAGGATTACAGTGCTGTGTCCTGGTGCCACGGGACTGCAGCAGGACCTCGGAGAGCAGCAGCATCAGAGGCTCCCTTTGACTGCTCCGTGCTGGTGCAGGACATGGGTGCCAAAACATCCCTGCTTTCAACACACAGGCTTAATCCTGAGTCCTAGGTCATTTCTCTGGAGACAGTACCAGCTTCAGCTGCCACCAGGGGTGGTTGCACCTGTTACAGGAATCACAAGAGGGTTTTCAGTCCTGCCCCAAACGAGGCAACAAAAAGCTGCTTCCTGACAACAGGACTCTCTCAGCACACAATAAATCCAAAATTTCATCTCCAAATATTTATAAATTCTACTTTTTCCAGTCATGTAAGTACCACTAATCCTTCACTCCCTCTAAATGGGTAATGGAACAAAGTGAAGCGAGACAAACATTTTAAAGCTCCACCTCCTGAAAAAAAGAGTTCTCGAGATTTCCATGCATATAGACCAGAATCATATTCTTCTGATCAAAGGACAGCTTTCCATTGAGTTCAGACTTGGAGCCTCAAATATAATAATTTTCTGAAGTCAATAAAGACAGTGAGACAAGAGATTTTACTTAAACTATATATTTTTACATAAAACAACTTTATGTTACAATAAAATCAGATAAAAATCACAAAGTTATATAATAAATTCATAAAGAAAAAAATCAAGTTTTCATTTTATAGATATAAAACCCAGCATTTACTGCTACTAGGAGTCTAAATATTAACATTGACTGTCTATGGTCAATTTGAAAAAAAGAAAAAAAAAGAGGATAGTACTTTTTTTACAGCAGACAAAATGAGGTAAGAGATGTTTTTACAATGATCCAACTGCAGTAAACACTTCAGTTTTCATTGAAACATATACTAAATATAATAAAACCAAATAAAAATATACATTTAGAGCACTGCAGTGTTTTTCCACAGTTGTATATCAACAAATTGTCATTCACTAAACTTTACTTGAAACAGTAAAAACAGGGTGTATGTTTATCCTTAATACTAAAATCTCATAATAATCTAAATATTTTGGTATAGCAGACCACACTAGTACACTCTCAGAACTTTCAACTACAAGGGATATATTCATGTTAAAAACGATGTGCTTTGTTTGTCATATATGATGAGCTTTATAGAATATTATGTTCATGATCACTATTAGGCAATTAAATGAATACATCTAAATGCTGCAAAATACTCTTTTATTGAGCATAGCTTCCTCATCACATACCCAGGTTAATCAAAATCCTGCAAACTTAGAAGCTTAGTTCACAAATCTTACATATCAGTCTTTTTAGCTAGTATATGGCTAAAAAAATTATTGCTGACCAGTGTTAAAAAAAACCAACCAAACCCAACCCAAACAAAAATACAATAGCAGACAGATTTTTCTCAAGTGCCTTTCTTGTATGTACCATTATTATTATTATTAGGTAACTAAATTAACTAACTTTCAAAATGTGCATATAAAATTTTTGGAGGTATAGGCACCTTCATCTGAAGACTGTGTGTTCAGGCTACCTACTTAAAGGAAAAAAAAAAAAAAAAAAGAAAGAAAAGAAAAGAAAAAAAAGAAAAAAGAAAAAAAGAAGAGGAGGAGCTAACACAAAACACAGCAGAAAATCAAAGGCTGGACACCCAATATCCCCCAGGGATGAAAGAGGGATGCAAGCAAAGCCCTCCTGGCCAGGATCAGCTCTGCCCACAGGAGAGCCCTCCTTTGGGAAGTATCTTCAGCCCATTTATCATTCACCTCCTGACTCAATTCCACTGCAGGTACCTTATAATTTACTGCAGAGAACGGTATTTAAGATGTGCAAACTTCCCATCAGATTTACATTCCAATAGTGAGCCCAAAGCCCTGCCAGGCTCCCGGGGGTGTGGGGCTGCAGGCTCAGCATCCCTGGCCAGGCTGTGGGCCAGCTGGGGCTCTCTGGCTCCAGGTGTGTCTGGATCCATCTTGTGCCTGTGTATTGCTTTGCCTGACACACAGCTGCTTGTTAAACGTGGCCCATGGAAAGAAAAACTACCTTAGGGTGCAGATCCTGCCAGCCCAGCCTGGGACTCCTTGGTGTCCCTCAGCCCCCCCAAAGCTGGACCTGCCCTTCTGCAAGGTCCCCGTGCTGAGCCCCCTGTGGGACAGGAACAGCTCCTATTTCTGACTGGAAGTGTCTGCCCATAACCAGAGCCGTGGCTGCAATGCTCTCTGAGCTCTGTGTGTGTGGTTTTGCCCTTCCATCCCTCACACCACCACCTGTGTGATATGCTGAGGACTTTTTGATATTTCCAGGCCTGATGAGCCGGGAGCTGCCCAGACCAAGGCTGGTGAGCTGGTGGATTGGTGTGGCCATCCAGACCTTTGGAACATCCACAGCTCATGGGCAGAGCACATCTTGCACTGAAATCTCTGCTGAAACAATAGCAAAAACATTTTGCTGCTGCTGCTACCTCCCTTACATCACTTCCCTTCAGATTTAGCATCAGGCACAGATTAAGCTGAGTGAGGCATTTCACCCTGACAAGGGTTTTATCTTTGTTAATCCATAGGCTCAGGAAGACAGCACTGTATTCCTTACAAGTCACTGATGCTTTGAAGAGTTTTGCCAAGATAACTCTGGAAGAGTCTAAGGAAGAGCATGGTCTTGTAGCTGAGAAACTCCCACCACTGAAAGGTGGAACAGGGAACTTCTGTCACTTATGATGCAGCCAAAGGTGGCAAAAAATTAGTAAGGAAAAGAAACGAACACCTGAAAAAAAAAAATAAACAGCACAGAGAAGAGAGCAAGTCTATGGACAATTTGTGCCCTGCTGCCAGTAGGACATGTGTTCCCTGTGCCCAACAAGCCACTGAGCAATCACTGGACAGGGCAGGGGAGCCCCTGCCTTAGCACCACAAGTGCTTTGGCTGGTACCTTGTAAGACAAGGGCAGTGGCAGGGAGAGCAGGCAGAACAGCAGAAACCCTTCCTGCTCACCTTAATCCACTGAGCAGCTTTAAAAATTGTTCTCCCTAAAATGCTCACATAAAAACCAAATCAGGTGTTTGTCCAGAAAGAAAGATACTGTCTAAATAACATTTGTTTTCTGGCCACAGGTGCACCTAGTGTAAAACTGGTTTTAGAAAGTGCATCTTTTGAATGCTCGGATACAGAAAATGACAGGTGGTGTTGAACTTCTTAAAGAAAAGACAGTTTTCTTCCAGTGAACTCACTTAGTAAAGGAGACACCAATTAGGTATAGACAGAACACTGCAAAGTACTGCATTTGCTGAAAATGCACTTCTAGGCCAAACAGAACTATTTGCAAAGTTGAGTCAAAATTATCAAAGAAAGATTCAGCCAAATAATAAAAACCCCAAAGGATTAACCTTCTTTATTCTGAGCTGTGCAACAAAGTTCCATTTTTTCATTTGGAAATAATTTATTCCTAATATGAGACTAAGATATTTTTCCAAAATGTGACATTATATATCTAATGGAACATTCTTTCCCTTTGAAAATAATTCTATCCATTTTATTGTCACTTTTGCTTTTATGTTATAAAAGATACACCTGTTTATTTCTCATTTTGTCAAAACCCCTCAAACCCTAGCATTATTCAGCAGCTCTAACATCACCTCAAAGAGGCATCTCACCCAGAGAGGTCAGTAAGACACACTCTGTGCTGGTGTCACAGGAGGCCAGCACAGATGTTTCCTGCTGAAGCTCCCAGGGTGCTGATGCCACGAGGGCCAGGCAGGCAGGACAGGCAGTGTGGCAGGACCCGTGGGGTGCAGCTGACAGAAACCCACAGGGGAAGTGCCAAGCACATGTCCTTTGTTAAGGAAAGACCATGTCAGTGAGGTAGGAGAGATCCTGCCATAAAAACCACTTAGAGGGAAAAACCTGTTTCTGTTCCCAAAAGGGAATTCGTGGTCACCCAAGGTGAGGTACAGCCCCCTATAAACCTGTGCTCAGGAAGTGGAGCACTGATCAAGGCATTGCTGACAGGCACAGGGAAACCAGGATGAGCCCAGCAGTGTGTAACAAATAAAACCAAACTCTGCAGATCCTCTCTTGGACAGGGATGGGTATTTCTTGGCTCTGGCAGTATTTAGGGCCATCCCTAAGCAGGTGTCTGCCAGCTGAACTCAGGGTTCACAAGGGAAAGTGAAATTCCAACAGTGCACAAAAGGAGGGTCAGTGCATCCAGAGGATGATGTGTCCATGTTGGTGGGGGAAGGTTGGCTGCCCTGGTGCTCTCATCAGGGCAGAGGAGGCATTCCAGTGCTGAGATGAGTCTCAGAGGAGCAGTGTGGGGCTCTCAGTTTGGCACACAGGTTAGTGCTGGGCCACCAGAGAGCACCAAGGAATAAGCAGTGTGTGACACCATCAGTCCCCTGGGGTGGGGACAGGGACAGGCTGGAGAGGGCAGCTGGTGCCCAAACACTCCTGAGAGCATGCACTGCCATGCTTTTTTTCTCTTGATGAGGAAAACTCCAATGAAAGAGAAGAAAAGGTTAAAAGAGATGGCGTTTGGGGGAGTTTAGGTGATTATACACAGAAGTTCTCAGCTTACTGCTGTTGGGAAGAAAACAAAAGAAGGCAGTTGTAACAAACCCCTGGAGGCTTGAGGGACAGCTTCCCACAGCATAAAGCTGTGTACAGCCATCCCTAAAAACTCAACATCAGACCAACAGCAGATATGTGATACATACGTCTGGGGCAAGATAGAAGAGACAGGGCAGGGATTTCTTTAGGGACACTCCACTGCTCCTCTGGTGGGCACTGAGCACCCAGAAACAACTGCCTGTGTCACAGCTATGCACTGGCTTAATGTGCCACCATCAAACTCCATCTGTTTAATCGATGCAATCCCATGGAAACACTTCTCTTGCAATTTAAGAGTAGCTTAATACACTCCTAATGAACTGGATCTGAGATAGACCTGACTAAAGTGGAAAACAAAGATGTGGACTAAGCCAAAAAATGTAATTTTTTCACACAGTCTTTTGCATCCTTTTACTCAGCATCATGTTAAAAACAGGATTTATGTTAAAACAAAGAGAGAAGCCCTAAGATTACTCAGCAGGAAAAGGAAGATAGGGCAGGGTCCTTGGTGCAAAAGCAATGAACCACTGTGAGGAGAAGGGCCCTGACTGCCAGTGTTGCTTGCAGCTCTTAATTGTGTTATCCTGTGGTTCTCAGCTGATGCAGAGACCAAAAAGCAGCATGGGAGGAAAAGCAGGATGAGCTGCCTGCTAAATTATGGTGTATATCTGACTTTCTATCAAATAGAGAGACTAAAAATGGAGACTACTTGTGCACAACCACACAGTTTCTGACGTCATTTTCAATTTTGAGAAGTCTGATCCAACCCCACATTATGCAACTGTTGGATCTTCCATGCTGGCAAAGTCTAATTTTCACACGCCTACATGCTATGTACCTGATTTTTATTTTTATTTTTAAATATCAACAGCCTAAAACATTTTTTTTAAAAACGAGATTTAAATGGTCATAATAGCTATGAATGGTCCTAGCTTTACATCCATTGTTTCAAAGGAGTAAAAGCAAAAGTACTTAAAGTCCATTCTGAAAAACAGGAAATGAAGATAATGTAACAGTAACAGATGAAATGCATCTCAGGGGACAATTGCAGACAGATCCTATCTCCACCATGGGATTATATATTCATCTGCAAAAAAGTGTTCAATGCATATTTCATCTGCAACCCACCTTTCTTTTAAAGGTCGCTTTAATAATCAAGATGTGCCAAAAAAAGAAAAAAAGCCCTGAAATTCCAAGAAAAGCATGGCCATTTTATATCAGTCACTGCTGGAAAGAACAACACGGTGCTTAACCAAGCTGGTGTCTGAATCAAGCAAATAACAATGTCACGTACACAAAAGTACTTTCCTGAATTAACTAAGATCCCATGTAAACACTCTCAAAACAGGTTATGGAGAAAGAATAGAAAGAAGCTGAAGGAAATTCTAGGGGAAAGAGCAAAGCTTGGGCTGGATTCTCCTCTCTGGCCCTTTTTACATCCCTGTCTCTGATGAACTGAACTTTCTTCTCACTGAAGGCCAGGGTATGACCTTGCATTTCTCAAAATCCTCTTAGAGCTGCTGAATAATCAGTTCAAGAATAAAAGAGCATTTCTGCCTCTCAGGTTGAGGTGGGTTTTTTTTTTTGTACAATCTAACTTGGTGACTAATTCCTCCCCTACTGCCAGAGAATGCAGAAATCACAGGAAAGGACTTTGATTTCATGTGGCTATTGCCCTGCCAGTCACCTGGGCAGAAATTTGCTTCTGGGCAACACCCTCCAGTAACCTTATGATGCTTTTCAGATCCATGCCTCCTTCCTCTCTGCTGCAGAAGTCAATCAACAACAATCAAGCTTCCTGCAGAGGGGGACGAGTCCCATACTGACCAGCAACATACCACTTTTAAAAATAAATATCTGGTCCCCAGAGTCAGGTGGGCATTTTTCAGAGATGCACACAATGATGGAACTATATGGGTTTAAAACTGAAGGCCAGAAAGAGGTGATGCTGCTAAGCAAGAGAAGCTGTCCTCACTGACTGGTAAGACACATGACTTCAAGAGCTGAAACTCATTTCTGCCTTGTTGACTTTGTGCTGTACGGGTCCAGGCAAGCACATGAAACCTCTGTCAGAGGTTATCTGAAATCCACTGCATTTTTTTGGGTGAATCAGACCTGATTGACATGGTCCCTAAAGACACTGGTATCTGTGAGAAGTGATTCTCCTGACTGCAGCTCATTGCAGCCACATTCTACAATCTGCAGGGACTCCAGATAATCTCTCTGCTCCACCATGGAATAAAGTCAATTCTGCCAAGAGTGCTGATAGTCCGGACAAGAAAAAGAATTCTTTTCTGTTTCTATGGTTGCAACAGCCCTTAAGAAAGATATAAATTTCCCTGCAACAACAAACTGCATATTCATTTTAAGGTAGATCTAGTTCCAGATTCCTGAGACAGAACCCTCTACCTGTTCCCAACCCCACAAAGCCAGAGCAGCAATATAGAGTTTCTAATCTCAACAGAATTCAGTGAGCAGCACAATTGGTTCGGTAAATAAACAAATAAACGAAAACTAAACCCACCAAAAAAAAAAAACCCCACAGCAAGTTTTCAGCCTCTATGTACAAAACCAATGCAAATAAGTGGAACATTCTAGTTATATTTTGTAAAACACACATTTGGGATCAACAAAACATCAAACATCCAGACCCTAGATTACAAAAAAGATCTATTGCCATCTAATTGTCAACCCCAAGTTTAGACAGTCCTTGTCGGAAATCATGTAATTCATCTATCTTCCCGTCTAGTACATCTAAAAAATTCTTTAATTCAGTTTTAAGGTTGGTCTGCCTATGTTTGTTCTCTTCGACTTCTGTCCTTAGCGTTCTGACTTTCTCTTCAAGATCTTTGTTCTTTTTCTCAGCAGCCTTAAAGACAAAAGAGACAATAAGATGAATCACAGAGAAGAAGGATGGCATCATTTCATAGATTAAAGCAACAAAAGGCAGCTGGGCTGTGAGAGTTTGCTGCAACTTCTGTAAACTGGTTAACACAAGCACCTCTGAGAGCAACTGACACGAGCATGTCTGATTAAAAGCCCACACAGGAAAGGACACAGATTAACTGGAAAAGATGCTTTGCATCAGACTTTGTCACTTGGTTGATATCTTCAAATTCAGCTGGATTTAAATCGTTCACTGTGCATACATTTCTGTCATTGCTACAGCTGCAGAATTAAGGCACCGTGCCATCAATTACATACAGAATTACCTACGGTGGTTTAACCTGGAAAAACCAACTTAGAAAATACTGTCTGAGGAACCAAGTTGCTTTATTCAGCACTTTGGGATTTATTGGTATTTTTTTAAAGTTCTACTTTGAGTGATGGCTTATTTATTGATTGGATTTTACTTCATCCATGAGACTGCTCATTTTTGTTCTCTTTTCACATATTAATTTATTGCACTTCCACAAGACCTGACTCGAGGAGGCGATGCCCCAAGCCCAGCTGCTGGCTGGGGCAGGGCTCCTGAGCACCTGCCATGGGGACTGCTGGAAAGGGATGACACAGCACACAGACACATCCTCAGGGGAACTTTTACTCCTGCTGGTGAGCAGCTATGCTCATCTGCTTCTTCCTCAGAGCCTGTCCTGGTGCCACTGCAGCAGTGAGCCCCAGGTTTAATAGGGAGTTGCTCAACACATGTGGCAGTGGTGCAGCTCCATGAGCCCAGAGCAGCAGAAACATGGGATACAGGATAGCCTGGAATTGCAGGAGGTGGGTGCTACATCATCCCAGGCAAACCAATTTCTGCAATGGAGCTGTTTAACCACTCCTGTGCTGGGAATGGCACTGTGTATTTTGCATGTAATTAGCATTTTTTGTCTTTACAAACTGGAGCTCTTTTGCCTTGAAACACTGGAGTCAGAACAGAGAAATGCATAAAGCAATGAGGAAAAAAATAGTAAAGGAAAGGTACCAACTATTTCGAAATTAATTTCACTGCTAAATTGTACCTGTAATTGTTCAGATACAGATTCACATTCTGACATTAGCTCTGGTATAATTTCACCCTGCTTTCGGAGCTCTTCCAGTTCCTTTGAAAACATAAAAGAAAAAATATTAGTGCAAGCTTCAATTTAGAACATAATGAAAATCTGAAAAGATGAAATGGCTTTGCATATTTTATTGTATTCTGTACAGTATTTGGATGGGAAATAATCAAAATAACCTGCCTGCATTCCAAAATTGCTAATTTTCTTGAAGAATATATTTTTTCACTAAATTTTTCACTTTGCATTTCTAAAACAGGCAATGTAATCCAATCTCTAGCATGAATTCAATGAATTACATTAATAAAATCTTAACCTAAACCATATACCTATGCAAAAGATGTATTAAATATCAGAGAAATCTGAATGGCTGTAATGCTACAAGCAATTTATAGATGGTAGCAAAGAGCAAACTAGACAACTTCAATGATGTATGACAGAAAAAAAAAAAAAAGAAAAAAAAAAAAAAAGCCAGTGGCTTTACCAGCTGCACATACAGACACATCATTACAGAACACAGGTACCATGGGCTTTCCTCAGTGGTACAGTTCTGAGAACCACCACCTATCCCCTCCATCAAAATCTGTATTGGCTTCTGGCCTCACCCAAACTGAGCAGACTCGATGAAGGGAGTTAATGGAAAGAGAACAGCAGGAATCCATGTCTCTGTTGGAAATTAGGACAACTTGACTCGAAAAAAAGCGCAAGACCCTCCTCCAGAAACTGCCAACGAAGGTGATGATCTCCAGAGAATGCAGGGGGATACCCCTGGACTATCTGGACTTGTGCAAAGCATTTGACACTGTTCCACACAAGAGCCTTGAAAATCAGACAAATGTGGATTTGGTGGAGGACAAGCATCCCCTACATGAGGAGGGTATCAGCAGCTCCTCTTATATGGCAATGTCATGAGCAGACTTCATGTGGGTTTGGATTCCAGACCATGGAAGATTACTTATGGGTAGTTTAGAGCTAATCAAGAACATGCTAATGTAAGCATGAGTTTTTAAAACAAGTTAGTATATTTTCAGTGTAAATGGAAGACAGGTTCATAAAATTCACAAGTCGATCAATTTTCTGGTTCATTTGGTACAGTAAAAACGTGAATCTTGAGGAGGATTATAGGAGAGAATATGGGTTGTTATATATGCTATTGCCACAGAAAGGTTGGGAAGACAGCATTACATTTTCCTTTGAAATATAGGGCTGAAAAACACTATATTTATGACAGTGCTTCAAAATCCATCTCCCTAAACTATTGCCTTGCACCACCACTAAATCCCTTAACAGCGGTGCTTTTAAGAGCACCAGCAGAGATGCTGTAATGGCACATGGCAAACTTTACTGCACTGCTTTTCCTCTTCAGCCAGCACAGAGCATTTGGTCACTGTGACAACAGGAAAAAAAAGAGCTTCCCATTATTTCCCCCACTGTTTTAGGGTTCCAAGCCAACATCTTCCTTAGAAAAATTAACACCTTGTAATGTCAAAAATGACAAACTGGGGTAATCCAGATGAAACTGAATTTCTCACTCTTAGCATTAGTCCTGAGATCAGTGTGAGGCTATAAGCCAGCAAAGCTGAAAATTACAAGCCATTCAGAAAAAGAAACAGGACTTGTTACAAAAATGACAAATTATTTTGTAAATTATGTCTTTTTATCAGCAATCTTGATGTCTGTGGGAATTTCTGAGAGTCAAATGAACCTGTTCTCAGCACATATCTGTCTGGCACTGGGCACCACGTTTCACCACTGGCTCTTCTACAAGGACAAGTGTTATGTACATAAAAGCATCCTTTTTTAACCCCTGCCAAACTACAGTGTGCAGCCACAGCACATAACACATCACGAAACTTGGATGGAGAAACAATTCCAAACAAGGGACTGTACATGGGAAACCCAGAAACAGGCAACACCCCAAGACACTAACCTGCTTCTGGTGGTAGGTGAGCTAGTCCATAAATCTACACTCAAGGAGAGAAGCAGACAGTCCCACTCAAACATGAAAATGCTATTTCTGTGTTCAGGGCACTCACCAGCTCTTTGTCCTGAAGTTCTGTTTCCAGTTCCTGGAGACGCCTACTCAACTGTGCATTTCTTTCCTTCTCTTTATTTATTTCATTGCACTGTTCCTCCAGTTCTTCAATCTTTAAGAAATGTTACATGTTAAGAAACATTACATGAAATTTTGCAAATTTCCAAAAATCTGGGGCAGAGCACAGCTGATGCAATGGATATGGGATCTGTTTCCTAAATCACAGCATTTGATTCATTGCAACCAAATTGTCACATCTTTCCTTCAAAAGAGTCAATTTACACATCCACTAGGCAACACTGGGTCTGTATTTATTCTCTCTTACAGTCTCTCCTATAAGTACTTACGAGTGCACAAAACACTCAGCTGCTAAAATAAGTGGAACTGGGGATAAAATCTGCACTTCACTCCTATGAAGCCAACACAAGGCTACAAGGAATGGGTTTTCTTAACACAACAAGGAGAATAAATCTCTTGGGAGTTGCTTATTATTCTAGCTGGTGTATGAGGGACACAACATCAAAACTTTGAGGGGAGAACCAGTTCAGAGCAACATCTGCTGCTTTGTTCTCTCGCTCAGGGATGTGCTTTGCTCTCTCCAAACCTCCTGCTGCCAGCTCTGGACTCAGCTCCCAGGAGATGCACTTCCCACAGGCCAATGGACCAGCTCATTAAAGTATGTACTTTAATTCTCAGCTTCGTGTTGCTTGGGGATTATAACTTCCCTCATTTGAAGGTAGAGCAATATGCAAAAACTTCTGACCCAATTAATAAAGGAGAAGGAACTTCTCAGGGCACTGCAGTGGTGCAGTGTGAGCACTGAGCAAAGAACCTGCTTGGGGGAAAACCTCAGAACACCTCCCTGTACAGAGAAAGGCAGCACATGATACAGGCAGCATTGCTGCACAATCTGGCTGGTCACCAGCATGGTGACTTTGAAGAGGCAGCAAAGTGGTGTTTTAATAATCTCTTCTTCTCTAGTACAGCTACTGGGATGTGGCATGCATTGAGAACAGCTTTTCCCTGCAACAGTACAGAAAGGGAAATAACTACCCTGCAAATTATGATATTTTCCCATAACATACTGTTCCAGTCTCTCACTTCTCACAAGAGACTGGATATAGGAGCCCAAATCATGTAACAACTAATATCAATTTGTTAATGTAACATCAGCTAGTACAGCTGTGGTTTGATCTCTGTGTTACCACTCTGAACCCATAAAATACAAATGAATAAACAGTGAGTACTGGCCTCAGAAAAACGGTTGTTCCACAATGATTTTTGGTACCAACAAACAACCCAAACCACCTCCAACACTGAAATACTACTTGCAGCCTACCAACACATAAAAAGACATAAAATTCCTTCCCTCTTCAAAAGCAAACACTAAACAAAAATATATCCTCACCAGAACTGATACAATCTGATCTCTACTTCAAATGTCCCAATGATCCACCTAAGCAGCAGGAAAAGGAGATCCAGCTTTTCCAAAATCATTTAGGATGAACAGGGTGAAAATATCGCTGCAAAAGCAGTGCTCATGGAAAGCAGGGTCTCCTGTGCCCAGGATCCCCTGTGCCCATAGGGGCTGCTGCAGATAGCACAGTACTGATCTGAGAGATGGTACCAATGACTACTCTAAACCCAGACTTCACAGATTTAAACTCCTGAGTTGTCTTTTGTTGTAGCCATTGCTAACCCTCCATCTTACACAACTGAGAAATGTGCTCAGTAATGAAGGGGCAAAGGCTTCTGATGATGCTGTTGGCAGGTTTCTGGATGAGATGTGCCAGGTGTTAATGCTGGACGACCCAGCTCACAGCCCACAGGGCTGAGGAAACAACTCACATCCTCATTCCACTGCACACTGCTGGGATTTGCTTCTAATACTGAGTGGTTCCCAGGCTGGGGTCCTGTGGGTCACCAGGCCACAACCTCACCTTCTGCTCATCCATATCTGGCAGTATTTAAGCGAGCTTTGAAAGGGATATGCAACAGCAGCCCCACTTTTAGAACCTTTCTGGTTCCTCACCCCAGCCAGCAAGCCCTGCTGACAGACACCACGGCTCCCAAATCCCAAAGCAGAGAACTTCTCATGATGCAGCAGCTCCTCCGCTCCCTCCCTCCTGCTGTGTGCAGAGGGCAGCAGCTGCCTGACCTCCCCATCCACCTCCCTTCCCAAAGACCAACCCCATCTCCTGACACACGGCGAGAAAGCTGCAGAGATGTGAAAGGGAGCAGCCGAGGAGAGAGGCGGCTCTCCTGTGGGTGTGTTCTGCTACCTTGCCCCTCAGCTGGTCGTTCTCCTCCTTGCAGGCCGAGAACTGCTTCTTCCAGTGCTCGATGCTGGCCGCAGACTCCTGCAGGGCCGTGGACAGCCGCGCGTTGCTCTCCCGCAGCGACTGCAGCTCCGTCTCCCACTTCTTCACGTTGGACGAACTGAGGACAACAGGACACCGTGAGGGGGCTCACCTCGCTGTCAGTTGTTATTCTTTACCTGTCCACAAACACCCCCCACCGCGGCGTGTCCGCCACCGATTCACTGCAATAAGAGCAAGAGCACTGAGATGTGTGTAATCGCCTTGAGCCATTACATGCCTGCAGAGAACAAGAGCCTTAATGTGACTGTCTCTGTCATAACAAAGGGATCTCCCAAGGCCAGCAGCAGTGGCCTGTGTCTGGAATAAAAGCCCTGCCGCCAGAGCAGGCTGCAGGGGCCAGCTGCCCATTTGCACACAGGGGTCTCACCCTGGCACGGTCCCTGTCACCTCCCGGGCCGTGTGGCTGCAGCACCTGGCACCCCTGCAACACAGCCACTCTGCACATCTGCAGATGGCACAGCAACTCCAAATGGAAGATTTCAGGGGGTTGACATGATCTATATTTGAATTTATTTTAATGCTGACTCTTAAACTATAAAAGTGTTACATAATGCTGCAGAATTAAACCACTCATTCCCCAAAGCTTCGAGCTGCAGCACAGAGCACAAGATTAGAGGGTGAACGGGAAAAGGGCTTTGAAACTCCCTGTGTGCTACTTGCTGCCTGCCTCTGGAGGTGTCTTCAGCAAGAATGAGCTAACATTACTGTTTGAAACAGGTTCAGCTATTGAAATGTCAATAAGGAGAGATGATGTACTTCAAACACAATATTGCGACCTTGGAATTGCTCACTGGATAACGCTGCTTACACTGATGCTTTGTTTTTTAAATACCTTTTTAAAGAGGAGCTTGATCTTGTTAGATTTGCTTTCCATTCACAGATACACATTCACATGCAAGAGCCAGACAAGGCAAGATCCCAACAGAGAATTATTCTATTTTAATGTTGTAACTTTGCATATTGCAATGCCTGTACTTTCACTACAGCTGCAAATTACTCTTCTCAGCATTTTAAAATTATTTATCAAAGCAAATAGCAAAAAATGTGATTTCAAGGGCCTCTGTCCACAATTTAGACATATCCCCGAAGACTTCCAAGCACTCTGATGAAATTATACTTCTCACTTCAACTTTTTATGGTTGAGTTCATTCCCTTTCATAATTTTAAATATCCATATCTATTTTCATCAAAGTAAGTGTAGCAAACTCAAAGAGGAAGAAAGATTGGCTTCACATGTTATCAGCAGCAATTGCTCTCCTATGGCTTTAATGTTATTTTTGTAGCTCCAAAACTTCATGAAAGAAGATAGTTATAATAGTTAGCATCAGCAAAATTGAAAGAAATCTTATTTGTTCACGAACTACATCAGGAATAAATGAAATGGGAAATATTTCTCAACTGGATACCAGGAGGTACTTGCTAAAATATGTTCATTCATCCATTCTGCAGCACTATTTTAAATTAATTACAATCTGAGTAATTTCTGTTAATATCATTATCCATCAGATAATTACAGCACACTTCTCCAATGCAATTTAGGTTCTACACGAACTTCACCTTTGGGCTAGAGCAATTTTTAATTTATCATTCTCAGATTTGAGATGTGCCTCAGCAGAGCCACCATGTGATGCCTTCTCGTCGTCGGTGCCATTCACACTTGAAGCTCGAGTGGAAGATGGTGTTTCACGTCCAGACTCCTGCAGCACAACACACAAACGAACACTGGGTGTCTCCTGCATCTCCTGAAAGACCACAACACCAATTTCTTTGTAATCTTGATCCCACACCACTTGGCTGAGACCTCGGCTCTCCTGGCAGAGCAGTGGTAACACACACATACCCTTTTCATCTTGGCTGCAAAGCTGGTCTGTTTGAAAAGAATGAAAAAATTACAATGATACACAAATGGAAGTTTAAAGTCTTCAAAACTTTTAAAAAGGTTTTTTTTCCCTGATAAAGCTTGTGTTTTCTAAAAGTTGTTTGGCTTTTTTTAAGATAATGAAACAATACAACACACAAAGTACAAACAAACAAAAATAACAGTGCTCCTCCAAAGACATACTATTCACACACTGCTTGGTGCTGACCAACAGAGAACAGAGTGAACTACAAAGACCATGAGCAAAGTCTTTACAAAATGAGTATCCAGAGTCAGCCACTCAGATGGGAATTTGTGTGCCCCACAAACGGGGCTGGTTGCAAGACTAAAACCATCCAGCAGCTTTTTCTGATCATTCATCTGAATTCTTCTCTGCTCAAAATCTGTCCAACTTTCCTCCAAACACCAGCCCAGGCCAGGAACACTTGCTGGGCAGGGTTCACTCTCACCTAAAGCAACGCACACAAAAATACAGCCAGCCATGGAGAGAGACTGGGACAACACTCAACTTCTTCAGTCAGCAGGAGAGCCACCCTGGCTGGACACTGAGGCACTGGGGCTGCCAGGTGTGCTGCTGAGGAGAGTGTATCTGCAGATACACAACACAGCCTTCTGCCAGCCCCTAAAACACTGCCCCTGCTCCCACACCACTGCTGCCACCAGCCACCCCTTGGCAAGGGAACACTGAACACAAAGCCAGGCAAACCAAAGCCCACAGGAGTGGGTTGGACAGATGACAAAAAGAAGGACATCGATGAATCTCATTTACTGTCTGCTGAAGCACTGCACTGAATTACTTCCCAGTGACTCAAACTATGTTTAACAGTACAAATCAAAGGATGTATGGCTTTCCCTGTTATTAAAAAAGTTGTAACAGCTCAAGGACTGCTGAAAAGAATCAGATTTAAATGAAAGTAAAGGGCATAGAGGGATGAAAAATATTCCTCTGACAATGCTAATGTCCAGCAACTGACAATTACCTTCAGCAAACTCCATTTTATATACTTTAAGCTGGCTGCCAGAAGCTGGCACAGTCCATTTGAAAATTTAATTTTAAATTATTTATCCTGTATGTGTACAGGTATTAAAGCTAAATTACAAACCTGTGAATGATTGCTTGAGGTCTCAATTTTCTCTTGAGATCTGTCTCTTGCAAGTTTGGCAGCTTCTTTTACTTCTTGGAACTTCTCTGCAAACTAGAAAAAGCATGAAAGATATTTATTAACATGATTTATCATCTATTAAACTATTAAGATTGATATATTCCTATGGCATAGATGTCCAAAAGTGAACAACTAATTTTATTAATTTAGAATTTTTGGCAAGAAAAAACATTTTAATTCCTTGGCAGGATGGTTCTTCCAAAAGAAACGGGGGTGTTTCTAAATGAGAGACATCTCTGTAACTGTGGCCAACCACAGTAAAAGCCCATGGGTGAAAAGGAGCATTTGGTGTCTCCTGGTTTGATTTGTTCTCTGATTCACCTCCCCCTTCTCTGATTCACCTGGTGTTGAGAGTGTATTAAAGACAAAAGTACTTAAGACATATGTTTAGATAAAAAATTATCAATGTCTTTATCCCTAACAGCAAGTGAATTCAATTAAAGAATGCAAATTAGTTCATCTGCAGGAGGGAAGCAAGAGATTATCAAGATATAGGGAAAAGGAAAAGAAGGCAGATCTCAATGTATGATGGAGTCATATGAAAACAGCTTTTCTGCTCTAATTTTCTTATTACTTTCAAAAATAAAGGTGGAAGACTTCAGATAAAGACTTGAATGCTTCCTGTAAGAGAGATAGATCAGACTGGAGGAGGTGAGAGGAAGGAAAGATAAAGATGGAAGGTAACAATCACAACCTCTATGAGTTGCTGCAAAAGTCAGCCTGGCATTTTTGAAATACAAGTATTATCACAGCCAGTCGGGATTGCAGGGCTTCAAACACTTTAAATAGTGTTTAAAATTTTAAAAGGAAGATTTAAAAGATGGGAACACAGGTATAATACATAATTTACTTTTAAAATTATGATGTCTCCACTGTAAGAATCTTTCAGCTTTATCTTTCAGCTAAAACTGCTTAGTCTTGCTTGCCTGTGTTTTGAGAAACTTGAAATGCTAGAAAGGCAAGACATTTTAAAAGTAAAAATACAAGCAGATGCATTATTGCACAGTTTATGACAAAAGGATTGCCATCATAACCTTGGATAATTCGGAACACTTATGAAAAAACTAAATAAAAGCATGAAAAAACCATCCAATTTTACAGTTGAAGAATAGAAAGAAACATTATTCACTTAGCAAATTTGCATTCTAACTTTAGATTTACAGCAGGTATTTAGCATGCTCTCTCAGTAAAATGCTGAGACTGATTAAATAAATCTCCATTTGGTCTAAAAGAAATCTGGATTTACACATGGAGGCACATCTGTTTCGTGTAACACACACAAATGGTCATTTCCAACAAAAAAAGGAGGTTAAACCCCACGGAGGAGCCCATTCTAAGAGCTGAGTGACATTCTGGGTGCAGGAGGATGGAGCTCTGACTCCAGCTCTGCCACAGCTGACATTGCACATGCAAAGCCTGTGCCCTCGGATGGCAGCAGTTGCCATCTGATGGCATTGCAGTCACTCCACGCACAAGTGACTTGATTACCTCTCCAGCACTCCACAGATCGTTAAGAACAACCACATCACATTTGTGCCTTCAGTGATTTAACTCTGACTTTACACCAGGCGTCTCTCCGCTTTGTGATGGAGCAGCTATAACCAGCTGATTATTTCTAAAACATTGTATCAATAGTAAGTTCTACATTTGTGTTTCCTGTGGATGGTATAAGGCTGTTTTGAGTCTGTCTTTTGCAATAAATCCTTCTCTTTTACGATAAATCTCTTCATCTTATGTATGAAAAATTTATGAGGGTTCTTCACGGACGATACAAAATATGAACAGACAAAAAGAATTGGATGTGATCTATCAAATTTTATTTTGCAGCTATCTTCGTGAAGCACACAGGAGACTGCTATGAAAAATTATGTGAGCTGGGAAGAAAAAAGACATTTTTCCACATTTCCATTAAAAAAAATTGCAGATGATTGAGCAACGCTAATCTTCAATCCTAACCCAATAATGACCTCATTGCATAAATGATTTCAGTCATGTCTCTAGTTCACCAACACATGTATTAGACACATTTGCATTTAGAAAGTGACTGCTGTTCTGAGAGGGGCAGTGCCAGCCCCAGCACTGCAGCACCCACTGCACAGGGGCAGAGCAGGAGGTTCTGCAGCCACCCAGAGCCCGAGGCTGTCTGAGAGCCACAGGGCCAAATCACCCGGAGAAATCAGAGCTGACTTCTCTCTAGTAACCACCTGCTTCTGTCCCAAACACAAATAATTGACAAATAATTGGCAGCACAAAATCACACCCCACCTCCAAGGTCTAAGTTGACTTTGAGCCACCAAACCATTACAACAAAAGGGAGAGCTTAAGGAATGTCAAATTCCTAATGAAAAAGTGCATTCAGCAAATGAAAACTTGGTAAATGTGGTCGCAAGGGGCAATGAAAATCTAAATAACCAAAACCAGCTACAAGAATTTATGTTTCTTCTCCTTAGCTCCATGCTTGCCCTGTGGCAAAGTTCCCAAAATTAGCAAAATACCCCCCAAACAACAAACCCAGAAACTGGAGTAGGCGAGATGCCAACTGAAGACCACCCCAACAGTCCATCATGGATTATAGGATGTGCCTTCCCACGGCCCAGGAAGCTGTGTGACTAAGCTGCAATATGGAGAAGATTTGCTGCCACCAACACTTGTGAAGCCTTTTGGTCAGGCAGCTGCAGCCATGAGCACTGCTTGATTAGGAGTCTTGGCTAGTGAAATTTAATGGGGACTCGAGGATGCTACTGTGCACTGCACAAATTATTTAAAGGCTGTTCAAATCCACAGTCAGTTTGTCACCAGGAGAAATATATATATATTCAAATAGACCTCCTTAGCATTTTATACATTAAAAAGCATGATTTTGTACGCATAAATTTTAAGCTCCTGGTCTGGCATTATATTTTATGTCTCCTACTGACAAATTGTGCCAGTATCGGATGAAACAGCTGCTCCCACCCAAAGCAGCCTCATAAATATTTCATCTCCCTCTCGGTTTGCACAAGGCTGGGTGATGTGACAGCCCCGGGGGAGCACTGCTGTGCCGTGACCCACAACACACAGGAGCTTTTCCCGTGGTTCTCCCGGGATGAGCCCTCAGCACGGGGCAGATGGGCTCCCAACAGGACTATTTGCCCCAGAAAGTGCCCAGCAGTTTCCTCCATGCCAGCTCTGATGCCAGCTGGGCCAGTGGCAGTGCTGTGCGCTGGGGCAGGCTGTGCCCTGAGCTTGCTGCCCTGCAATGCAGCGACTGGCACACACGGCACACATAATGTGCAAGAGTGCAGAGAAATCAAGTCCAGGGCTTCCCAGGGGCCAGAGGCAGCTGCTTTATGATGTGCAAAGTCTGGCTTTACTGGGTTTCTCACCCGTATAAATCTTTGTCCCTGTGCCCTTGACTACCTGCAGCTCCTCATATATAGCACGGCTGCCTCAAAGCACCCCGAACGACAGCAGGAATCTTCCTTAACCACTTGGTGTGCAGAACTCAGCCCTACCCGTGCAGCAGCAGCCTTGCCTTTTCACACCCCCACACACTGTCTCCTGTGATTCCTGCCTCTCTTTGGCTGAAGCAACCTTTGAACAATATCTTGAGACCTTCCTGAGGCACAGCGTAGGAAGGGGGAAAGGAGGGTCAGCAAGTCCTGAAAAAGGGGAAAAGGATCCCGAGCAGGACATCAACTTTAAGCCCTGGGACTCTCCCAATCAATGTGAATGGTAATTAGGTTACTGGGTCACGGAATGCAGTTTTCATTAATGGCTCGTGTTTAATTTGAACTGCTTTTCCCTATAGGTATGGATTAATGCTTTAAGTATCTCAAGAGAAGCAAAGCATTAGAATGAGGCAATATCTTTTATTAGGCCAAGCAATGTACTTAAAAATGCAGGCATTTTTAGGCATGCTAACCTCTTCTCCTGCCTCATTATTTTCCGCTGCTTTCAACAGACATTTTTCAGCTTTATTTATTTATATTTATTTTAAGCCAGGGCTATTGATCTCTGGTTTAGGGGAGTTTTAGTGTGCCCTTCCAATTCCTGACTAAGCACTTCAATTATTTCCTGTAAAATAGGCAAGCTTTAATTTATACCTTTTATAAGAGTATAATGATATTAATATAAAATGAAACTTGATTTTACTATTCCCAATACACTTATACAGCTGTAATCTCACTCTCAACTCTGATCTTTCATACTAATGGCTCAATAATTAAACTGAGAAGCATAGACAGTAATGGAGTATCTTTGTCCAATTGCTTTGCATGGTGGTAATAAACCAGGCTTTCTTATATTTATTTCTTATATATATATATTTTTCTTACATTTATATTTTCTTATATTTTTCAGCTGTAGGTAACTGTCAGAGTTTAGGGGTTTTTTCTTTTTTAAAAGATTATCTCAAGCTATTTTCAGAAGTGCTCCCCTTAAGCTCCCTCTCAATATTCTGACCAGAAAAAGTCTTTCTGATGACTTAGAAAGTATCTCATGCAAGTAGAAGGTTGTATTTTGGGCAGTGGGCTCTTCATCAGATCAAAATTTGTTTGCAGTGCAAACAAATGAGCAAAAGGACCTGGAAAGAAACACAGCTGGTGCTGGTGCCCCTGTGCCCACACGACGTGTTATTCACAGTGGCTCCAGACTGGCCACGTGAACACTGACAAGCTGATACCAGCAAGGCATTTCTTCTGAGTATGTGTTTGATAAGGCCTGCAGAACATGGTAAAATTTCTCTGATTAGGGTGCAAGGTCTTCCAAATGTACTTCCTGCCTTAATATAGTGAACCCAGTGCCTAATTATATTATTTACCTCTCTTCTTCACCAGACTCAGCACCACCTGCTCCAAGGGCACACGGTGCTTGTTTAGCCCCAGCCTCCCAATGAGGGGTCTCTTGTCATGTTGGAGAGGTGTAACTTCAGTAATCCAGGATTAAAAATTACTATCCAGAGGTGCTAATTCTCCCATTCAGTGTTCAAAGGTTACACTAGATCATATTTATCTGTTACTCAAACCAAATTATTCCCCTAGGTCCATTTTAATCTTCCCCTATTCCCACACGTCTTATTAGCTACTATAAATACTTCTTTGCCCCAGGAGTTAAGGCATAGGTGAATATGCACAGGTGAAATGAGCAGGCCTGTACACCTGAGTTAAGCATCATAAAACAAACTGTCTCCAGCCACTCATTTTTAAACAAGCTTTGTACATCTTGCCTTTATCACCCCTGAAGAACAGATTAATGCCATGGCACTTTTATGGACATCCCAAGTCCAAAAATGATTCAATATATGAAAAGTAAAATAACTTTTACCTTAAAGAAACATTTGCAAAAAGGCAATTCTCTAGAAATTGCAAAAACTTATTAAGACAGATGTACCAAAACAACTTGCTCGATAGGGAAGTCCTTCTTGTGCAGTGCTCTGCCTTTGCTGCTTTAGACACCACAAGAAACACCTTCTTCTCCTGATCCTTTTCTTATTAAAGCATAGGAGAGGACAGTAATGTGAGAGGCTGTGGCATGCCCAAGGACACCCTGCTGAGGTCACTTATGAAGTCCAGCAGTGCCAAGCAGCCAATGCTTCAGGAGTCAAGTATGTGTTAGATAAGTAGGGCTTTTTACCACATGAGCAAACAATCATCTCAGCTGCTTGATAAGCCCTTGTCAAGACCACTACTCCAGTGACAGAGGAGTATTTTTAGGTGCTGGATATTCAGAACAAGAGGCTGCTCTAGCCTTTACAAGCCTGCTAATGTAGCCAATCCCTAGTCCAGGGAAGTGTTTCATTAACACCAAACTCAGGATGAGGGGTTTGGTACTAACACAGAGGTAGTTTTGTCAGCTCTCCCTGGCTGCTCATACCCTGCCACCAGCAGCACTCCCTGCACCTCAGGCAGTGGGTAACCCCAGAGATGAGCCACTGGCAGAGCTGAGGAGCACCTGCAGAAACACAGGGGCTGGAGATGTGCATGGACAGGAAGCAAGGCAGCCTTTGCAGCAGTGCAGGGAGCCCTGTACCTTGGTCAGCTGCTGCTCAGAGGGGAAGCCCAGCCCGAACACGGTGTTGGCTCTGCTGTCTGCCCACTGCCCAAACTTCTGCGACGTCTTCGTGAAGGTCATGTTGGGGGTGATGGTGCTGTTTATGATCACCTGGTCACAGACACAGCAAAAAAGAGAATTAAAACGTGCAAGTCACATCGGAAATGCATATCCTAGCAACGGTATCATCCAAAGCAATTAGCAGGCTAAATTGGGAAATTGCTGTGTTCAGAATTTTTTTTTCCCCCCAAAACAAAACAGTTTTTTTCTTGTCTTAATTCTTGCAGGAGTTCTGAGGCTTTGTCTTCTTTTTCATAGTACCATCACCACCCTGCAGTTTGATGTGGCTGCAGGAATGTCACTGAACTCAAAGCAGGGTCAGGAGCCACAAAACTACCCCAGCAGAAATGCAGATGCAAAATCCTCTTTCTTTGCATTAGGAAGCCATACAGCCACTGCCCAACAGGCACCTGCTTGAGGCCTCCAATGCCTCACCAGTGACATCCACCAGTGACACCTGAACTCAGACCTGAAGGGCACAGAGGTATTTCTACATTTTCACATTTGTCTTCAGGCCTCCCCAAGTAGGATGCCAGAGACATATCAGAAGTTTTTAAACAAAATCAGACAATAAAAAACAAGACAAGGAGAAGCTGACAGCTTAACAGTGAGTTTAACTTGGGAGGGTTAGTTAGTTTAATTTGGGAGGTGAAGCACATCACCAGCAATGCATATGCAGTATCAAATTTGGGCCTTGGAACAAATATTTTGCCTCTTTACACATGGTAAGTAATATCTGCTTCATCACCAGCAACCCTGAAAGCAACAGTGGTTCTTGTAATTAAAGAAATAGCCAACAAGGGGAAGGCTGGTAGATGAAGTCTCTGAGGAACTTAGTGGAACAAATATAAAATGTAATCTTGCTAAAAGGAATGAGGTACATGTCAGTTCATTATCAAAAATCTTAACTTTATTTTCAAGATACATCATTATATGAGTCTAGCGACTTCTTCCCCTGGAAATTAATTCATGTACAATGTTCTTTCTGCTAGCAGAATAAGAGCTTTCTTTAGTAATGCGTACCATCATTTCCAAAATGCAAATTATGCAGTAATTAAGCCCAATCTGTGGGGCAGTTTAATTAACATGATCAGGAAGTATCCTGGCAACATCACTTACTGTGTATTCCAAGCAGTTTTTTTCCCTAAGCTATCATCTACATTTAGCAAAAAGTATGAATTAAATCTACCAGAGGAAGATCCTTACTTGCTCCATCCCCTCCCTGACCACTGTGCTAACACTTTCATTTGCTTTCTTAAAAATTACTCAACTTATTTCCCTCTTTTTGCATCATCACTTCCAAATAAACCTATGATTTTCTGCCATTCCCCACCACTGGAAGTTTCAGAAGGATCAAGGCAGAGGAGAGCCAGGTCAGTGGTACCCCTGAAACTGTGGGAAAAAAACAGGCAAGAAAGGGGGAGAGGTGACCCTGCAACCAGCACAGGTCAACACACTGTGCAGACAACACAGAAGCTGTGGCTGCTCCATCCCTGGAGTGTTCAAGGCCACGTTGGATGGGGCTCTGAGAAAACTGGTCTGGTGGAATGTCCCTGCCATGGCTTGGAACTGGGTCATCCTGGAGGTCCCTTCCAACCCAACCCACTGCGTGACTCTGTGATCAGTTTTCAGGGTCAGCACACGTTCTCCAGTGGCTGGTGCACCAGCAGAGGTTATGAGCAAAGCTGTCCAGATAAGTCGTGCCATAGAAACAGTCAATAAAATCTAAGTGTCATTTCAGTAATGTAAATCAAAAGAAAATCAGAGATTTTTATGTATGGGTTTGACAATGCAAAGGGACTGTGACAGTACAAGGATTGCATGGCAAAGAGAGTCAAAAGAACAGGAGGGAAAGCTACCACCAACCCCAAAGATCAGGGTGCTTTCTAGAAACTTTAAAGAAAGTGCTATATATTTCTGTTAAAAAAAAAAAATTCTTACATCAGACAGAAGAACCACTAACAAATGTCTAGCTTCTCAAGTTACAGAATTTATTTTAAAAACTATAGCATTCCCAGAAATTTCATGTTGTGGAAAGTATTGTTTCAGTCCTGCTGTGCCTATCAACTTAGACATCTGTGGAAAAAAATAATAAAATGACCACTTTGATTGAAAGGCAAAAGCTTCGCTCACTGATAGCTGACCCTGAGAAGAACAAAATTCCTCCATTCCTCCGACAAGAATCATTGAGAAAACACAAACATATTAAAAAAAACACACTAAAGTTATCATGTACAACACAGTTCAATATTATGAGAAGTGATAAAAGGAATAATGAGGGTTGCAAACTGTAAACCAAGGAACACTTTATTGAGCAATGTGATGCACTACATTAGCTGAGTGCCTCAGAAGTTAATTTTTTTCTATGGCCAGCAGAGAATGCAAGGAAAGGTTGTGGTGAGCACACACCTCCAAGAAACTGACAGTTCATCTGTTAAATTTATAATAAGCTCTATTAGTGCAACTGCCTGGAAGCTGTCTCTACTTTTCCCCTTTAATCCTTCTCTGTCAGTCAGGCACCTCAGAAATGCTGCATTCCTACAGAGAAGAGAAAACCTCAGCAGAAGCTTAGGAGATTAAATCAGAGCTCATGTTTCTGTGAGTTCAGAGGAGATGGATGCTGCGGGTACATTCATCCACTCTTCCTGCCCATCCTCACCCCATCTGCCTGGACATTCACTTCCCCACAGATCTGGCCATCATCTCAGAGCAGTGACACTCCACTGGCAAGGGATCAATCACGGTGGTTGTGTTTATGGAGAAAGGAAGGGTGCTGTGATTTCAAAGAACAATGGGCACTGAGGGTTGCAGGTGTTCTGCCAGGTAACCCAGCTTATCCCCACTCCCACACTGCCTCACCCTCAGCTATGTGAGACCAGGAGGAGAGTGCTCCCCACCACTCCTCCATCCTCTGGGCAGATGGTGTCAGCTGGGGCAGGAGGCAGGGGAAAGCACTTGTGACCACCACAACAGGAAAGGTCAAATAAACTGGGAGGGTTTTTTTCTTTTTTTCTTTCTTTTTGTGGAGTTTTGTTTTGTTTTGGTTGGTTGATTGGTTTTTGGTTTTCGCTTTTTGTTTTGTCAAAGTATGAGCCAGAATTGTCAAATTTCAAAGGAAGGAGAGAAGTAAAGGATGAGGCAGGATGAGCCCCAAAGCTCTCTTCCATCCCTACCTGCAATCCAGCATGATAATTCTATAAGAAAAGGCCACTCATCAATTGAAATGAGCCCTTATGAAATACTTTGAATTTGGTCCTCATTTGTATAATACACACATAGTGAAATTCCAGCTGCATCATAAAATGGAATAAACTTGTGGACTTTCATCCAGGGTAATGGATTCAGAAGACAAACTACTCTCTAATCAAATGTAATCAATCCCTGAAGTGGTTAAAGAGTTCTCCCTAAAGACAATGGCAAAGGAAAGCATAATATAATAAGCACCTTACAGAATGATAAACCCATTTATCATACTCAGTTGTCTACATGTGGTTAAAAAAAAATCTGCCTTTGCGTTCACCTACATGCAAATGTATCAGATGGCAAACATTCCTGACACACCTGCATGAGCCAAGCAAAATCTCCCAGTAATTTCACTTCCTTTGGGAGAAAATCAGACCTGAGAGATCTAAATTTTTATCTGGAGATGACACAGAAGTATGTTCACAGCACAAGGTAGCACTACCTCACCCAGAAACGACTCCAGACATTTAGGGACGCATATTCATCAGGTAAAAGTGAATGCAAATAAGCTGGTGTAGAGCAGAGCATTCATGGGCTGAAACACACCCATCCTGCTGCCTTCCCACGGGGAGAAAGTGCCAAATAAATCAAGAAGGAAGAGGTCACAAGACGACCTGAGTGCGTAGAAGGAGAAAAACGTATTGGCAGCTCCTGCTGCTCATGATGTATGAGCAGAGCCCACAAATGCAGCTGCTGCTTCTTTTAGGGGAACACCTCCAGTGGTTACAGGGCTCCACTCCCACACAGCCCTACCACAACAGGGCACTGCAGGGGAAAAGCTGACGTGGCTCCTGGAAATGGCCTTTCCCAAGGCGCTGTCCTGTCTACACAAGGTGGACAGGCACAGGGAGCGGGGCTGGGGCACACACACACGGAGTTTGCCAGGGCACAGCCCGACCCCATCAGCCTGCCTTGCCAGGCTCACTGCAGGGGAAGGCAGAGAGGAGAGCCAGCTCAGCTCCAAGGGGAGGAGAGCAGCCATGGAGAGGGCATTTGGCAGAGCCACTGCAGGATGAACACACCGGCAGGAATCTGCCAGGACACGCACCCAAGGGGTGGTGTGTCAGCCAGCCCTGCCATCAGCTTCTCTACCTAGGAAAATATTGAAACAACAGCTATGAAACAGCTTATAAATGTACTGGCCATATATTTTCAAACTGTGTTAAATTAAATCAGAAAAGGATACAATTGTTCTGGGACAAGAGTGCCAGATCAGGAAATATTCTGGAATTTCCCCTTTAAATTCACATTACCTGTTACTCTGAAATAACCACACCTCCAGAAAAGCCCCAAGGCCCCAAGCCATAGGATCTACTCCTTAAGACTATACTAAAATCTCCCCATTTCATTTTCACACCTCTGAATATGTGCTTCCAGTTTGCAGCCCTTGTGAAATTTAATTTCCTCTACCCACCAGGCTGCTAATCTTCAGTAAAGATGTGTCCCAGTCTAAAAACAGAATTGCAGAAGGAAAGAAGCTGCTAATCCTCTGGCCATAGCTATCACAAGCTCAGCAGGTTCTTCCAGCTCATCAAGTCGACATGAATCAGAAGGGCTTGTGACACAGGATGTGAAGATGAGGAGTCAGAGGTGGATTTACAGAGAAATTCTTCCTTTATCCCAAATATTCAGCAACACTTTTGTGGAATTAGCCCACCTACATTTCCATGATCTGTATTATCCTTTGCACTCTCTACCACCCTTCCTACCTCTGCTTCTAGACAGGATGTAACATATTTTCACCTGTATGTCACTGGTGATAAACTGCTCATCTCACTTCCAGTCCTAGAAAGCCACTGCTCACACACACACACACACATTGTTAATCAATACAGTGGTAATAAAGGGGGAAAAAAAGAGAGTCCCTTTGCTGAGACCACCAAGCTGGGTAAAGCCAGGGAAGCACAAAGACACACAAACCCCAAACTGGCAATGGCACTTGTTCCAGCTTTGCTTTATCTGCCCCACCTGACACTCACATTGCACTTTTCCTGAGGCAGGCTGAGGGTGTGGAATAACTAGTTTGGGAGCATTTTCAGTGTACTTTAAGAAGAGCAATGAGTTTCTCCACTTTGCTGTTCCTCCTGCTCCACTCCCCCACTGGGGCACAAGGGGGAAACTGAGCACAGGCTGGGCACAGCTGGCAGGAGCCACCACCAGCCTCTTCACCTTCAGTCACCCTTCAGTCATCCCTCCAGTGCAGTGAGCCTGCACTGCTGCTGCTTTTCAAGAATTTCTGTTCTACACAGTTATCCAGGACAGCAGCTATTTTCACCCATCACTGGACTCCAAAATCTTCCACTGCTACACCAGGTATTCCTGGTGGGAGGTGGGAGTGGAACTGCAGAGGTTCCTGCAAAGAAGGAGACACCAGGACATCTTGCAAGATGCACAGGACTTGCTGCAACCCCTGGCATCTACCTCCCATCCTGAGCTCCCTCTGGAGAGAGGAGACTCCTTGTATGGGTAAAACCTCTCCTGTACTGCTGCTTGTTTTATGGGGAAAAGGACCATTTCCACAGTTGTACATAGTGCTTTTTTTCTCTTAAATTGGCTTGCATTCCCAGGATAATTCCATGAATGATGAGGTTCATTTTTAACCCCAAAAACCAACAACAACAAAAAAAATCATACAATTTTTGTACTCCTTCATAAAAAGAGATGTAAAAATAGCCCCCCCCCAATAAAAAGACTAATAACTGTTTTTCCTCTGATAAAACACTTCTGTTATAAAGCCCTCAGCAAGAACCTGTCTAAATGCAACAGAAGTGGGCTCATGATTGTGTGAATTCTATTAAGTAAATCTCCTGATACACCTACTCCATTGCTCTCTTTTTCTTCCCAAGGTAATTAACATCTCTGCAGAGTTGGTTTCCCACTCTTCCACCCAGTCTAAATCTCCAAAATCTCCTATTTTTGCTTTGACATCTGACTAGAATTTTTTTTCCTTTTAGGCACAGCACACACATCCACCCACCCACACGATTCAAAGCACCAGCAGCTGTTTCATGAAGAAAATCTACAGCAAGGGTTTTCAAACCCTCTGGAACAAATTGTTATCCAGGAATTTCATGCAACAATTTATAAAATATATAAATCAAGATGCTTATGTATTATTTTCATACGAGAAATAAGATTCCTAACTTATCAGAGAAAGGGAGAATGATACAGTGGAGACTGGTTTTTTTTCCTAGTTACTAATATTGGAGTGAGCGAGAAGGCTGCTTTGACTACAATTATAAAAAAAATATAAAACTTCCCACAGACATATCATATTTATGTTTTGGAAGATTTAATAAAAGCATATCATTTTTGTGTGCAGTATAATCACATCCTGAAGTTAATTATTTAAGCACTGATAATTTTCTGCATTCTTCAAGCTTATGACAACAGCCTCACTGAAGCCTCAAGGTCCCTTTCGAAAGGCAGGAATGGCACAACCACATGGCATCATCAAAGACTCCTCTACTCTTTAACAACCTACACACCCTGGGAGTGGTCAGCAATAGGATAGCTTAATTCCTCTCCAAAATCTGGAAAAACTGTCCCTTGGCATGAGCAATGGCCATGATGGACAGGTACATTATTTTTAGGAGGTAACAGGATACCCAGGTTTCTTTACAATGACATCACATGGTTCCAGTGACCTCTCTGGCACAAGTCTGGTGATCAGAAACCACTCTGAGTGGGCCAGTTACTGAAACACTTGTTTTGGCAGAGCTTTTCGAAGTAATTTTACATAGGGGTTTTAAAAAGGAAAAATCTACCCCAAGTTTCCCTACTTGCTAGTAAGTGGTGCAGCAAGAATTTGGATTTTGGATTTGTATCTGTTCTTTTTAGTGAGTAACAAATTTCCTTTCTAGAAAGGTCTTTGCAATCTCCTGGATTCAGCTGTGTGTGGTCTTTCCAGAGCCAGTGACACACACCAAACATACAAGCAGAAAAATGAGCCAGATAGGAACAAACAGTGAGCAGACGTGCTTCTGCTCTTCTGTCAAGGATACAGCTGTTGACAGCACTCTGGTACGTTTTCTCCTAAGCTTACTAACCAGCTTCTGAAGGATTTACTTCCAGAAATAATCCAGGAAATGAACAGAGAATTTTTCACATTTCAAAGTTAATAACTTGGAAAGAGATTAATATAGAAATGTTTAAGTGGTATGACTTCTACAGCTCTAGACTTCAATTTTTTTCTAAACCAGAACACGACCTCAGGAGATGATCATGATTTCTGGTTGATTCAATCTCAAGTGACCCACCAAATTTCCTGGCATTTCCTTTGCTCTCTTTCTCAGCTTCTGACAAGCTCTCTTTTTCACCTGGAGCTCTAGGTCTCTTTTTGTGCAAACATTTTTAACTTTTCCTTCTATTCCTGGCTAATCTCCACCAGTACTACTAGTTCTGAAATTCCTACTGCAGCTAAGCCCTAACCATTTTTTCAAATCCTCTGAATACTCAAAGACCTGTTCACACAAGTGCACCCAATATAACCAGCTCTACCCATCTAAACCTGTCTTAGCAACTGTTGGACAATTCTCCTCCAGACACAACTCCAGGCAATGTACTACCCTCTCAGTTATTAAATCCTGCACCTCCCCTCAGCCTGAACTTCTGAATACTTGATATCACCTTAAGCAAATAAAGGATGATGCAAGTGAGTAGTCTCATCCTTGGCTGACAGCTCTGCTCCTCCTTTCTGCTGTATTTCTCCCTCACCAAATTCCAAAGAAAATGTTCTCAAGTTATTTGAATGTTTAGAGAGAAGCCAAAACTTTAATCAAGCCAAGTACACCCCTAGCACAGACACCACAAATACTTTCAGATCCTCAGAGACTGCTGTTTTCCTTAATTTCATTCCCTCTTAATTCAAAGATGTCTTTGAGAGGAATATGAAGTCCTGGTCTGTGGGAGCAGAAGGATCCAGCACACACCTCAACACCTCAGTGTGTTCACCCCAGATACTGATCCTCATGTTAAAAAGTCCATTTCTTTTCCTATTCGAGTCTGCCCTACTCCAAACTCCCCTAACCCAAACATTGCCATTTCTCTCTGATACTCCACAGGATGCCTTTGGAGCTTGGGGCACACCCAGCACCCCACACAGACCCTGCTGCCTTCACCCAGGCTCCAGGGCTGCTGCTGCCCCAGCACTGGTCCCCAGCCTGCCCCAGAGAAGCAAATCCTGCCTGGGAGACATCAGCATCACCCACTGGTGGCAATTTCTCCTTAAATTGAGAGTCCTCTCTGAATCATCCCAACTGATGCTAAAAAATCGGGAAGTTGCATCACCACAACTCAAACACTTTTAAATGAAATCAGAAAATAGTTATTTAAAAATATTAATTATTTACTGCAATTTGTTTCAATGTCTAAGTGAAAGACAGGTTCCAGGCCAGGTTAGGCTGGTGGGCTTTGCCCCAGGCCAGGACAGATGTTCTGCTCCCAATCTGATCATTGTACAAAACAAAGGGGAAATTCTTTACAAAAGGAGCAGCTGGATCTCAGAGAGCAGTTCGATCCAGTTTCATTGGTTACAGAACAACATGACCAAAAGGCACCACAAAAAGCAGCTTGAGATTACTCAAGCATCTTTTACAAAGTCTTTTGTTTAGCACTACTGCTATTAGAACATGTTTTCAGCAGATGAGCATCATTCTCCAGCAAGGCCTGGGAAATCTGAACCAGGAAAAGTACAAAACACACCTGGTGAGACTGATGAAATAACAGCCAGTTATTTCAATGGCTTTAGTATGGATTAACATTATATACACACTGATCCTGTTGTAGTGTGCTGTCTCAATAGTATTTATCTATTCTTACATATCTTCTGTTATCTGTCTGGGGTGGACCTGTGCAGAGCCAAGAGTTGAAATTGATGAGCCTTGTGAGTCCTTTCTAACACAGGGTATTTTATGATTCTGTGATTACATAATGTATATAGGAAATCATAAGCCCACAACTAATGTTTTTACTTAATAGTTATCTCAGTAGCATAAAAGCAATGAGATGTTTATTGTATTATACACACAAACTAGCATATTGCAAGACAGGACTATGCACTAAAATTGTATTTTATAACATAGTTTGTATTCCAAAAGATATAGTACAATTTTTATATGGGGCATTAATTAGTTCCATCTGTTGACTCTGGTATCATCTACAGTGCTAAAAGTCATGTAATTAGCACCAATAGTTCATGAAATAACACACTATGATAAAGAGGAGATGAGGGCCATCAAATATCCTTAAATTTCTGTATTACAGTACTCAGCCAGACCAGTACTGGAAATCTTCTTTTACAACATATGAAGGTATGGACAAGGCAGCACAAATACTGGATCAGTGAAATCAGACCTTCAGAGGTCAAACCCTGAACTCCTTTCCACTGGTTTGCCCTAATGCAGTGTCACCCTTAAGCTGGATGTGTCTTCTGGGCACAGTGTCACATGCTGCCTTTTGAGGAAAGGTCATCAGAGTGTCACATGCTGCCTTCAGATGAAAGGTCCTTTCCATGTGGATTCTCAGTGTCAGACATTTAAGTAATACTGAGCTCATACTTCCCCCCCTGCCCACCCCTGTTTTATGGCTGGTACACTTCCTGGGACCACCAGAGAAAATTCCCACCCAGCCTGAAAGAAACTGGAGGACAAAAATGCATTGCAGAAGAAGTTTTAGGAAAAAAAAAAATCTCTGTCTCAGTAAACCATTGGTGAAATAAAAGCTTTGAGAAGATGGAATAAAAAATATTTTCTTCTATTTTAATCAGATTTTACTAGCAGGGACTCTCTGTAAATCATAGTCCCCCAGTGCTGCAGTCAGCAAAATAATTTTCAGGGTGAGGAGTGGGACCTCTTGGCATTTGAGCAGGCAAAGGGCAGCTGGCTGGGACCCCAGCAGCACCCTGCTCCTCCGGGGTACAGCACACAGCACTCCTGACAAGCGAGGGCCATAAATAAAACTAGGGCAGGCAAAACTAGAAATCAAAGAATCTCCCTCCCTTTGACAAAGCACACAAATAGCCTCACCCACACCTTTCAAAATCATAGCATTTCAGGATTTATCTACAGACATTAAAAGAAAAGCCAACACACCACTTTGTAAGGTCACTTTTCATTTACTTTTTACGTCTTTTTATCTTTGGCTACCCAAGGCTGTAAAACACCCTCTGCAGTTCCACTACAAAACTATTAAACCTGAAAAATGAGGTAGTTAAAAAACTTAGGTATTTAAGAAAAGGTAGGCATTGAAAAAACAAAACACCCTACATCACTGCACCTAATTCATCGGGCAAACACACACTGACACTCTGAATGCCAAGTGAGAAGCCAATATTTTGATTGTTGCTGCCACACATTATCACAAATCATACTCATAAGGTCCCAGAGGCACAGTTAAATGCTGCCACACCAACGCAGACCCCTGGTGAGGTACACACTGCCAGAAGCCTTTTATAACTCAGTGCCAAAAATTTTGTAATATATAAATTACTCAGTAAGTTTTTCCTGTGAAAGAGTTGCTACTGGTTTAATGGCTGAATTTACGTCAATGGAAGAAAAAAAGAAGAATGAAAATATCTATCCAGATGAAGGAATTTCATCTGTGCTACCATACCCTGTAATTGTTTTCCTTTGAAAGAAAAGATTCTGAAATCTACGAGCCACCTTTTGGCAAAATACTCCAGGATATTTTTAACAACTATGTCTTAAAATAATTCCTTTTCCATGGGCAAAGAAAAAGATCTGTTTTGAGCCTCTGAACACATCGCTGGAAGAACTCAATTTCCTCTTTGTGTGCTGAGGACACCTGCCTCCAAACTTGACAACAACAAAAGCGTGGTCATAAAGAGGTGGGCAGCTATTAAATTAGGTAGCAATTAGTTCCCTGGTACAGGAACCAAGAAAGCCAGGAATATATCAACTATTAGCAGATTTACATGTCAGCCCTTCTTACCTCCCTAAATATCTGCTGCCACAGGCTGCTGGGGCTGTGTCCCTGCCAGCTTCATTGTCCTCTGTAAATCACACTGTCCCCTGCATAGATGCCACTTGATCAAACAGTTTCATCACACCATATAATGTACTGTATTCACTTTGGTGAACACTGTGTGAATACTGATTGGCAAAATTTGGCCCATATTCTTATTCTTACTAATTGCAATTTACTTCAGAAACAGACCCGCTGATTTTGCTTTCCCAGCACAGCAATTTTTCTGGTTCTCTTTTCAATACTTTCACACACTTATGCCCAACTTAGCTGCTGATCTCCAATATTCGAGGTAATGATCAGGTAATAAACTCTTAAATGATCTAGTAACTGGGAATGAGCGTCAGATGACTGTTTTTTCCTCTGAAACACAGTCTTTATTTCTGTACCATGTATTTCCCACAATTACTTTTGCAATGTAGTCGTCTTTTAAAGCCTGGTTTTAATTTTTTCCTAGTCATCTGTTTAAGCATCTCTCAGAGACAACTGGGGACTGGCATCTGTGATGACTCTTGCTGCGTCACTTTTCTTTGCTGCTGCCAACTCAGTATGTCTCACTATGCGCTTTATTGCTGGCTATTAATTTTTAAGCTGGCTTTATGTTCCTTATTAACAGCTCATTTCTCAAAAGAGAACAACGATGTTGTTGTAATCACAAGTTTTACAGAAATACAACGTGAACATCTGAAAAGAGGGCAGAAGCTTGTTTCTAAGGGATTATATTTCCATCTCAAATTCCTTTCCCTCTTCTCTATACTGTTTGGATAACATGTAATTTCAGTTTATAAAACATAAATAAACCCACCAACCAGGGCACTACCACGCATTTTCTCTGAGGTTGACAGAAGCTATTGGTCTGCATTGTTTTCATACTGTCAAACTTCCTTTTGGCCTCCAAAAGGCAGGCCAATGTAGGTCACTTTTAATGAGGAGCCCTGTGTGTGGCTTTCCCCACACACTGCACAGCAATTGGACACTTACAAGTTCACATTCTCCCTGCATCATCACCATATTTTGTCTTTTTTCAACTTTTACATGGTGAAGTCTCTCAGCTGCCTCCTTAACTCGGGACCAGTGCGTGCACTTGCATTTTACTGTATCATTTCCTCCAGCATTCATTATGCTGCAGCTAGCCTCTGGCTAGAAACTTCTTAAAACATGATGAAATTACTTGCTCAACAACATACAAGTCAATTGTAATGTAATTAAAGGACATACTAATCTATTCCCTTGTTTGGTCATGTTATCTTGGTTAAGATCATCCAGCACATTCTCATATGATGCCTGTGAAATCTTCTGCTATAAATTGTAAGCTCCTGTCCACAGCACCTGTTTTTCTGTGAAAGACACAGGAATTAGAAGAGCTGTTGTTTTTAGTTTTGCAAACACGAGGAATTAAAGTGGTACGAGCTGTTTTGAATCTAGGGTCTCCTCTCTGCAGTGCTTCACTCTCCAGGTATTTTAATGGTTTTGTTATTGGGATGGGAGAATTTGAAAGAAGCCTGGCACCTACAGGTGCATGCTCTCTCCTGGCTGGCCTGCATGTTGGACTCCTGAATACTCCTCTGCAAGGGAAGAGCTAAGCTCCCCAGACTTCACTCTGCTTCCTATCTTTGCCTTACTCTCTTTCTATTCCATTTTTCTCACCACCTCTGTGTGCAGCATCCAGACTGTCCCAGTCTTCCCCAAGGGCTGAGGCAAAGGCAGTGTTGCACTGAACGGGGCAGAGCCAGGCAGCTCCTCTGCCAGCCAGGCTCACCAACTGAGTTACCAGTATTTACACCTTTAAACACACGGGCTCAGCAGTTAATCCCCACCTTAAGCCCATTGCTAAGTCCTTCTGCTCCCCTCTGCCCTGCTCCCTGGGTGTGTGGGGACAAGGGACAAGGAGGAGATGACAGGCCGTGCCTGCTGGGAGAAGAGAGGATAGGACTGAAGGGCAGGGCACTGCAGAGGGTCTGGACCTCTGAGGACAGCAGCAGCTGCCTGAGGAAGCCTCTCCTGTGAGGATCAGAGCCCATCAGGTCAGTGCTGCATCAGGAGGAAAGGACTCCCCAGGGTGACACTGCACAGCCTGCCCTGTGCTCTGCCACAGCAGCACTCACAGGGTCCAGCAGCCCCAAGCTCCTCCACACACACTGGCAATTCAACACTGCCCGGGGTGACTTGAATGCTGCAAGTAAAATCAAGCTTATGCAACCAGGTGATGACCAATATATAAGTGAAGTACCCTGTATTCTTGATCACTTCAAAATATTTTTATCATTACTATGTAATGTCAACATAAGGTAAAAAAAAGAACCCCAAATTAATCCAGCATCTTTAACTGAAATTTCTCTGCAAGCCAGTGTGAATCATATACGTTTGTCTAAAATAAACTGTTAGAACAGCCCCTTTGCTGAGCAGACAAGGATGGAGAGCTGTAAGAGATACACATCCTTCATCCCTGCCTTCCCTCTAGAGCCAAGTACCTTCATTTACTTGAGCTTCAGCTTTTTTGTCCTTAAAGCAGACATAATTTATGCCCAAAGTGATGCTGTCACATTAATCCATCTGGTATTTGCCAACACAGAGAAGACTTTATTCTAATGAGATGTACAGAAAGCAGGACACCATCATCTGAAGCTGTCTATATTCTTCCTTACAGTTCTACCCAGTTTCATTTTTGCCTGGAAAAGTAGGTCAAAACTCTAAACAGTAGTTGTTTGAAGGGGAAAATGCAACTTTTAACTTCTTTAGGCATAAACACCGGGGATTTTTTCCCAATTAGCACTCTTAAAATGGACAGGCAGGGTCATGGGACTCTCCAGAGGTGAGCACAAAGGTAGCATCTATTCTTGACCTGTTCCTTAATCAGCAAAGATTCAATACAAGAGGAATAATTTATGTGGCCAGCAATTGATTCTTGCTTGGGAAGCCCCAGGGGAGAATTCTAATCATGGCAAGCTCACCTTCTTCTGGAACATGTTAAAACAGGGGGCGGGGGGAACGCTCCTGCTGAATGTCTTTTGAGCAGGTGACAAAGCAAAGCTTCGGTGCCCAGCTTGTTCCCTGCACACAGTTTGCAGTTCTGGGCAGGACCTCTGGCTGTGGCCATACGCTGCCCCTGCAGCTTCCCCCACCACATACAGTAATTACTTTGTTTTCATTAATTGGTCTTAATGCATGCATGCACACCCACAAATCAAGCGAGCCACTGCTGTGAGTGCAGCAGTTTTTGGAAGCTGCACTTGCCTGGGTTTGTAAGGCCACCAGCAGCAGCCTCAGCACAAGTACCCATGGGGTGTAAGCAAACCCAGGGGCTCACAGGGGCTGTGTGTGCAAACTGCAGCATTCCTGGGAATGAGCACACCAGCACAAACAGCATCGTGATGGGGAGATATTAATGCTGTGCTGGTGTCAATGAAACATTACCATCAATTAAAGCAGGGAGTATGGCTGATTTATAAGCCAATATATAACCAAATATAGCACAGGAGATGTTTGGAAAAACAAGTATGTGAAATAGGCATGACAAATAGAAAAGCTTTATTAAGGGATGATTTCTGTGATCTCTATCTCCCAGAACAGTGATATTTTAACATCCTTATCCAAACAGGAACACCAATAAACAGGCTGTAAACTCATCTTGTTACCCTGTGGTTTGTGCTCTGACAGAAATGACCAATGGGTTTTGCACATGGGCAAAATATTTTCATTTATACCTCTGACTGGGGTCTGCAAGAGGAAAGTGGTCACCCATCAAATGATTTTGGAGGGACTAATCAGAGGGATAAATGCAGTTCGTAATAAAAACAGTTGTCTGAGCAACCTATTCAGACTGACTGATTTGGATTCTTACAGCAAATACTTGAGCACACTATCTGGTAATGCAAAACAAATTAACAAAAAAGGTTGGAAGAAGAGCCTTCATGCCTAACTTATCACCTAAGGCTGATGAACCCCAGTGGGAAAGCTGAAGAAAATTAAGTAGTAAACTGTAAATAGTTGAGCCAGGCAAAAGTGAAAATGCAGCTGACATTTACATTAAAAGCTATAGTCTGCTTGTATCTGTCTCCTTGTTCCTTTTAGAAAGAACATTTTTATCACCAAAAAGGCCTTATCTTCCCTAATATGGGTGGCTGTTTTAGATACTGTGCTACTGACTCAATTCGGGCACCTAAAGTTCTTGGCTCACTTATCACGAAGTCAAATTCATCAGAGATAAAATCAACTAAGCTGGGCAAAATCACTTTCAGGGTGCCCTGTGTTTTTCCAATTCTCACTACAAGCCCCCATAACGGATTATATAAAAAATGGAGTATTTAAAACACATCTACTGCAGCCCCTGTGTGTTCAGGCAGGGCTGGCAGCCCCACACCTCTCCACACAGAACCACTGCAGGCTCCTACCTTGGCTCCATCCACACTGATAATCCGATAGCTGTTTCTCGTGCTGTCATAGAAGTAGGAAACAGTGACAGCCTGCTTGCTGGCAGGAACCCAGTTCTTCTTCGTGCTGGGGTCAATTTGGAAGACATGGGCTCTGGTGGTGAAGATGGGCTGTTCTCTGGAATAGGGAGGGACAGGAGAAATGGATGCATGAGTCTGCGGAAGGTGAAACATCCCAGCAGCCCAGCCTTGACCAGGCACATTGAAAGCACAAGGCAGAGAGCACCTGGCAACCCCCCAAACGAAAAGACAGAGCAGTGACACTGCAGAGCCACACTCCAGCCCTGAGTACCTTTCCTTGGCATCACCATGTGGCATTCAGCACCCTAAAGTTACTGCCACAGCGCAAGGAACAACTGGGTTTTTTCTCCCCATGTTAAACTACCTCAGTACCCATCTACTCCTCAAAATATTTGTTTCCAGGAAAGGACATTCACGTGCTTTCTTTCTTTCTTTCCCCATCCACATATTTTGCCAAAAGCAACAAAGCCCCACATGTGGATTTCCTTCTGCTGACATTCCTGTGAACTGCAACCCACAGCCAGGGCTCCTCTGTGGGTGCACCAAGGACTCCAGTGACACACAGGCGTGGTATAATTACTGAAATATGAATCTCTCTCCTCAGAATCCCACTGTTCTGTGGATGTGCATAAAAATTTCATTAGATGCAAACCAGTCAATCACTCTGGGAAGAGAGGGGGGAAAAGACACAGATCCAAACTCCAGTGCTGATACAGATACTGCCTTTTCAGCTCTCAGTGGGTGACACAGCACCCCTGACATTCCATTCCTTAACACCAGCCTTCCTCCAATGCTTTTTCTCCTCAAGAAGACTGTGCACACAATGGAGGGGTTTTGTTTTATCTTCAATGTGTGACCAAGCAAATCACACAAAAAAAGCAGAGAAGATGCAGGACCAAAAGAACAAAATGTGATACAAAGTCATCTAGGTTAAAGATCAAGCCTTTCTTAAATGCCATAAACTAAATTCACCACCAACTATACCTTTAATCCAAGTTTAGCATAGAAGTGAACTGCAAAGCAAGCTCTATTGAGTTGTTCTATGCATTTTCATGCTTTAAAAAGCTACGCTATTTAATGGTTTTTAAAAGCTACACTACTTTAATGTTTAACATTAAGTGTACCACTCAATATATTCTTGTCCCATACAAAATATTACATCTTGAATAGGGAATTGACAGGATCCAAAAGCAATGGTACTACAATAGAGTTACCACCCTAGAAATTTAAATTAAAATCAAAGGGGTAATTTTGCAAATATCAAACAGATGAAGTGATTTAAGAGCACAATTAGCTCAGGAAAGATGGAGTGAACTTGCAAAGCCCAGAAAGGCCTCAGGGGGGAGAAAATGAAAGAGTGGTTTTCTCCTGGCAAAACTTACACTTCTACATTTTTCCAGGGGCTTGCAGGTTTCTGGACAGACAGCTGTGCTGAACCATGTAAAATACTTATTCGAAATAAATTGAAATTACAATGGGACTGTCATATTACAGCTGTCAAAGAGTAGCATTTGCTTCACTTCCCCCTTATCAGTAACTTGCTGAACCCAGCTCTCATTTCACAGGTCAATATCGATGCCATCTTCAGCTGGGTGGAAAGAAAGGGCAGGTTTTCTTAACATTTTAAATACTTTCATTATCCATTACACAGGATTAGCACTGCAGCACCTACAGAGGCCATGGAGTTTGTCTGCAATAACAAATTCAGGGAGGAGAAGTTTTCCCCAAGCTGTTTATTCTTTTGTAATGTACATTCCCTGAGTGAAAAATATTTTTGAAATTTTTACATAGTTCTATATTTTCAGTTGACTCCACTAAAAACAGGGTAGTATGACCTAAATATTGTAGTCTAAATGTTAGGAATTTTCCTCCATGCAAACCTATTCCACAACCAACTTTAATTCTGTTACATTATCTTAACTACACCAGAAAGCACTGTTAAAATCATGCCTGGCTGCTCTGCAGCAGGGGCAGGAAGCATATAAAGTAAATCTGGAGATAATAAAAGTAGAATGAAGGCAAAGGCCCCACAACTATCTATCTCCATTTGTTCAGGAGTCTTGAAGCTGCTATTGTTGCAACAAGAGCTGGATACATACATCCAAGCAAATAAAACAGTGGATAGTGAAGCTCAGGGCTGCAAATATCCGTCTATCCATTCATTCTTTTATTAAGAAGTAAAAGCAAAACCTCTGTTTCTAATCCTATGATTGCCAACAACAAAAGAGGCCACCTGCATTTTGTCTTTCTGTGTCACAATGATAGCATGTTCATTGAAAAAGTATTAAAAATAAGAAAATGCAATGTGTAAACCTAAACATTTTAAATCATTAGAGGTAGCTGATCTGTTGACCTGTAGCTGGGACTCAGATTTGGAAGGGCCAGTTGGATGCTCCATGTGCCTCTGGCCTCCCTGCCACAGGTGGCCCTACAGGTCAGCAAAGCCCCCAGACCGATTTCTGACTCCTGAAGAAGAGGAAGCACCCCCAGAACACAACCTCCTGGATTTCCTGGAGCTGCCTTATAGTAATTAAGAAAAGAAGGTTCATTTCTGTGGCTGTGTGTGCCCTGCTGCAGCTCTTGCCCCAAAGAGCCCCAGATTCAGCAGTGGGAGCTGGTGGCACCATCCCCACATACCTGCCCTGGAATGTGTCTGACACACTGCAGAGGCACAGCCTCAGCACAGGGCAAAGGGGCACTGCATCCCAAACTCCTCCGACCACTGAGGCCCACACAGGCAACTATCAAACTGTGGCACTCAATTTTCTAGTGAAATGCTAAATTAGCTACTTCTAAAACCCTTCACCACAGCCCCACAGAGCACCTAATTGAGAATAATTATTTTTCTTTACTCACTTGTAACATTTCTATGTTCCAGAAAGCACATTACTGCTAGAGGAATGCCTTCATTTCCCAGAGTTCCTTCCCTTTTTCATTTTATCAGAGGTTTATCAGCTTTTATGATGAAACAACAGCAATGCTAACTTGAAACCCAATGAGCACATTCTGCATGGTCTGAGCCCTGTGAGCTGGTGGTTCCATGAGGTGCCAGCGTGCCCGAGGAGGCAGGAGCAGAGCCCTGCCAGCCAGGCTTGGACCCACACATGAAGGCAAAGAGAATTTATGAATATTTAAAAGCTCATGAATTTTAACCGAAGTCATTAATGATTGATTAAATACTCTTTAAAAAACCCCAACTGTTTAAAAATCAATTTGACAGTAACATCCACTGCTCGGAGTAAAGCTGCTTGAAAAGTCGAACATGAAAAGTAGAAAATCACATCTAATAATTCTGTATTTGGTAATATATTTTAAGACTGAAAGTGCTTTTTTTTTATTAAATATGGCAAGCATGTTTTATAAATATAATTGCAATTTTCAAGTCATGGTTTTACACATTTTAGTTGACCTTTAATTTCTGTCCTTGCTTCGTATGAGCAAAATCTCAAGTAAAAAACAACCACTCTCCTTTAATGTCATTAACCTTTGCTGAAAAATTTAAAAAGCAAACCACAAGATTCTCAAGCTAACTAAGTGCTCCACAGCTGTGTGAGATACAGCATCACTTTCTGGTTAATATACAACCATGCCAAATTTTTACAAGTGTGTCACTAGCTACAAGCCATGTGTTTTGTATTGCTCTTCCTAATCAACGGGAATGAGCTCTCACTTAGGGAAAGTTCAAATTATTTAATTCAAATTTCCTTGTTTATCACTTGAATCATGAGCACAACCAGTGATTTAAATCACTTCAGCTGTAAAGAGTCCTTGCTGACTGGCAGCCAGCATCCTCCAGGCCGTGGGATGCTGCTGGCCAAGGGAGCTGTGACACAGTGAGCTCCGGCTGGGCAGCACCTGGGAGAGCCACAAATCCTGGATCCACGTCTGGGGCCATGTGGAGACAGCTCCAGCTCCAGCTGGGTCACTGATGAGTGAACATTCCTGCACTGCAGCAACCCTTTTTGCCAGTAAATAAAACATGGATCAGCACCCAAACATGTTTAAATGCACGAAGTGCCCAGTGCACATCAGGTGGACACAGTGACCATGAGACCATGGGACAAAGTAATTTTTGTAGGATCTGGAACATCAAGTATATTTGTGACAGGAGCTCTGGCACTTGACTGGAGGCAAAACTACTAAATTACACATTTTTTAAAACTTCCACTAGCAGATCACTTAAAATTTCTGGGGTAAGGATTCCTAGTTTACAGCACAGGATTATTTGTGCTCTACCTACACTAACTGTAGACAACTTTGCACTAACTGTCTAATTTATCAATTGAAATAAAAATATTATTTAAAAGCACATGTCTTCATCTATCTGCCATTTGGTGGAGGATGCACATGCCTGGAGACATCAGCACAGAGATTTTGGAACGTGGTGCTTCCTACTACAGCCCAGCATCATGCACACATTGAGTTTATAATACCTGACAGTGCCAGCAGATCTGCAGTGATCTGCTGTAACAAGTATTAGATAATGAGTATCTCTCAAGAAAGAAGAGTAGATGCAAATGTAAAATCCTACTTTGTGCAATATCCCCAATCACTGGTCACGATACAAAAAGCTGTGTTTGCTAAACACGACATGATAAAATTGGTGCCAATAGTTTGGATTGAACATTGCTACTACTGTCTGATGGTGCAATGAAAAGAATTAATCCTCTATGTACATATATTGTAGTTTGGAGTGCCATTTGTATTTATTTTGATCATGGATGGAGATTTTTCTCCTATTTGAAATACTCATCTTGTACAGGCAAGTTATGATGCCTAAAAATTACCCGTGAAAATACTTTATCTACTTGTAACTCTACTCACTTGTGTATACACGCACATCTCAAACTTTGAAAAACAACCAATGCCTCTCCCTGAAACATCTAAATTGAAGTAAAGGCAGGCCTGTGATGAAGACATTACTGCTGTGGGGAGAAGTTGCACTTCATGGTGTCACACACAGCAATTAGGACAGTGGTTGCAGTTTAAACACAATATTAATCCTTGCTCCAAGCAAAATATTCATTATTCTCTAACCTGTTACCTCTATGCATTCAACATTTGTGCCATCTTGGATCAAATCTTTTCATTAAAAAAGAGAACTACATGAATTAGTTTCTTAATGATGACCAAGGATGAACTTAAAGGACCCCTTCTGACCTCACTGCACACACTCCAGCCAAGACAAGTGCATCCCCCTCTGCTATAGAAACAGCAAATTCAGCTGTCTCAGCCTGAGATACTGTCACCTCAACACCCACCACTGCCAGCTCATGGCTGGGGTCAGGGACCAGGACAGTGGCCTGGGCACACTCAGCACAGGCAATACACAGAGCTGGGGAGAGGCAGACACTAAATTTGTGCATTTTTTGGACGTGGTAGCAGCAAACTGGCATTACTAGAGCAGGCAGTTTACTCCCTTCCCAAACTGCCATATGCTAATTAATCCAGGTCACTCAGATCTCATCAGCTGCCACAGGCAGGTTCTGGTGCCTGCTGCCAGTGCACACAACCAGCAGAGCAAATGAGAGCCTGTTTTAACTTGCAAGGGTGCAAAACCCAGCATGAGGAGAGCAGGTGGGTAATGGCTCCATTTTACACCTGAGGAAACAGCCATGGAGAGTGAGATGGCATCCCAGGATAACAGAGCCACTAGCAAGCCTGGAAATAAAATTCATCACCTCATTTCCTCTCTGCAGCTCTGCTATCATGATCATTGCAGGACAGTTCTATACTGCATCTACCCAGGGAAGTTTTTGACTAAGTGAATTCAAAAGGCTAAATCAACAGCTGAATATTCACCGCTTGACAAAAAAGAATTAATAGTCTGTACAGAGCAGAGAGAAGCTCTCAGTGCATTTGACAGCTGCTCCTCCACACTGTGGAGGAAGGTGGGATGGGGTGCCTGCAGCTCCTATTGGTCCTGCAGTGCAAACAATCCTTCCTCCTCACACTTATTTCCACAGCAAAAATTACTTGTAAGGATGGAGACATAACCCCAAGCAACACAGGGCTGAGAGGGAGGGAGGATTTACTACCAGTTGTAAATGGGGATTGGAGAATTGGCTTAGAGTGATGGGCTGGGCTAGCAGGGGGCAACCGCACCCAGTTTTGCTGCTCTTTATTCTCTGTTAAAAAACCCCCAAACAGCAGGCACCTCTGAAAGTCCACTGTCAGTACTCGCCCATCAAGGCCTGTCTGCCCAGGTGGCATTCCCTTCCAAAAGGGGGAAACGTACAGGGAATGACTTCTGGAAAACCCAGCCAATTGGGACAAAAATTACACTGCCCCTAAAAGAGAGAGAACAAGAAACAAACAGCTATTTTAAAAACAAAATTGACCCAAAGTCCTTCTTTTCAGTCTTGAAATTCCTGTTTTACAGGCAGACCAAGCTCCTCATGATGTGTTTGAAGTGCTGAATCTGGCAGCACTGTTAATCAAGAGCAAGGTCATGCAACTCATTCGAATACCCAGTCATGATTCTCTGGTGCCCACTTGATATTAGATTTGATATTAACTCACCTGCAGAAATATATGAAATTTGTGCAAAAAAATCCATCTTTTTAGCTCCCTTCATTTACAGGCATTATTATTTGAACAGAATATAATTAGCAAAAGTGCTTCCTGAATTTTTAGGGAACATAATAGTTCCAGTTACTTAGAGAGAAAAAAAATTTGAATAAAACTAGCTAGCTAAAGAATTGTCTGTTAAAAGCACAGACATCAATTAAACTCATTTTGATTTGAGGCTCAGTAAATCCAAAAGAATAAATCTTCAGGACAAAAGCTCTCAGTATGAAAATCACTGTAACATCTGTGAAGTCTCACAACACCACTGTGGCTTTATGAAGCCAATATCCAAATTAAAAGGCTTAACTTGGGCACTAAGGAAGCTTGCACTTTATTTTGGGGCCATCTCCAGAGGTCAATTAACCTTTCAAGATGCTGTGAATAAACACTCATACAGAAGTGACAGGAACTGAGGGGACCCTGAACTAATCCTCCATAGGTAAGGTTACTTATTGGAAAAGCACAAGTTGAGGTACATGTGTATGAAACTGGTTGTGTAGCTGATCATTTCAGAGGTTTTTTTTCTGAGAAGACATTTAAAAGGGATCCATAAATCTGCACCTCAGTAATGCTACCACGGCCTCCCATTTGCAAAAGTGTGAATTCAAACTGCAAATTGGAAAAAAAAAATACTTGTACTCTGTGTGCACCCAGCATCTCTCCCACCCTCGTGACAAATGAAGCTGGATCAGCACGTGAACAGCCCCCCAAAGTCATCCTATTGCTCTGGATTGGTTAAAAATTACACCCTCCGTATTTATCCCAGCTCCAGTGGAGTTAATGCTTTCAGCACAACCTCCTCCCTGGCACAATGTTTGCATTGTAATATTTCAGGGAGAAATGCCATTGTGAATTGAAAGTGTAAACCCTGGAGTGGAGAGAGCAGGTCTGCAGGAGCAGGAGCATATTCCCTCCCGGTGCCTTCCCTGCAGCCTCCATCCTGGCACAGACCAAGGGCACAAGGGGACATCCCAGATGTCCAGCCCTGGATCATGGACATGCCTGCATGGATCAAAGTCTACCCCATGCTGCTGGCCTTGGGAAGGAATTTATTTTGTATTTACGAACAAGCAGAAAATTCCTTCAATGCAATAGTGGAATCTTTACTACTGCTTTTAATCCTCTGTACTTCTGCATGGCAGAAGGCTCAGGGTACTTTGGGTCGTATGGGCTATTTCACATCTATCTACAAAATGAAGAGACTAAATGTCAGAGGATATATGATCAAAACACACAGTACCTACAAACATAAGACTGGAGTGAAAGACCAGGTGTGTGCATGTAAAACCCACTGACACCACCAGGGCAGCACCTTTATGACTTTTTCTCCTCCCATGCTATAGGAATTTGCACGGCTGATGAGGATATCTTCACACAAAGCAATCTGTAAAGCTGATTTCAATCAGTGGCGTAATCAAAGCCTCAGTATTGCAAAATAATATGATTAAACACTCCATTATTTCAAACGCCACAGCACTAAGCAGATCCTTGGAGGGGAGTGCTTTTGTGCACTAATCCATGCATGTAATTATCGATATGCTTTCCCATGCCCTATTCAAATGCTCTCCCCTGAGGCTTTTCTTCCACTTACACTAGGGGAGGAAAAAAAAAAAAAGCCAATCAGTTCAGTTTAAAGAACAAGTTGTATAACTCTTTTTGATCTACTGCCTGAAGGATCAAATAAGGAATTCTACCAGCTGGAACGTCAGAGGCAAATGATAGGGCTGTGCTTGTCCTGGTGGCCACCACCACGTGCCAGCAGCATGGGCAGGACACAGCTGTGCCCTGTGCTGGGCCACGCTGCCACCTGGGCTGCTGCCAGAGCACCTGGAGTGACAACACCCTCAGGTCTGAGCACTCCATGAGACTGCAAGGAAAAGGGTACCAGCAGATGCTTTAATACAAGGCTGCACGACTCCAATGAGACTTCAGGATGTAAAAATGAAAAGCAATTAAAGGATAAGCGATTTGCTGTGTAAGAGATCAGAAAGATGCAAAGCAATGCCCACACTGGGTTTTCAGTGCGTGCATTGACTTGCCTGTGCTGAGAACACCAGGCTGGCAACAGCACTGTCATATTCAAATGGATTTGATCCTACCAGCTTCCCTCAAGAGCAAATCACCCAGCAGACAAAAATCACCAAATGTGGTCAAGAGCACCCAAGAGAGTATTAAAAACAGCAAAGAGAGGTTCCAGTGCAAGCACAGCCCCTGTGCTCACAGCCAAGGGACCCCAGAGCTGCAGCTGGGCAAGGGCAAGGTGCTGGGCACAGAGAGACATGGCTGATGCCAGCCTCAGTCCTCACCCAATGGAGTTTATATCAGACAATCTGCAAAGAGGCAGATTCCGATTTTCTGGTGATTTTAACAGACTAATAGAATCCCCAGGCAGAGTGCCTTGGGTGCTGCAGGCAGGCAGCAGCTCTCTCAGGAATGGGAGGACACGGATCCTGGCACCCATGTATTTCTTAGTAGCCAATGAGAGAACAGAATGACACATTTCTTCTGCTTCAAGTTAAAAATACAAAGGAAATTTCAAACATTTAGAAGCTAACATTATTCACTTTGATCTTTAAAAATATAACACCATCTGTAGCTGTCAGATTTACAGTACAGATCTCTGATATGTACATTATTTGTTGGTATAAAAAGCTGTCAGCAGCCTTGGTGAAAAAGTGAGGATTCTCTGGCAATCTCCTGAGTTTCAGGGAACTACTAACCTGAAAAACTTCACCAACAGGTTATTCATGAGCAACACAGTATCCACAAAACAAAAAAAACAACACCACTTCCCTTGCCACAAACCCCACAAAACTAAATCCCTGCAACCTGCTAACACTGCAAAACATACACATTTGCAGGTAATACTGGGGGAAGCTTATCTGAGAACTTCCTGATCCTTAATAGCCACCTATTTGTGATTCCCACAGACCTGTTCCCGGGGCACTTCTGATTTCTGCATATCAATGGTTCCAACATTGTAAGTTACATACAGGTTATACAAAGTGTGAGGCATGGAAGGATTTAATTTCAAGTATCAGCATTTTTCAAACTATGCAAGTTCCATAACTACAGCTAAAAAGCAAATATGCCCAAAAAATTACATTTTCCTGTCAGCAGAGCCTCAGAAATTAGTGTGGGCTGGCTGAAAATTTGTAGAATAAACAAAACACAGCACACATGCCTTTTTATAAACTTATTATGCAAGATGAGTTTGGGTAATATGCAAAACCAAATAAAACATTCAAATTATTTTCTGGATATGCATTAGCTATTCCAAATCTAACCCCAGTTTTAAAGAGGTGACAGTCCTGAGGGGCCAGGCTAGGACACAGGCCAGGGGAAAGATTGGCAGGAGCAGTCAAACGTCAGAACCCTTATAATGTCAGATCATTAACAGCTTTAAAACCGAAAGGCTTTGACCTTTTAAAAAAATATATTCACTCTGCTGAAGAACTCTCTTCTTCCTTTTCTTAAGTCAAGCAAAAAACCTTGGAAATACATTCTTACCTGTATGATGCTAACAATGACTTCTCTCATGTTTGTAGTATTTAACTTTCTGTCCTTTGGAAATTAAAAAAATAGGAGAAGACATAATATTTTCTTTGCCTGTGATATACTCCATCCTACTGGTATTTCTTGATTGAAAGACTGCACATAAATCTGGCTTTGCCTTATGAAATTAAGGTCTACTAGACACTAAAAAAAATCCAATTAGTGCTACAAAAATTAAGGCATACCATTTCCTCGGTCTCATAAACACTAATACAGACTTTTTTTCCTTTCTGTCAAGGGTGAAGGACACAGCTGAATGATGGGAGTTTTTCCATCTCATTTATATATTGATGTAATAAGGGCAGACAGGTAGGCCTATGCAAGTGCTGATTCTGTCAGCAGCCCAAGTTGCCAGGACTGTGAATATTGTCACTTATAGATTGATAAATGGACTACATGGACTAATTGTATTCCAGCGTCTCTGGACAGATGGCAAATCTTACAGCCATATGGTGATTATTTCCACTGAGCTGAGAGTATATTAACACTTACCAAATGTTTAAAATGATGAGATGATCTAAAATAATTTTTCCGTGAAGGGAGATGAAAACAATGGGCTGGGCTCTGTCCCAGGATTCCCTGGCTGGCTGCAGAGCCCGCGGGTATCGCGGTTATCGACAGAGCCGCCTGTGTGCTGGGCCCTCAGCTGGAGCTCAGGGCTTGCTGAGCATAACCCTGTGCTCATTTCAGCTTTCTGCACGGCCCCTGCTTAGTGCCACTCTCTGCTGGCTGCCCTAGGAGCTGGCAGCACGGAGACCTGCACTTCCTTTTCCTGGCATTGCTCATTCCTTCTCTTCTTCTTCTTTCTGGCTGAAAAGATACTGAAGCGATTGTCCTCCTTTTAAAGGTAGCCATATACCCAGCCCTGCGCCCTGAAAATCCAGTGGAGGGCTGCCCAGACCCAAACACAGGATCTCTGCAGGAGGACTGACTTGGCAATGTGCACCTGCAGCCCAAAATCCAACCATAATCGGGGCTGCATCCCAAGAACAGGTCAAGGGAGGTGATTGTCCCCCTCTGACCTGCTCTCGTGAGACCCACCTGGACTACTGCACACAGGTCTGGGTCCCCCAATGTAAGGAGGACATAAAGCTGTTGGGGTGAGTCCAGAGGAGGACACACAGATGATTACAGGGATAGAGCACCTCTCATCTGGAGACAGGCTGGGAGAGTTGGGTTTTCAGCCTTCCAGTACCTAAAGGGGCTACAGGAGAGCTGGAGAAGGATTTTTTTACAAGGACATGTAGTGAAAGAACAAGGGGGAAAGGCTTTAAACTGAAAGAGGGCAGGTTTAGATTAGATAGGAAGAAATTCTTCCCTGTGAGGCTGGTGAGGCACCAACACAGGTTGCCAGAGAAGTTGTGGATCCCCCATGACTGAAAGTGCTCAAGGCCAGGCTGGATGAGGCTCTGAGCAACCTGGGTTAGTGGAAGGTGTCCCTACCCATGACAGAGGTTAGAACTAAGTGATGTTTAAAGTTCCTTCCAACCCAAACCATTCTATGACTGTACATGCACTAAATGCATTTTGCAATCCCCATGCCTGCTCCCAAAAGAGAAATCAAGTGGGAGGGGACAGAACTACACCCCAGCAATCCTGTGAAACAAATCAAACCAGCTCAACAGTGACCATAGGCTCACTCTGCTCACTGCCAACCCCGTAACCACTGTGAAGTTCTGCAGCACTGCTTCAGCACGGAGTGGGAGGCTCAGGGTGTTCACCAACTGCACGTGGAACACACCAGGCTGACACACATCCCTTTTATGAGATTTATGCAGCAGTGAATTCACTTCAGAACAATGGGAGAATACACACAGGAGACCTGATCCTCTTCTGCTCTAAGTTACTGCTTATTTATAGCAAACAAATGCAAGCAAAATCAGCTCAAATTCTCCACAGATGTTTATGTTAGAATAATAAACCCATACCACACAAGTGAAATGACTTTTCGCTTTGCTTTCAGCAACAAAATTCTGAATATTTGTTTGCTTTAAAATAGGATTGAAAATAATGTTTTGTGTTCTGCAGTAATTTGTTTTGCATGCACTTTCATGATAGGAAAGTCCTTGCTAGTGGAAACAGCCACCTCCACTGCTAGGGGTGAAAAAAGTTCACGTATCAGTTTTCCTTATTTACCATAAGTAAAACACAGCAAGTCAAGAGCTGGAAACTGCACTCTTCACAGTCCCTGTGATCTAAAATTAATGCCTGGTTGTTGGTATGCAGAATGGATCAAGTACTTGCTCAGCCACTGAGGACAAGGTGCCAACTGGTGAGAAATTCTTACTATGCTTTTCACACATTCACACTTTAGCACCTAAAGTATTAAACCGACTTAATTTTAAAGGCCTCTTTTGCAGGTCTCCCTAAATACAGGAGGTTTTAGGAGGCTTTACTACCCCTGAAAGGCAGCAAAAGAACATACAAGCTGCCCATTTCTCCCTAGACAACGCAGACTAGCCCTGTGTTTTTCCATGTGCCTCTCAGCCAACACTGGCCCGGGTCTGGAGCTGCTGCCACCCTGGGCTCCGGCCAGGCTGTGCCCCCAGGCAGCAGCAGCAGCTCCAACGTCACCACAGGGAAAGGGGAAGTGCCAAAAAGAAGATGGAAAAAGAAAAGAAAGACGGGGAAAGTACCCTAACTGCAAGGTGCAAAGTCTGGACCACCTGTCTGACTATCAGAAATGGGCTATTCTTTCATGGAATAGCAGACAGCACTGGACTATCCCAAATCGTTCCCAGCAGCTGCATGTCTATGTCACCTTCTGGCCAACAATTCAGAGGTCATCCTTCAAAGCAGCTGATGAGAATAAACCCTTTCCAGCACAACCTCATTGTCACTTGTGCTAATTCAACAGTTATTGGGAAGGGTGTTGGAGATCACTGCAATATTACCTTGGTATTTCACAAGAGAAGCCATCTAGAGTTGCACAATATTGCTCTCCCTCCAAAGGACAAGGATGCCAATTCATAAGGCGGGGAGGAAAGACCAAGCAGGGAATGCAAAGTGGATTAGATATTTTGATTCCTTTCCAAACTCTAAGCTTAAAATATAAAAAACTTTGGCAACTTCTCCCCCATAGAATTTGAAATGCTAATTTCTAACTCAATGGAGAAAAGTTCTTGCAAAGATCTGAACAATACGTGTGCAGGCTTATTACTCTGTGGCTGAAAAATTCAGAACAGACCTTCCCTGTAGAGGGAAAAGCAAGTAACCACAACCACAGGAGAGGTGTTTACCCCAGCCTTAGGTCCAGCTGATGAAGGAAGTTGTCCCTACAGCCCTCTGCAAGACCACAGGCTTTGCAGAAAAGTCTGGGGAGGAAAAGCAGGGCAAGAGAGATTGCTAGGAGCACCAGGCTGCACACTACCACGTCCTTGAAAGCTGATGCATCTCCCATAATATGCAATTTTGAAGGTCTCAGAAAACACATGCTCAGAACCTTCTGTCTGGGGAGAGTCTTTGGAGGATCACATGGAAACTTTAAAGACATTATTTGTCCTTCGGAGCTCTCAAAAGACAAAGCAGAATTTCCACACTGTGCCCAAATAAATACTCATTCCCCTGCTCCAAAGCACACAGGAAGGTGAAAGAAGCACAGAGGGGAAAGAAAAGTTCCCCAGGGAAACATGGACACAGACACACTTCTGGATCTGCCTGGGAGACGAGCAGCCTCTGCACCTACCCCAAATAACTCCTAAACCAACAATTCCCTCACTGGAGCGTGGGATCCGGTCCTTGCTTCACAGCTATTGTGTTTCATTGTAACTGAGATTACAGACTCAAGCTTTCAACTCCATTCCCTTGAATTCGGGTGGGTGTAGTGAAGTGACAGATCCCTGTTCTCAGTAAAGCCGGTTTCTGTTCTTCTTGAAAAGGACCATAAACCAAATTAGACAGGGTTTTTTTATGAATGAGCATTTTTAGAAGACACTTTAAATACAAGTTTATGAGGAACACCTTTATAAACAACAGGCACCAGAAAATTATCTGTCTCCTGTAATGGACCACGCAAGTGACAAACAGCTGTCAAACAAAAAATAATCATGAAAAGAGACTTCTCATTCACCTGTGTGCTGTAAAGTTTCAGGCAACTAAATCTCCTTTATCGTTTGCTAAAAGAATAAATTTGTTCCTATCGCAGCTGGGGGAGAGGGGATTATTATGACAACTGCTGCATTTAACACGACCTGAGTGCAAAGATAAAAGTATCTCCTCCTTGTACACCCAAGGGCAACAGTTGTGCCCCTGCTGTACACAGTGCCCGTGAGCACTTCTGTCCTGCCTGGCAGAAACCTGCTGGAAAGTTAGGGAGGAGTATTTCAGCTTTTGGAGTTTCTTTATCAGGGGTTTGGACCACATGTGGGTGTAAGAAGTAGGGACTTAACCTGGAAGGGCAGTGCTTAGGTACATTCTATGGACAGACTACACAAGATACAGACCCAGCACAATTTTCACCCCTAAGAAAGGGGGGGGAAATGAAAAAAGGGAAATGCATATATACTGTGTTAGTGTTTAAGGGAGTGGGTAAAGTGGCTAGACCTGCTCTTTTGTATAAAGGTGGAAGGAGGGTAAACTGACCACCCTGTGCCTCTCCAGTTGTGAAATCCCACTTCCAAGTCAGGACATGCTACATAGTGAGTGGAAGGATAATCTGAACTGACAGCTCTGGGAAAAAGTTAAACCAATAGGGACTGACAACATCACCTTCAGGATTGGCATCACATCACCCTTCATGCCAGAAACTGCTCCATCCCAAAAGGTAGGATCCTCCAAGGGCAATTGTGATCAACTCTCTGCAAGCCAAATCTGCCACTTGGAGGCTGGAACAAGTTTTAAATCTGTAATTCGTACAAACTCATCTATGTGACGCATAGGACTTGAGGTGGTTGGGGGACACAAGGACAACTCTGCTGTTGCCATCTTTGCACCAGTGTCTGAACTACCCACCAGAACGGAGCTCCTGCCTCATCTTTAGACACCACCATCTGTGAAATAACCGATAAAAAGGTGTCAGACTCTCCCCACATTTCCCACGCATCCTCCAAGCAGCTCGGTGCCCCAGCACAGCCCTGAGTGCTGGCTGGGGACATTCTGCACTTCTCATCTCAGAGAGCTTCTCTACGTATTTTCAAATGCTCTCGTTGAGCATTTTCAATATCACAAAGCATTGTATGTTCCTGCAAACAACTGCAGAGACACGTTTTAGATGTGTGCCACAGACTCATAGTGGGAAGCTGCAATACAAAAGCCTAATAAACCCAGGGAATGAAACAAAGGCAACAACAAAGTGCTGCTGTTACAGAGCGACTCACCAACAGCAGAGAACTTGAGTCAGTCATTGCAACATAATTAATACGAGGGGAAACTGTGCACCTTGAAGTATATTACCTTTCAAAAGGACAAGCTTTGAGTACTCCCCAGCTCTGGCTACACCATCCTTCCAGGGATGAAACAATAAGTAATTAAAAATAATAAAATTCTCATACTTCCACATATAAAATTAAGATTTTCCTTCAGAGCCAAGCAAGATGAAAATTTTGTACTTTTTTTCCCCACAAGAAATACAGTGGTGCCATATCTGAGGAGAATCTACCGCACAGTGTTAAGCAAACAACAAGTATTTATTCAGTAAGCACTCATACAGCACCATTTCACAGTTCCACAAGGAAAGATGCTCAGTACAAGCAGAAGCAGCTTTAGAAAAAAATATTTTGCAAGCTGGCTACATATTTTTAAATGTATTCCACAGAGGCCTTTGCTGTCTTGCTGCACTGAGGTACTAAACGTTGCCTGATAAGAATGCAGTTGCAGGATTATTATTATTATAATAATGAAAATGCTAATGGGGAACAACACTGGCAGCTCTGGAGGGCTCTCCCAGGCCTCTTGATGCATAGGCAGAAAAGTGCAACTTCTACAGGAATTTTCTTTCTGAATTGCAGAAAGGTTCGAGTCTCTAAATCCTGTAGGAAGAAGTGAAACTTCCAGATGGAAAGGAAACGGTTTGTCCCTTCAGGAATTCTTACAATCTTGCATTTTGATAAACCACGCCAAATAAATAAAATCAGATCGGTGCACGGAGGAGGCAGGAAAGGAGGATGCAGTGCCACTGAAGGGAACAGGTTTGCACAGTAAGCAGCACTCACTGCTGCTCACACCTCCATCGCCCTCTTTTCTCTCATTCCCCTGTCTCAAATCTGCACGCCCTTGCTCCATGATAAAGCCACTGTTGTTTTGCAGCTAAAGCTCTTGCTAGCCTCCATACATGAAGCCCACAAATCCTAGAACACCTACACAGCAGAGCCTCCTGCTCCCCTATGAGTCATTAAGCAGGCTGTCCCGCTTGCTGATGTCAGCCAGCAACATCCATTTTTTTTTTAAACAAATCCAAAAGCGCCTCGAGCATCAATTATTTAAAATATTATCTTCATTTTAATCCTGACCCCAGTGGCAAAATTACCATTACGAAGCAATTCCAAGTGATGCAGAGGGTCCAACAGCCTCTAATAGTTGCTACGTCAATGAGGAGTAAGCAGCCAGCTCCTCGTGTCACACATGAGCTCAGCACAGAGCACCCGAGCCGGCAGCAGCGGGCAGATTCCTCTTACAAACAGGCAGAGAGCAGCTAGGATGTGTCACCAAAAATACAATCAAAGATCAACCGCATCATCCAATCTCGTCTCCCGTACATTTTGCATGAGTGTGTTATTACACAGGCCCTACTCACACCATGCCTAACCTGCGCTGGGTGGTGCGTGGCTCTGGCGCAGCAGCAACCTTCCCAGATACTAATTGTCTATTCCTGCCTAATTGCTCTTGCCATTAAAAGGGCTTCTTTAATGCTCAAGCTTAAACACTTCCTGTCTTCTTTTGTAGGCAGCGCCCTTGTCACATTCTGAGGTTTAAGAACAGGATCATCAGCTATTTACAGTGTACAGCTGAATTATCAGAGAAACATAGTTGAAATACGTTCCTCTGAGCACATTTACATCCTAAAGGGCCATGACCAAATCACAGGATAAACAAGTCACACGGTGTATTCGCAGTGCACAGAGTGCAAAAGGAGATGGAGAGCATTCAAGGTGAAAGCAGACAGAGATCTGACCATGTAGCAACCTTGAGGAATGAGGACTTTCCCACTCTGCACACACCCTATCACAAAGTCAACAGGAAAACCAACAGCTGATTCAAAATGCTTACGCGTCCCCAAGTGTATGTTCACGGGTGAGGCTATTTATCTTAGGCACTGCAATAACAGAGCCAAATGAATGAATAAAATGAATACACAGCACTGCAGAAAATCTAGACACAAAACCAGGGTGATGCCCTTGCTCTTGGGTTCTCAGCAAACTCACTATCCTCTGCCTGGTTCAGTCATGCTGGCAATATGTTTGAACAGTCTGAGACACTTGATCATATCCTGGATCAGTTAAAAAAGATTCAGTTTAAAGGAACTGAACATCAAATAATTCTTTTTAACATTTCAAATTATGCCTTTGTTATCAGGAGACCTACTCACCATTCTCTTTTTAAATAGAAAGAAGGGCTTGAGGGACATCCCAGCTTTGTGGAGAATATTTTATTTATAAGATTTTTCTCAAGTGATAATTAAATTAATAGTGGTAATTAATTAGGTTAGCAGCTGAAAGCAACTTAACTATGATGACTCTTGGCATCAAGCTTTCTTTCTGTCCACTCTTTCTACAGCATAGTCTACAAGAGCAAACGGCTGAGAAATTTGCAGCAGAACACTGAAGTTAGTTGTGGTACTGGAAGATTTCTTCCCTTGTAATCTGGTGAACTTATCTGTAGCAGACCTTATAAATTCAGTTACATACCTCTGTCTGCATTACCAGGAACTCCCCACATATTTGTGAGAGGTGAAGTCACTTCGACAAAAAACACTGTTACAGGTTTGTTCACTCACCTCAATACAACCACACCAGAACTCTAAGCACTCACAAATCATTACGAGGCCCTACGTCTTTGGTCTTTTTTTCTCTTCCACCCACCCCACCAAGCTCCTTGCCTCTCTAACCTTACATAAATGAGTTCAACATAAGCAAGGGACTACACGCTATTAAGGTGGAGTTTCCCCATCAGTTCAGTGAACCCAAATACTGCTCCAGAACAGGAAGTTCTCTGGACCTCACTTTTCCACTGAGTTTTGTCCAGACGCCTGTGTTTGTACACAGACACAGAATTCTCCAAGTCAGGATACCATCCATTTATATCTACCCTGCAAAATGGAAACAGCTATGTCAGGAAACAAGGCTGTGAAGAATCAAGCACCTCCAGCCACTTGTTTCAAAAACCATGAGATGAACAGCCTCAGCACCTATCAGATCTTAGTCCCTTGAATACCAAAACCACCACCAGCTGGATATAATCTGCCCTCCTGAGCAATCCTGGGGACCAAACTGAAGCTGCCGACCTTAAAATCTCAGAGAAAGACTCCCTGAGCTCACAGGACCAACTCAACTGTGTTCAGGCACACTGTTGTCCCAGCCCTGCTTTCAGGGACCCCAGGCTGCAGTGACAGCCAGCTGCCATTCTCTGCCACTCCCAGGGTCCCAGAGTCCCCCCTTCTCTGGTAGACAGATGGCCTGGCCAAACTTTGGAGGGATCCAGCAAGAGACTCCCATGGATTTCAGCGAGAGCTGGATGAGAGCCAAGGTGAATTTCCTCTGCAAAAACACTATTCCCTGCCATGGAGCTTCTCAGGCAAAGCTTATCACCATGGTTTCTAAAGAACTGCTGGTACCAGAAAGTGAACACCCTCCAAAATTACTGCCTTCCGATAACATGAGCTTCACCACATCTCCTGCTTCATTTATCTCCTTCATTCCTCACCCTCACCTTAGTCTTTGCCATGTGCTGGCCGATGGACATTAGAACTGCTGACAGCAGAAGGGAGGAGAGCAAGGCAGACTTTCTTGATCCCTTAAATGTCAGTGCATAATAAAAACATCCCATATGGCTGCCCTCAGTAATATGACCCCACACACCTTTCCATGAATATATCACAGAGGAACAGAGTTTTGCTCAAGAGATCAATCTCCTTAAGGTGAGGTTACTTCATTGCCTGATCCAGGCTTGGAAACTCGCCTTTTCCAAACTTCCTGGTGCTTGGCTCAAAGCTCACCTGGAAAGGTATGGACAGATCACAGCTGGAGGGGACTAAATTACCCCACTAGCCCCTGAGGAAGCAGCAAAAAGACATCTCATGTCAGCCAAAAGAAAGGTGTGCTGGGAGCTAGTTCACCATTAACCTGTATAGCACACACTACTACACGGTTGCACAATTTTCTGCAATAATTTCTAACACTCAGAGACTTTAATTGTCATTTTGATATGATTTATAAAACAGAATTAAAATACAAATTTAATTCCAGAGGTTATTTAAATCAGTTGAATTTTAATCCAACAGATAATATAAATAACAGCTTCAGCAGTGAAGAGATTTACAGGTCTAATCCAAACTGGAAACTTGTCACACACCTCAAAACAGAAATTATTTGTAATGGATAGATAAGGAAACACAAAGATACTAAAGAAATTAAAATAATAAAAGAATTTAGGCACAGATGACACAGCTATCCAACACCTTCTTAAATCAGCTAATACCAAAACCTCAAGCATCCTTATAACTGTAAATTTAACTTGGACTACTTAAACTGAGGTCACACTGAGTCAGACCACAGCTATTAGATGAGTAGGTACAGCCCACTAACATCAGAGACACTTCCTTGATGGTGTCAGTCCTTGGCTTGCAACAGCAAGAGTCAAAGCAGGAGGTATTTTCAGACACAGATTTCTACAGCTGGAAATATGTTACATTGTGTTTTTCAAACAGCTGAAGTTAAAGCTCTGAGAGGATTGAGGTAACAGCAGCTATCAGATATGCTGAGTAGAAGAAAGAAGTGATTTGAGAAAATATTTACCCCCTCTTTAGAGTAGACATTTGTCCAGTGAAATTCTTAACAGTGGCTTGATCATAATACAGTGGTTTTCAGTCAGTAGCAATTTTCACATTGACTTTTATGGACACTGGAGCAAATATTTTTTCCCATCACTTTTTCTTTTTTTATATGTTGTTTTCATATCCCCTGTATTACAGGCATTAGGTTTTATTAAAAACATGTAAAATGCTTTTGTAAAACTACCTTGCTGCCTAGCAAGTTGAACTAAACCAACAGTCTAAATAGCTCAGCTCACAGCTAATAAGCAATTTAAATAGCTTTGCTTTGCTAAGCTCAAGTAGCTGTATCAGGTTTCATAGCACCATCAGTCACTGCCAAATCCATAGGCAGCATTTAAATGAATCATTAGCAATGGTCACCCCCAGGAAAAAGAAAAAAAGGAAAGTAAAAGAAGAAATATATTAAGAACTAAGAATCAAGTCACTGTCACAATTTCTATGAGCACATGCCCCATATGTGACATCAAAATGTGCTCAGGAAGCAAATCCCAGTCAAATGCCTGGGCCAAAATACATTCATCCCAGTAAGAATGACTGAGCTCTGGGTTCTGACCACAACCTCCTTCACAAAGACACCTGAGTATAGAGGTGCCCATTTCGTAAAAGGAAAAGCTCGAGCATGCAGAGGTGAAGGATTTGCAGCACAGATGGAACCGGAAGAAAACTGGGAGGTTGCTCCTGTGTCATGTGTGCAAACTGCAGTAATGCTATCACAAACGTACTTCCAGGTTCTCTGGATCAAAAAGGTGAATGGCAAGATAATGATGTGAGACGCTGGAAAAATGCATATTCACCAAACACCTCGTCTGAACTCTGTACAGAGTGCAAGAGAAGGTACAACCCACGCTGAAACCCTGGGAATGAATGACACTGGGAGCTTGATCTCACGTGCACCAATGTAAGACTGAAATGACTGAGAAACATTAAATCAGGGTATTGAACTAGACTAGTGAACGTGCCTGCTCCCTGTACGAGCCTGCACGACCTGACACTGTATGTAGCAGCACAGACAGGAGCACAAGCAGAGCTCTGAAAAGCCTTCGCAGCTTGAACAGCTCCGGAGGCAGAGCCAGACCACGCCGAGCCCAGAACTACGACTGACTGACAGGAGGGTGGGGGACCACAGTGACCCCACTCGATTCTCTCCAAGCCGCAGCTAAACTGATCTGCCAATATGGAAACGGTTACAAATGACAGCGACTAAAACATTTGCCTTTAGAGACGCCCAGGTAGAGTGACAGAGGCAAGTTTCCCGTGGATTGGATGTTTCTGATCATCCTGGACTCTGCGGGGCAGTGCTGCTCCAGACAGGTTTTGATACTTCTTTCTCCAACCCCAAGGACAGTTTCTCTCTTATTTTCCAGTGAAACTTTGCATAATTAAGAAGCAGGTGAGCTCCTGTATTCCTGAGGAGAAACATGGGGAGATACTCAGATCCTATTTCTCCCTCTGCCCCTGCACTTCTGTTCAGTACTCCTGGGTATCAAATTCAGACACGTGCATGTGATTTTAATTCATTATTTGTCCATATACTCTCAAATGATATCACTCTGACAACAATCAACAAATCTATAGTGGGAATTTGGACATTTGAAAGCAGCAGAAGAAGCTCAGAAACTGGAGAAGGATTCCTTGCCACAGGGGGGTGAGGAGAGGCAGGGAAAAGGTGCAAGAGAACATAATAGGATAAAAATAAAGTAAATTAAACGTGTGGGTTTGGAATCCCCCAAGACATTCTGGTCGAGAGGATCTCAAACCTATATATAGTTCAAGCCAAAGGCACAACCTTAACCTCAGTTTCCCTGATATTTAGTTCACAGATTGCCCTAATGCCAGCGTTTGGCTTTTGTCCCTCACCTAAGTTAGAGGATAGCAAAAATGCAGGACTAATTTTTGGAAAAACCAAGCTGAATTCGCCAAGAGGTCATTACATGAGGTCACAGACTTCTGGCACGTTAAAAAAATTTTAAAAAAGAAAAACATTCCCACAAATTAGGGACCAGCTGGCACAATTCCGGCAAGTTTACCGTGTGCCTCCAGCAGCCAGAGCTCTCGCTGAACCAGCGCGTGAAACATCTGACAATGAACTCGCTGCACATCCCGCAGCTGACCGGCCGGGGAGCGGACCCCGGGCCCGCACCAGCCCCCGCTCCGCGACATCCCGAGCTCCTCCCCGCTCATTCCAGCGGGGATTTCGCCGCCGGGGCTCTTCCTCCGCGGCGTGCCCGCTCCGCCGGCGGCTCGGGCGGGAGCCGGCTCCCGAGCGGGCGTCCGTGATTAATAACGTGATAAAACGCCGCTTCTGGGGAGCGCTCGCCGCGCTCTCCCCGCTCCGCACCTGCGGCGGGGCCGGGGCGGGAGGCGGCGCCCACGCGGGGCCGGGGCCCGGCGGACTCACCCCATGTCTCGGCACCTTTCGGCGGCGGCGGCGGCACCCCCGGGCGGCTCCCCGCGCTCGGCGGCCAGCGGCGGCCGCGTCCCCACTTCGCACATGCGGCCGCCCCGGCCCCGGCTGGCTGCGGCTGCACGGCGGCTGCACGGCGGCGAGAGCCGTCCTGCTCCTCCTCCCGCCGCCTCCCTCCCCCCTTACATAACCTCCCTCCCGGGCGGCGGCGGCACCGAGCAGCTCCCGCGGCACCCGCCGGCCCGCCAGGCGGCAGCGGGGGCGGCGAGCGGGGCGGGGCGGTGGGCGCGCCCCGGGGCTCCTCCGCTCCCCGCCCCGGGCCCGGGCCGCCGCCGGTGGGCGGGCTGTGCCCCCGCCGGGAGCCTGCGGGGTGTCGCCCTCGCGGTGCCCTCGCCGGGGGCGGCGGCGACCCGCCGAACGGGGACGAGGCGGCGAGAAAACTTCGGGTGAAGTTGTGGGGTGTCCCCAGGCGGCCCCGCCCGCGGCCGGGGAGCCTCAACTGCGAGAGGGGTGAGCCCGCCCCGGGGAGCGGCTGTCCGGGAGCGGCTGTCCCGCACCGGGAGCGCCCCGCGGGCAGCCCCGGCTCCGAGCGCGGATCCCGGGGACGCGCTTCCGACTGGCAGCGATGGCACGCCGAGGGCTGCCCGGTGAAACGCTGTTACGCCCTCCCCGCGTTTTTCCCGCTCCGAATCCGCGTTCCCGCGGGCCGTGAGTGCGGAGCCTGCGAGCCGCGGGGCCGTGCCAGCCCCGTTCGGCCGCTGGCCCTGAGACCAGGGGCCGCACCCGGCCAGCACCCGCCTGCTCTGCCCAGGAATGGCACATCCCGTCAATGTCCTCTGGCCGTTCTCAGCCTCGCTGCAAGTTTGTGCCACATAGGGTTCCCTAAATTATGTAGGTTTAGTGAAAATAAAAAGAGGGGACGATTCCTAACCAGGGAAGGAAAAATTGGACTAGTGTGGAAGAGCCGCGTAATGGCTACACACCCACGAGGGTGACACTGGCATCTGACCGGCAATCACAGGACACAAATCCATAGCAGAGCCGTGGACCTGCTCGTTCGGGTGTTCATAGGACTGTGTACACAGGACACAGTTACTCTTTCGTGGAGAAAAACCGCCCAATTCACACATAAGACAGGCTTTTAACTTCACCCACACAAAGTTATAATTAATACTCTGCCATCAAGAGTGAATATTTTCATGCCTTTTTAAAAAAAAAATCTCACATTGATTTATCCTTTCTTTCCAAGGAAGTTTAGAAGTTGTGGGAAAGGCTTTACGTCTGCTTGCTTTAAGTTCACATGTAATAACTGGGGGTGTCCCTAGTATGGTATACCTTGGGACCTCACGGGAATCCTGAAAGGAGAACTTAGCCAGCAACCAAACACCTTCTAGCTATGGACACTGGAACCCCTTTTCTGGCAGACAACTATTTCCTGATGTCTGCAACACCAACATGCAATTTCAGTCCCATACACTCCAAGTCCATGTCATTGGAGGGAAAAAGGTGCAGGGTGAATTACACAGACAACTTCACAAGGCTACAGGATGACACCTCTCCAACGTACCCGCTCTCTTTGCCATGGTCAGAGGATTACTGTGGGCATTGAAGGAGACTTGACTCCTTACCTAATCACTGATATCTAAAGTTCCTATGTCCTGTTCTGCCAGCTGAAGCTGAGGTTCCATTTCCTCTGAGGGAGCCATGGCAAAAGTGACAAACCTTTCATGTTCATGATGACCTGCATCCTTGAATATTGCTTTGATATGGCCATTCCTCTCTTCTAGGGGAAACAGTGAGGGGTAACATCCTCTGCAGGTTAAAACAGCAGCCTAGAAATCTTGTGGAAAAAACTCTCTCAAATGAATCTGAGCATTTTATAACACTGTTTTTACACCATTTACCTCATTTTGTTAAATTACATACTCCATTCATCAGAGAGAAATTGTCTTGGTCCTCTCTGATTAATTAGCTCATTTTGGTGAGTATCCAAAAGCTGTGTTTTATGAACCAGTGCTGCATGAGACTTACAAGTATCTAATGGAATTGGATCAAAACAGGGTAATGCACTCACTATGTGTGTCATGATAAGATGAGAATTGGAAATTGGAACTGCAGTTACCTTAGCATTTCCTATTTTTTTAATATTTTCCAATCTTCCATTCAAGCTTTTGCTTTTGTCCCCATTTATAAAAAGAAAGCTTAAGTTTATGGAAGCATAACTGCCTGTGAAATTCACATGATACAAAATTTTGTATATTGCTTTTGTTCATAAGGTCTTCCCACTTCATTCATGCTCTTTGCAGAACAGTCTTCTAGGAGAGAGAGGGTTTTAGTCCCATTTCTCCAGTACCCTGAGACATTTTCCCTGGCAGATAGCAAGTTAACCCAGTTTTCTGCTCATATTTGGGTTTTTGTAACTGCAGTTCCTTCATCTGAAATTACCACTGTTCTTCCAAATGGATTACATGCTTCTTTTTCTGAAGTGGGGCAGACAGTTGTGGTTCTCCTTTCTCTGCCAAAAAGAGAAGGAAGCCCTGTCCTCAGTTCAAGTCAAGGGTAAAAGTCCCATGGATTTGAGTAAGGCCCAGATCTCATGCAAACTATTTAATAATGTCGCTATTGAATTAAGCATTTTTTCTACAGACAGTTCCATCTAGAACCTCTCCACCATCACTGTCTCCTAGTTTGTGTATAGTTCCCATTGATTTACATTATTTTTGTGTAATTTGGTATTCCAGTTGTTTAAGCTATTTTCAGTTCCCTGTAAATGAGAGCTATAAATATGCTATCACAATAATCAGTTCTCGAGCTTCATATGTGACATGATCTTTCATTTCCGAGCTGGCTGAGGCACAGGATGTGTAAGGGAGGGTAATTCAGTGCTCATGTAGTATTCACAAGTGTGCCCGTGTTGCTGTGGCACACTTAGGAACACTCAAAATACTGAAGGCACAGGATCCCTTGGTAGGATTCAAGCTGAGCAATAAAAATATCCACATTCTGCAAATGGGTCTAGCTTCTTTAGATGAGAAATTTCTTCTGTTCCCACAGGTCTCCTAAAGATACAATTTTTTGATTCCTAGATACAGGGTGGATATCCTTTTCAGAAAGCTGATCTAACAATCACGACTATGTACCTGGCATTCTGAAAAGCAAAGAGCTCGCTGGGCTCTTCCTCTCTCTCAGTGTTTCTGTTCTCTCCTTTTGTTTGGTTTTCACTATTGTTGTCTTCTGACACTCTATTTTATTTTAGATATAATTTTATTGCAGAAAACCTGCCGTTCCATCTTTTAAAACTATTATACTTCAAGGTAGTTTTCTCTCTATTTCCCATGGCAGATAGTATTAAATAAAATATTCAGTACTGTGATTTTCTCTTTTTTCCAAGTAGAGATGAAATCTGCATTTTTTTACTCCAACAGAACTGTGCCATTTCCCTTATTTTCCCCATTTGACAAATAACCAACCAGTTTCTAGCTTTAAATGTTATCCAGGAGTTTAACCAAAAGAAGCTTGGGGGAATTCTTGGTTTTTACACTTGAAACAGAGAATTAGTTTTTAAATCTCCTGACAAATCGAGATCTAATGTAATTATAATATCACTGGATATAAAATGTTAAAGGTGAGCAACTGAGAAAAGACAGGATTTAAAATAATTTTGTCAAACAAATCCTGATTGACAGTATTTGTTTTTAAAAGCTACTTAATCTGATATCTAATAAATAATTAGGACAAAAGATCTATTTGCTTAAGATAATGAACAATCTTGTCCTTTCAATTAAAATGTCAGAGCTCACAATAAACATGAGACCTTCAACAAGTCCTCCAGCAAGACATCTGATTTCTAAGAAAGAAAAACCCAGTTTTCCTCTCCAGTCTCCTTCAGAAATAAGCCAAAATGATAGGATTGCTTTCTGTGTCTTTAAAACAAAAAACCAAAAAAAACCCAAACCAAACAAACCAACCAACCAAACAAAAAACCCCACAAAAACAAAAACAAAAAAAAAAAAAAAAAAAAAAAAAAAAAAAAAAAAAAAAAAAAGTGGGTGGGGGAGAAAGTAATTTAGAAGCAAATTATCAATCTGTTTTAAAATGGGGTGCATGTTCTCTTATTATTCTTTGCAGTTTGTTCTTTTATTTACTTAGTGCAAGGAAGCAGCTGTCTATACTGGAGTTATAGAAGGTTCATGCCCAATTTCTACCTCACTTTTTAAAGAGTTGTCCTGTGAAATATGTGAGTACCAAATCAAAGCAGATGTTTATGTAAATGCAAAGAGCTGTCACTGTCACACTGTGGTATATGTTGCCTTCTCAATAAAGACAAATGTAGCCCAACCAAAAATAATTTTAAATAAGACCTTAGAGAGAGAAGACCAGGACACATAAAGATAACCAGCCAAACCAGAACAACGCCCTACAGTCACCACAGGACTCCAGCCTGGATGTGAGTACCCAGCAAGGTGTTGAAGGGTACAAAATCGTGAGAGGCTGATAGAATGTGAGATGCTGACCACTGGCAGAGTCAGAGAGCATCTGTCAGAGTTAATACACAATAGGACAGATGCTCTGGGCATCCTTTGTACTTTGGTCTGCTAGAAATCCAGCTTGGCACACACCTAGGAGTGCACACTAATCCTGAACATTTGTAGGGGTGGTCCCACACTAGGAGCAAACCTTGTTCCCTTATCAGACATTTTTCTTTGTATTTACTAGGTAAGACAAACAGATAATGCTAATTCTCCTTCTTAATGTTTTCATTGATGTAGACACTCTGATTATGTCCACTCCACTGTAAAGGAAAATAAAATTGGTCACCTGACAGCTTTTTTCTGTATGTAGTGGGTTTTGCTGCCCTGCTCTGGAATCATGCTATTTAAACTGGTTTGGCACTGGACAGGCTGGGACTCTGCAGAGTAGATGAGGAGTGCTGCATGTGAGTGTCCTTAAGCTTGTATTTGAGTTTATTTACTCGTTCATATGCACCAAATAAATACTGCTTTTTTGAGCACACATGCATGAATGAAGGTCTTCATAAAGCTGCTCAAAGGCTTTTACAGGTCTCCCAGATGATGAGATGGATCCTGACTTGCTCCTCAAAGATGTGCCAAATATGTTCAATTTTTCCCTTCCAATATGCAGTGCTTTGCATTTCATATGGTACTTTAGAAGTTATCAGCTTTTTCACTCAAAATTTATTTTGGGGGTTTTCTTTTTAAATCCCTAGAGAAGAAAAAAAGGTTCCATTTCATCTGCAAATACAGATTTTGACTATGGTTTCCTTCCAGGCATATATCATAAAACTCCTTTTATTTGCATTTTATAAAATGAAAGTTAGGGCAATCAGGCACCGATTATGCAAACAGGGTAGATTAATTTTCTTTTAAACTAATTCAGAACAAAATTGTTGGTCCTGGCAGGCCAAATTATACAAGAGAAAGGAGAAGGAAAGAACTATATGTCTTGTCTGTTAGAAACAGGAATCTCATATTGCGACTTGGCTGTCACAATCATGGTGACAGCCAAGGCTGCAGCAGAGAAGCAGATAATAGGAAAGGGAAAAGATATTCACATTTTTGGTGAAAAAAGCTTAATTTTCAAACATGCAGAATTGTATGACCATACATTTCAGCAAAACATTTTGCTCACATGTAAATTTTCTTGTAGCTCTGGAGTTTTTTAATTCTCAGGCCCTTTCTACCATCTGTAACTCAATCTCTATTTTTTAAAGAAATTGCAGACATCTGTTTAAATACCCATCTCTTCCGTCAGATGGAATTTTGGATTCAAAAAATCTAAGCTCAAAAATAATACCAAAGTTGGATTTCATTTCCAAGCAACCACAGAGTGGCATTTTCAATGCTGCCTTCCCAATGAGCCCCCTGTGCTGTGCTGGCTGTGTGGGGCTCTCCAGGACAGCAGCAGTGCCTACTGTGGGTCTGAGCTGGCCGAGGGGGTCCTGCTGCAGGGGGCAGAAAGAGGAGGGGAGCTGGAAAATGTCCCCCCAGGCTCATTGCATCTCCTCTGGAGGGCAGAGCAGCAATAGCCAGGGGAGCAAATGACAAGGAAATGTGGGATGATCTTGGAGACTGTAGTCAGAAATGTGTTTTTTTCTTTTTTTCAGCCTGTCCTTGCCCTTCTCCCAGGGTCTGTGTGCCAGCAGGCAGCTCTTTGTCCCCCAGCTACCTCTTGAAGGGTCACTCATCACTGTGTCCCTATTGTCTCAAGAAAACACTATAGAGAAAGAGAGGCTGATGCCAGACATTTCAGAGTATTTTAGTTTGCTGCCTTGCCTGCTTGTGGGAATTTGTACCTCAGGCTGGTGCAAAATACCTCATTTTTTGTGTTTCTTTGGGACTCATTCATTGGTGGACTTCAGCCCATAATCAGCTCCTTGCTGGCCCAAATGGAAAGGGAAGACACCCCTTTCCTGGGCACACCAGAGGTCTCATTCATTTCCAGGAATGCCCAAAGGCTCATGTATTTCCCTCTGGGCTGAGGTGTGCGGATCCTTTGCCTGGATGAATTCCCCAAGGACTGAGCAGCACTGACAGTGCCAGGTGGGAATGAAGGCACACAGGATTTCAAGCCTATTTACTGAACCTGATGGTTGAGGTGTAGTGGTCAGTACCTCAAACAAATCACCTGAGTTCTTAAAGACACAAGTAGAACCACAGCACAAGGTTTTTTTTTCCTCCAGTTGTGAAAAATACCTTGACTTCAGAGAAGTCAGACCTGGCTTAGAGACTGGAAGTTGGCAGGGCCCAGGACATCAGCTATGGGTAGTTTTCACAGCCAGGGATAATTTTCATTTGTGAAGAAAATCGTTTGTCACCACAAAAGCTATATTTTGCACCATTCTCAGAAAAAAAGTGTTGAGCTTTTCACCTTGAAGACTGTCCTATGGAAAGAAATTGAGATGCATTTAGGAAGTAGGATAATGTCATTATGCTTCCAAAATGCATTAGAAATGAAAACCAAGAAAAACCAAACCAAATAATCCCCACAAACACAAACAAACCAACCAACCCTACTGTCCTTAATTTATATCACTTTCAAATAAAGTTAAAGAAAAGTTAAAGACATTGACTTATACCAGTCTTTCTGTCTAAGTCTTGCTAAACTACAATAATTAATCAATGATAAAAGTGAAGCCAGAGGGCCATAAATCATACTGGTTTTACTACACTAAAAACTCAGATCTCTAAAAGTAAAAAAAATAGCTATTTGACAATAGAATAACAAGATTACAGCTCCTGTAAAGAAAGGTGCCAGGAATACCTTGATGAGAAAATGCATTTTAAAGCCCTCAATTGGGTTGCCAGTTGGGCTGGGTATCTTCTTGAATAGTTCAAGGAGAGTTTCTGCATTCCTAATTCTCCCCAATGTTAGTTTGTTCTGCAACAATACCTGGACAACAAAATCAATAAATGCTACCAATCAGTTAAATAAACATAATTGGTTTTTTTCTTTTTTTAACTCAGAATTTTTCTTAGAAAGAAGAAACCACTGCTACCACTCTTAAATTCAATCTTGCAAAATTCTATAATAACAGAAATTATAAAGTTCTTGTATCTAATGGTAAACACAGATTCCACTTTTCTTGGGAAATGTCATGGTCCTTGAGGGGATGTAAAAATCCATACTCTGAAAAATCAGAGCAAAACTTAAATAAATGGAAATATTTTTTAAAAACCCCGAAGATTTTAGAGCCGTGTTTGCAGCTCAAGCACCCAGAGGAGTACTCTCTAGATCCAGAGTCCTCATCGGGGTTTAGAAGAAAAAGGATGTGAGGCAGCAGCAGCCATGAGTAATATTAAATCAAGTTTTTCTTCCACAGTTCTGTTGGGCTTTGGAGCCAGGGGAGGGGTCACTGTGTACTGCTACAGGAGATGACACCAAACAATGCAGGTTAACACCGTGGGACTTGAGCAAAGTGGAGCAGAGCACTTACAACTTCCAGAAAAGCTGTTAACTGTGTTTTGCTTTAATTTAGTCTTTAGCCAACAGAGAAATATTAATATACACACATCAAAACCTTTTCTGCGTACTTGAGAAAATGAAGTCAACACTACAAAGTATGGATGACACATCTCCTCTATTTTTCATTTACTGTTTCTCTGCAGAAGAGCACATGATTTATGTTGTGAATGTACCAACATTTTTCTAAGTTTAATTTGATAGTTTTCTTGCAGGAATAGGCTAATCTTCATCCGTACCCACCTTTAATAATATTTATTACTGTTCTTCTCCTCCTCTGTTTGTGACTGAATATTCTCTCTACGTCCATCTGGTGAGTACGCTTTTCCCAAAATAGTTCATGACCACTCTTTCCTATATTTGCACAAGAGATGTACTATTATTATATTTGCATGGAAGAAGTTAGGTGATCCTCCAAAAATGTTTTTCAGTGATATCATTTGTCCAACTTGTAAGTGGATTTACAGTTCTAAATGTGACATCATAAGTGGCATGTGACAGAAGATCTAAGCAAAAAATGTTTTGCAGTCTCCTAGAAATCTAGCCAGAATTGCTCTTTTTTAGATCCTGTTTGTTTGCCCAAAATAATTAACACTTGGTCATAGAGAATAACCTGCAGCCATTGTTGTTCAGTATTCAATGTTTTCCCAATATTTAAAGCTGAACTGTTGCTGGATTTAAGAACATGGCTTTTGAGATACAATTCCACAGCATAAACTGTTCTGGGAAAGAGCAGAAGCCAGCCCTGGAAGCATTACAAAGTATGTTTTGAATGCACAGGACATGCAAAGCCACAAATGCCAGGCAGCACCACATGCTTAAAGCCACATTCAGCAGACCAGATTTTCCTTGAGTACAATGCCTGCTGTGCCAAATAACTAAACTCTTGAGGAAATAGCTGTTAAAATGCATTCTGCTCTCCAGCTAAAGGAATTCTCACTACACAGACACCTTCAACAAGGTGATGCTTTGCATTTTCCTTTGTATTTACCTGCAGGCGTCTCAAAGAAATAGCATCCACACAGAAGCCAGCCCCATGATAACCATGGAAAGAAACCCTGCTTTTGACTTCACTGGGATGATGATTTGATCATAATTGATTAATCCTCATTCCATTCCTGTGACACAAGGAGGGATACAAAGACGTCACACATCAGTGCAGCACGGTGTTTCTGGAAAATATCAGCTGTTCCAAAAGACAGGAGCCCAGCATGCGGTTTGAAACAGGATGCAACACTATCTCCATCTGGAACAATACAGGAAATGCTGAGTGGCACCACTTATAATAGATTTTGGCCAGCACACAGGGATTAAGAGACTTAATTTTCAAAAGATGCACTGGGACCTTAAATAACCATAAATAGTCAGGACTTTGTATTGATGCCTCACTGGGAGAGTGGCAGCATACGCAGTGTGGTGGTTCCTCATGCCATGGGAACACATTGCTTCCTTGCTGGATCATCTGCAGTTTGAACAGGACCAACGGGGCTCCCACGTCCAACAGAGCCACTGCAAAGTCCTGACCCTGCGGAAGGCAAAATCCCAACAGTACTTGGAACCAGTGGAACAAGGATTTCACTCCCTGGAAATAGTCTGTGAGATCTGGCAGCAACGTTTCCCATCAGATAGCAACCATGAGATCTTTGATATCTTATATAACTGCTATCCTTAAATAAATCATATATCTAGTTCATCGTCTTTTTCCCTGATTTAATTAGAATCGTGCTTAGTTCTTCAGGTTGGTGAAGTCTTATCTTGCAATATGCTGCAGATGCTACTGCTTGGAGATTAATGTTTGCTTTTTAATTAAAGTTTTTACTTGGGAGGTTTGTGATATCCCCACACTACCATTTAAGACCAAGAAAATAACTGTGTATTATTCTTAAAATGGGCAGCCGTAGCATAATGACAAACAATCATATCCAGCATATCAGCAAGATCTACTATGTGGTTTTCATTTATATGTGAGAGTTTCTTAGCTTGTTTTTAATGAGCCTCCATCAGAAGCTCCATCAGAACTATGAATTTTCCATGATAATATCTCTATATTTTTTTAAGTTTAGCCTGCCAATTAGTCAGCAAGATCTGCAGCAGCTCCCCACCAGCATCAGGAAGTTGAGCTGAGCACTGCCATGCTAAGCAGCTGATTGCCCCCACAGCAGAGCTCTGCAGGTGGAGTGGGGACAGGGAAGAAACACCTACAGCTCAAGAAAGCAGGAAAGGGAGACCTGAAATGTGGAGGGTGAGCAGGACCACAGGAACAACAGCACTGTGAAAAGGTTCCAGGAGAGGAAACTGCTGCACAAGTCTGGGGCAAAGAGGGAGAAGGAATTACAGCAGAACTAAGGGAGGTAAGGATGCTGTGCCTCGACATCTGAGGCAGAGGGGTGCCCTGGGAGGGCAGGAAGGGATGCAGAGGGGTGGCAGCCAATACATAATCTCCTGAAAGATTAGGAACTCTTGTTTGCTGGAAAGAATGATCTCAAGTCCTAATTTAGTAACAGGAGGGAGAATTATTACTGCTTTGAGCAGTGTTGGCCCAGACCCCCAGAAAAGCACCAAGCACCACACAGCACAGACATAAAATGAAAAGATAGTCCCTTGTCAAAGAGTTTCCAGGTTTTGTGCCAGGGCAAGGCACAATGCAGGGATGCACAGAGGAGTGCTTCCAACAGGGAGCAGACTGCTCATTGCAGCTTTGCAAAATCCTGCAGGGTCTCTGCAGCTCACTAATTCACTTATACCTTATTTCACAGTAGAACAGTGTGGTCTCAGTGCTGATTGGTATGTCTGGAAAATTCAGATTTTCAACTTTTAATAACAGTTACTTAACACTAAAAAGACACTATCAATTTGAGTTAGTACAAAGCTGGCCTGTAGTTCAGCCCTTGCTTTCTCTAATGGCCCTTAAACTTCAGAGGAGCTGCAAAGAGCATTCAGGAACTCTCCTTACCCGTGAAGATGAGAAAGAAGCAAGACCAACTCCTGTGCTAACAGCTTCTTGGTAAAGCCATTTGGGAAGAGCCATGTTTAGCATCTGATGCAGGGAGCATTACTTACACCAGTTCCACTGACCTCAGCCTTGAGAGGGAACAAGACCCTGAAATGCTGTTCTATTTCAGTGCCTTTAGCAGAATGTGAGCCCATGCTCATGCACTGCACACAGGATGACAGGTGGGAGCAGGGGCTTCATGGCCCATCTACCAGCAGGTTTTAGACCTGGGCCTCAGAGTGAGCACGGGAGCCTCAGGGCAATGCTCCAGTCCCCAGGGAATGTCACCCTTCTGAGAAGAGAGACTCTGGGAGTACGACAAGAGACCTAGGTATCATCTTTAGAGGTTGAATATTTGACTTTGTATCCGAGGCAACTGATTGGAGTGCAACAGGCAAACTGCATCAAGTGTCCAACTCAGGAGAAACACTAGACCTTTGCTGAAAGGCATAACCACTTCCCCCCTGCTAGATCCTGGGCTTTGCAAGGATCTGAGTTTCTGATTTAAACACAGCAGCAATTGCTACCAGATGTGCATGTCAGGGCCCTGAATGCACTGACAGCCCCCTGCCCCAGGCGTGGGGGCCCTCGGTCCCTGCCCAGCTCTGCTGGGCTGCACATCCAGCCCTGCTGTGCCTGTTCATCTGGGCAGTGACCCACGTGCTGACCTGAATTTCTGCCTTGCCTTGGACTTGTCTCATCCCTGTGAACTTGTCTGCCCCACGGAGCTCCGTCGGCCCCCAACCCTGGCCAGCCCTGCTTGGGGGCTGTGGGATGGGCCCCTGCTGTGCTGCCCATGCTACCCTCCTGTCCCTCTCTGCTCCCTGACAGCAAAGAGGAACGCTCTAAATTCCCCTTACAAACTCACATGGGTGCTACTGATTTGTATTTGACTTACAAGCTGGTGTTTCCATACTGCAGAGGATTTGAACGTTTTAGACTGGATATGGAGAAACAAGACAAAACTGCAATTAAATATCCAACTGTAAAAGAAAACCGAGTATGAATAAAATCTACTGCTAGAAACTTCTGCAAGTACCTACTTTATGTTTTGCAACTGTCTTAACAATAGGTAATCCATGGTAGCACTGATTCACACATCCCCACTTGCAGAATTACTTGACATCTAAAAAGCATCTGAGTTGGAGTTGAGACAGCCTGACGATCATGATGAGTTTGATATCTAAGCATTTGGCTACTCCACTTTCAAGCAGTTCCACAGAAGTACACATAAAGTGCCTGAATATTCCTCCCACTTTTTCTCTTATTCTTATTTCTTTTTCCCTTCCAATTTGTACAGTACCTCCATCTAGGAAATGACATAACCTGTGCACCAGATGTGCTGTGTAAAACTTCTGCCTGCCCCCCAGCCCCAGCATGTGTGCCCCACAGGGTCTAACCCACCTCCACCCCAAATGAGGAACATATGGAGCACCATGAATGGCAGAAACAAGATTTTGCTTTGAACTACATTCCTCCTATCAAAGGGTCCTCTGTCTTGCCTTCTTCTTCTCCATTCCTCTGGGTAATCATGAGGAAAGAACCGAACATTCAGAAAAGCCTCCTGGGGAAAAATTCATTGCTAGCGTAACTCTGCTGAAGTTAATGGTGTTGCACCTTGGATTAAAATGGCACCATAATATTAAAAACCAGAGACAGCATACTACCCTGTAATTACTGTCTAAGACAGAAAAAAAATAATAAAAATGATTCATTCTTATAGACCCCAAAGGGCACAGCTGGCTCAGTCAGTTTAAAAGGTGAAAATAAAAGAAGACAGCTAGAATGTAGTGATTTTAAATTTGTATATATGTATATAAATAAGGATAAATGACAGTCAGATTTTAAGAACAATATGCTAGAAGTATAATTTAATGTGACTGAGTTTTAAAAGACAGACAACAGAAGTAACTCTTAGGAAAATTAAAGGCCTTTCATACCAGCATAAATGAATACATTCCTTTTAATCAAGCATTACACTATTGTAAACTTAATGCAAAGGAATTGGGCCCCACAGCACCAAAATTGTTATTCTGTAGCACAATCAAGCACCAGGAGTTGCATTTTCCCCCTTTTAAAAAAGGACAATGTTATTTTTTTAGCCAGTTAACATTTAAAGGTCATTGTTACGGGAAGGAAACATTTCTTGTATTAAGTTTAGTGAAGTAGTTAGAAACACGCAGTCTGTTCCTTTATGGACTTCACTTTACAACACCATATGGAGGTGTGTGAAAAATACTCTGAAGCTCAGTGGTACTGTACAGTGCAACAGCAAAGGCAAGGCAGAAATCTGACAGAAGAGCTGCACGGGCTTCAGAGGCATTTGTCAGCAGCAGCTGTTGTATCTCTGTCTTTCTTGTTATCTAAGTAAGGTTCATCTAGGCAATAATCCTTTCCAGCCAAAGGAATAAAATCCCATGATGAGAGCTCATCTTCTGAGCACAGGAGGTCCTAGAGAAAGAGCACAACCCCCAGTATTTCTGCAGATTGGCTGAACAGTATCTCTGCTTACCTGCCTCCCAGTGCAATGAATGATCGAGCAAACACTTGGCGCTCATTATTGCTCAGATGTCCCCTGGTGGTCTTACAGCCTCTCGTGGCCACAGAAACACAGCTTTCCTTTATGTGTAATCAATAACAAGGCTGCCACGCATGCCCTTTGTACCTGCTGGAGCCAGAACACAAAGTCTTGCTCTCCCTAGCCGTGCCAGACATCACCATTTCCTAGAATAAATTACCTGGGGAAATCAGGTTTCCTTGTACAAACAAACCAGGCTTCCACTTACACAGTAACTGAGACATTTAAAAAAAAAACCCAAAAAACCGGGGGGAGAGGGAAATTGTCTGACAGGAAGCCACTGAGGAGTTTCAGCACGCTAAGAAAAAAAGGAGAGTTTTGAAGACAAATTTTCACCAAAATATTTTCCTATATGTTACTTTGTTATTAAAAATCCCCAGCAGGATCCATTACCATCTATGGGGGTTTTGCTGCTTATTCCTTTCTAGACAAACATTCCCTCAAACAGACAGGCACCAATTACAAGTGATGTTAGTTTCTTAGCTGATTTCTCAAAGTAGATATTAACACTAGAGGAAAATAATTCCTCCTGTTTAAAGATACAGAAATGCCCAAGAAAAAAAAAAGTAGTTCTCCTTTTCCCTTGCTACTGAGATAGACACATGCTGACTTTTCATTAAAAATGTCACAGCTGTCAAGTTCTGCTGAGACAGAGCAATGAACACAGTCTTAAAGACAACAGAAAATTGCAAAATATATATGATTTTAAATAAATAAAATTTGAACATTTTCCTTTTGCTCCTTGGAACAGGCTGGTTATCTTGTAGAGCAGATTTACCTCTTTACCCAAGAAATATCAGTAATAGGAAGGGCTAGGGACTAATTTTCCAATGGAAGTTGAGTATAATAAAAATACATGAGTCCAGAAGCTGGGGATTTAGGCAAAATATCAAATACAAAGTCCTGGGACAGAACAACAAGAGTTATCAAGGCTAAATAGCTATAAAAACCCCTGTAATTTTCATTGTTTCAAGGCAAACAAGACTTTGCTAGTTTTAGCACATCCTCCTTTGTTCAGCCAGGAAGATCCATTCTACAAAAGCTTAATTAATTTCCAATAGGCTACAAGGAAAAAGTCTTAGTTTAAAATTTAGAAGATAAGACTTTATCTAACAGCACATTATTTAACATAATGAAATTAACAGGAAAAAAGCGAACCCTTTGAGGTTTTATCACACCGCAGTAGACTTCAGAGATGCTGATTATGAGATTGTGTTCACACAAAAACAACACATTAATTACCCAGAGAGCCTTGAAGTGAGCAGAAAGATTGTAAGAGTGGCTTATCAATTTCTCTGTCTTAACAACACTTGGAGCTTGACCTTTTAAGCACTCAGGCACCTAGTCTGTAGGTATGTGCTACGTGAGGCATTTAGTGGGTGTTGAAAGTTCTGCGCGGTGACAATACTCTTTTCTGAGTGCCTTTATTCCTTTAAAAATCATCTGTCACTTCAGGGTTTTTATATGCAGTTTGAATTTCAGAATAACATCTATGAGAAATCTTAGAATATTGCCTGGATCATGATCTTCTTCTTGATATAACCCAAAGCAGGCATAAAGACATGATGAAAAAGAACCAAAGTGAAAGTATAATGTATATATATATATTAAATATAATTTAATATGTAAACTCTGGTTTAGCCATTTTAATATGCCACTCTGGTTTAGCCATTCCCTGGTAATGTTTTTCTATGCAAAATATGCTGATGAGAGCACCTTTCCAAAACTGTATAAGCTTATAGTATTACAAGGGGCCCATGACATCAACAGAACTTATATTTATGCCTAAATTATGTACATGCTTAACTGTATGGATGACTTGAGTCTATAATTAAAGGTTTAATATTAAGTTTGATCTTTTAATGAAAAATGTCACCCATGAAACAGCAGTCTAGAGCCTCAAAATAAAGAAGTGTGTACCTTTTATTAAGAATCATCTCCTTAACTGTATGCATTAAATCCTCTGTAGACACACTTGAAACTGCAATATCCAGTGATCAAAATGAAACATGTCTGGAGAAGAAATAAAATCCTACTTACTTCTGCCCATTTCAAAGAGACAGTCAGTAGGAGAGAGATTATAAGGGGAAAACTTAGGCAAAAAGATATTATTTCTCAGCCTCAGTGACAATTAGTTCGGCTTAGAACTAGCTATCCAGGCTAAGGTGTTTGCATTATGCTATTTGGATTGAGGTCATAGTTTCCTATTCTGCAAGTGACAATACACACCTGCTGTAGATCACACAGGAGAGCAGATCGCAATTATTGCTGTTCATATCAAACAAAGGGCACTTATTCGTTCTAATATTTTTAGAGAGTTGGATGCTATTGCTGTTGCTGGGGGATTTTGTTTCAAGTGATCTACCTGATTATCAGTCTCTAGGCTTTGCTAGTGCCTACGAGCAATAGATTCTCTAGCAGAGCTTGTAAAAACCAATGTTTTCTGAAAGGGTCCTATAAAACCCCCATTTCTTATACCCAGCACAAGAGACCGTGTAAAAATCATTGGCTGAAGTGTTGTGGAAATTGGCCAGCACGGCAAAGAGGTCGGCGCTGTGGGGACCAGGGACACCGGCACCATTCCTGCTGCGGGAAGGTCCTGATGCCACCAGCCCGAACCTCACCCGTATTAAAGGTGACAAGCCTGAAGTTCTGAGGCTCTGACATAACCTCATCTGTACTAAGGGTGACAAGACTGACCGCTACCTACAGCACCGGCACCATACATGTGTTGCTGGAGCAGGCACCAGCACAGCATTCATTCTGGTTTACACGGAGTTATTTCCCTGCCAAAAAAGCTTCACATCATCTTACCTTCCTCACGTAGCAGCCAACACATCCCGAAGCTTTTTTATACCAGAAATACACTTAAATGGCATTATAGGCAGCCACGCCATGCTGATTTCACCTTTTTTTATTTGCGCCTTTCGGTTAAACCCCAAAAATTTGAGATGTCGCCTCCTCAAAACCAGCGTGGCAGCCAAGAAAAGCGCCACACAAGCCTCAAACTACTCCGGCCGACGCGCTTTGTATACAACCCTAACCCGAGGGAAGGAGCTTCCATCCCTGCCCGTCCCTGAGTCCTGTGTCCCTCCCCGGTGTGTCCCTCCCCGGTGTGTCCCTCCCCGGTGTGTCCCTCCCCGGTGTGTCCCTCCCCGGTGTGTCCCTCCCCGGTGTGTGTCCTGTCCCTCCCCGATGTGTCCCTCCCCGGTGTGTCCCTCCCCGGTGTGTCCCTCCCCGGTGTGTCCCTCCCCGGTGTGTCCCTCCCCGGTGTGTGTTTCCCCTGTCCCTCCCCGGTGTGTCCCTCCCCGGTGTGTCCCTCCCCGGTGTGTCCCTCCCCGGTGTGTCCCTCCCCGGTGTGTGTCCTGTCCCTCCCCGATGTGTCCCTCCCCGGTGTGTCCCTCCCCGGTGTGTCCCTCCCCGGTGTGTCCCTCCCCGGTGTGTCCCTCCCCGGTGTGTGTTTCCCCTGTCCCTCCCCGGTGTGTCCCTCCCCGGTGTGTGTCCTGTCCCTCCCCGGTGTGTCCCTCCCCGGTGTGTCCCTCCCCGGTGTGTCCCTCCCCGCTGTCCCTGGCCCGCCCGCGGGAAGCGGCGGGGCCGGGCCCGGAAGAGGCGGGATCGCGGCGGTGTGTGCGGCGGCGGAGGCGCGGTGAGGGGCGCTGAGGGGCGCTGAGGGGCGCTGAGGGGCGGCGGGCTGAGGCCGTGAGGGCGGAGGGACGGGAGCGGGCCCCGCGTCCTGCCCGGGCTCCGTCCGGCCCGCTGTGAGAGGAGGGGGCTCCGGCCCCTCCGTCGCTCTCTGCCTGGCCTTGGGGGCAGGAGGGTGCCGGTGCGGGCCCCCGCGGGGGGAATGTGGCATTAGCAGGATAAACTGCGATGGGAGCACCTCCAGCTGCTCGGGAGAAGCTGTAGCGGCGCGTCCCCAGGGCAGTGCTGCCCCCGCCGCCCTCGCCCCGACTGCCTTAGACTTGAGGAGCGAAGTTCCTTGGAGACCGCCCGTAATAAAAAACTAACGAGGTTAGCTCCTGGCAGAGGAAAGGACGAGTTATTCCTGCATCCTGCAGGGATAACTCCTACAGCTGCCTCAGGGAGCCGTGCGCTGTATCACAGGCGGGGGAAAGGCGGCTCTGGAGGCAGCAGAATGAATGTCGGAGGCTGCCGCAGGGAGCCGGGGCCGCGGGAGCCCTGCGAGGATTCCCCGGGAACACCTCACTTAGCTGAGGCCCAGGCTGCTCATGTACAGCGGCCTCGGTCACTGAGAGTGTATATTTTGTATATTTCGTATGTTTTAGCTCTTGGGGTCCTGCCAGCAAATCTTTGGGATACAGCAGAAGGGCTTGTTCTGGAAGTCCAGAGGCAGATACTCTAAGTGCTCTAAATTATGTGGGGCAGATACCGTAAATGCCCTAAATTATGTGTTAAATATGTTTTAACAATAAAACGTAATATGTTTTATTGTTAAAACAGTGGGCTTAGAGCCTTTCTGATTTGCTGTTAAGACCTGATTTTGCTGATGGACAGTACCAGTTAACATCAACATCTGAATGGCAAATGCAAATACAAAAATAAGGAAATTAAGGCCTTAAACACAAATGCCATCAGACAGGCATATTATGAAGCAATTTAGCATCCTCTTAGGTGCTGACCTTTCCCTCAATCAAGTTATTAACACATAAATTACTGTGAATAAATCTGATTATTTTGCCTGTCTTGGTGGTTATGTGTATCTGTAGGCTTTGCATGATATTCTATCTGAGCAAACTTTTGAAGTTAATTATAGGAATTTTTCTCCTGTCAAAAGTCAGTATCAGGAGTAGATGGGGGCATGTTCTGAAATACCTTTTTCTATGAGGCATCTATGCTGTCTTCCCACAACCCAACAGCTGTGTTGATCTGCGTGTAACTTTTCCTTGTGCTTCATTTTCACTACATGGATTTTGGCAGCTGTTACGATGAGTGTCTTCATACGTTGCTAAAGCCACTTTTGTTGTGTTCATGTTTCAAGTTTTCAGAATGGCCTCCTTGGCTGACATGCCCCCAAATTATGAAGAGATGTTTGCTCATCGATTCACATCGGATGATGGAGAATACCAGGAATATCTAAAACGCCCTGCAGATCCCCCTCCTATAGTTGAAGAATGGAGAAACAGATCTGGTGGCAACCAGAGAAACAGAGATCGGTACTGCTTTTTCTTTTTAATCGTGGTCAGTTCACAAATACAGTTAAATGATAATTGATTTCAGAAGAAGTGTAGGAGTCTGTTCTGTTCAGTCAGTCTGTTCTTGTTACTTTGTAGATAACTATGTTTAAGAGAAATATAGTCTTCTCGAAAAAGTAATGACTTTTTACATTTTTTCTGTATTGATTGGCAAAGGTTTTGTATTGTGTATACAAGTACTAAATTACTTGCTTTTTAGTAAAGGATGAGCTGGAACCACTGAACCCATTGTCCTGGGGTTTGTTATTGCTCAGCCAGAAACATTTTTCCAAAGGGGAAAGATGAGATTTCTGCAAAACTAAGCAGCCTATCTTATGTTGGATGATAACTGGCAGGAAGATGTGCAAAGGAACAAGCTACTAGTGTGATTATTTGTTACTAGCTGTCCAGAAAACATTCATTTGTAAGCTAAGTATTTGCTGTACTTTTTAAGATTACCCTGTATTTCTTTTATTCAGTAGAAGTGACTGTAAAATCAATCATCCAGTCTATCTGGCAAGTACAGTGTTACCTGCCAAAGCAAAATACTTTGAATTATTTCTTCAAGATGTAATTGCAGCTTTTTACTGAATTTTGGACAGATTTTTGTGTGACTGAAAAACAACAATTACAGCATATAGTACATTTGGGAATACTAACATCAGCCTTTAATACAAAGTAGTTAAACTCAGTCCAGCCAACAATTGGGAAACCTCTATAGCTAAAAAATCTAAGTAGGATTTGTGCCTTATCTGAAGAAAAAGAGGACAATAACTTTTTCTCGCCTTAGAAGCTTGTCATTAAATTAAACACAGAATCACAGATTAAAAACAGGTGATTGTTTAAGATGTTCTTAAAAACTTTGTGGCTCTTTGAACTGATGAACTCTTACACCTACACTATGGTCACAGAGTGAACTTTTTGCAAATGTTGTGTGTTTGCACCACACTATTTAGAAACAAAATTACTATGAGGAAGCTCAAGCATTGATAGAAATTGAGATAGGTCTGAAAGGACAAAATTTAGACTGAACAATGGCTAAATACCACTGATAAGGTACAGTGTCTTGCATGTACCTTAGCAGGCTTTTAGCAGTAGCATGTATTTTAGGGAATACTCAAATTCCAGGACTCAGTGCTGTTAGGTAGCTGTATCTGTACTGAAGCCTGCTTTGCCAAGGCTTTTCACCATGAAGCTGCTGCATGGAACCTGGCTTTGATGCACTACAGATGTGCCTTGGAGTTGACTTTTAGATTTATGGTCTGTCCAAGTCTCTCTTAAAACTTCCAGCAGTTTACCTAATGCCCGGGAATACTTTGTTAGGAAACAGACTGTCCAAATGTTGTGTTGGGTAAGAAATTAATGAGTGATCTCAGATGACTGCAGGTATGTTTTCATAAGTTTGTCATATAAACATATAAATATTTGAGTGAATTAACAATTACATGACAGTTTTCATGAAAACTGCCAAATATAAGAGTTCATTATACTTTATTATTTTAGACTTGATATAATTTATGTCAGACTTTGGTGTATCTTCTTGTTGCAGGTTTCAAGATGGCAGATACTTCAGAGGGGACAGATACAACTGGCAAGGTGACTACAGATCTAATCAGAGGCCAGATAGAGGCTGGGGTAACAACTACCAGCAGCACAGACAAGGACAATCCTACTCATCCCACTACGGACAATATGGCTACAACTCCTACAGCCCGGGGCCTCGGTACCATCCCTACTGATATCCTTGTAGGCTGAAAGTCCAGTGATGCTGTGTCACAAATTCAGTTAGCTTTTAGTTTTCTTATTTTTTCCACTGTTTTATAGGTAACTGAAGAATCAGTGTTACAGTCCAGTGCTTTTTTTGTGTAGTGTGAAGTGAAAAAGGGAACTCCTTTTACGAAAAATAAAAGCATATTATGTGGAGTTTGTTTAGAGTCTGTAGATTTTAGATTAAATTTTTATCTCCTTCTTTTGTCTGAGTATGTATTGTGCACATTTTTTCTTCCATCACTGAGATTTCTCTGTGTTAGATTTTAGAAACTAAAACAGGTGAGGGGAGGATAGGATAGCTGTGGTTTGTATGCAGCCTGTAGCAGTGGCACATCGCCTTAAGACAGCCCTTTTTGAAAATAATACACTGTGTCTTTCTGTGGAGAGAATGTCTTAGTTTGGCTTTTGACAGTGAGAAGCTCAGTTTGGTTTGAATTTCAGATGCCTTAAAACTGAGAAGAGAGATCCTATTACTGAAATATTTTATGGGGTCCACATAGTGTCTGCTGACTCAATAGCTTCAATATATTTGCAGTATTCCTCTTAAAACGTGGTCTGAAAGTTGGATTAAAAAAAAAAAAAAAGTAGTTAAATATCTATCTTCTTGTAGGAGTTAAGTGATATATAAGTTTTACCTGAGAAGTAATATCAAACTTAAGATTAATCTGTGTCATCTTCAAACAAAGTCAGTGTGTGCGTAATAAATTTTGGAATTCCCATTTCAATGAAGCTGTAAAACTTCGATGCTATTGTAGTTCGTTTGAAATAATTTGTGCATGTTATAGAAAAAAATACCTATGATCAGTACTGGTCTGTACTTTTTTCTGTATGGGAAAATAGCATAAAAAATGCAGAGTGTTACTCAGTTCTTAGAATTTAAGATATATGGGGTTTTTTAAGCATTCACACAATAAAAGTATAGTTAACATGTAAGGATGTTTCTGAGTATTTCTGAAACCTACTTTGGAGACATTCAGGATTGCAGCAATGTCTCCTCAGCCAACAGCTGGCCAAGGATCTGGACTGACAGATAAGTGCTAATACTGAACAGCTATGGGCTTAAGTTGGAGGAATGGCCTACTCAGCTCCAATCAGAAGGATGAGACACATTGTGATTAATTAGAAGTCTGAAGTATTAATCCACAATCCACATTCTGCTCTAATGGGGTCAGAGTTCCCTGTTTCCCCATTTACGTGATCAGCTAATTTGTATCAAGGGAGCAGTGCGTGTCTTTGTACTTGACATTTTCTTCAGCTGCTGTGCAGAAACAGGGCCCCATCCCTGCTGACTGCTGTAAAAGTCATGGCATTATGTGATAAGGAGCACAAATTAGTGCATCGTGATTTAAAGACAAAGTACAGAAGTCAAAAGCAGAATCGCCCGGCTCATCAGGTAATTTTAGGAGCTAAAGGGTGTGTTTACACAGGATCAGTCCCTATGCAGCTTTACATAGGCTGTGATACACAGGGGTCTTTGCCTACCTGCTTAAGTATTTGTTTTCTGCTTTTCATATAATACTGTTAGCTCTGATACAGGTTTTGATATCCTACTCCCTGAAGTATTTGCCTCAAATTCAGTTAGAAATCTTTTCACTAGAGGTGTGTTTTTCCTCTAAGGAGTTCTACTGGATGAAATGCACCCCTTTGAACCCTCACTAATAAGTGGAGCCTTTACAAAGGGAGATACAAGATCATGCAAAGTTCTTACATCTGCTCTGTGGAGAACCTGCAAGTCAGTACCCTTGGTGTAATTCCCATTTAATTCAGAATCATGTGCTAAGTGCCAAATACCCCAGGCTCCCCCTCCAAGAAGGGAGTGCATCTCTTCCTGCAAAGAGCTGACACTGCCAGCTATGCCACGGAAGTCAGGCTGTGCCAGGATGTTCTTCCACACCATCTGGAGTAGCATCTCAGGTTGAAATGAAACCCAGCAGAAAGAACAGATCTGCTTCATCTGTTGCCTTTCCTCAAGCTCAATAACTATTTCATTATTTTGATTATCTTTCAGCGAGTGAATGGAGTCCTAGAAGGGTCTAGTGGAAAAGGGACCTCAAAGCTCATTTAGTTCCAACCCCTGCCATATCTTCCATCAGACAGGTTGCTCAAAGTCAAACTTGGCCTTGAACACTTCCAGGGATGGGGCATCCAGTTTCTCTGGGCCATGTATGCCAGTGTCTCACCACCCCTGCAGGAAAGAATTTCTTCCCAATATCATCTAAAGCTGCCCTCTTTCAGTTTGAAGCCATTCCCCCTTGTCCTGTCACTACATGTATTTGTTAAACTCCTTCTCCAGTACTCTAAAGTCTCTTAGGAAGAGAAGAGCACCTCTTCTAAGGAAGGTGTTTCAAGGTGTCCCCAAATTCTTTCCCAGCTCTCTCCCTGTCTTCATGACAGAATCATGAATCGCACTTTGCTGGCTGTGCAGCAAAGCGTGCCCAGAAAATGCCAGGTGGTGTAGTATTCCAGAACATGGCAAATCCAATCTACAGCATTGTGGGTGAACTGCAGAAGCACATAGATCAGGATGATCTAGGAAATTATGGATTATGAAATTATGGATTAGAATCACACATTTCATGGTCTTGGCTCTCTTATTCTGCATTTCTTGATTGAGATCGGGAGAGAGACAGGCCAGTGCAGCTTCCAAGTTTGTGTTTTTATATTCATGATTCCCATATGCTTTACCAGCAGAGCTCTCAATTCAACTTTAAGGGTTTGTATTATTTACAAAACTTTTCCTTGGAACAATTATGGCAAGAGTCTAATTTGGGGAGGGGAGGGGGAGGTAATACATTGCTAAATACATGCACCAGACAGCAAGATAAATAAAATTCAAAATATATAACCTAATCTTCCACTTAGATTAATTGTATGATGATAAAGTCCAGTTTACTGCCTCTGTCAAGCTAAATAAAACCAGTTGAGTATTGCCTGCAATTACAGTTTGTGCATTACAGTCTGTTACAGGTGATAAAACTGAAGCTGGGTAAGTTTAATATTTGCAACTTCAAACATTACAGAAATTGTTTGCTTTAACTATGCTGGAGATTGCAGTGTAAACATTAGAATTCAGTGTCTCTGGATTCTGACTTTAGGAGATCTCTTCCATCTGACATTTTCTCAGACATCGTTATTATCATGAATAAAACAAAGGTGTTAGGTATTAAAAATGACTGCCATGTTACCAAAAGTGTGAATGCAAAGTTCTGAATAGGGCTTTGCAGTAGTTCTAAATCCATTCCTGAACACATACAATGATTTTGCATCGATTGTTAATTGATACTGAAGAATAATCATGCTTAATTACAGGTACTGTGGCAAATAACTAAGAAAAATCAATCGATTTGATAAATCAAAAGATCAACCTTTGATATAATTTCATAACCAGCATTTTAAAAAATGCTAGAAGCTTTCAAATCACAGCTAAGCCCTAGAAACTTGAATGCAAAAGAATGTGCACAGTAAAAAAAATCTCACAGTGATTAGTGAGATCCAGTTTTACAAGTTTTCAGTGCTATTCAAAATCTATTTTATTCTGTCTGTGCAGCTGGGAACAGAAATTTGCAGATGTGCTTTGAAAGGTTACTTAGAAGCTGAACTACTTTCAAGAATCTCTCTAGTAGAGATTTCAGACTGGGTATACAAATGTCATTTGCAATATAAATATAATCAACATTCAACTCCTGGAACAAGGAAGATATTTAACCTACTGTTTAAATATATTTTAATATATTGTAGCAGTTTTACACTGGAATATATTTAAACTCATACTATTAATTTGCTAATCAATATTCTGCTTAATCAAGGAACAAGTCCACATTTGCTTCATACTGAGATGTTGGAAGGGAAAAGCTTTTGGTGTCAAATTAAAGAGGTTTTATCTGCCACCACCCCTATTCCTTAGGTGAAACAAAAATCTCTGAATTACACAACACAGGGAATTTTTCTGGCTGGTAAAACTGTGCTGTCACACCTTCTCTAACATTCAAAAAAGAGGAGTATGAACATCAGGCAAGGAGGAAGGGAAAACAGGACTGCTCCCCACTGCAGGTGCTGACCACCATGGGAGCAATTTGGCAAAACTGCATCTCCTTTGCCTTTCATTTGCCAATGAGGAAAAATTGCTATAATCTGTCCCCTTGTCCCTGAATGTTAGAAGAGAGCTACATAACCCTGCTTGAATTATGCACAGCACTGATGCTCTAATGCCCAGAAGCTAAGCAAGATTATAGGGCAGATAAGGTTTTCCTGAAAGCACCTAGGAAAAATGCAGCCTGATTCGAGAAACACAGAGGTAAATCTAGAGATCAAAACTGAGTCCAGTGGCTCCAGCACTGCCAGGAGAGTCAGTGGCATCTGTGCTGTGGTGGTGTACAGTGATCTTGCCTCTCAAGAGGCTTATTTTTCGATTAGGCCCTGCAGGCTGGATTGTATTTTTGTGTTTACCATGGCCTATATTTTTCTTCAGAAAGCCTGGACTGCACTTAGTGGTTGTCAGTCCTCATTTGCTTGTGTGAAACAGCGATGCCAAAGTGTTATTTCTGTACAGCTCACCCCTGACTAAGTACCCTGCCCCATTAAAATGCACATTTACTACAAGAGATGGTGGAAATTGCTAATACCTGTGTTTTACTCCAAGTCTAATAAACACACAACAGGAAAATCATATCACCATCCTCAATGCATAACTTCTGTGTTATCTGTGACTAGCATGAAAATGAATGAAGTTGTCTTTATCCTAGCACAGAGATGCCTTTTTTAAAATCAAATCTTACTTCAGCAGCTGGATTTTACTCCCCAAATATGGGCTCCCTTTTTATTTTTGTTGTGTATTGTATAATTCTAACTTTGCTTCATTAATAAAAGGCATCTCAGTTACAAGGATCAAAACTGCTTCTGCTCATTGCTTGAAGAAAAAACCTTACCTATTCAAGAAATGAGATAAAGTAAGGAAAATAACTTCATTATTTCTTACAGAACTACAAAAAATAATGAACACTCAATGCCATCCATGAAATAAACAATCTTCAAGGATTCAAGCAGAATTTTCAGTTGGAAACATTTTACATGTTAGAAGAATGATTAAGACACTAAGCTTTTTCTTGCTTTTGTTCTGTGTGAGGAAAGGCAATATGGTATTTATATATCCACATAAATTAAATATTTAGGATTAAAATCAGGATTGCTGAGGCAAAAGTTAAAAGCCCAACTATATAGTAAAGACATTTTACACAGCTTTTGGCCAGGTTTAGCATGATCAGAAAGTGGATGCCTTTTGTCCAGAGTAATGCCTGAAGCTTGTTTCTGAAGAAATCATTGAAATTATACATTTTTCTATTGAAAATGTGCTCAAGAAAAACAAAATTACAGTAATAATTGCCAAAAGCAACCAGCCCCAAATGATTACATATTCTTTTTACGTAAGAAGAAAATTATTTTTTCCACAGCAAAGGCCTGGTTTTCAGTCATCATGTCATCTTGATTTATGAAGGCCACTGAGACCTAAACCAAAGTACATTTAAGAATACTGCTTCAGTGGTTTTAATGGTATAAGCATTTAAATACAGCATAAAAAACCTCTGGAGTTTAGATCTGTTTAGTGCAAGAGCTCTATGGGGACACACATTCTCCTCAGATCAAGCTCACATTACTCATTTACAAGCCACACACTTGAAACACAAGCTCTGAAGTGAGCTGAGGGAGCATCAAGCCTGGGGTACACATATGCTCCTCTAAACCCCAGCTAAACTCCTGTAAGAATGGAAAGGAGCTTTACCTTAAATTGCCAACATAGGCAAATCCTATTTCTCCAGGCTTGTGGCTCAGAGGACACTTCCATCAGAAGGAGTAATTTACTTTTATGTTCTCAGAGAAAATGGGAGTGGAGAGGTGTTGTTACAGGGCTGGCAATGAAGGGAAGGAGCACGGCTGGGCTAAAGGATTCTTTCATGGCTCTTTCCCCACGTATCCTGCAAAGGAGAGTAAGTGCTAAGATTTGGCTGCTGGTCATCAAGTGACTTTATGGCCACATCACAGCCTGGAGGGTGGGAAACAAAAACCAAAACCCAACCAAATTAAAAAAAACCCCAACAACAAAACAAATTCTTTCCTCCACAGCCTCCAGGGATCTTCCTGTCATAGAACAAGCTGGCAGAATGCAGAATCTGGAAGCAGTTAAGCAGCTGCTCATTACACTGGCATGGCTTAAGTCCTTAAGTAAGGTGGACAGATCCAGGGGACAATAAACAAATCACTGTTTATTACATATCCTGCAGTCTGGGTAAATCCAATTGAAGAAGCTCTTGAGACCCCACCCAGTAGGATTTTAGTTTTAGAGACAAAATGGATTTAGTGCTAGATAATAAAAGCTAAGCCTAATCTTACTTCTCTCCACACCTGCACTAGACATATTCTTACTACTGACCTAAAAATGTTTTTCAAATCTGATACTGTTTTAACTCTTGCCTTCCTATCCCTGTGAGTTCCTGACACCAGGCCACTTATTTCAGATATAGCTGTTTTACTAGCTTCTCATATTCTGAGCACTTCTGAAGACAAAAACTCTTCAAGCTACTTTAAAATTCTAAAAAGACAATTTTGCCACAGTTCCAGTCATTCTTCCAGAACTAAAAAGAAAGTGAAAAGGATGCTTTCAAAAATAGAACCAGACATGTGCGTTATATACTCAGTTACAAATCACATTTAATGCTTTTGTGTCTCAGCTTCCATCTGTAAAACTGTGGTTCTTTGCCCTGTTTTCCTCTTCTGTGCTCTGCATTTTGGCTACTAAAGCTACCAGGCAGCAGCTACTCCATATAAAGCATAGGTATGGTGTATAAATCTCAGCTGGGGTCTGTATGTGGCAACACAATGTATAAGAAACATTCTGGTGAACAAATTAATTTGTTGATTTTAAAATACTTCTTTAACTAAACTGAAAGGTACTATGAAGGCAGTGACTTGTCTTTATGTCACTTTATAGTTATATATATATATATATATATATATATATATATATATATATATGCACCCACCACACACACATATATATATATGGGATTCTGCAGCCTAGGAAGCTCTCAAAGCTAGACCTGCAGTAAGTGATTCTATTCCTGTGGGTAATAGTAGGCATTAAAATTTAAATAGCATAAAGACAGCCTCATCATAGCTAAGAGGTGTGAGTAGTCCAACTTGACAATTAACACTGAATTATAGAGGTGAATTAAAAACAAGGGGACAATCTACATTTCTACATTTCATATCAATAAAACTTGTGACAGTTACTGTATTGAATGTGCTATTCATGTATAATTGATTTTATAAACATTCTCACACACACCATACAGTGACAGCAAGGGTGACCAAAGTTCCAGCTTTAGAAGTATTACAGTGCTTGCTTTTTAAAAAAAACCCAAGTGGATGCAAAAATGTTAATACAAACCACTAAAATTACATAGTTAAACATCTGAGTTTCAAAAAACCTAAAAGGTAAAGCTGTTCTTTGCAGCTACAGGAAAAAAAATACAGTGGTGAGGGGAGGAATGGATGAGTCAGCCATGATGGAAGAGGGGATGTACTGGTGAACAAAAAGAGTGATAGATCAGCCATTGCAACAGAAGTCTTTTATGAGAAATAAAGTTTAATTCTAGAAGAATGTACTGAAAGGACAGTGTCCTTAGTAGCTGAGAAGATGAAGTCATATAACTGAAGGTAAAACAAAATCTATTTAAATGCCATCTGTAATTGATGAGAACTGGAAGACAAAGATGGCATCACAGACCACTGGCAAAAGAATTCCTCCATATGGCATCTATTTCTCATTAATGGTCTGGGGGAGGATCCTAGATATCCCAGCAGGTCCTGTCGTGACTTTGGATTCAAAGCTGTCCACACACTCAGCTGCTCTCTGGCTGAACTCCACTCTTGCTGCACATAATGCACACAGCAGTGCCAGGAACATGGGCTGATGAACAGCTCCTGTCTCTTTCCATCACACTTCCCATACTACGTTTGAAAAGGTGGAAACCTGTCCCTAACCATGCCAACCAAGGCATGGCTCAGAAAATCTTCCCAGATTCTTCACATTTTCTGCAGCTAGTATAGAAACCTTCAGGATTCCCTCTGCAAGCTGTTCTTTGAACCTCTGGAGCTCATTGCCAATTCCTTCTCTCAACAATAGCTTAAGCCTGAGAGCTCTTCACACACTACACTGTTTATCATCAGCTATGGATTGGTTATTTTGGGACAGCTTCATTGTGGAACAGTGTGTAGCAGTGACTTTGTTGTATTTTTGTCTGCACCACTTGGGATAAAAGCAGAGATCCCAGCTGAGTTCAGGATCCTTACAGCAGCTACCAACATCTCTATGCAGCACCCCTACCATTGCTTGTGAGAGACAAGTGGAGTTTAATCTGACAATCTCAGTAAATTACACAAGAGTGCCTCTGTTTCAAAAGCTGAGAGGAGGTTATTAAACAAAGAAAATTACTGTAGGTAATAAAAATCACTGACACCTCACTGGGAGTTACCTGGGTTAATACAGACAGAGTGGAGAACACTACAGACTTCAAATCGAGAAAAGGGTCCAAAGAGCAGAATTTATTTGAATTCCTATGGATTATGCTGCTAAACAAACCACTTTTTTTTTTTTTTTTTTTTTTTTTTTTTTAGCATAACAGATATAAATAATAGGGGCAGTCAGTCCACTGCAGCCTGCTGAGAGCCTAAACAAATGCTCTAACACATGAAGGATCTCGTGTGTGTAACATCTGCCCCCCGAGTGGGGTGGGGCAGTGCCACGCTGGGGACGCTGTGGCCCTGCCAGCCTGCAGGCAGAGCTGGCCCAGCACCCTTTGGGAACAGCAGCTGACAAACTGCAGATTCCCATGCAGTAACAGCAGGGCCTTCTGCTTTAACTAGCAAAACACTACAGCAGAATCACTGAACTGTAGTTACAATTTTATTTAATTCATTAAATGAAATCATAACTACAGATCAGTGTAAATCTGTGTCCACATCTTACTCCATTTCCAAGTCAAATTAACACAGCACTTTGGATTAGGATAAGCAATACATCCTGAATACTGATACAGGCCAGAATGTAATTTCACTTATCTAAGTTTATAAATCTTCTTAATTGACTCTTTGTCAGGAAACTTCGCTATGCACAGAAGGAAATAAAGGAAAAAAACCAAAGATGGTATACTGAAGAAACTAAAATGGGTATTTTAATTCACATTTGTAACTTTTGAAGAGCTTTCAAATTTACATGGCTTTAAATAATAATGATTTTGACAAAAAACATTATTTCCTCTGTGAAAGGTATTAACAAGAAATTAAAAAGCTCAAGGAAAATGAGGTTCCTTTTTTCACATTTGTGAGTGAGCCTACTCTTGACTGTGCAGTGGAAGAGGTATTTATCATGCATAGCCTGTCCTCCTCCTTGGATGCTGTCTTCCAGTTTGGACTGGAAGCACAGTGTGTTAGAGGATCATTAACCAGGGTCATGTATATCATCTCTCTCTCACAAATGAACACTGTCAACACTGCAACAGCCACAGAGACACTGTATAATCAGAGCCCAATGTACACATTGTGGCTCACACACGACAAAGCAGACAGACTAAACTACACAGAGGAAATCTGTTTTTTCCTGAAGCATGCCCACCCCAAAGCAAGTGCAAGGAAATGGCCTCATAGCTGCTGCAAGGCTCCTTGGAGCTGGTCTATCCTGCATGCAAAGCACAGAAACTACCCAGACACCTCTGGTCCTGAGGGATCCTGCCATCAAGAGTTGTCACAAAATTCTATTACCTGCCTTCCAGATGGACAGTGTCCTTATCCCTCGGATTACGCAAAGTTTCAAGCACGTGACAGGAGCTGTACACTGTGAACACATTATGAAGAAAGACTGGAGACAAATACCACCTTACACTGCCTTGTACAAATCATGGTGTAGTATTGTTTCATGGAGCAAAGATCTGGGTCATAGAGCCATAACACATACTCCTTTCACATCCACACACTCCAAGAAAACAGCAGCTACATAGATTTATAAAGCAATCAGATTGAATGGTGAGAGCTACAGAAGTATATGGAAGAATTGTTTTCTTCCTACTTACATTTCTGTCTCTGAGCATTGCTCAATTTACAGGAAACTAATCATTGAAACTGAATTAATTTTGTTAAGTTTTTCCCACACAATCCTGTCTCTTACACGGCACTCTTAACCTCTGCCATTCTGGAAATCATTTTAGGTTCCTCTTTTTGTCATAAAAGAGAGGAATGCAATGCAGTACTGAAGAAAACTGAGTAAGATTTTCATCTCCTTCCAGGAGTCTCATGATCCACTCTTAAATCTTTTTCCATTACTATTTAATGGTATTATAATTACTGTTATTCTCCAGTGTTCAGAATAATCACAAAACAAATACAACCTTGATTATGCTCATATTATTATTGGTACTACAGGGGCAACAAGAGATTTTGAGCTTTACCAAAGGAACAGAGGAATGTGCATCTCCAAGAACCCCCACCTAATCTAGAATGAGAATTTATAGGTTATTATAAGCAGAAAAGACTAGAAAAAAGGGGGAAAACACAGAGGTTGTTATACCTTATTTATATGCTCTTACTTTCTTACTTTAGAAGTCTGCCATTTTTCTTTTGAAAAGATTCGTTCCCTCATGTAAATGGACAAACAAGACATAAAGGATAACCAGCAGTCCTACTCCCTACAATTGGCTCAAACTTCATTGTTAAGGACAAATCCTTCTCTAAACCCCTTAAATGTAGTTATCTCCTCAGCTGCCAATCCAACATTGGCGACAGCCTTGATACTTATCCTCTGCTGCCAAACCTGCCTCCAGTCACTCTTTTTTGTTGCGACTAAGAAGTCACAGATTCATTTATCCTCGAAAACTGTGGGCTGTATTTATCCCGTAAAACTGAACAAGCATGTAGCAGTAGACCAAAGGCTCCTTTGTGGAGAAAGCATATCATCTGGAAGACAGACGGGTGTCTCCTCTGCTCGACACTGTTCACAGACAGCAGAGCAAAGTGTTTGATTCACTCTCTCATGCACTACACTATCAAGTGAGTCAGTTAATCAGAAAACCTGATTTAACCATTCTCAAGTGATTTCACTTAAACTGTGAAGTGTCATCCTCTTTTGGTGTTTGCACTTTTTCCAGCAGTGACAATCCGTGCAGCAGAAGGGCTAGGTCTGAAATTCAGAGATGAAAGATGCAAATGACGGGCATGAATTTTTCAAAGTTAAAATTTATCTTTAATTAGCATCTTAATACTGTCTTTTCTGACACAGAAGGGCATGTCTCATATTTTGAAACAATTTTTAATACGGTCCAGAGTTCTCTTCCCCTGCAGAGCCAGCTCACCATAGCCACTAACCTGCCGGAGCATTTCAGGCAGCAGCTCCTCCTGGTGCAAAAGGCTGGAGGCTGGGCTCCCAGGGCTGCCAATTCAGTGTCAGGTGAACCTGTGGGAGAACTGACAACAACCTGGACAAAGCTCAGCAGATAAGACAAGACCTGGGAGCTGCAGTTGGCCGACCCTGGTGCCAAGGAGATGTGCCAGTCTCTCACAGCAATTACAAAGTGTTAGCCCTGCCTTGCTGCGAGGGGTAATAGTTCAGTCACCAACACAAAAAAATATTGGCAAGATGTAGCTGCCTTTATAGAATCAATTTACCTAGCTAAGATGGGAAGGCAGAATAGATTAACTACTAATGAGCAGTTGATCAACTTTTTCATCTGAATTTGTATTTTGACCAACACAGCTCTCAACAACAAACACATCAATAGATGTTCTTTTTATATTTCACATCAATGGCCCTCACATGAACCTATCATTTCAGAAGATGAATCTTTTCCTGTAAGAAAATTTCAGATTGGCAGGACTCAGGAGTCACACTAAGAGGACCATAGGTAATATCCTTTTGCCACCTAGATTCACAGATTGCCAGTAAGAAATAACTGTGAAACTTATATTGCAAATAATTAGATTTACAGTCTTTGAAAAACTGACAGCTTTTTTCCCCATTCTGACTTGAGTGCAAAACAGCAGAGGAGGTGCTATAAAACATCAAGAGTCTATCACACCCTCTATTCTGTGTATCTTTAGAAGGACATGCAGGACAAGCCTGCAAAGCCCGTAAGCCAAGTAAAATTGGTTCTAGCCCAATAAATTATTCTTCAACAAAATTATTCCATGCCTCCCCAACATTTTTTTTTTTAATTTGAGAAATTAACCTATTACATAAACCCAGGAGTAACACAAATAAGGTCTGTTTCTTCAGATGGGCTGATCAAGGTAACATTGAATAATCACAGGGCAGAGACTAAAACCCAGCCTGAAAATCACTAAGTCCTGAAAATGAGCTAACAGGATTTGCTTATTTAAGTTTGGAACTCCAAGTGTGTAAAACCTGAGCACTTCACTAAATTCCTCTCCAGGTAAAAAGACCAAGTCAGTTCACTGAAGTGAGCAGGAATCATATGCAGCTGAGAAATCAAAGGTTTTCTATGGCTTTCCTGTGGAGGCGTACCTTACAGTAACATCAGTGAAAAAAAACCCTTTCTAATTCAGATTTGCAAAGCTGGCCCTATATTGGCAGAATGGCTTATGGCAAGCTCTGGTATTACACATTATTTTTGTCTTTAAGTGCATAAAATTCATACCAACACCTCCTCTGACAGGGTCACTTTACTTGTTTCTGTGTATTTAGGATTTATATACTTTTCAGACTACTCAAAGTAGTGTTTAATTAGATCTTACACCTTTTCTGCTTTTACACACACAGGTACTTGACTACTGAAAGACAGGCCTTGCCTCACATCCTCACGATTTAACAGCAGCTACTGTCAAATTAATGTTTTCAGATGTTCTATTTTTGTATTTATCTTCTGCCAGAAATATTGTCCAGCATGGTATTAAAAAATGGAAAAAAAAATTATTCTAGCTGACATGTCACAGCAATTACAGCAAACGGAAGTCATAGACTTTGAGAACATCATTATAAGCTGATCATCTTTAAAAATATTTAACAAAAAGCTGCTGGGTCTGCTTTAGCAGCTGAACCTGAACTCAGTGAGGAAGTGACTGAACAGAATCAGACATTCTCATTAAGTAAAATTAGCCAAGTGCAATTTGCCTGGCTGGTTCACTCTATGTATTAGCATTTATATTCAGTCAGTGATGAGCTTAATCAGGTTTTTCAAACAAAAAGGAACAATCTCCTCAAAACCCAGAAACCTATCAGGTTTATTAGTAACAGTATGCACTTCCATTGTAAAAAGGCAGTTAAGAAGCTGAAGAAAATTGCCTGCTCAGAAGTGTATCTGGGTAGCTACCAGCAATCTTTCCTCATAGCAGGGACATGACCTCACATACATGCTGCCTGATTGCTGTCAGATTTACTGAAGACAAAAGGAGACATTTCATTAAAGGGCAAATGCCAGGAGGCTACAGAGAGCTGCCATAGGGCCTCACTGGAAGGGACAGGTTTGTCCTCTGATTGCAAAGATTGTATCACAAGATCTTGTCCCTCCTTCCTCAATGAATGCATCTCTAAGGGCCGTCAGGCGGAAAAACCTGAAAAAACGAATGCAGTGGCATCTAAGGAGATAAGCATCAGCAGCAATGCTGATGTGACTAACAGAGAGCAGAAACAACCCCGGAGAGCCTGGTCCTGCTGGAGGGCACTTACCTGCAACAGCAGCAGCAAAACTGAAGGTGAGAGCCTGCAAGAGTGCCCAGATGTGGTAGGAAGGTGGCTGCTGGGGCTGACCACCCCAGTGGTGGTGATACCTCTGTATGCTGATGTCTCCACCCAATGTAACCCCCACAGACCTTCTGAACATCAGAGAGGAAGCAAAGAACTTAGTAGATTTTAAGCCAAGCTATGGAAAGTAGCACTGATGGAAAAAAATTGTTCCACACAAATAGATTTATAAAATTCAACTTGGCAATGCCCCTGTCAGACAGCTGGGCACAAAGTATGTCCTAACACATGTTGAGAGCTTTGAAATTTTTTATAAATTATGCCTCAGTGCATTTGCTAAGCATTACAGCAACAAAAGCTGGCCAAAGTGACAGCATTGCTGCAGCCCTTCCCTTGTGCACTGCACACCTACGAGGTATTAGGAAAAAAACAACTTAATGACAACCACCCCAGAATTATAATTTGTATGCCCGGTTATTCTCTTAAGGCAGACAACTGCTTTATTTAAGCAGCATGAAATGAGGTTTTGACCCTCTGTTCTTTTTTCCTTGGGTCCATGGCTAACTGCTCTCTTTACAGCACATTTCTATAGTGATCAACTGCTGAACTGATACTCAATATATTTCCCTTCTCATCTGCCATACTTCAGATTTGGAAACTCAGGATGTTATTTAAACAATATTCCAAAAACTTACCCTCAGGCTGTAGTAAGATGGCACAGTGGATACTTCATCACTCTAACTTCCCTAGCTCTCGAAAGAACAAATAAATGCAGCATTTATAGATGAAAGAAAATTTATCACAGCTCAGTAACAATTACTTGAGAAAACAATATATAAGGGACCAGGAAGAAACGAATTCCCCATATCTCAGAGAAGTACCTGACTCCTCCTTTCAGGCAAACATTTCATTTCATCAGCAGCTTTTTTACTGTGCATCAGTTTTATTAAGAGCACTTTGCCTCAAGTGCAGCCCCTTCCTAGGGAGTAACAACCAGGACAGGTTTTCCAGGAGGATAAAGCACTATGTTCCCCAAAGGAGACAGGGGAGCCCATTTTTAAAGCCATCAATATGGCAATGAATCATCCTCCCAAGATAAAGGCTAAAACATTAAGACGGGAATACAGTAGACAGAAATAATACAGAAAAAAATTTAAAAACTCAGCTGTTACAAGTCTTACACATGCAAATAAACATTATGAGAGGGGAAACAAGCATGAGATGTCAAGTACTGAGCAGGAAGATCAGGTGTATTTATCTTCCTGGAAGCTGGAAGCAGGAAGATATTAAACTATGCTTTCTGCTAAATTGCTGCTGCCAGTTATTGACAAAGTTGTCAATTATCCAGGATTATTTAGACTGATGATACCTGAAGAAATGAGGATTTAGAAACACTTGGGACTAAAAGGGGAGATAGGAATGTGCTGCAGATGATAAGTGGAGTGGATTGAAAGAAAAAGAGCAAAGAGGCAGTTTCAGAGGGTTTAATTAAATATTCTTAATTAGTATATTACACTACTACAATGAAACTGACTTTCAAAGCTGGATTTTAGAAAATAAATATAACTGAGTGGATGAAAGACTAAGACTCTTCTATGCCATAAGACTGGCATAGAATTTATTCAGATAACTTCTATTTTGCTAATGTTTAAATAACTTAATTATACCTAAAAATTGCACTGACTGTGCAGGTCTTCAAGCAGTCAGATATTAAATCACCATTAGATGGATTTTACTGAAATTGGTCAGACCATGCATTAGGGAAAGTGGACAATGTTTGATTTCAATAGTTGAGTAATCATGTATCTTAATGCACATGGATAAAGCAGGTACCAACAGGTAAAAATTATGCAGGAACTGGCACCACACTGTTTTTAAATTGGTCCAGGAATAAGAATTTATTTTGAGCAGGGATTTGTGAACTGTTTTGAAATTCTTGGAAGAAACTTCCCACAATGTCACAAAGCTCTGCTCTATTAAAATATGCCCTGCTGGAGTAAGGAATATTTGCTACCACAATTTTTTCAATAGAATGAAAGGCATTTTACTGTGTTCATGAAGAGACAGGTCAGGATTTCAATGCAAGGCTTGCAGGAGCCAGGCCTAAGTCACAGTTTTGGCATTGTTTGGTCACACACATTTCTTAGCTCTTCTCTACCTCTTTTGATATACAATGCACCAGCAGTTGCTCCCTCTCAGGCGTTCTACCAGGTTACAAAAACCCACAACCAAGGTATTAAGGATATAATTGGAAGACAGCACAAAAAGCATTGACAAAAGAAACGGTCAAGAAATTATTCTATATGGCAACACCCCAGTGTTACTTATACAACCATTCTAAAATCATTTTGGTTATTCATATGACATAAATTGTACATTCTCAACATGTAAAGGCTTTATTTGCTACACTATCAAGAATTCAAGTTACTTCATTGATCAAGAAGAAAAGATGCAGAATGGCAGCTGAAGGTGTTTAAGAAAGGTTATAGAAGCCAAGGCAGAGCCAGCAAAAGCTAGGCAGAACACCTTGACAAGACAGAGAGGGCACTGAAAAACTAAATTGCCAATTTTAGGTAATCAACACTGAAGATCAGTGTACTTCAGAGACTTTATCTGTATCCAATTCCATACGTAATTTATAAATACAGAATTTCTCAGTCTTTTCATTGCTGTTTTCTACTTATGATAAGAAGTTTAGGAAATAAAGAGGAAAGAACCCCAACAACAAACCACTAACGTTTTGTCTTGGTTTGCCTTGCCTTTATTTTTCTGTGAGACACTGCATCCCTCTGCTGGGCGAGAGCAGATCTAACAGCAGGGAGGGGTGAGCCAAAACTGATGGAACAGCAGAACAAAATCAGCCTGTGCAGACTGAAAAGTAAGGAAAGAGGACTGAGGCAATATATGGCTACCCAAATGCCTGAGAAAATAAGGGGCACAGGTACAAACCATTAAACAAACAGAATTCAGAATTTAGATTTATTTCTCCAGAAAATAGCATTTTTCATAATGTCTTTAAAATGAGCTACCTTGAAGGAACTGTCATATTTACAAACACCAGTTGTTTAATTCCAAAAGCAACGGTTGCAATATTTAGGAAAATAATACACTGAAAGAGTTCCCTAAAGCAAAAGATTGTTGCCCATGAAAAAGCTGAATTATGAGTGATAAAGCCTGTACTGCATCAATGTGGCAATGCATCTGCATAAATGCTTATGCATTCATAACACTGTTTTCCAGGAGAATTATGACAAACCTTAAGCAAACCTTCAGAATAGTTCATCGTTTTTCTTTTAGCCATTACTTTCTTTTTAACATGACAACCTTAGGACAAATACAGGACAATTTCATACACTAGCAGTGATGCAGAGAAAAAAACAAACTCCTCCCAAAAATGTGTAATATTACACACATTTTTGGGAAACGTCAGTTAAATCTTACTCTGACCTCTGAAGCATGATAAACAGAGAAGTTCAACCTTTTTCTCATAAGCCCTGAAACTGGAGTGTAGCTGCCCATTTTGTTTCAGACTTCTTGTTCTGTTCTACAAATGACTCTGCTCAGTTCTCTAGGGGTTGCACTACTATTCATCTTAAACCAAACAAAGACTGTAAAAAAAGGCTGTTTAAAAGTAGCATTCTATGAAGAGACTTCTAGGAAACATGCTTTTTCTTTGTTAAAAATATATAAACACAAAACAAAGTTTGATTCTATTTTTTGCCCCTTTTATTAAAAAGTCATTACAGGTGACATACAATTGGCAAAGATATATATGACCATATCTCTAATTTTAAGGAAACTATTTACAGACTTTTACCAAGTGACCCCAACTCTGCAATGACTGGGTTCTGCATTGGTTTTTCATATTGAAAACTTCTGGTTTTCTTTCAGTTGTTCAGGTGATTCTACTTTCAGTTTGCCTGTGTGATCAACAACAACACACTGGCTTCAAAGACATTTATTTTAGATATCTCTAAGTGCCCACAGTGAAAAGCTGCACACAGTACCTGCTGTGAGACATCAGAGAGAAGAGTCTCCTTTATGTCTCTGCCGTCCAGATCTGTCCTTTTCACTTCCCACATGGAAGGCTGTCACTCCAAGCCTCTCACTTTGTTTGCTTCACTAAGAAAACATTTCCTAAACCATTTGTTTAGGGACCAGGAAAGAGGACAAATCTTACTCACAGGAAACTCTCCAGAGCAGAAGGAAGTCTGTACTGACAGAAGCAGATACAGTGTCTCAGTTTTCTAACCAAACCTACAGGAAAACGTCAACCATGCAGCACCTATATTAACAAGGGGGGTTAAAGAAGTATCTTCCTATAGTCACTACCCATATTCTCCACAGCACCACATGAAGTGAGAAGGAATATCAGTCCATATACCAAGATGCTTTTTCCTGTTTCCTGCTCTTGTTTTAGGTCAGCTGGAAGCTTCTTTTTTCAGTTTTTCTAAAATCTCATCTGGTGTCGCTGATACCAAAATCTTCACCACTTTATCACGTGATTTACCCCCCTGGTTTAGACAAACACAGAAAGTGTAAGTTCTAGTACAGAGAAACTCAAGGCCCAGCTCCAACTCAAGTGCTTACATATGCTCTTGCTTATGTGTGACAGTTAAATGTCAGAATCTTTTGATTCAAATACAAAAGCTATTTTTTTAAAAAGTGAAAGTCACTAATAAAATGCACATTCTCAGCAAAACACATTTTGTGAACTCATTTGACATGAAAACGAGAATCTTTGAAGAACACAGAAAACATGAACTACAGGGATTTGCAGAACATTACCATAACTCTTCTGATTAAAAGATCTCAAGATCAGCCATAGTTCTTCCTACACTAAATTTGTTCTCAGTGAATCATTCCACTAACTCAACTAAACTTTTCGAAGAGTCAGATTCAACTTAGAGCAGCTCCCTATACTCAATGTGTAAGTGTCAAATCTTGACTTTCAGCTGCAGTGGGGAAAAACTGAAAGGAAAAAAGAAAGTACCTTCTCTAAAATAACCTCACTCTTCTTCACTTGGAGCACCTTAGAGAGGTAGCGACACAGCTCTGCATTTGCCTCCCCTTCTGATGGAGGTGCAGCAATAGCTACTCCTACTGCCTCAGCCGTCACATCTGTAACAAACAGTTGGAGGATTTTATGCTCAAAATATTCAAAACATCTAACCACAGTTGCCTAAAAATGCATATTTATCCTTTCTAAAGCATTTAAATTTAAAACCAAGTAAATGTATAGATTAGTAGGTGATGGCATTTTCACATTTCATAAATTCCCTTGACTGTAGGCCAGTACGATCAAATATAAACTCCTGACAATAAATGCAGTGAAGCCTTCATGCTGTAGCAGGGTGCAGTCACACACCCTTCAGCTGGTAATTGTTAATGACCAATAACAATCGCACAATTCTTGTGCAGGTGTTGTCCTATTCGGCACCATGTAACACGGGTCAAATCACGTTACCCCCAACCCCCCAAGCCGGTTGTTAGATCGGTCTGCTCAGAGAGTTAGGCTGTCAGTAAATTCCCTGTGTTACCCAAGGGGCCCGGGCACTGCCCCAGCCCGCGGGTCTCGCACACACGCGGGATGTGACAGCAGCCCCAGAGCGTGCAGGCGTAAGCCCAGGGCTGTCCAGGGAGAACACGTTTTATTAGATCCAACTTTTACAGCTCTAATTAAAACCGCACACACCCTTGAGATACGAAGAGCCCGCACGAAACCACAGATGCCAAACTGAAGGATTTCGGATCGGGATTTATCCTGTGCTCACCGCGCCACCCAGCGCTACACAGGGGGACGCGAACCAGCTACTCCCGGAGAGCCGAACTCGCTTTTCGTTTTCGGGTGGGATTTTCTGCGTTTCCTCCCTCCGCCCCTGTTCCTCAGAGTGCGGCGATGCAGCGCCCGGTGCCCGGCCCACAGACCCACCTGTGACGGCGCTGCAGCGGGCGCCGGGCTTGGCGCGCACCGCCACCCTCACGGAGCCGCCGCCCGCCGCCACCACCGGACCCGCGGCGGCGCCCGGCTCCGCGGGGCCCTTGGCGGCTGCTTTTCCCTGAAACAGAAACACAGGCACGGTCACCGCGGGCACCACCCGCCCCTGCGCCCCCTTCCCTCTCCTGGCCCTGCCCGCACCTTCCCGGGCATGGCCCGCACCGGAGCCGCCCGCACACGCAACAACCCGCCGAGGCTCGGCATGGCCGGGGCGGCCCTTCCGGCAACCGCGCCGGGCCCGCCCCGAGGCGCCTGCGCGCTCCGCTGGGCCCGGCCGGGACCGGCCCTGTGTCCGCACGGACCGGCTCTGGGCCCTCGCAGACCGGCCCTGTGTCCGCACACACCGGCTCTGGGCCCCCACAGACCGGCCCTGGGCCCGCACACACCGGCTCTGTGCCCGCAGCGGCTGTTCCCGCTCGGTCCTGGGCCCGCACGGACCGGCCCTGGGCCCGCAGAGACTGTGCCCGCCCCTGGGCCCGCACGGACCGGCTCTGGGCCCTCAGGGACCGGCCGTGGGCCCCCACGGACCGGCTCTGTGCCCGCAGCGGCTGTTCCCGCACACACCGGCTCTGTGCCCGCACGGCCCGGCTCTGTGCCCGCACCGCCCGGCCCTGGGCCCGCAGAGACTGTGCCTGCCCCTGGGCCCGCACCGCCCGGCCCTGGGCCCGCAGCAGTTTCTCCGGCAGAGCCTCAGGAGCGCTGAGTGCTAACAGGGAGCGCTGGCAGCGTGTGCACAGACCTGGATGTTTGACTGACACTTGTTCTACACATGGTCTTTGGACACCGCAAACCTACGTAACCCTCCCCCCCTTTTCCCCCTTAAGAAAGAAAATTTCCTTACTTTGTCTCCTGCATTCTCAAATTATTTCTTTAGTATAATTTGGGGGAGGATACAGGTCTTTGTGCACGAAGCCGTTCTGTTACTTACACGGTACATACTGCAAGACACTGAATACTATAGACATAGACCAATTGCATATAATTATTGTATGCAATCTCTAAAACTCGTTGCACACCAATAATCCTTAGGTGTATACTAATTTTTTTAGTACTAGAGTATCTAATGGTAAAATAACATCATTACAAGTCTCGTATTCTCATTTTCACATTATACATTTTTATAGGCACATATGTATATACAGTGGCTATTTGCATAACCGGTTCTAAATTCCAAAACAGCCCTTCTGAATTAAGAGAGATTCTAGAAAGATCTGTTTGTTGCTGAATTTGACTTAACATTTATTTCTTCAGTGCAGCTGCAGATGTTCCTTCTCTGCAGTGCAAAGTCCATTAATTCTTCATGGCTCTTGGAAAATGTCAAGATGATGGCAATATGAATGCAGCTTTGCTGATGTACTTCAAAAAATATAGTAGCAATCCATGTCCATATGGTCAATCCAAGGTCATTTTGGAAAGAAGTGCAAGATAGGACTACAGCAGCAGCTTTACTGTCTTTTAAGGACAGATCAGAGAAAACATACACAAGCTGTTCGTAACAAGTAAGGATTTTCCAGTTCAAAAAATAAAATTTACTACATGAGAAACAAAGGGGTGAGAACACAAAATAATTAACCACAAAGTACTACTTAAAACAAACTTTTCAATATACAGAGTACTTATTCCACTTAACATTTTGTTTAGAGGAAAAGCTAAATTACAATCTACCAATAACAATGCGGGAAAAAATAGCTTTTCTGGTACCCCTCAAACAAATTAGGGGTTTTTTTACACATTAAAGTAATTTAACAGAATTTTTTAACTGCTGCCAATAGTGAGCTGAAGTCCACTGAGACACCAATCTGCACATTCCAGATCATCATGTGAAACTAAGTATAAAATATTATTTCTGGTATCTGTCCGTCTTCTATTGATGTACCATTGTTGTTACCTGGTGAACTATAAAAGACAAAGCATGTTTTGCTAGCAGTAGGAGATTCGTGGATCACTTTCTTCAAACCTTTGGTTCCATAGTGGGAATCAGGACCCTGAAAAACATCACAGGAGATTAGCAACAGAATGGAAGTGGGCAAAACCCAGAAATGGCTGATGGTCAAACACAACTGACTTGGACTATTTTAGCAGTACAAAATTTCTGTACCCACATCATATAAATTCTATACAAAATCACAGGCAACAGAAGCAAGGACCCTATATATTTTGTCTAAATAACAAAATTATATATTTTGTCTAAATAACAAAAATATATTTCTCTGACAGCAGACTTAAACCAGTTGTTTTTAGCCAACTAGTAATGAATACTTTCTAGTATTTCTCCTTATCATACAGGTTGTCTGTATTGTTACCTTGTTCCCTGCCTTAGCTGCTTTTATTGTGCAGTATTTTTTCCAACCCACCAAACTCAAGATTTTTGTATTGGGAATTATATATATTTAGAAGAATATTAAAATTTTTTGAGAAATAAATCTGTCCACAACACTAAGGGGAGACTTTCTGAGAACAAGTAATTTTTGCCTATTTTTTCAGCACTAGTATATAAAAGGAGATGAAAAAAGACCTATTTGGTTGAATTTAGCTAGTGGTTAGAATATCCTTGATAAAAGAAATCAAACTTAAATTTTGATAGAGAGCTGCCAGATTACATTTTCTAGATATTGTTTTTTTTCCCACACAGTACCAGTGACTTTCATTAGAACTCATTCTAACTCCTACATCAAGCAAAAAAGTGGGAAGGCACAAAGGATCCAGTTATGAATTCCATGCTGTGGCACAGAAGAGATGCAACAGTCTTACAAATTACAGTGGAGTTTTAACCATGCCCCTCTTTAGCCCTAAACTTAAAATAAATTCAAGATCTAGAAGACACTTTCCCACCAGAAGACTGATAAAAGAATAACTCTTGCATCAAAGTAACACTTTCTTCTGTACTGTCAGACATTCTTACTTTCAACGTTGCACAAGCTGTGTAGCAAACGGTGGGCAGAATCTCTATGGGCTCTTTGAACATAACTCTGAAGGTACTGGCTGTTCCATCACAGCTGAATCCAGTGTCGTTCTGTCCCAGCGTCTGATTCTTCTCGTAATCAATTATCTGGACAAAAGCATGAACATTGTATTTTAATGTTTACAAGCGTGAGAAAGGTTCTGACTGTATGCACGTGAGAAGGTTACAAGCAAAACACTTGCCTACCCCACCCAGCCTAACTGCAAGGACAGTGCAATCTCGGCTGGGAAGGAGCTGTGATTTCCTGATAGCACTGGAGCTGACGCAGCAGCTTGGAACGACGGCTCGCGAGTTTTGCACGGGCTGTGGGCACTGCTCCAGCCAGGTTAAAGTCTGGGCTTGGGAGATGGAGAATAGCTCTCAGACCTTCAGCTTCTGACCTTCATATACAACATCTAATCCTGTGCTTAGATTTGCTGATCTCTGTACACCTTCACAGCCCACATGAGGGGATCTCATTTGCTGCCTTTGGCTAGATTAGAAAACAAGTTTTTACAGATAATGTAGGCAGTCAATGACACCTTCATAAAAGAAAACAAGAACTTGTGCTGTTATGTTTTATACAATTTATTTATAATCTTGATTCGGTATAAAAAGTCTACCTAGATGACACAATATTTATTTTGCCTTCAATTTCAGTGGTGAGTAAGAATCACTAGTTCCAATGTAATAATAGCAGATTCCTTCCCATGTTGGGTTGCAATCCTGCCCAATACCTCTTGCAGAAGTTGGGTATCAGAGCTTTGTGTCAGAGCACTTGTTGTCATTACTGCACTAAGAAGAATCCTATCTGTTTTTATAGTTTCTTATTAACTTGCCATATAATTTTTACTACTACCCATGCATAAGATGAAGCTTTATTCTAGGCAAAGAGTACTCTAGTTTTTTCCCCAGCCATCATCAATAGAAATATTAACAATTATAATGCTGAAGACTTAACCCCTTTTCACATAACAGATGTATTTGCAGTATAAATTATCACTATTTTATGGCAAGTTTTAAATGTTTAGCTCTCTGAAGCCCTGCTAGTACTGATGCAGAGCCAAAAAGAAGGTTAGGGTCACAAGACTTAAGTAACTGTCTGAAAAGGTTGTGACAAGAATGTTTCAGATTCATCATTTATTAGGGATACTTCCAGGATAAAGAGAACCTATATAACATGGATAGCCTTAATATGAACCATAAAGTTTTATTTAGCCTTTCAGTTTGAATTGGGAAGATCTTTTTCAAGTGAATCTTCCAATCATTCCCACTTAATATGCACTGGTTGGCATTGAAAAAATCTAAATTCTTTTCAGATTAAATAAATCCAGCAAACATCCTGAGGGAATACACCGAATGCTTGCATCTGCTAACAAGAATTCAGCTGAGAGGTTCAAAAAAGGGTTTATTGTGAAGTAAAAATCCCCAGGTATGTTTAGTATAGCTGCTAGGTTCCCAAAATCAACACTTTTGTTCTAAAGATTCTGTCTTAGTGCACTATGCTACTCATTTACATGGATGTACAGTTTGACAAAACCAAACTGAAGATACTTCAAATAGAAGAATTTGCAAGTGTGCTTTTAAAGTGAGGGATGTGGAAAAGCCAAATCCCTTCAAAACGTCATTCCAGATACATTCTGTTTGGAACATTATTAAGAGCAAAGGCACAACATTTTTTCCTTAGGAGACAGACATAACATCCCTATCCTTAAGCAGAGTAGTCAGATAATAATATCATCACATAGGAAGCAGAAGACAATTTGACATTTAAACAGAATGTCCACTAATGAACTGAAACAGCAATTCCAGCACATGCTAGAAGTCTAGAAAGATACAGACAATTGAATTTCTGCCCCTACATGAAGTCACAGACTATTTATTTAACAAAATTTCTCATGCACCTAATAAATCAATGTGACATTATAGTACCAGGATATGAAATACACAGCACAGGGTAAACCTGTTCCAGTCATGGAATTCTAGTATCTTGTTAGAAAGCTTTGAATCAAAGCAAAACTAATCTCTACAAGAAAAAGAATTCAAATAGACTGAAATTCCATACTCAAAAGGAAAAAAAAATACTGCTGGATCAATACTACTGAAAGACAACCCTGATCACAATATGCTACGGGATATAACAGGCTACAAGAGCAGGAAATACAATTTAATGGTGTCTTCAATTACCTACTGGGACCAGGCAAGGGTCACACCAGGATATGAAGCAGGGGGACATTTTTAGATGCTATCACTGGCCACTTCATAAGCCTGCTAACCAATTGCTCAGCAAGAAGAAATGCAACCCTTGATTTGGTACTGAGTGATGAGCAGGATCAGATTCAAAATTTCATAATGGAAACACTATGTAATAGTGTCCATAATATACTTCAGAGTCAGCACACCCACATGAACAACAAAAGCAAATCCCCCACAGCTGTGCTAAATTTCAGGAGGAGGAAAGCGAGAAAGCTTGTCCAAAAGAAACTAAAAGGAACAATTAACGAAATCAAATCTTTATAAGAAGCATGCAGGCTACTGAAGGACATAACATACCCAAGTACAATATCAGTACATATTTCCTATGAGGAAAGGCTTGAGAAAAGGGGAAAAAAAGCTGGATGTTGGGAAACACTGACACTGAAAATGACTGAAGGACAGAAGAATACAGCAGAAAGGGAGCAGAGTTCCACAGTGTTCTTCTTTTGCCCAATCACTCACTTACACCCACTTGTGACAAAACACACCTTAGACTCCTGGCCTATCAATTGCTCCCTCCCAAATACAGACCAAACTTTTTGCAAGTGCCACAAGCGTAGCTTCCTTTTGCAAACTCCTACAAGTGTACAAGCCTATTTAAACATAATATACTGTACCTGTATATTAACTTGATAGTCTGTGGGTCCATGAATAGATCCATATAATCCAAATCCCACTATAGAAATTCTTCTGTTAACTGTGAACCTGGTAAAACACAGAAAGGAATTCAAACAACTGTGGTGAGTGTGCTGCCTTATTTCAAGTAAGAAAAAGACTGCCACTGAAGAGCAGGGAATTAAACTGAGAATGGCATTGCATTTTTTAAAACCAGCATTTCTTTAACTCCTCAACACATTCAGTATAACTAAACAAAACACAACCAGATACTTAGTTTTCTGTATCTCCAAAGTAAAAACAGATCAAGACTTGGTATTTCAGAAAGAAATATACAGATAACACTCAATCATTCTAGAATGCACCCAATCCTCCCAAACCTTGTTCTTGTTTGTATTTTATGTATGCAATAGCCTAAGTTATTTTTAAAAAAAAAGGAAAGATCAAACCTGTGCAACAGAGCCAGCATGTTTGCTATTGTATGTTATACCAAAAAGTCAAAGTTGATTTGTTTCCTTTCTCCCCACACATTTCTGCTCTACTCAAACAGTTTCTGAAATCCTACCGAATCCGGTCGCTTGTTCCACTGTAGCCCCAGCGACTCTCCACCTGCTGGAACCTGTTAATGCTGCATTCTTTTCCTCTAAGGCAACACCTTGGTCGGTCAATATAATCCACTTTAGGTTTAGGATTGACAGTAAAGTGCAGAAAGAGATTTACTACTTCCCGATCCGACAAGATTCCAGATTGAGCAGGGCCTGTGAAAACATAAAAACTTCTAAGATGATTTGAAGGATTACTTCAGCTGTTGTATTTAAACCACACATATTTCACAAACTGAAGACAACAGTAATATTTTCTAATGGCCAGAGCATAATCTGCAGAATGTTTTGTTTTCATTTGTGCATCACAACTCTTATTAGTACAATATTAATAACAGAACAGAGTGCTAAACAACGCTGAGAGATGGTCTAACAGTAAGACAAAGAACTCCAAAACTCACCTGCTGCAAACTCTTCAATGGTCATTAATGGAAAACGGATTAAGGAAAGAGCTCTTCCAAGGACTTTTTGTTTGTTCCCGAATGTCACTGGCAGTTGTTGTCTTTGACATTCTGCTTCTGCCCAGCGAACAACAGCTCCAAAGAGCCTACTCTCTCGAATGCTCAGAGTGTCCCTTTCTAGAACTGCACATAGTGTGTCTAAAGAAAAAATGTTAGCTGCTTTAGATCAGTTTTCATCCAAGACAGTAACAGTGCTACATTATGTAAGCTTAAAATACTAATGACACACTAATAACATTCATAACGGGACTGTTAGCCTTGTCTTATTATTGTATGTTATATATATGTATATATATCGCAGATAATTTATCTTAGATAAAAAGTAACCTCTCAATGACACATAGATTTCAAACTAAAAATTAATTTTCCTACTATGAAGATAGGATATGAGTCCTTTCTTCTTGATTCCTAAGAGCGTAACTAATCTCTGTAGTGATAACAAATATCCTGAAGAATTTCCATTGCTAGGGCAAGATCAAAACTGAAAGTGACCAAACACTGAATGCACACTACTAAAAAACCAAGTTACTCATGATGACAGTGTCATATTCTCATCTGGGCAGCCACCTGCCCATCTGGATCAACTACAGCCACAAACAGGAGTGGTACACAAAAACCAGTTTAAAGATACATGAAAGTCATCTTAAGTACTGACATATTTGCTACCCAAAAAGCTGGAAGGTGGAACACATGATCTGAGGCAAGGTACAGGTTTAAAAAGCAACTTATCCTGTACTTATTACTCCTTCTGACCTTCTCTGAATAACAGGTATACACAAATTATCATAGAATACAAGTCAAAAAAGAAATGCTTTATACTATAAATCTTCTGTCTTTGGGAATTTTTATTTCACTTGAATTTAAGTAAGGCATGTTTGCAGTTATAGAAAATAGCATACTGGAAAGTCAAAACAGATTGAGACTTACCAATACTAAAGATCACTCACAGTCTGAGTACAAACCCTACTGAACACAAGTTAACAATGGCTTTAAGATTTCTTTATGCAGTAAAACACCTTCCTTTAGTCTGAATTTTTCCCACACTCTAGCTGAATTGGAGTAAAACCTTAGATACACATAGTAGCAATGAAATTGAGTAAGTAAATTTACAACTGCTAGCTTTTGATAAAAGATTAAACAGACAAACCTGCAGTGCATGTATTCATTTTTTAAAGCAGGTATCATTAATTGTACCTGATCTGTGCAACTTTGAATACATAAATACCAGTGTGGCTCCTGTTGCATATGAAAAGCAGCTATGGATGCCTCAGGGATGAGGCACAACCCTCACTGAGTGAAAGCTTTGGCTTCAGTGAGGTGTGGTGTCACCACAGTGGGACCCCTGGGACTCCACCACTACTCAAACAGGGACAAGGTGCAGTGGAACCAGCTCAGGAGTGCAGCTCAAAGGAAAGCACTGCAGGGGAGGATGGCCAAGAAAGGAAGAAGTACTTGGGACTCTGCATACTCAGATGGGGGAAGGAACTTTCCTGGGATACTGTCATTTCATGCTTAGGACACACAGTGACTTACCTATATCAATATCTGTAAAGCCTTCTGCACTTATGGCATCCATAGTGCTTTTGTCTATTGTGTCGAGACAAAGACTAGCAAGCTGAGGTTCATCAAACAAACGAGCCTGGAAAGATAAAGAAACACATCTTAAGCATAAAGCTGACAAACTGCTAATCTTAAAAAGCAAGCATTTTACCTCTAGTACAGACATAAATTAAAATAAGTTGGTTTGTCTAAGTACTCTTTGTGTTTATACCTTAAAGAGTACTTAAAATCTCAAAGGAGTACATAATTAAGGAGAATTAGTAATTCCCCTCCAATTAGGAATTCTCCTAGTAAATCAAAACTAAGCTTAAATTTACCTACTTGAGTAAGCAGCATAAAGGCATTATCTGCTCGGAGATGCTTTGTTAGGAAATCCACACAATGTGCTTCCAGGGCAGGGACTGCATACTTTTTAGCAGTGTATAAAGTAGTCATGACTGTTTCTGGACCAATTTGAACTTCATCTGAGTAAAGAAACCTATAAATCAATACACAAATACAGATCATAAAAACATATCTTTAGAGGGGCAGCCAAACACAACAATCTCTTTGCATTTAGAAAACAGGCCAAAGATTTGCACTGTGAACAGCGCAACAGCTGACCTCATTGGATTTTTATAAATAAAGAAGGTAAGTTAAAAGGTTCAAGAAAGACTATTATGTTAACCTAATGGCATACATTTGTTTTAAACATGTATTACTCCCTAGGACTGATCTGGCTGTCCTAGTTATACATAGCTCCCCAACTGTAAACAACAGCTGAGCTGAATTACTTAACCTACGAATGCATGCTCTCAGTTCATCAGGAAAACATCAATGCACAATCCTCTGTGGCTGTATTCCTGAAGTTCATTTACTGACAGTACACACTGGCTTCCCCTCCATGAATACTGAATAGTGACAAGGACTTTGATTGTGAGGAAGTCTTATGTCAAAGTTACCCCTCTGTAGTATTCAGAGAGGAAAGGGAGTACATTCTAGCAGATGACCTTGACTCTTCTATTCCTGCCACGGCAAAACACTCTTGCTTGTCTCCACTGCCTGAGGCAAGAGGATTGGTAGTGATTTTAGCATAAACTGTGAACCACAAGATAGGAGCCTCCACCAACATCAGGAAAAAAACCTCCTGTTTCCTAAGCAGTTCTTATTTAAGACTAGACAAGGTAAGATTTATTTTAAGGTTCTGTATAAAAAAAAAAAAAAAAAAAAAAAAAAAAAAAAAAAAAAAAAAAAAAAGACTTTTTAAAAATAATTTTTCTTACAGGTGACATTTAAGATAATTTTAGCAAAATTTCATCAGCCTTTCAGATAACAATCACAAATAGTCTGTGATTTACAAAAATATATTTGTCCCCAACACACATAGGTAATTTAACATAATAAACCAGGGCACATTAGCAAATGCAAGAATTCCACAATGAAAACCAAGTATTTCCTTTATATTTCTTAATATTTGTTTTCCAGAACATCCTGGAAATTAAAGAGGCACAGGCAGGCGTGTTCAGAAGGGTTTTCAAATGTAGCAATCAGCAGTTTGTATCTAACAAGAGAAACACGTGAAAATAACAGACTCCTTAAACTTCCTTGCAACATGGAGAATCGAAGTTTAAACCGAAGTTCTTCACTGTTTATATTTCCTACATTCCAAGAAAACTCAAATTCTCAGTAGTTGCTAACACACAGCTAAATACGGTGTTCAACATTAAATTTGCTGCCACAATACACCTGTATTACACCACAATACACCACATATTTATCATTAAAAGACTCCAGTCTACTCAAACAGCCAGCTTGCACATCACTTTGCAGATGTGAGAGATGCTCTAGATTATTTTTTAACTGGATTTAAACTGAACAACATTTAGGAAGAATTAATTTGATTAAATGATAACTTTTTTTTTTTAAAGTAAAAGTTTCCTACAGTTCAGTTAGAACTGATTTATGAAAGCTATGAACTATTATTACCTGTTGATGAAAACGATGGGCTGACTTGTTCATCCTAACTGCTGAAAAATGTACTTTTAAGAAATGAGTATTTCACACGTACACTTTTGCATACTAAATTGACAAGCTCTTCATCAAAGCACTAGAATAGTGCATCTACATTTAGGTTCTAAGATTTAAAATAATCAGTTTAAAATGGCGTAACTTCTGTTTATGACTTTATAGGAGCTTAGGGTCCAAATCACATGGAAGTTGATAAACAGGTTATAAAAAAACCCAATACTGCTATGCAAAATAGAGTATGCATTTTACCTAATAAAAAAAACAAATCCCAAGCTGGATTTGGTTTTATGCCTTAAGTGAATCCAATCTGAAGCCAATGAAGTGACACACCAGAGAGGCTCGTCTGGCTTGTGTTTTACTTTCTGTTGTACCTTCCAAAGAAACAGGGTGCAGTCCTGGGTGTGTCTTGCCAAGAGCTGTGTCTGTGATAACTCTCTCCTCTGTGGCACGCCTGAACTAGCACAGCTTTATGTTCACACCACTGCTCCTCCTCCACTTAACTCAGTGGGACTGACAATCACTTCTCTTCCCCTTTTCCTCTTCCCTTCTCTATTTCCCTTTGAGTCAGAAACAACCAAATTTTACTGGCATCCAGGATGAGGGATGAGCTGTTCCAGCTGGGGGGTGTATGTTCATAGTGGAAGAACATTTTTAGTGACCAGAACAAACAATTTTTCCAAGTGACCATTCAATTATTCACTCTATATTGGCCTCTCATACATTTTATGCTGCTTTTCTTTCCTCTCAGGTTAGCACTTAGTTCTCCCCTTGTGTGAGCATCCTCTCAGTAGCTGAAATGTTTTCACCATCGCAGAATCATACAGGAACCTTTTCTTCAAGTCAGTCATGATTACCCCTTTATTTACTGCTTGCCAAAATTCTCTGAAAAGATTTTTGGAAGATAGAATGCTAACTTATGCCATATCATCACTTTGCTTTATTTTGTGATCAAAGAACAAGTTAACTTACTGTAAAATATGAATGAAAATTAAAAAAAAAAAATCATCTTAGTAAAACCAGCAAAAAGAAACCATAAAGCAGAACCCTATTGAGACAGCTTGAATTTTCTTGATCATTGGTATTCAATTTGTAGTTAGAAACACACACACCAGTTGTTTCATTGGGAAATAGATTCAAACATTGTGACTTTGATATCATTTCAGCTCCTAAGGATTTATCTGTCAAACTACTTCATTTGTTTTCATCAAAAAAATCTTTTCCTTTAATTTACTAGTAGCATTTGTCAGTAGATCTGTATGAAACACATAAACTACAGACATGATTTAACAAACCACATGAGTAAATAAAAAGGAAATGAGCTGAGGAACATTAAATAATTAGTAAATTATACCTAGAAAGTTTTGCATTACTTAAACATTTCCTTTACTTGATGCTCATTTGCTATGCCTATTCAAAGATCCTGACTTAATTTCTAGCCAACATACCTCAAACTGGTATTTGCAAACATTAAAGAAATGTCCTGTGAAAGGTAACTATCATTATCTGACTGATTTACTAATGACAGAAAAAAGAGGCCAACAGTACAAGGTATCACTCCTGCCTCTTTCACTCAACACCAGGAAAAGACCCCATGCTGTTTCCAGTATGGAAAAAGTCCATTACTGGCACGTATTACAGAAGTTCTCCCTAGATATGCATTTAACAAGGTGTTGCAATGTATATTTATTTCAATATAAGCTCAAAGAAATATACACAGTACGGAAGAACGTCCTGAAGAGCTGGCACAGACAGCAAACCTGAGGTGTTTCAGCAGTCCACCAGTGTGGTGATACTCAGACAAGGTACAAGCAGGACACAGTCAGTTCACTGACGCAAGTCCCGTGGCCATTACGCACTGGCAGCCCTACCAACACAAGATCCTTTTGTTTGCTTCTAACAACATCTCTTCACTCGCTTCTACAGTGTTCAAGTACCATCCATCTTATCTTTACTTAGAAATCTCTGCTTCTGCGTTCTATTTTTACCCAGACAAACTTCTCTTATTATATCCACCTTTCACTGTCCAGCGTTTTTCCCACACAAATACAGACAAACACATATATGTGCAGCACTGTCATTTACTTTTAACCTTTGGAACCCATTTGCTTGAAACACACTTCCCACTACCTCTCAGTTCTGTGCACAAAAAATCCATGAAGAACAGTTTGCTAACAGCAACAGAAAGACATTGCTGCTGCATGGGGATTTGTTGGGTTTTGTGTTCATCACTTGCTTTAACTCCTGTGCCCCTGACTACCGTGACTCTTCTAATTGTTCCTCTCTTAGGCCTCACCAAGAGAAGGAAGTTGCCAAGATTTTGGAGTTTTTCCTGTTACAAAGAACTTCAAGACACTGCATATTTATTTCCAGGCAATAATATTGCTCGTTTCCTAAATGTTCATTACAGGAGAACTGTTTTATATATTTTATAGTTTTTATTTTTTGCCTTTCAGAGTGGTTTCTTTGATAAAAACCTGAACGTTATGTAGTTTAATTGTATTAACACACCACAGCCCAAGGCACAAATAAACCCTTAATAATTGTTTCTATCAACACCATAAATTTTATTTGCCACTACACTGAGTAAAGAGAAATGGTAGGTAAAGTCATCAGTTTTGTGAGCATGAGAACTAGCAGATCCTATTCTGCTCAAATTAGGAATCACTAACACACTTTATATCCTTTTTGCTATCACTGTGCTCCCAGTCTCCCACTCAGATGGTCTGGGAGTAAAACTCAGCTGGTTACTGCTTTCTGCTGCATGTTCCCTCTCTGCCCAAGCACCATTACAATGGGTGTTATTATGGCAAAAAGATGTTTTAAAGCTTATTATGAGCGCTGAGAAAGGAAAGTGAACAGGAAGATGACTAAGACTTCAAAGTAAGTATCGAATTTCAAGGTAAGTATCAAATGAAACTAAAAGCTTGGAACAACAGCCTCTGTCCCGTCTTAGTTACTATTAGAAGACCGAGCCATAGTTGCAGCACCAAGGGGACCCATGAAATCCCATTACTGTGCTTTAACAAACCGAAACACTGAATCCAAGAGCCCAACCAGACACCCACCGAGTGCTTCCCTAAACGGACAGTCAGCTGCCATGGAATTAGGGCACTTCTCTTGGGAAAACAGCGCAGGGTAAAGAGCAAGAAGGGACCAAAACACGTTGTAGGGGCGGTGTGACCTTGCGCGGAGCCCACACGGTATTTCCGCGCCTTCCCGCATCTCCCGGCAGGGCCGGGCGGCGGGGCCAGGGCTCTGCGGGACAGCAGCCGGAGGGGCCGCGCAGTGAGGGAAAGGCCCCGGCGGCCGAGCGGAGCCCCTCCTTCCTCAGCCGCCCCCGCCCCGCGCTGACCTGAGGAGCGCCAGGAAGGCGGCGGGCTCCACGTCGGGCAGCTCGATCTCGGCCGAGGTGGTGGCCATGCCGCCGTTGAACATCGCGTCGAACACGGCGCTGCCGGCCGCCAGCACGAACCGGTGGGCGGGGATGCGCTGCTGGCCGGGCCCGGGGGCCGCCGCCCCGCCGCCGCCGCCGCCGCGGGCGCTGCCCTTGCCCACCACGAAGTGCACGTCGCTGAGCAGCTCGTTGGAGAAGAGGAAGGCGAAGCGCTCCCGCAGCGAGCCCTTGGTGGCCTGCCAGTTGTACAGCGGCTCCCGCTGCAACACCGCGCCGGCCTCGGCGGCGGCGACACCCGCGGCGGTGGCGGGCGGCGTCTCCGCGGGCGCCCCCGGGCCGCCCCCCGCGGCCGCCATCGCCCTCGGGGCCGCGCCGCGCCGGGCCGCGCCGGCCGCTCCGTCAGCACCGCCCGCCGCCACCGCGGCCCCGCCCCGCGCACGCGCCGCTGCCCGCGCAGGCCCCGCGGGAACCGCCGCCCGGCCCGAGCCGGGATGTGCCCGGGGTGTGCCCGGGATGTGCCCGGGGTGTGCCCGGGATGTGCCCGGGATGTGCCCCGGGATGTGCCCCTGGATGTGCCCGGAGTGTGCCCGGGATGTGCCCGGGATGTGCCCGGGGTGTGCCACGGGATGTGCCCGGAGTGTGCCCGGGATGTGCCCGGGGTGTGCCACGGGATGTGCCCGGAGTGTGCCCGGGATGTGCCCGGGGTGTGCCCCGGGATGTACCCCGGGATGTGCCACGGGATGTGCCCGGAGTGTGCCCGGGATGTGCCCCGGGATGTGCCCCTGGATGTGCCCGGAGTGTGCCACGGGATGTACCCGGGGTGTGCCCGGGATGTGCCCCTGGATGTGCCCGGGATGTGCCCCGGGATGTACGGGGATGTGCCACGGGATGTGCCCGGGATGTACCACGGGATGTACCCGGGGATGTGCCACGGGATGTGCCCGGGTTGTGCTGCAGAGTGTGCTCCGGGATGTACCGGGGAATGTGCCACGGGATGTGCTCCGGGATGTGCCCCTGGATGTGCCCGGGATGTGTCCCGGGACGTGCCTGGGATGTGCCCGCGATGTGCTCCGGAATGTACCCTGGATGTTCCCCGGGACGTGCCCCGGGATGTGCCCTGGGATGTGCCCGGGATGTTCCCGGACCGTGCCCCTCGCCAGGCCCGCCAAGGCGTCCGGGGCCGGCCGTGCACAGGGAACGCGCTTCCAGAGCCGCGGCACCAGGGAACTGATAACGCTGCCCGTGGGAGCGAATAGATTGCAGCGATTGTGCTTAGGCACGTGAAATGCAAATTCATGTTCATAACGTTTCGCTGTGGTAACAGGGAGAACAAGGGCTGGTGGCCTGTTTTAAATATTTCTGAAGTGAAGTTGAAAAACCGGCGGCTTTTACACCTTGCAGTCCTTACGCACGTACTGCGTGTCTCGACATTCCGTGTTTTACCTTCCGAGGGGAGAAGTCAAAGCAGAGGCCGCTTGTGCCGCAGCAGCACTGGCACGATTCTCCCCTTGGAGCAGGGGCGCAGGCAGGTGGATTTACCTTGGCGGCTGTGCTTTTGGGGAGGAAAGAGGAAAGGAATGAGAGGTGTTTGCGTTTTGCCGGTGCTGTCAAACCGCTGCAGAACTGGGGCGATTCCTTTTGCCATCTGCTGGGGTTGTGCTGTAACCGCAGCGGCGATTTCCACGGCGGCGCTGAGAGCTGTTTGTCACCGCTCCCGACTTGTCAGCATTTATGGAAGCGTGCGGCTAAAAGAGGAATAGAACATGTCACCGCTCTGCATTCAGGTTTATAATTAGGACAAAACTGAGACCAAGCAAATGTGGTCCGTTTCGCAGAACAAGTTTTTGAGAACCTTTAGCGAGATGGAAGCAATTTCAGCAGGGTAAACGATAGTGGGAAAGGGCACCAGAAGATATAGTGTACCAACCAGAAAGCAGCAGCTAGCTTTGCACAGAGGCTATGTTTAAAAATAAAATCATACTGCTGACTTAGAAGAATGAAGGTATCATCTCTGCACTTTTCTTGTCCCAAGGTGGACAAAGAAGGGAAGGAAGGAGAGCCCCACATTCTCTTGATAGCTTAGGGACAGAGATGTGAAACACTGACACCTTGGGCACAAATGGATAATTTTTATTTAAGTGGGACTTTTTTTTTTTCAGTGATGAGATGGCCCGGGTATTAATGAGCATTTCTGTCAGTGCTGTCTTTTTGCTTTTATTATTCCATGCTCACTCACAGGTTAATCTCTCAGCTGAGAGCCAACAGCCATGACTGCTCTGCTTAGAGAGAACCTTGTTTGCAGAAAGAGTCAGTAACACTCGAGAGGAGGTTAACAGGGATGGAAGAGGGCTGAGGAAAAAGGGAGATCTAGAGAAGTAAGAGGAGGTCGGCTGGGGCAGACAAAAGTTTGTAGGACAGCTTTCAGAGATGAGAAATCAGTCATAAGAAGGCAAAGCTGTGCAACACAGGAAAAAAAGGGAAAAACTTGTGTGATGGTCTGAGAAAGAAAAGAAGAGAGAAAATGAGAGGAAAGAAGCAGAAATAAAATAAAATGAAAGTCTAAAAAAATTAAAAAAGGAAAGAAGACAAAGGAAAGGGACAAAGAAAAGGAGAAATGTGACCTGGATGTTGATCTGATCTGTTCAGCTAAATGCCAAATGCACTACTTGAAACAGTTTTGAAAGTGAGAACTAAGAAAATATTAAGTAATGTATTTCCTTTTGACACTGAGCTTGTGTTCATGTAGACAATGAGCTTCAGACATTTGTTTCACCTTATAATCTTTGTGCTAGCTTCGTTAAAAAAAATCAGCCAGCTTTTCTATGGCATTCTCAGTGGGTGGATCACAGCCATTTTTAAATGTGATGTCATGGGATTGTATTTGCCAGTCCAGATCAGAAATAATACACAATGCTTTTCTTTAGAGGGCTACACATGAATGTAACTAAAATGCCATCCTATTATTTGCTTTCTTAGTGTGTTCAGGTTTTGTCTAGGAAATGGAGCAGAAATTTGCATATAATAAAAAAAATTTATATAACCAGTTCAAGAAGACTTTTTTTTGTTTGATCTCACGTATCAAAATGGTTACAAATCAAGGGCTGCAAACAAAAGTTCAACAGTATTATATTATGTAGTTGTGAAGGTTGTCGTGATCTCTAGCCAGCAAAACAGAAGGTCAGGAAATGTCTACACTTTTGAGCAGCTAATTTTCAAGCTCCACCTAATAGCCTGAGGAAGCCCGTGCTGACCTAGTGCTTTTTTTTGTGGAAATTCATGAAGGAAGAACTCTCCAAGTCGTGAGGTTCCTTTACCTGCCAGCAGGGAGAGAGAGGACAAAGTGTGTTTACATGTACTGAAGAAGAAGAAGCAAAGAATGCTGTGATCAAAGTGCAGAGATTTCTGAGATACTTGTGATTCCAGGGATATCCCAGAGACACAGAATTGCCTGCCCAGTGGCCCTGGCCTCCCCTGCCCCTGAAACTGGGCCAGTTCTCAGAGAGCCATCAAAAAGGTTTAGGTTACTAAGAGTGTTGTTTTCAACCATTTGTTCCTGAAATGATTTAAATTCTCCTCCCTTTCCTTCTTTTCCCCACATGAACTCAGCTTTGTGTATGCTCCAAGGAGCTGTTTGTTGTTATGATCAGAGTTTTTGAGCTGGCACATATTTTCACAGTGATTAGCAATTGTTCTCATAAGCAGTGAGCATCCTTTCTCTGCTTCAGGAGGGAAGGGAATAATTCAGAATAAATCACAGATTTGTTTCTGATTAGGCTTCCTGGCTGGGGCCGTTTGATGACATATTTTCCTTTCCATGCTCAGTTAAATTCTCAAAATCCCCTACATCTGATCCATGCCACTGCTGTGAATGACAGACATGCATATTACTGTTTCCATCATTGACTTGCCAGTAGCATTACAGTTGCTCAAATTTTTGTGTAATTTTTAATAACTACAGCTAATAAGAACCACAAAAACAATGTTGTCTGCCTGGGCTTTTTCTTGGGATTGTTATGGTTATCTTCTCTCTGGCCTGTACTGTTGGGATGTGGGATCTGTGGGGTCTGTGGCAGATAACAGATCCAGTTTGGGGAGCACAGCATCCACTCAGGCACAGAAAAATCAGTCTTAGATCTGAGTAATGCTAAGGGCAGGGATTAAGTTTTATTCTTGTGTCTTGTAAAGTGCTTATATAATGTTGATTTCAAAAAACCATAATAAGAGAAACTGGTATTTTTTTTCTCTGGGATAAATTAATCTGTATTCTAAAACTGATCATAGGAATGCAGCCGTCTCAGAATTTTAAAAATCCATAATAACTGATTGCCTTATCACTTATACAAGTAATTCTTGTATCTGAGCGTTTTATTTTGCATTTTCAGCTGTGCTGGCTAGCTGCCTTGGAGTATTAAGGTAATTATGTATTAATGTAATTTTCAGAATTGTGATTTAGAGATGTATACATCTGATACAAATGTGACATAGAAGTTTTTGAGGACTCCAGTTGTGGAAGTGGCTCTTTCATTTCTCATTTGGCACATTTATGCATTTCAAAAACATGCAGTAAGGGGCAACAGCAAAATTTATCACGTCTTTTCTCTGAAAGTAATTACAAAACAAAACCAATTATTTAAGCCATAAAAGATTCTACTCACCACATACCTATTTTACATATAACTTCAAATACTGACATGACTGGTTCTTTGAAAAATGCTATACTTTGACATATATTTTAAAGAATTAAAAATATTCTGCTACTGCATAGCTGAAGAAGCAAAGGAGAGGAAATTATTTTAGTTGTTATTACCATGATGTCTTTATGACTGACCAGTGGCTATTTTGTGAAGCTATTTACCTTTCAATCCCTGCTAAAGGTGTTGAGGCACAGCAGTGTTCCAGACAGGATCCTTATTTCCTGCACTTCTAGTGTATCTAGCTAGAAGCTGAATTTCCACATAATTAATGAGATTCTTACTGAGAAATTGCATTTGCCATTTCCAGTTTAAGACAAATAGTACAATTGACACGCTCTCTTTTAATATAATGCCTAGTAATTTTACTCTACGTGTCTTTTTTTCCTCTTACTGTCATTTTTTGGTGAATAGAGAGGTTGCAGCACAAAAATCAGCTCTGTTTTTGAGGTACTTGTACTCAGATTTGTAAGTGGAATGGTCATGGATCACTAATTCCTCTTTGGATTCTGCTTTGGAGCTGTGATTGCTGTTGGTGAATCCCCTGAAATCCTCAGCAGATCATCAGCACATGGCCTCCTGACCCACAGAGCACCCTATGTGAGCTGCATTGTGTTGCCTCTGATGCACCATGCAGCCTGATGCACAATACAGCCTCACTTATTACCTGATACACCCTCAGCTAACAAGAAATTCAGAAACAGAAGAGGTTGCCTTTAAAGTTGTTAGAGGATGGCAGCTGTGTGTGGTCTAAGATGCTCTGTCAGCAAATTAACACATTAACGAAAGACCCAAACATGAAGCTTTTAATTCATCTCTTAATTCACCTTTTAATCCACCATCTTTGTCTGGACTGTTGGTTACTGACTTCTCTTGCCTTACAAACTCACTTGCATATACAGGAAAGTAGAGCCTCCAAAATGTATCAGCTTAGTTCCACAAAAATTGAATGACACAAGTTGTTTTGTAGCAGGATGGCATTTTGTAGCTGGCATCATAATGCAATGAAAGCTTGCTGCTTGGCAGAGCCCTGTGTGAACACATGAGCAGTGCTTCCAAGAGATATAAATAGTGTCTCTTAATCCTTGCATTGATCTTCATGAGCTTGCTTAAGGTTCAGCTACCTATGTTTGTTTAGGTTACTGTGACGTTGATTTAAAATTAAGACACCTATGTTTTAATATAACGTTAAATCCTACAAGTAGTCATGATTTAATGGGCAGTTACTAAAGGTTAGAGCTGTTTCTCAGGCTAAAAGTAGACACAAAGACCTAATGGCCAGTTAATCTCCTACTTTGTAGCTGACCATTAATAAATTACCTATTTTTATATTCTCCACAGTATTCTTTTGCTGGCACACTTACAAATGCCTTTTCAGTCTTGACATCAGAACTGATCTGCCACCATTTAGTACAGAGACTGGAAAGAAATAACCTCCATATGATAAGAAGTGATTAATGTTTTAATCAAGAAGCCAACAAACATCAGCCCAAGCATATTTACTGCTCCTGAGTTGAGCTTTGCCCACTGAGGGGCCACACAAGTGGAACTGGCTTCTTGCTGTGGCCAGAATTCCCAGAGGAATCTGACATTGGCATAAGGCTGATACTTGTGATTTGACAGAGAGTTGGGTTGTCTATTTTAAAGTGACTATTTAGGCAGAAATTACATAGCTTCTGACACAAGAATGTTGCAGTGTGGTCAAGGATCACCAGTTTTGGCACTGTGCTGCTGAAGGGACTATCTTTCACATGAAACATAAGTTCAGAACTCTAGGAATCTCTTGTCAATAAATATGATCCTCTGACAATTTCTGCATGGGAAGGAGTCTCCGCTTTCATGTTTTCATTACTCCATTTTGCTTTCCTAAGCTTCACTGCAGTTTGTATAGGATATATATGTATTTTTCAATATTATCCTGACATCTAATATTGCTAAATAGTTAAATAGTTGTTTGATTTTCTACAAATTAGGGCATTCACATGTCTCATGATGATGTTACCATCTATAAAATCTGGGGAGGGGAAAAAAGAAAAAAAGTATTTTGCAACATCAAGAAATGAATATAATTGAGTATGTGACAGGGAGCTGGGAGGTTACATTTATTCTGGTGACAGCAGCTTATCAACATTGCTTTCATGTAACACTTCGATTAGTAATTGTGTTGTTAAAGACACTCTATTCCTACCTTCATTTTTATATCACTGTTCTGGTACATGTGAATAGAGGGTGGTGTTACAAGCAGTTGAAGTTGAAGTTCTTCTTTCCCCTTCCTCCTCCACAAGAACACTTGGAGTTGTCAAAAAATGCATGTGTTAGTTTTTGAGGACTCCTGGTTTTCAAGTGAGGGTGTTGTTTGATCAGTGAGATTGTGTGCTCTTTGACTTAATTTCTAACTTAAGCCAAATTTTGAACTATTTGCCTTTGGGGAAGTTGGTCAGTGGTTTTGGACTGTGCCAACCAAGCAAGTTTTCCTTTTTCTCTAGAACTGATTTCATCTGTAAAAATAAAGCCATCAAGAATGCTGGTGGTTTTATTTTCTTCCTAAAGCCTGAAATAGAAGCCAGGATACTTTGGCATGGAGCAGGAAGGCCAGAGTTAGAAGAAACTGTAGCGAGAAAAGAAGAGATTTCTGCTAGGGGAAGCGTGGCACACCAGAATCCATATGTTCAGCACTATCATGGCTGGACCTGGGGGCCTCCTCTGTCAGGACACAGAAAAGAATGATGGAGCTAGAAGGCTCACTAATGTCTCCTTCATAGGGTGAGAGATGAAAATGAAAGGGGAAAACATGCCCTTTGAACAAACATTTCAAATATTCCGTTTCAGGGATATCTTCTCCTGTCAGATGCTCATAATTATTTTTCTAATCAAAAGTGGATAGATCTCAACACAAAAGACTCAAACAATACATCTCTGCTGTTGAGTTGCTATGTGATTACCACAGGATGTGCCTTGACATTTTCTACTTGGAAGTTTAAATAGGACTTGAGGAACAAGCTGGATGCAAATCAGAGCTGGAGTATGCTGGCAGAGTGGTAAGGAAGAAGTTTTCCATATAGTGTTTGACTTCAGGGACACAAGAACTGAGAAGTGAAGCTTGAGACATGAATCTTGAGACTGTGCTGTGGCAGCTGCACACAAATAGGCAGCCTATACATTTGAAAGCTTGATAAGTAAACCGGCTGTGCATTGAAAGGTAGGCATTTGGAGGTGGTAAATTTAGCCCTGACTCATCCAATGGCAATTTTGACACTTGGGTGGACTAAATTACTTTTAGGAGTTGCATCATGTTTTTACCAGATAGTTTGATTGAGCATAGTTTAAACTCATTTGTATACCCGTGGCCAGATTCTAGATCTTTCTCATTTGAAATTATGATGCAAGAATTTGCCTGTATAGAATATATAGGACATAGATATGTTCAGGGTCACCAAGTTCCTTTCAGTGAGAGGCATGATATCAATTAGTCTATTCCTTAAACTGACCAAATTTTCTGTAAAATACTTAGAATACCCTTTATTGCTCATAGCTCTTTCTGAAAACTAGTGACAGTTTCTTTACAGCTTCGTCCTTCAAATTAAAGAGTTCTTTCCTCTCGCTGGTGTTAACTCCTCAGGTATTTACAGAGAGCACTCTAAGCCAAGCTCTTCAGCCTTTCCTGACAGACAGGTGCCCTGTTTCCTCAGCCACGCTGGCAGTCCTCCTTTGTATCATTTCGACACGAGGGAGTCTGAATTGTGCCCATTAATTGCAGAGCTTGCTTTTACAACGGTGTTAATTCTTCCAGAAAGAGCTTGCCTGGCACGCTAGAAGTGCATTTGCTGGTATTTTCAGGCAACACATTCTCACTTGCCAATGTCCTGGAATTAAACGCTCAGTAACTTCTAGGAACAGCGGTTTTCATTTCTGTTTGCCTTGCACACAAGGCTCCTTCTACCGCCGACACTTCAGTGTTGATATTGAGCCATAGGCAAAGTTTAAAGCCAGAAAGAAACGGCTGATGGATAAAGTCAAACATGTACCTTGTTTTTGCTAGGCTTTTTTGGCACTTAAATGGAAAAGATGAACTCCTTTTCCCCCCTCCCCAGCCTTTAAAAAACGCTGATGTTCTTTCTTAATAACCCAGCTAAAGACTGACGCGAAAGACATGCGTATTTTTTTTTACGGGTTTCCCAGGGAGTTCCGCACTAGCCGGACCAAGGGACCCTCTCTCCATCCACCATCTCCCATGAGACCGGATCTCTTCGTGGGGCCCCGCGCCTGGGCTGTGGCCGCCCCGGTTCCTCGCCGTGCCTTCAGCCCGCGGTTAACCCGCGACGCCTCCGTCGCGGCGCTCAGCCCGGCTGTCGCGGCAGCCCCTTGGCACGTCGCCTCTGTCGGTCACCGGAGCAGCGCTCGTCCCGGCGGGGCTGGGCCCTCACCCCCCGTCCCGAGAGAGCGGCATCGCCCGTCGGGCAGCCCCCGAGCCCGGGGCAGGGGCGAGGGGGAGCGGGGCGAGCCCCGGGGCGGGCGGAGGCGCTCCCCGGGCCGGCGGGGGAGCGCCGGGCGGCTCCGGTTTCCGAGGCGGATTTAACCTTGGGGGGCGGCGGGCGATGGGGCGGGCGGCGGGCAGGGGCCGGGGCGAGGCGGCGCCTCGGGCACGGCGCGGGGCTGGGCCGGGCCGGGGCGCGCAGGGCGGCCGCCGCCTCCCGCCGCGGGGATGAGCGCCTCGGCGGCCACCGGCGTGTTCGTGCTCTCGCTCACCGCCATCCCCGTCACGTACCTCTTCAACTGCCTGGCGGCCACCGGCAGGTGAGCGGGACGGGCCCGGCGGGGTTTGCACCGGCGGCGCGGGTGAGCGGGACGGGGCGGGCGGCGGAGCGGGGCCGCGTCCTCTGACGGCAGCCGAGCGGGATGCGGCGAGCCCGGGACGCTGTGGCTGCCGGCGGCCGTCGCCCGGAGCGTGTCCCGGCCGCTCCCGTGCGCGGCTCCCCGGGCCGGCCGTGCCGCCGAGGGCGCGGAGCAGCGCCCGCTCCACGCTGGGACCCGCGGCCTCGCCTCGGACATTGGCAAACAAAATGCAATCGTGTTTGAAAGCGAGAGGAGAAGCGGGCAGCCCCTCTCCGCAGAGCTGCCGAGCCGCGGGCTGCCCCGGGCACCCTCAGCCTGCGCGTACCGCTGGAAATGACCCTGTGCCCTCGATCTGCCAAAAACCAGGATCCCGGGAGAAACCGCAGGTCTGGAAAACGAAAGTCTTTCCTCATGGCAAAACCCGCTTCACTTAAAGGTCTGTGTGGTATTTTGTGATCCCACAGCCCGCGGTGTTTTGCAACTTTAGTGCACAAATATTTGCTTCTTGTTTTTAGGGCTTTGCTACATCTGTTCCTTCCTCATTTTCCTCCTTCTGGCCCATAACTGAAATTTTTGTTTCTCATCGCTAAAGTAATGTCAAATAACACATGGTGACTTACTTGATTAACTGCCAATATTTATTTCAAATTGATAGACTGCAGTGAAAAGTCACTGCCGTATTAACAGCTGTAATGGTGTGAAGAAATTCATCACTGGGAAAACAGACTAGCAGAAGATTCAAAGCATAAAATAAACCAACAAGCTAGTACTGCTCATCCTGACTTAGCAAGTATATGTGCATATTTTCTGAAATATTTGATCTTGCAAATTCTTTGCAATAATCTTAAGTCAAGTTTCAGTAAGTTTGATATTGTCACAATATAATTTGTTCGTACACAACTTGTTTCTTGATACAGGGTGGTACTATGTTTAAAACGATGTCCCAGATATTTTTAGCTTATGCTTCTGGACTTTACTTAATTTTCCCCTCCATTTTTTTTTCCTTGCACAAGGACAAAAGTGAAGACTGAGGAGGAGAATCGTACCTTAAAGAAAGCTAAAGATAATTTACACCCTTGGATCTATGAAACAATTATAAACCGATTTTTCTAGCTTGCATTTTCTTGGGGAAGGAGACAAATTTGCTTTGTGCCAAAGACTTTTTGTGCTTTATGCCACTCCCACCGCTCATGCAGTAACATTATAGCTCCATCTCCAGGGAAAAGATCCTTTTGGCTGAGCCCACCTGCACTGATCACTGAACCCACCCAAGTGGTCCTGCCTTGTAGGGCTGGAGAGACCTCTGAACAGTAACCCAGATCCATCAGGGATGCCCCACACTGCTACTCCTATTCCACGGGACTGATGTGATTTATTTTTGAATTTGTAATTTCCTGAGTAGATAATTTATTGCTGAGGTTAGACAAAAAGTCCCAAATGATCCTTTCTGGCCTTGAAACGTCTGTGGGTTTGATCCTCATCTTTCATTTCCCTTTAATTTTCCCACAGCTTCTGTTTATTTTACTATGAAAACTGATTTTAGTCAGACAAATCTAGATTTCTGGTTATGTTATCTAGTTATTTTCGAATTTTCTTTTTTTAGCTGATCGCATGTGAAAAGAGAGGCACATAAATTCTGCAAAACTGTAGGATGAATACTATGACATACTATGCAATAAACTTTAAAATCTGTATTTTAAATTATTAAAAGTTACTTTATGAGTGTGTATGCTTGAGGACAGCTAGCTGACAAAGCAAAATTCTGGTTTTCTTTTAAATTCTATTTTTTTTTCTTTTTTATTTACATACTATTACAGTTCCTGGGTAATCGTGACAGTTGGATTGCTGGTTCTGGTTCTTATTGCTCTGTTGGCTCGTGTTCTTGTCAAGAGAAAGCCACCCAAGGACCCGCTGTTTTATGGTATGTCCTGGTAAAGCTGGATGTCCTGGCTCACTCACAGCTTTGCTCTAGGCTGCTGTGGCTTGTGCACTTCGCCTTGCTCACCTGCAAAAGTGACAAGTCATGTTTTCCTCTCCATCTCCTTTCTGCTGTCCTTTCTCCTTTCCAAGTGATGACCACAGTCAAGGCTGTAGACTTCATGTGCCCAAGATTTTTGAAAGGCTGCACTGTCCTTTCTGCAAACACTGACCTTCCATGGAGGGTGTGTCTGCAGCTCTACAGAATTTCACCTTCCTCAGAAAATCTTCCTAAGAGCTGTGCTGACCAATCACTAATTTAAAAATCCTGAGCTATATGGGAAAATCATGCTGTGTGTTAAATATCTGTGACCTCAAACTTGACACATCCAGTTCAATAGATCTCTGCCTGACAATTTATTGGACTATGAAGCAACTATGTAATTCCAAGTATTTATTAATTTATTTTTTCCCCTTTTTTCTTTTTACAGTTTATGCTGTATTTGCCTTTACCAGTGTAGTGAATCTAATAATTGGACTGGAACAGGATGGAATTATTGACGGATTCATGACTCATTACTTGAGAGAGGTAAATAATAGTTTGGCTTACAAATGTAAATAAAATCTTCACTATAAATAATTTGGTGTAGTAATTATCACCAAAAAATAGCCACTTACACATTCAAAATGGTCTTCTTGATTTTTGTAGTTAACCTGCTTCGTTATTGTTACGGATAAAACCTTCATTGACTTGCAATCTACTGACTCATTTGGGAGAAATAATGTAGCTTTCAAGCTCCATTGTTGTTACACTTAACTTCAGTAACACTCGTCTGTGTTAACTTCTGTGGGAATTGAAGGGACTGCACATGATTGCAGAAAACCACAGATAGCACTCAGGCGTGGATAAGTTACCACACCAAAATGTGTTACCAAGAAGAAAACAAAATTGCTCCTTTATTTTTGCCTAATCACTTTACTAAAAGGAATTAAAGTAGAGTTAAAAAACGATGATGCCAGATACCCAGTCAGCAGAATCTGTTGGCTGCTAAATATCAACATCCACCAAAAATAGCTCAGTAAGAGCTTGACAGGAAAGTCACTGAAGTCATTGAAAAGATTCCATGAACTTAAGCATGAAATGAGTTGGGCCTTAGAAGGTTATACGTTGACATCCATACATTCAGTACTGCTCTGGATCTCTAGGTTGCTAAATATATCTGTATTTGTTCTATGCTAGATCTATCTTTATTCTGTAGTTTTTTAGCACTGCAATATGAAAAAGTCACATTTTCATAATGTGGCAGGGTAATGCTGACAGTCAGACACAGAGGAGTTTTCCCTTCCATCTTGCACCCTTTATTGCAAATGTAGAACTCACTCAGTTACGCCTGATCCTGCCCAGGTCAGGTCTGTGCTTGGAAATGTGTATTGTCAGTCAGAAGCCATACCACTGCTTGAAGGAGCGCCAGTAACTTTTCTGAACTTGTTTCTTGCTGTTCTTTCTGAACTGTTGCTCTTGCTGCAAGTGCTGTATCTTTTCCCAGGGTGAGCCCTACCTGAACACGGCCTATGGCCACGTCATCTGCTACTGGGATGGCTCCGCACACTACCTGATGTACCTGCTGATGGTGGCAGCTATTGCATGGGAGTGAGTCTCATCTGGGCCCTGCTCACCTTGCGTTCTCAGACAACCTAAAAAGGCCTTCCTTTTCCATGCAGTATTTAGAATTTTTATTTCGGGGTGGTTTCATGTTGTAGGCCAAAGCAATGCTGTTGAAATTTCATTACTTTCAGGGATTCTACCCTTGTCAAGTTATCCTTCCTCTCAGCTGACTAAGCCCAGAAAATGCACAGAGATGTATCCTGTCTTCACCCTGCAGCAGAGTGTAGCACATCTGCATGGCTTTGTGTTAGCTAAAAGCTGAGAGATGATGTGCATTAAAAGCATTTGTGAAAAAAACCCTTGTTTTTCAAATAAAAAATTTATGATAGGAATAATGTATTGCTTAGCACCATGATGATCTCTCATCCCTATTACATGAACTTTAAGAGCAAATGGCTATTTCTAGAGATTCTTATGCTTCTTGCTGTTGAATAAAGAGTTTGAGGCAATAAGTAATTAAGCTCCTGAGGCAAATATACCTGCTGGTAATAGTAGCATTAACAGGATGAAATTAATTATTAATTGGTTTATAGTCCCATATAGTTGGCTTTCAGAGGAGTGTCAAAATGGTAAATAACTGAGTATGCCCAATGCCTGGACTGTCCATGTGATAACCTTGTCCCACACAAATGCAGATTTCTCCATGACCCCTCTCAGAGGCAACAATCCACTCTTGACTTGTGGTACAGATTTTAAAAGCCTCTGCTTGCTAAAATACAACCACAGAAATGAGTATAATATATAGGGTAGGGAATTTTTAGAAACAGTTCAATAATTATGTCTTCTTTTCTTTTGTAAATAGACAAAGCTATAGAACCATTGGTCTCTACTGGCTGGGTTCCATTATCATGAGCATCATTGTCTTTATGCCTGGAAATATTGTGGGTAAGGAAGCAATTTATATGACCAGCTTTTTCCTGTGAAACATTTTCTAAATTCAGCATTGTGCTATTTATATTTTAGTGCAGTGTTGGTTCATTTCTGTGATAATATGAAAGAGGAATTTTAGGAATATCAGTAAAGAGACACAAGATATTCTAAAATCTAAATATGAGGAAGAAAAGATGGCGACTGGGGGGAAAAATACCCTTTAGATTTACTTTGCTTTCAAGGAAAAAAAGAAAATATTGTGTTTTGATAAATCTAGAAGGCTTTCATCTAAACCAGGTTAAGTCATGAGACAGTAAGGTCTCTTAGTATCATAAAAACATAAATCTTACTTTGCATAAAATTTCCAATTTCCTTAGAAGTCTGACTTCCCAGCAGCTAACAAGAGGCACTCAAAAAAACTTTTAAAAGTAAAACCTGGAAGCTATTCTGTTTAAATTTAACATTCCTGATGTTACCAAAACATTGATGTGTCCAAATCCTGCAGTCAGCTTTTGGGAAGGTCGCTTTGGTCCTGCCTTTTATGCCAGAGGAGGAATATCCATGGTGCAGGCTGGGGCCAGCCCAGCTCCCTGCTCTGAAGATACACTCACCACAGGAAACAGCAGGTTTAGTGTGGCTGTCCCTTCCTCTTTCCTCTAAGAAAGCCTCCCAAGAGCATCCTGCCACCTTCCTTTCTGACACACAGAGTAGACAGTGTCAAAGACACACATTTTCCTGGTTTACCTGAGGCTGAGGAGAGCTCTCTGAAAGTTTTGTCCTCAGTACAATGCTGTGGGAGAAATCAGCACTTTGGAAAATGAATGCAGAATCAGATCTTGAAAAATTGCTACATTTTTTCCTCCATTTCAGAAAGAATGAGGTCTCTATTTGAAGCAGGTTCCATTGAGAGATTGGAAAGCTGTCCCATCCTACAGGATTACCCAATGCAGAGTGACAGATGTGGCTTCCCATCTTCTCAAACAGTCCCTAATTAAGAAATGGCTTCCTGTCTCATAGGCTCTCTGTAACCTGTGTCTCTACTTCTGTTGAGCATGTGATTTTCAAGAGGATTTGTGTGTTAACAGTGATTTCTAATGTTTTATGTTTGTTTACAACATTGTTATAGTTGCTTCAGGTTTGATGTTACACAGAATATTTTTAAATCCTTCTGCAACAGAGCTTACGAATTCTCATAAATCTTGTAATATTTTTTTTTAAAGGTAAATATGGAGCAAAAGTGTGTCCTGCTATTTTCCTAAGTGTACCATATATCTGCCTCCCCATATGGGCTGGGTTCAGAATTTATAACCAACCTTCAGTGACTCACGACACTCCAGTCAAGGTAATCCTGTTGTATTTCAGTGCTGGCTACAGTGAGGGCAGCTGAAATCTGCTGGCTGGTTCTGGTGGGTTTTATGGGTCCCTGGTGAGCAGGGAATGTGCTGTGACTGTTCACTCTTAGGACGATTGCTGTCTGGCTCTGAAGACTGCAAAAATATCTATACTGCAGGACTATTTCATTATGGAGGAATAAAGAAAAAGGAAAAGAACCTCGTGTCTAGAGTAAAGAACCCATTCATAGGTGTAATTGTGTTTCTGCCTTCTATCTATTCAGTTTCTGTCTGTTTCAGTTTCTTAACTGATGAAAATACTGGCATTTACCAGCTTCATAAAGCACCACAAAATCCTGTAGAGACACTGCAGGAAAGCACTCTTCTGCAGATGGCTTACAGATTTCATGTAATTTAATAATTTTTGTATGTGCTTTCTGTAATATTAGATTTTAGAGGTGAGATACTGTACATAAATTGATATAAAAATTCCTTACACATTTCTTATAAAAAAATCTGTAAAAATGTTTACTTAAAACTTTTTAGGCTTTTACCTTTGAAATAACTAGATGGGTTTCATAAGATTAACTGAGCCATCAAAACAATGCATTGTTTTATGCACTGTTTTATTAAAAAAAAAAAGTTTAAAAACAATACTACAGAGATAGACATTACAGAAAGCATGTGATGAACTTATTACTTGCTGAAATACAGCCATGTCTCCTGGGCTTACCAGGAGATAAACTGCTTACCTAGGCGTGATATTTCAATTTATTATGTATTTCAGAGAAACTTAGATTTAATGTTCTATTTCAAAAAGAGAGTGCAGGAAAAGCTGGTGACCTGAAAATTTAACATTGCACTTCTTTGTGAACGCTTTCTTGGAACCTAAATATTCTTACCCATAAGGTTATAGAAAAAGCCTTGATTCCTTTCAGTGGGACCTCATAGCCCACCCAAGCTGTTTGTTTTTCAGAAGTTGTATTAAATCTTCACACATAAATTATGCTCCATAAATGAGCATGCCTTTAAATCTTAACTCATGAATTTTTCATGCAACTCTTTCAGTCCCAAATTAAGAATTGTTTCCAAGAAATAATTGTGTTTAATGCTACTAATCAGTGAGCTAATCATTGTAAGTCCTGAACGTATCAGTAGATCATTTGGAATTAACTGTAAAATTTAACTTTTTAAAACATAATTATACAGAGTTGGCATTAAAAGATTTAGGAAGAAAATGTGACAGTGGCTTTAAGCAGGCTATTGTTAGTATATAAGAAAATACTTACATGAAAGCAACAGAGGCAAAGTGTATTCTGTTGGCCAAGGTATACATTGCTGTAACATTATTACAAACCAGTTAGTTAAAAAAATAATCACTGAGGCAGAGGTGAGGTATTCAAGTTTTGGTTGTTTTCTAATAGAGGGGAGTGGAATGGAGCTATGCCCTCATTTGGAATCAAGCCAAGCTGTGCTGCAGTCTTTACAAAGCCCAACAGATTTATCTGCAAGTATATCAGCTCAGACAATTTTATATAATTTAAAAGTCTTCAACAGAATTAATACACAAATTCAGATTTGTACATGAATTCTGAGGGGACTGACTTTTACAGACTGACTTTTACAAGATTATTCCTTAAAACTGATGATGTAAGAAGCCTCTCAGAAGTTATGGAAAATAGCTTTTTCCTGGAAGTGAGAGAAATTGCAAACTGTGCCTACCCACTTCCTTGCTGCACAAAAGAATCCCTGGGGCTGCAGAGATCTGTGCAGAGTTCAACATTGTTTGTAGTACATGGAAAACCCGTGGCAGGCCAGCTCTGCTTGGCCACTGTTCTTAATATCTAATTCAATTTAGCATGGGGTGATGGGGCTTTGCTGGGTAAAAGAAAGGTAAGGAAAAACTGCTCTGTAGCTGAGGCCTGTCAGCAAAGTGCATCCTGTCTTTCAAATTCTTGCTTCTGCTTTTTTTTACTTTTTTTTAAGCTTTGCATTTTCATTTTGTTTGCATGCATGCATAAAGAAAAAAAGGTGTGAGTTTTCTGTACCCTGGCAATTTCACAAACTAGTATTTCACCAAAGGTTGCTTCTACTTACATTGGCTTTGTCTCCAAATCCTCTAAGCCCAAAGTTCTATTGCAGCTTTGTGATTACAGGAAATATGCACATCCATTTAATATTTAAAGAGGAATATTGAAATATTTGAAAAGAGGAGATTATATATATCTATAAGCTTCATACATAGTCCAAAAGGGAAAGAAAACATATCAGCTTTCCATTATCCTAGGTAGTCTACAATTGAAAATTATTTATAACTCAGCCATAAGTGGCCTTTTTCTTTAATAGGAAGAAATATTTGAATATAGGCATTCTTTGCAGGTAATATTAAAAATACTCCTACACCAGTATTCTGAATACTGTGAAGTGACACCATACTGCCAAAAACTGTTACTTGTGTTTGAAAATCAAACAAAGGTGTCCCTCTTTTTTTTTTTTTTTTTTTTTAAAGATCCTTTAAAAGGAAATCAGAAAAAAGTGTTATGACAAGGATGGCTTATATGTTTGCCACAGCCTTATTTTTGTTAATCTGTAATCCAGATCTTGTAGTATTTACTCAGAAATGGTGTTTGCAACATTGGTTCTCCTGTTTCAATAACTTTGTTGTGATTATCTTAATCCTGTGTGCTTTTAACTGTGCCCCTGCATCCTAATTTTTGTTTTGCACTTTGGAGACAATTCCACAAGTGTATAACAGGAAGGAAATCAGGTTTTTCTTTTGCTGTCTGCACGCCAACAAACGACCAATAAAAAGGAAGAGGAAATGAGTAACAAATATACATGGGGAAGTTTTCCCTCTGAACTACAGAAAGATACTCTGATGTGTTTATGATTTTGTCTGTGACTACACAGTGCAGAAAGTGTAGCTCAGATTATTTCTATGGCCTCTGTAGGTTTTACTGTGTAGGCAAAGTGACACCTTGGGTTCCCCATTGGACATGGAAATGGTCTTTGCTCTGCAGTGTGAACCCTCCCCTTGTGTCCCTGCAGCAGGGGAGATTCCTGTGCTGAGGAAAGGAGGCACAGGATCACAGCCAGGTGTTGGAGGTGCCTCAGTGCCATCCCAGGAATTCACAGTGTTCAGTGATGGAAGGGGAAACGGGAGGGTTTCCACATTCTCCATCCACACACATTTCATTCTCTATTTTTGCATTGTACACTAAGGTATAGTATTTGCTCGCTGAACTCAGCAGAGGACTCAATGAGCCACAGAAAAGCTTTTATTTTATGCCAGTGATAGTCCATTAATTTTAACAGTGTCACAAGCTGCTGAAAACCAGCATTCAGTAATGAGATGGACTCAGTCCTTTTACAAAGCATACTAGATTCAACTTCAAATGCTTGAGACAAACCTACATTTCCAAGGCTTTTCTACATACGGACATTCAGGAAAACAAATTATTTCTAATTACAAAAAGACAATTTTGAAGAAGTTATGCTGCTTTAAAGCCTTAGGTGATTGCAGAGTTAGTGTTCATTTGATTCAGGATGCTTGATATGACACTAATCTGTATTGAAATGGCTTCAGCTGGATCCATCCATTTCTAGAGTTTATTCAAAGTAATTTTCCTCACTACATCCTATAAAGCTTGGAGCCACCTTTTTAGGTGGAAATCTTTCTGTCTCTGAAATCAGTGGATGGATGGGATGTTTCATGATGTTTCACCACTCCACTTTCTTTGCAGTGGCTGATCTGGAGTTAAATACACGTGGAATGGAACCAGGATGTACCTACTAAACACCTTCTGTGTTGCAGGTGGTTCAGGAAGTCCAGAAGAAAGGACTCTTAAGAAGACCAATAGATTTAATGTTAGCTGCATACCTCATTCTGGCCACGGGGTTTTGCATATTTAGAGGCATGGTAAGTTGAACATATTTTAATAATTTAAGCTAATTTTCAGTTTTAAACTTTTAAATTTAAGTCAGGATGAAAAAGCATGTATATTGTGCTCAGGGGAAATCCCGTAACATTTGGGTTCAAATAAGCTTGAGATATAAAGGATAAATTGTATATGATAACTATTGGAGTTTTGCTTCTCCATTTTCTGCTGAGTGCAGCATGTTTTTCAAAAAGAGGTGCACAATCACCAGAGTAAATAGCATCCCAAGAGGAAATCAACAAGATCTAAAACTGTTTTCATTGGTCTGTTTTTCCATTTATGGCCAAGAACATGGAGACAAAACAACTAAAGTAATTCTGTATTCATGTTTTTCTAAGCAGTAATGCATATTTAAAATTATATACAAAACCAACTTAGCTTACACTGCATGAGATAGAGGAGAACATTTCCACCTAAAAGGAAAAAAAGAATTATGCACCTGAACAACACACATTGTTTCTACTTACCAAGAGACAATTTTTAAAAATGGTTGCTCTCTAAGCATAGTTGATTGAATCAAAATTTCTGAGGGGAGGAAGCCGTACTGAAAATACTTTCAGGAGAAAATCCAGTAGTAGGTAAATCTATTCCCTTGTCAGCTCTAATGCATTTTCTCTCTTAAGCAGAATGAAACTTGTGTATCACGCAGTGAGCACAGCTCAAATGTTTAGGCATCTCAGATGACTGCCTGCTTGCTTGATTTGTAGATTTGATCCTTTCTAGAATAATTCAAGTAGGAGGTGATGATGAATACCCAGCAACATTTTTATTTACCTAGTGCAGATTGTCCTTTTGTAGTTGTGCTGCTCACATTCGTCTCTCAACTCCTGTTTCTCTTAAAACTTGCCTCTCAGAGCAAGTTTTTTTCTTCTAATTTGTCAAGATTGCTTTATTTCTTATAGACCACGTTACTTCAGAGCACCACTGATACAGGTTAAATCAGCTGGTTTACCTGTAATTTCACTGTGGAAAATGTTGGTCTCATGGTCTTACTTGGTTCTGCAGTCCCACTTCATTTCTCAGAGGAATTTTTTTTTCTTGTTGATTTTGAGACTGTGGTTATTTCCTTATATATTTCCTTCACCAAGCAGGAATTGCTTACTGGCCTTGCTTATACATGCAGAGATCAACTGAAGATCTCTGTGTAAGGTGCAGGAACCATAATTTTGTGCAAAAATTCATAGAACACAATCCATTATAGTCCACTCAGACCTGCTTCTTGGATGCCCATGTTGGAAAGGAACAGGGAGGAATATTGACTGTAAAGTTTTGCATTGCCCCCTCAGAGTGTCAGAATAAATGCACATGCAATCAAGCTGTGCAAAACTTACTGTTCAGCCCTGTGCCTCAGGCATTACTGATGCCACAGGGAGAGCTGCTCACATGCATTTCTAGCTCAATTTAGAGCAGAATTTTTTGTAGTAGTTTTAAGGCCTACCACGAAAAAGAACTATTTTTGCAATCTCTTTTCTTCCTATGGGAACGTAAAATCCAATAATCTCTCCTTTACTATTAAAAATTACTACCTTAAGTATTACCTGTCTCATGCATTTCTCTCCACTGCTACCTTGTCCCAGTGCAGCTCTTTTCTTGGACTATATCCATAGCTTGCTATCCTAAAACTAGGTGCTTATCCTGAAGTTTCCATTCTTAGAGCAATTTTCTATTGGAAAGTTCATTTGGTGGAATCAAAGGCTATTTACCAGAGCAAATCAATGGCAATTATACTTTTACAGCAGCACAGCCAACTGACTAAATTCTCTTCCAGTTAAAATGTTCAAAGCAGGCTGCCAGCATTTCCTCACAAACCCACAGAGCAGGAGCTGAGAGGAGGCTGCATTTCACCTTTAAACTGGTGATCACCTTTGCAAGCTCCAGGGTGGCTGTGCTGCAGACCATGAGTGCACCTCTAGGGCTGGTAACACGTGTCAGTTGGCTGGTTTCAGAACAAATTGATCACTGTAAGTTTTAAAACTCCTTCTCAGATTGCCCTGGACTGCCCTGCTGAACTCTGCCGGCTGTACATCCAGCTGCACGAGCCCTACATAAAGGATCCTGCTGCCTACCCCAAGCTTCAGGTAAAGCACTGACCATGGAGTGGGGTAAGCAGTGATCTGTAAACTGGTGCAAAGATGAAGCCATGACAAGATCAATATGGGAATTATCATTCATGGCAAGTTAAAGGGTATTTTCTAGTACCATTTGTAGCCATTGTAGGATACCAGCTCCTTGTTGTGATAAGATTAACTTAGGTTCAAATTGGTTACATGGTGCTACTCATCCTAGTTACTCAGGGTTCTTTTAACACAGCCCATGAAACAGATCTGCATGTTTTTTATGTTCATTTCCCTTCCTTAGAAAAGCAAGACTTTCAGTCTGGAATTATGGAGCAAGAAGGGGTGTAATAGGACTAGATTCCTTAAGCTCACATTGCACTTCCATCCCCAGTGACACCCTCTCAAAAAAGGGCAGTTCATACAAAAAGCATTGCAGATGAGGGAATGTTGTGCTTTAGCTCTGTAGCATTTGATGTTGACATCCCTTTGCAAGCCTGCCTGCTGCCTGGGGACAGGGCCCAAAGCAGTCAGGGGACACAGGGGTGAGGAAATGAGCAGAAACCCAGCGTCACTGCTGGATGAGTTCTTCCTGGGAAGGGAGGGGCATGGATGTGTCCCACAGCTCCCAAATGAGAGTGCAGTGTAGCCTGACAAAGGCTCCCTGTGCTGCATGGACAAGGAGTTGAGGCAGGCCATGCTTTCTGGGATGGCCTGAAGGTTGTAAGGGACAGAAATAGGTGTCCTGGATGAAGTGGATATGGATGGGGCAAGGAGACAACAGCCACCAATATCAGGAGAGACCTTAGGAAAGCTGGATCCAGTTAATAGTATCCAGGTGTGACAGAAAAGCCTGGGAAATCATTGCTGCCAGAAGTATGGTTTTGAGTAACCTCAACTTCTCAGTAAGCATCTGACTGATTTTTAGATGAATACCCCTCACACTGCAAAGCAACTAATATTTGTGTTTGAAACGCAGATGCTGGCATACATGTTCTACTCAGTGCCATACTATGTGATTGCTCTGTATGGCCTGCTGGTGCCTGGTTGTTCCTGGATGCCTGATTTGACCCTTATTCATGCTGGAGGACTAGCTCAGGTATTTCTTTGAAAAATGTTCACTTTTAATTACATAATAATAAGTAGAGACCTATGGAATCAATAAGGGGCCCAGAGCTTGATCTTCCCAGGTCTTGCAGGTTTTGTGCTGATGTAACCCAGATCACCTTTTGAATCTGTAAAAAACCCTTAATTTAAGAGAGTGAAGAATCAAATCTACTACTCTCCAATGACCAACATTCTTGCTTTAGCAGACTTCTCTCCTTCTACACAATGTTTTTATTGGGCTCATTTAAACCTTATTAAGCACCATGCACTCTTTAGCTGGGATCATGAAGGAAGCCCATCTTAAAGCTATGACAGTCAATCATAAAAAAACCCCAACAAAACCCAACCACAACACAACAGCACAATACATTGTTTCCACAATATGTGTTGGCCAAGTAGGTAGTTTGAAATATGTAAATGGAAAAAGTATCACCTTGTCACACAAAATGCAGTATCAGTGGATGAAGTTGAGAGAACTCAGGGAACCTCCTGGGCCACAAACACCCAGTTGTGTTTGTGTTGCCAAAGACAGACAGTGATCATATTTCTTCTACTCATTCTGTTCTGGTTCTCTTAAATAAACAACTGTAGTTAATTACTAAATGGGGCTGATGCTTAGGAGAAGACTGACCAAAACAAAACAATTAAACAGGAAACTAGTAAATGACTTGTGACAGACAGATGAGCATTAAACAGATGAGACACAGGGACAATTGGTTTGTTCTGTACATAGGAAATGAAATGTGTGTCCTCAGAACATCCAGACAATGCAGAAAATAAGCACGATAATCCTGCCACAAAAGTGACAACATAGGGACACAGCAATAATTGTAATTCAAATACCACTATGAGACAAACACAAACCAACACTTGGTTCCTCAGGTCTTAGATAATTATGGATAAAAACTACAATCCACTTTAACTGCCCAGTAAGAAGGGTAAAATGACATTTTCTATCTGGGAGCAGTTACCACAGAGAATAGGACTTCTTTTTTCTTCTCTATGAGTTTATAGAGAATCTTGAACTATCATGATGTTTAGTCATGTGATATTAAAACAGACTCTGGAAAACATTCATGAGGAAGTTTAGATGCTCAAAAGGTTTCATAAATACTGTATGACTGAGATCATAAATCTAATGAAAAAAACCAAAAACAAACAAACAAACCACCCCAACCTCCCTCCCCCCAAAAAAAACCCCAAAAAACCCAAGCTAGCTAAGTAGGCAAGGCTGTGTTGGGAACTTTCCTCTACTGACAGATTTCTCAGGTTCCATAAATTGCCCAGACAATCAGGAAAAAAAAAACCAAAAAACCACTCCTTCAAAGATTTTTTAACAGAAGACAAAGTAAATCAGAAGTCAGTGTGTGCTGACTATCACAACCTTGCAAACTTACCAGAAAGCTCAGCCTCCCAGTCTGGAGGTGATTTTTTTGTTAGGTTTTTTTTTTTTTCCCTTTTATATGTTTCCTGTAACAAATAATCACTTTTTTTTTTTTTTTAACAGCCCTTTATACTTTTTAGATGTGTGAATGCTACACTTAGTTGCTGAAGTCTAAAACCCTTCTGCTGTTCTTTGTGGCTTGGCCTCAGGATATCCATTTATAAATTAGACTAACACCCAAAATTTCCCATTTCACTATTTAAAGCTCATCCTGGCACCAGGAAATACTGTGGGCTGGCAGAAACTGATTAAGAGTTGCTGTGCACTCTTCATATTTTATCTTGCTTCAAAAAACAGTTCTTGACATTTGGGAGGGTACTTTTTTGTCATTTTTACTTTAATGCACTGCAAGATGAACCTCAGTCATCCTACAACTGAAGATGATTTAATTGATTTGACTTGGTAAACTGTGAACAAGCTGGGATGCAAAATGCACGTGAGAAAGAATTGAGGATTCTTTCTAGATTATTTGGGTGTTTCGTCATTTTGAGGCAAATAACACATTTACAGGTTTTTCTACTGTTATCTTAAGTTAAAACACTTGTTTAATTGATAATTAAAACATATGTAGTTACCAAAACACATTTTGCTTCCTCTCACACACAAAGGTCCAATAAAGGTAAGTATCCCATGGTAGAAGCAGTGGGCACTGCTCCCTGGGAATGAACACTGCTCCTACAGATGGGAAACATGGAGATTTTAATTATTTTTATTTCTATCATTATGATGTACTTTTTACAAAAACAAGTCACAAAATACCATGTGATGCATCTAAACTAAGAACCTCCAAAGTGCCTACTAGCCTTTCACACAGACACACATTTACTGATTTTCAGAATTACAAATAACTCTCAGCTTGAATGACTCCATTACTAACATTCAGACTCCAAAACCAGTTGTGACCCAATAATTACTAGACCTTCTGAAGCTTCAGGAGGAGCTCTTTGAATTTCATATGAGTGAAGTACCAGGAGTTTTGATTATACAAAAGGGTCATAACAGCCTCTGAACTTAATGCAATTGGCATTTCCCTATGTGAGTGAGCCACGTGAGAAGGGATGAAGAGCCACAGCCTTGCTAGCCAAAATCATTCTGTCTCACCAACTCTCTGCAGCCCATTTCTCTGTTTTCTCAAACGTAGAAAGTTTACCTCCACTCCCTCATAGTGTTTTTCATAATCCTGCCATTTTTGGTGGCTACTTTCTGCAGTGCTTCTTGTCTACCAGAGACCCTAAACCCAAGGAATGTATTTTTCTATGTTACTCCCCCTCTATTTGATGGCTTTGTTCAGCTTATGAGACCAGGTCCAAACCCTTCCAAGTTACAGTCTTTGCTGATTTTAGTCAGTCTTAGAAGGCACAGAGTGAAGAAGGACTCCTAACCTTTTTCTGGGTCATTCTCTGTCCTTAGCTGCAGGGTAAAAAATACTTGAAATATTGCCTATGATTAGGCAACAAGGCAAAAAAATATTGTCCCAAGTCCAAATGCAGACTGCTTTGCACAGACAAGCAGGTCAGTGAGAAGCAGGCAGACACAGACTGCAGGTGCCAAGCTGGGCAGTGCCACATCCAGCACCAGCAGCTTCCAACTGCTGCGGGAATGTCCCAGGAGCAGCGTGGCCAAGGCTTCAGGGTAACAAAGGCTGGATGTCAGGCATGTAAGGCTACCTTAGAAGGTCACCTGCAGCATCTCATCTGGTTGATTTCTCAGCCAAGGCTCAGGCGTTTTGTTGGAGCTTCAAAATTCTCCACTTGGAGAGGGGGTCAGTAACAGAAAGCACCGAGGAATGGCTTATTTGCTGAGAGACCCGATGACGGCGAGGTAACACAACAGACTCAAGGTTTCTCTCCCTGAGCAGCAGCCTACTGCACACAGGCACAGGGCTCTGCAGGGACTGACAGCTCAGAGTTAGGGGTTTGGTGCCAGCCTGCCTGGTCCTTGAAGGAAGAGCAGGACTGGGCTACTGGTGAGTAAGGGATCTGCTTTTAACACATACGCCCTGCTCCAAGTAAGAAAAAAAAAAATAAAAAGAGGGGAAAGAAAGAAAGAAAAAAACCCCAAAGAAGTAGCAGCAGAGAACAGTCATGGAAGAGAAACACAGGAGATTAAAGACATAACACAATTTTTACAAAGGCAAATCAAATAAATTAAAAAAAAAAAAAAGACTTTACAGACCTAAATATCCTTGTCAGTAATGGAAGCAGCAGCCATGTGTTACAGTGCAAAACAAGTCTAACAAACAATAACTTCATTATAGGGTGCATCATTAACTACTAAAAATCTTTGTAGGCTACAGACAGGACATCATGCTACTGCTTTTTGGTTTTACAACAATTAATGCTCACTAATGTGCCACAACTCCTGTAAGAGACAAGACCACACAGTAAGGCTTAGATACTCAGGCATCTTGGAGGCTCTGGGAGTTCTGAGTCTCTCAGAAGCATCCCCTTACAGCTCCTTCTGACAAGGTTTACTATGAATTATGAGAAATTTATTATCAACTTGCTCTGATGCACAGCCAGCCACTCTCACAAACAGGCAGGCCTCACAATCCTTCACAGAGAAGTAGCAGCTTTGCAGCTTGTTCACCCCAGACAAAGCTCTAGAATCCAACCCAGAGGCTCTCAGTGTCTGGAGGAACATCAGACAGCCCAAACCTCCTGCCTGCAGCCTGCTGGTGGCTGTCTGTCCCTCTGTCTGGGAGCTGCTGCCCTGTGCTGCGAGGGCTTTGCTGCTGAGCTGCTCTGGCTGCCTGGGCTGAGAAGGCTCCACACCAGGAGAGGCAGCAGGGATTTGAGCAAGCCCACCCAGGTGCCAAAGGCAGGGGCTGCCCCAGGCAGGTGAGAACTAACGGGCTGCAAGAGGAGAGTGAATTACCAGACCAGTATAAAAAGGCTGCTGACAGTGTGCCCCTGAACATCTGTTTGCTGTGCAATAGCTATTTACAGAAACATGCTAAGTGGCACTCTGCTGAAGTGTGTTTGTATTTGATTTCGTTGATTACTTTGTTTCCTGGCTCAGGTTTGCTCAATGAGCTCTCCCAATTCAGTTGAGGTGGTTGGAATCACCTGAAAACCAATTTCCATTTCTGTTTTGATGGATAGTCTCAGCCTAACCTTTTGCTAGGGTGGTGTATTGAAACACCTGCACTTTACTTCCCTTCTACTTTGCTGTGACCAGAACCATGTTCTTCATGAGGCCAAAATGACTCCTGCTGAAGCCAGAACAGAGGATGTGATTTGGCCATAGTGTACTCCTCTGTGTTCCTAAAATCCTGGTGTCTCAGTGCTCTCCTTATGATCAAATTGATGTTTATCTTCTCAGATCTCCTCCATTGCTAACTAACTAAATAGTAATAAAAAAATTGGACACACAATAGTTAATGTGAATGAGCTGTGGCTTGAAATAGCAGGTAACAGATGGAAACAAAAGACACCAACTATCCTGACACTTCTATCTTTAAATGTTTGTTTATGCTAAAAATATGCTTCAGGCCAGCAAGCTTGTCTGTGCCTATAACCTTCATTGTATGCTCAGTCTATACTTCAGAACGGCTCCAGCTTGAAACCCAAACATTGCAGACATTTTCTGAAATCAGCAGGAGTTCTGGGATCAGAATCTGGAGCTATCTGGGTTTAAGATGAAAACATCCAAACCCAAAGCAGAACTAACATAGGTTCCAAGACTTTCCTTTCTAACTTTACTCAGAGTGAGTGTCTGGCTGCTCCCACTGATGCCTAACTCCCAACAACCCTCCCAGGCAGGTGGGTGAGAGCCCTCCCCATGACTGGGCTCTGCAGGGATGTGGCCACTTTTCTGGGGAAGGATCATGAAGTCTCTAGCACAGATTATGATCCAGAAAGCTAGGGTGGAATCCTGTACCTGATGAAATGATCAATGCCACCATGTGGCATAAAACAAACCTCTTTACCATGCCACTGATGGTTCCAGTTCCTCATACACCGATACATTAATGATTTTAGTTTACACTGTATTTTTGTATCACTGTGCAAAAGTATGATGGATAATTCTGAAATAAGAATAAGGGCTGGCTTGGAAAATGTCACTGGAGATGCAGACTTGCATGCAGATTATGCCATCTTTCCAAAAATATACATCAACTTTACCTTTTTTTAATATATGTGTTATATACACACCACAGGCTCAATTTTCCCATATTGGTGCTTCTCTTCATGCTCGAACTCCTTACATCTACAGAGTCCCTGAAGAAGCAAAAGAATTTTTCCTGATACTGAACATAATGTATGGGATTCTTCCCCAGCTGTTCGCTTACAGGTGTGTCAACAAGCCAGAGTTCTTTATGAAACCAAAACAAGAAGAAAAAACAGAATAGCAGAACTGTGTTCCAGCTCCTGTCCTTGGCTATGTATATAACTGGGTTGGGATGTAACTGAACTGCTCAAATGGAGCCCAAATGAAGCGTGTAAGATGTGTAAAATTGCACAACTGTGTAGTCACACGGCCTGCTTTGTTTATCCTACTGAAAAGGGGAAAATAAAGACGACTGCCTTTAGCACCACTTCTCAACATTGTGACTTTGCGCGGCAGTGGATTGCCAGTTCCCACAGCTATTTTTAAGTAAGCTGCTTTGACAGTTTTAGAAATACTGCATGAAGTTAAATAATAATAATGATGTCAGTGTTTAGCCTCCGCACGCTGAAGAATAGCAGTGCCAGCAGTCCCTGCACAGAGCTACTGCACAACATGAAGGTCACCATTGTGAAGCATGAAAAATTAACATACATAACTCTGTCACATGCACATGTTTTATTTGTCAAAAAAAGTATGTCTTGTGGGGTCAAACTGGTTAAAAATCCCAAGAAATCTTTTAAGAAGCAATCAGCTCTTATGGTAGGACTCCATATATGATAAGCAAATCATATAGTTTTGTTAATTCTCTTCAAGATTCACTTCTGCAAGGACTGCTCACCTGCATGGAGCTGAGCAGGTGCTCACCAGCACTTGTGGGCTGGGCACAGAGGGCTCAGGCTGCTCGTGCCTTTCCAGAGAGGAGGGGTTTTGGTTTTGGCTGTGTCCCTGCAGCTACTCTTGCTAATGCTGCTGGCTCAGAAACAAGCAGCAGCAAACACAGCGACCTTGCTTTGGGCAGTTTATGTTTCTATTTGCAATTACAGCTATTTCTATGCCTTCTATGTGTATTTATATTAAAAGCAGTACACCTAGTGCCTTTCTCACAGATGAAACTAGCTGATACATTTTAACTGGAAACACTTTATTTGGGTATGTTGACTTCTTGTTGTTTTGATTGAAAGAATTTTATTTTTAAGCCTAATCAGTAACAAGGAAGAAGTTCACATGCCTGTGTGTTGCACCCTGCACGAGGGGACCTTCAGAGCACTGAGAAATTCAGGCTGTGACTCTCTCCTGCTGAACACTGCCGTGCAGTTCCCAGCAGCAGTCAGAGGAGAGGCTCCAGGTTTTACACCTCCAGCCAAAGGGGCAGGTTGAAAAAACCCACAGCACACCTCAGGCAGTGCTTGTTGGCACTCAGCATCCCTGGTGCAGCTCCAGGCTTTGGGACAGCTCCATCCCAGTGCCTCTTCCCAGGGAAACAAACCCAGCACTGCTGGGCTGTCACAGGATGTGCTGGCTCACAGACAGGTGTTTGAGCCTCTGATGTTGCTTCTGATGTCTTTAAAGAAACTTTGAATACATTCAAGGTGAATTTAATGACCTCCTGTTATCCAGAAAAGGCAAAGTACAGAAAAAAATAAAGATCTCACCTGCACTTGTATCTATTATGGTCAACTCATGTTAACAGAATGTTTTGCTTTAATACTTGACTTACATTAATACCTCACATTATTACACGTATGAAGCCAAATATGACGCTAACTTAGTTGCTTACAACCTCAAACCTTACTCCCAATACACATTCCAATAAATTTATTCTGTAAAAACAATACATTTTTTTTGTTTCCTTTTTGTTTTGTTTTGGTGGTTTTTTTTTTTCTTTTGTTTTTTTTTTTTTTTTTTTTTTTTTTTTAGTTTTTTACAGTAAACTCATCAACTACAAACCTTGAATACGCAAAAGATGTTCCAAGGACAAGCATAACAAGGATTGATAAAACCAGACTAAATATGTTTTCACAATAAAAGCTGGCATAAAAATAAATAAAAATCTCTATTATCACAATAGCAACAATAATGTACACAGAGTAATGGATTTGGAATGCTTACTTACTAGTCTAGTTCTATTTCCAAAAGGAAAAAAAAAAAAGCCAGAATGACAGCATCCTTTTTTAAGCCTTTCGTTATTTGAAATTGATGTTTTGTTTTGGTTTCCCATAGGGCTGTATATCACAGTAAGCTTAAAAATGGAAAGCATCCAAATGAATGATTTCAAATTCTGTTGGCATTGGAAAAATCCTTGTATTAATCTAAAGAAACACAAAAAGACTTTCACTAACTCCACATATAGGAACTAAGTCAGATAGTGTACATTACATCATGGTTTGGAGAAGTATTAAGAGTATAACTAGCTAGGTACTTCTAATAAGGAAAGGTATTTTATTACATTATTGAACTTGGCGGTGATTTCAACTGAAGAAGAATTTTTCTTTTATGTTGTAAACTGATCAAAATCCAAGAGAGAATGGATATAGGAAAATTCAAAATTATGTTTGTATGTAGAAGATTATTGTAGCATTGTATGAAGGGGACTCATTTCTAAGATTTAGTTGTGTTTAAAAAATGTTGATTTAGAATGATATAATTTGGAGTTATGCCTTTTCTGTCTAGAAAAGGAATCTAAAACATGTTCAAGTATGCGATATCTTCATAAACCTCAGCCACTGGAAAAGGGCAACTTCATGCAACCAAATAATATGAAAATCAAAAAGGAACCCTTAGAAAAAAGGGTAAAAATGTCATTTCTGCAAACACAACAGATAGGAATGTGAATAATGTGCATACAAACTGGGATGCTGTTGATGGTACTAATGAACAGATGTGGTGACTCATATCAAATCCAAGAATATTAGACAACCAAACATGTAACCTTCTTGTGTTTTTCCCTTAATATTCAGCAGTCATTATGTTGGTTAAGTCTGAAAGAGAAAGAGAAAAAAGTCACATTTAATGTAAGAATTAACAACCTGCAACAAACTTGGTGTAATTGATGTTCTATTTCCACACTTCAAAGTCACAGGTACAAGTAATCACAGGTACAAGTAACCACCTGGTCTGTTCAAACAATTTTTTTTTTCTAGAGGAAACTTCTTTGTTACATCAACAAAACATATCACTAAAAAATAGTAATGAGCACAGTTTTAAACTAAACTTTTAGGGCTGTATTCAATAAGCAGCTCCAGTGATGTATGTGAGTGGGTTTTCCCCCAATCACTCCATTACAAACCCTGTAGCTCACTTCAGGCACAATCAAATTTTGGTTTTTTTCCACTGCACTAAATCACTGATACACTTCATGCAGGAGCTCAGGTACTGCTGCACTCCTGAGTGTCCAGCCACAAGAACACCCTCTTGTTCAAATACACGAGCACTTAGCAAGCATGAGCAAAGATAAACATTTTCATCACTAAGAGATCCAAGTGCTGCTTCTGAAAAGGAAACAGTTTGGCTCCAGTTCACTGTAAGGTGATGACAGAAAAAGAAGGAACTCCCACTTCCACAGCTGAGTCAAGGTCAGCTCTTGCTTTCCCTGACATTAGTGGGATCCGGATCACTGTCTTTACATGATCACGGCAAATACCTACAAGTGTCAGCTTCCTCAAGTTGAGCAGAGATGGCAAAATTCACCTGACAGCCCTGGGACATGTTACCTTAGGCAGCAACATGACAGCATGCAGCACACCGTGACCTCCCACCTCTGGCCAAGGCACCCCTTGTCCTACAGCACTACAGAATCTTCCCTGTGCAGCTCTCTCCGAGGACAAGTGGTTGTGAACAGTAAAAATGGAAATCTGTGCTTTCCGTGTGGGAGGTCCTGCTACATCCTGACTAAGGACACACAATCAGGGTTATTAGCAAGTGCTCAGGCATGCAGTGAGAGTTTACAGGCACTACCAGAGCCCTGACACCCCCAAAAGGTGTGTAGCCATGTGCTGCCCATCCAGCACACCACACTCCGGAGGCCTCTCTCCTGTTTCAGAGTCAGTGAGCTCATACTTAGAGATGCTTTGGAAAGTTCTCTGTTGTTGCTTTCCTTTCAGACTCAGACACCCATTAAATCAACTACATGTGATCAGTCAATCAGACTCTGCTTTCTGCTAAGGTTCCCATTGGCAGCTGCTGCCCAGCACTGACAGGTAGGATGGGGGTAACACAGGTGGTTCCTATGCTGTAAGTCTCAGATCCAGTACAGAAAGATGTCTTTTTGGAGTACGAAACATCTGCAGTTATTAACCACAATTCCCTTCTGGGCTATGTCCAGAAGATTGTGTAGGAGCAATTGTGTAGGGTGCTGCGAACATCACTACTTCCCCTCCACACTGTCTCACAGATACAGCTCTTGGGCCACACTGTGGCATGGGAGCGACAACAAAGACACAGATTGCAAGTCATCCTCTGGGGTTTTCACAGTTTCCAGAGCCACGTTCCATCACGGCACACATTCTGCCTCCTGGGTGCACTGCCAGGCGCCCCAAAAGTCAGCAGGTGCCTTGTCCCCAGAGGCAGAGAGCCCCAGGGGCAGTGTGGCAGCTCAGGCCTGGCTCCCAGCCGTGCCCTGCAGCTCCCAGAGCCGCTGCTCGGGGCTGCGGCAGAGCTGAGCACAGCCCCTGTCGCCATGGTTTCACGTCTCTTCAGAAACACATCAACTCTCAAACATCTTTGTTTGAACAAGTCTCTCAGCTTCACTGTAAGCTGCGGTATGACGTGTGCCATGCTGCCCAGCACTGCTGCACACAAAGGCAAGAGCACAGGATCGGAGTGATTCGAGTGCAAACGCAGAGAAAACAGAGCGGGGAATAAAACTAAATCCACAAACTGCTGTCTGTTTTTCTGGCACTGAAAATTTCTTCCTTAACAATGTCTGGCAACTAATTCAGCCATCCTGTACTTTAAAACTGCATGGGCAGAAGGATAATTGTTTACTTGCTCTGTACAATAGTTGTTATTCCATGTTGGTTTGAGGTCAAAGTGGTTACAGCATTCGATATACACAGAGATGCAAATATTTAATCTGTACTGGCTGCTTGAATCTCAACTTGCATTCAGACATTTATGTTTTACTCTGAGTTACATCCCATGTCCTTAGCCAGCAGTGCTGTTATCCTGAGCTACTAGAAGGCAGCAGACAACACAACTCTTTACACCATATACTATATCACTCTTTGATTTTTACATGAACATTTTTACTGTGCAATAATTAGACACATTCTTACAAATGTTATCTTTTGCTTTGCAGGGTAGATTTTAGCATTCCTCAAATTGCAGGAAAAGAAAATCAGACAGGAAAACAAATTCGGTTTTCATAATTTGTACAAAATGCTTTTACATTGAACCAAGCCCTAGATGCTATGCTTTAAATGCTGATAACCCCCTAAACCTGTTATGCAGCCTGACCAATGTTATTCTTGATAAGTAATGAAGAGCAAAGGAATCAAACATCTCAAAACCACATCAAAAGGACAAAGTGAATCTGTGTTTGGTCATTACACTTGTGCTGCACAGCAGTAACTGGGATTGTTGCTACCCCACAAGAACACCACAACAAGAAAGCCTGGACACAGGCTGTTTTAAATATGTTCTCCCAAATGCAATGGTGTCAGATGGCAATAATTTTGGACAAGATTTTGATCCCCTTATTCATGCTGGCAGTTGCCTCCACAAATAGATCCACTGACTCAGTTGTAACTGATTGTCAGTGTGAGTAAAAGGATCACAGCCCTTTTCTCCATTTTAATATTCAGGTTGTACCAGGAGCAAGAAACTGTATTTCTTTTCCAGCAAATTTATTCTTCTCTGAAGACAATAAAATCATTCACCTCCTCCACCTGTACATCAAATGCCTCCTTTACCAACACACTGCCCAGACTGTCACTAAAGTAGTGAATACCAAAATGAAAACTTGCCACACACCCTGAGTGCTGACCCTGACCTTCAAACACTCTCTAAGAAGGTCAGAACTACAGCCAGCTTTCGAACATGAGTACGTGGCCATCCAGAAAGTAAAAGTATAAAGCAGTTTAGGTGTTCAGTTACAAAGATTCAGAGTTACACCAGCCAAGAACTAAAGACACAAGTCACCACAGATTTAAATGAGGAATGTAAATCTGCTGCCATGAATTAACTGATTTATGAGCTAATTTAATACCATGAAAGTAAACAACATAGAGCCATAAATACCTTTCCAGCACAAAATTCTCTTTAAGTGGTATTCTGAGAAAGCCAAAACAATTTAGTATTTAACAGCAGAGAACAGTTCTGGGGAGATTCTGTGACTCAAGATTTGAGCAAACTATGGGATGGGCTGTCTTAGCTAATACACTATTAGTTAATTAATACTGGATGATAAATCCCTGAAGCTCGGGCTCTGCATCTTTCTGGGGAAGCAATCAGACAAAGAACAGCAGTTAGGGAAAGAGCAGGTAGTGAAAAACAGGTAGTGACAGGACACAGCTACCAACTATGGTTGGGACTGAAGAAATGTCTCTTTCTTGAGAGTGCCTGTAGGACTCAGGAATAGCTCAGGAACTAAGGGATGGAGATAAAAAAGGAAAGCACCTTTGTCTACTCAAGGGATTAAAAAGAAAATCACAAGCTGAGCCCTTGAACAATATGAAATTGACTGAAAAAATATAACAGTGCTGAAAGTACTTTTATTTGCTCTGGGTTTGAGTCTTCAGGAAGCCATCACTTCGGGTTTTCAAGCTTACCTCTACCACCTGGAGGTTAGAATTTTCATTAAAAAATACAGGCGAAGGTGCTCCTGCAATCATTTGACTTTGGTTGTTAGCCCTTCAAGAAGATCCCTAAATGCTGAGGGTGTAATTAAAAAGCAGGATTCCATCTGATCTGAGGAGATGTGTCTTCAGCCTACAGTCCAAGCATTATAAAAGGTAATTACTACCTCATTATTAGTAGTATTATTAAGAGAAAAGCTTGTCTCCTCGAGGCAGCTCCTGCACACTGGGAGGCCCGGGAGGTGCGGAGCAGGGGCCAGAGGCACTCAGCCCATGGGGACCACCTTGGGTGGGATGGCCAAGCCACACGTGCCTGCCAGAGGTGGCTCAGCCTCCATCAGCAGGCAGCTCAAAGCAGCCGGTCACAGTGGCAAAACCATGGGAATGAAAACACCTCTGTCCCTGAGATCAGGGCCCCAAACCCTTGTTTTGGTTGTCTGTGCCTTCAGGGTATCTTTCTACACCAGATTTTGAGCAGCCCCGGTTTGTGCCCCGTGCCCTTTCCAGAGGGTCCTGGCGCCATCTCAGGGCCACACCAATGTCCTGGCGTGGCCAATTTGGGGACAGTGGTGGGCTCTGCACACTGCAGGGGAGGAAGCCCATCCTCTTCACACTGCCTGCTGCTGGCCCAGGGCTCTTCTCACGAGCTAAGTGATCCCAAAGAGACCATTATCTCATCTATGGTGGTGTCTTTTGGCAGGTTGAGACATTCTTCTGAATTCATGTGTGTGAACAGAAGGATCAGATCCCAGCCCTGCAGGATCACATTGGTCTTTTTCAACCTTCCTTTCTATAGCAGAGAAGTCCAGGAGTGTGGGCTGGAGGAGCTCAACCCCTGCAGCAGAGCCTTAGTCTGGGTGTCCTGCAGGACAGCTGGCCCTGCGCCCCAGCACCAATCTGGACACGCTGTGGGACTGGCTGTTTAACACCAACTGGAAAAGAACCTGCTACTCTTCCCCCAGCTACCCTGTCTTCTAAAACGACACTTGGTCTGGCTTTGAGGAGCAGCAGGAGATGGAGTGTCCCCTCCTGGTCCTCGAGGAGAATTGCACTACTGACAAAACCTCAATGAAACGCTGAAGGGTAAGACTGTTAACAGTATTTCAGTATTTCAGCACAGAGGCTAAAATATATAATTGTATATTGTATTGTAATCCTAAAAATCCTAAAATATATATATTGTAATCCTAAAAATGCTAAGAAGCACCACGATGTTGTAGCATGCTGGACTCTACCTTCCAAGCATGTCACAAGCATGTCACAAGCATGTCAGATGCAGAAGAGCGAGCCATGTGAATGTCGACAGCCACAAAGCCAACATCCTGTGTGACGTTTTAACCACTTAATCTGTGACTGACCTAACTCAGTAAGCATTTTGTCCCTACATGGAAAATGTGCCAGAAGTTCACAGACATATCCCCTGTCCCTGCCAAAAACACGGGAAACACTGCAGGCCCTGCTGAACCTCCTGCTACCTCAGATGCATCTTACAAACAGTTTTCTCACTCCAATACCTGTTTGAAGACACGGATGTGTCACAGGGTTCCCTAGGCAGAATGTGGGCCACGCTCATTGGCCTCTGGCACTCTGTAGGTGACAGGCTGGGAGGGCACAGCTGGGCACAGCTCTTCTTGCATCAGCCTCTGGCTCAAGCCAGCAGCTTGTTCAGCGTGAATGGGAGACACTCAGGGCACATTTTCCTTGTGACCACGCGGGCCACCTATCAAAGCCTTTATAAAGCAGAGTCACAAAACAACTACACTGCCCTGCAGAGAGACACAGGGGAAGGAAGCTCTGGGAGGAGGTTTTTAGCAGGAGACAACAGCAGCTCCCCAGAGGTTGTGTTTTGTGAGAAAGGGCTGTGGCTGAGCATGCAGCTGGGTGCTAAGGCACCTCAGCAGTGTCAGATGAGAGGCTGTGCTGGCTGGCCTCCCCTCACACCTGGGGATTCGTGTCACTCAGCTCCTGCCACAGCCCAGCCCGGCTGCTGCCCACGTGGCAGAGCCCTGGCATGGGAGCTGCACAAGGACTGGTTCTGAGCTGGAGCTACACGTGCTGGAGCAGAGAGGCTTGTGCTGCTCCAAAGGCTCAGGAATAGCAGGGGTTGTTAAAGGTGGCTGAGTAACCAGTTGCCAGGCTAATCCCCTGCACAGCAGCCTTCCCATCTTGTTGTTGTGGTCACAATGAAGTAATCTTGATATGAACACACAACTGGCACAAACACAGAAGGAGATTGTATGAAGCAGACTGTATATCCTGTCCTTGGAAGGTCATAGCTCAGGGCAGCATCTGCCCTGGAACCTGCAGTGTGCAGAGTGTGTAATGTGCTCATGAGCTCTCATGAACTCTGAAGAAGACCCTGGGACCACACAAATTGAACAAGTGTGAAAGGGTAAGCAGGCTCCCCCTGTTAGTGAGCCAACATGCATTATGCAAACAGTCTGTCTCTGCTCTCACATCAATTTTGCATCATTCCAGCTCATGGTTTTCAGTAGCTCCTCTCAGCTGACATCTAAGCAAGTGTCAGAACAAAAAAAATGCTCTTTTTCAGTCATTTCTCTAGAGCAAAATTTGTACCATGTCCATGTTTCTGTTCTAGACACATTCTGAGCACTGAAATGTAACCCAAGAAGGTGGCATGTGGTACACACAGGTCACCCCTGGCTCCAAAGCCCCCCGGGAGCAAACTACATGGGAAATGAATGACAGGAAGAGAAGATTACCCCTTCACTGGTTTTCTGCAAATCTGAAGAAGTGTTTCTTGTGTCATTGCCTGCGTCCCCAGCATCAGAGCTGCTCTTATTTTCTTCCTCTTTGCAGTCCTTATCATCTTCATCTCCAGGAGATTTCCGTGACTGCTTGGAGGATTTCTAAAATGATTAACAACAAAGTTAAAATTAAAACCTAAGCTTCAGCCATAGAAAGACACTTCTGAAATGTATATGGAATTCTGTCTGATCATGCATTTCTCTGTTCAAGGTGAATATTGGGAAGGGTATGTGGGGTGAAAAGCATTTTTCAGGGGAAGCAGCTGGAGTTACTGCCACCAATGAAGGCAATTTCTGTGGATTTCTGTGTTCAGCACAGGTTGGCAGCTCAATTGACTGAAAGACAGACACAGTAATAGGAGCTGGGTATTAGTGTTGGGTCACCTGTAGGTTTTGTTAGTTAATGAAACAGATGGTGCCAGCTTGACAAAAGTTTTGATTAAACACAGAGATGTAAAATGAGAATAACATTAGCAGTGCTGCTTTCCATACTTTTTTTTTAGTGCTGTCAGCTTTAATATATTAACATTAGAGCCATGTGGAACCAATACATCTTTTCTGTTCCCTTTATGTTATGCAATTCTAAAGTACAAAAGGATAAATTGTGGCATTAAGCCACCATTTTCATAATCCTCTGTTTGCACAGTCTTCTGGAAAGAAGATGGTAGTCCAGACCTGAATTTCTAATGTAAAACACACAAAACGGGTGAAAATACATTTTGTTTGGTAAATCAACCACAAAAATTCACACTCTCCCCCAAACTGTGCCTGGATCAGATTGTTTCCTTGCTTCTTCTCCTTTCAATTAGTTTTCACTTTCAGAGAAGAATAACATGATTGTGAGTAAATTTACTCTGCCACACTTTTCACAGTTTTTCAGGTGAAGAGCAGCCCTGGAGGCACATGCAGAACCAGAAGAAGTGACCATAATGTTGCTCCCCTTCACCCAGCTGACAAGTGAGAACCCAAAGGTGTCACTCCTCAGGGGATTATGTTCACCAGCCACTGTGAGACAGACATATTCATTACTCTTAACTTCCTGATCTACACTGTTACTTAAGACATTAACAGGGCTGGTAGGTACTACAGTGCAGCTCTTACATCTACAAATTGAGCATCCTAGTCCCTGCTTAATGAATTAGCTCTTCCTCCTTCCCATTCTGTGTCCTGGAATGAAGTATTTTACACTCAGCTACAAGAGGAGCAGCTGAGCACATCTGACCCTACAAGATCTTTCTGGGAGATGGGAGAGGGAAGCTTCAATTCTCCTGGACAGGAACCAAACCTGAATCCATGACTCTCAGGAGGCCCACTCCTAAGGCTTTTTTCCCTCTTCTTGGGGAGACACCTATCTGAGATGATCAAACCTATTACTCCAATTTTTGCATGAATTTTCTTTCCAGCCCTTCTAATCTCCTCCCCACAGTTTCACCTTCTTCTCAGTGTGTGAGCTGTTCTCTGTAGAACAGGGCAGAGTATCTCAGCTGGTGTCTCACCAAAGCTGTCTACAGAGCAAGAGCACTTCCCTTTGCCTGTTTGAACACCACAGTTATGGTATCAGAATCAAAATGCTAAAGGAGGAAGAAGAAATTTCCACGAAGTGAACAGTATTCCAATTATAAATGTCCATGGGTAACAACAGGAAAAGTCAGAAGATCACCTTTGAAGTGTAGGATTTTTTCCGTTTTGAGCCGGCTTTTTCATTCTTTCTTTTTCCTTTTCCATCCTCTTCTACCCGATCACCTTCCTCCTCACTGCTGGCATCTGCTGTATTTCCTCCTTCTCCTTCAGTTTCTGATGAGCTCTGTTGCTGAATTGCCTTTAAAATAACAACAATAATAACATAAACAATAAAAATATCACTAATACCTATTACTTGATTTTTGTTTTGCATTGAAGATAAAAATAGTGGAAATGGACACCTCACACTTCAATTGCTGTAGTTAGGAAGAGCTCAGGTTATTTTTGCAATTATCAGGAAAAAGGGCTGCAAAGGCAATTTTCTCAGTCACCATTTGAACTCAGTTATCAGATGCAGATTCTGGGATAGCATGTTCTGAAGGGTTTACACAGAAACAGAAGATCTGATAACAAAAATGTGTTTGCTGGAGGAGAACTAAGGGCTGCTCAGTGGAGAGACCTGGCATGTTTTACTTTGGGAAAAACTACTGAAACTTTTAGACTTTGGCTGCAATAGGAGAGACTGTTTTTGTGAGAGAAGATGGCTGTTGCTCTCTTCTCAAGGGGGAAGACCTCTGTTTTTTGGAAAAGCAAACCCTGACCAGCAGGCTGAGCACTCTTTGACATCCCATCTCCCACAGACCATTCGCTGGACTTTTTTAAAATCCCAAAGTGTATGCAAAACATATGTAGGGCTGAAAATATGAAACAGGAACTGAGAGAGGCAGCAGCTTTTCTGCAGGTGGTCTGTATCTCTGGCTTGTAGGGTTTTGTGAGAATAATGTAATAGGTGTTTGTCTTCTTTTGGAGGTGATTCCTGCCTTCAAAGGACCACATTTTTTTAATGAGAAAAGCTCTTTGTTTTATACAGCCCACCAACTACTCTTCTCCCCCTCCAGCTTCACTGACTTTCTGCTCTGGACACCCAACAGGGAGAGCTGTTGTACAGCAGCAACTGTCTCCTAACAGCAGCTTTACCCTCCACCTCCTCATTCCTCTTAGCTTTGGCACTGTGTGTTATACATTACCAATGTAAAAATCAAAAGTGCAATGACCTTAAGGTCTGTGTAAAATACACAGAGCCTGATATAAAAATAAACATCAGAAAGAAGAAGTCAGAAATTATTCATGTTTGTACAGGAGTAAATAAAACCATCCGTTTTTAATTTAACTAAATGTGTTGCAGAATTTTCCACTTCACCACCCCAGAATATCATAGAAAGCAAAAGGCTCTGCAGTATGATTAAAGTTTCATTTGTCACAGAGTGTGAGACCACAGTTGTCTTTACATTACACAATTACCAGAGCTGTGAAACTTTCTTGCTCCATCAAAACCAGAACCTTACACATCACTCTCAAAATGCTCACTTTGACAAGCAGTAAAAGAATAAAACAAGAAAGGTAAAGAGGAATAGGTGTGAAAGTCATTTACCTGATATCCAGTAAACTTTACTCCAGGGTTGTTTTCTATTTCCCACAGGCCTTCATTAAATCCTTTTCGCTTGTTCGATTTCCCAAACTTATCTTTATATTCTTTATATGGGAAAAGGTCTTTGGGCCCCAGGAACGCACTGCATTTTAACAGAGGTAACATTCAAAAAAGGACTTACCACTCTCCTCTTCAAAAAAATCAAAACATTACAGTGAAAATGTTTTCCCTATTCTTCTGCTCATTCCATCATTTCTTTTCTAGTTTTCTTTCTTTCTTTCTTTCTCACACTGGCTTTGAGTTACTGCTGTGAGTCTGATTTAATGGATTGGCTCACCATCCTGATGTTTGATGTAGTAAAATCATGCTGGGTATCTCTAGAAACAACTGAAACATCTCTATTTTATTAAATACTGCTGGGAACTGGCACTTGAATAGTTTATGAAAGTTTATGAAACAGTTTATGATGTCATTGCTTGCGATAGCAAGGAACCAAACTTCCAATCCTAGTGTTATAAATCCAGAAAGGCCTCAAAAATGCCACATGAAAAGTTAAGCATGTAAGGAGTGCCTAGGACCCATGAGCCAAAATTTATCCCTTGTACTGTGGGACAGAAAAAGCAGTGGCATTTATTATTATCTATACTGCCAGTAAGCCTGGGAGCTGCTTTCTTGGAATTAGCCCCCTGCATACTAAATTCTGCACAAACACAATAAAAATGCTCTTTCCCAAAAATCTCATAATTTCATACGGGAACAAAAAACAATGGATGAATATAGGCAGATGAGTAATACAAGGAAACAATGAGACACACAGGATGCTTGTGGCCGAAGAGTTTTTTAGACAGCACAGCAAAGGAGGGATTTTATGCTCGGTGCTGCCTAAGTCAGCTATGCACTGGGCCAACTAATTTCAGGCACAAGCATTACAATACAGAAAAAAAATAATTATATAAAAAAGAAGAGTGATGATTTGTCCTGCCTTTTCTACACACATTACAGTAAAATTCCTTCTTAACTTTTAAACTGAAGAAAGCACAACTTTCTTTTTGTTGGGTGTCTACATCTCTGCATTCTGCATGGTGACGTTCGGATTGTAATCACAAGCTAAATTAAAACAATGAAGGCAAAAAGACCCCTTCATTCCCACATGTAAAGATTCTGTGTCATCAAAGACCAGAGCTGAGCAAGTCCCAGTCTCCCTCACCATAATCACTATCCTACTTTTCTGATGATCTTCACAATTCATGTTAACTCTCTGGTCTCCATTACTGTGGGACTGTGGATCCAACACATTTATTATTGTAACCTCACCATGACATTGGGAATATCCCCTTTTTTGCAGATGGGCTTCTGAGGCACAAAGACTTGTCCAAGGTGAAACTCAAACTGATAGTAGAGCACAGAGGAAAAACCAGCTCTCTTCAGTCTCAGTCTAATATCTTAATCACAGGATCATATTTCTTCCTTTCTGCAATCATTACTTCAGATTAATGCCTGATTTATGCCCAGCATTTATGAATGTGTGAAGTTCCATTCATTTAAATCATCCCACTGGCCAAGCAGTTTGCCATTGCAGAGCTAACTGGTTGCTAAAAAGGCATCAGATGACAAGTCCCTGAGGAAAGAGCTTCCTTCTAACTCATGTGAGACAGCACAGGATCCACACTCAGCTGGATATTGAGAAATATCGTAATTATATAATTATAAAGCCAAGAATGCATTTCTACCTGAAAGCCAAATGGTGATTTCCAAACTAACAGACATCATGTTAATATAAATGCTACACTGAATAAATTATGTTATCTACGCTTTTGCTAACACCAGGAGATGTCTCCTTGTTGTCACAAATACAAACAAACAATTCCAACACAAATAACAAAGGAAAACTGTCTGAAACTTAGTATGTGCTACCTTAACTTAGCTCAACAGTAATGTATGGAAATGTTTCTACAGCCTTTTATGTAAAGTAAACACTGAAAAACTGTCTACATCTTTGCTTGAAGTACATTCATTGCCACTGGGAGAGTATAAGTTTCTATTGCTCTGCTATAAAACTAAGGAGCAGCAATCTACAGTTCATTTTTAACAGTTAGGCTTTTACATTTATAAGGTAGGAACTACAAACTGTTTTCCTGTTTCAGATGCGACAGTGAGATCATCAGCTCACAAAATCCAAAACAAAAGAGATTATCAGTTTGGGATTCACTCATTTTGGAAGAAAAGTGGTCAGTTTTTTTTTTTTTTAAATGTTTCTCAAAAATGATGCTTTCATTAAAAAAATAATTACATTTTCATTTCTGATTTGAAAGCTTTGTAAGCTTATTTGAGCTTTATTCTTTTCAGATTATTTTGTGACAGTACTAGTAGACAACAATACATCAAAGTATCAGGTTGTTTCATTCTAGCAATGGGAAGAACTATTTTAACTAAAGAGAGGCTATTATGAACTTTATAAAGCAGAAACTACCTTTAAAGATTTTTTTTAAATAAAATGTGATGTATGAGCTGTGGAGCTTACCATATTCTGGAATAATATTAAATTCTAAAATAAACAATAAATTTTTAATAAAGCTTCAAGCCTCTAACATTGAATTTAGAATATCATCAGAATTTAGTTTTTTCCAGTTTTAAAGGAATTCTAGAAAATGTGTTACCTGCAAATGGGGAAGGAAAAGTTTTAAAATTAAAATATTTCATGCAAAATTGAATGGAGCTTATTTTTTAGCTACCTCAGACATAGTTTAAACTAGAAACATGTACATTATAATCTTGAAACTCTGCACTTTGTAGCAATTATGATGAGACCTAACTTACCTCTTGTGCTCCGATTCCTTTCTTTCCCTATCAGCTCAGCCAGCTCAGTTCTTCTATCACTTCTGTGAGCTCCATCCTACAATATCCCCAGCACAAATCTCCCAGGAATGTTCACATTTTAAAGCTCTGTGAGGACTGCCTGAGACTCTGGGCTCTGCTTCCTTTCATATCACAAACTACCAAGTGAGTTCTCACACAGGACTCGAGCTCAAACATGTCCAAACACAAGAGCCTGATCTCAGCTATCAGGGACATCCAAGTAAAAAATGTTTGCCCCTGCTTCACAGTTCAGGGTTTTTTCAGACCCTTGAATGAATTCAGGCCAACACATTTCTTTACAGGAAACACAGGCTTTTAATTCTACCTCATGGTAGACCATGAAGGCAGCAGCATTCCCAACTACTTTCAGCTTTCATTCCCACTTGTTAATACAAATGAGTTGGGCTTGCAGGACCTATCTCTAGGCTCCCAATGGCTTCAGTAAGAATTTGTTCCCATAAAATCAGAGGAAATTATGTTAGCTGCAGTGGAAGAAGACATTTTCAAAGGAACAGGTCACGTTCATTCACTTACGTTTCATGAGTCCCAAAAAAGAAGATGGGGTATTTATTTGCTGGAGGCTTCACGGCTCCTTCAGGAAGTTCATCAATCTGCAAGACAGAAAGCAGTGGAAAAAAGATTATTCCCAAATATGGTCCCTCATCCTCTACCAAGCCACAGAGGTGCTAGCACAGGTATCCTGCAGCTCTGGGAGGTCCCACTGTGTGCTGGGCTGGGGAAGGGAAGACAGCTGCTGGTTTTTCATGCAGGCAGGTCATACAAAGTCAGCTTATGACTGAAATACTGCAGGGAGACAGCAGTAGACCCAGGAGCACACACAAAGTTTTAACAATTTCATGTGCATTATAATACACAAAGGCAATAAAATCAAGTCTGCTTAATTTAAGTGTTAACTTCAGATGCTGCCTCATCCAAGGCATTGAAGCCCAGAGGGTAATCCTGCCTGTCTCACATAGCCAATAACTTCTGCAACAAATGGGGAACAGATAGTATCTCTGAGACTGCAGCTGGAAAACCGGACATTCTCCCAGTGGTGCTTCCGTGGTGATGGTGGTACAGAGTGTAAAATGTGTAATGCATGCCAGGGAGGAGTGCCAGGGACTCTGCTTCCCCTGCAACACGCTGGGAACTGGTTTTTGGTTACCATTCCCCTCTCTATCCTCTCTCTTCTATCACATTTTCATCCTGGCCTCGTATTTCTCAGGATACAGCTGCAGAGCAGCAAAAGGAGGGATGCTGAGGGTGTTCTACTGAGACAGAGCTGGTATTGGAACAAACCCCTCAGGCTGAGCAGTGCCCAGACCCCTTCTGCCAATGTCTGAGTGAGAGCATTGGTTGTGAGGCAGGAGCTGAGGCCCAGGGCTTAATCTTGTCTATGTCTAATTTCATAGTCCTCTGCAACAGAAATAAGAGAGTCCAGGTGCCTACCCACAGAAAACTAGAAACACAACAAAGCTTTAAATAAGATCTAAGAGCATGCCTTCCCAGAAATGGCACTTCTGAGCATATGTGGGTGTAGTGAAATTAACTGCCCAGAGAACTCTGGCTAAGAGAGAACCTAATGAATTTAGGTATCTACAGGGCAGCAGAGAGTGCAGGTGAATGGCTTAGTGCCTGGTCTAAGGCAACTCAGTCTCAACATAAGCACATCAAATCCTGCCAAATGTCACTGCAACTGAGAGCAAAGTGCTGACATAACAGTGCTATACAAAATCTGCTCTTCAGCAGAGCACAGGGTTGGAACCTGCAGGTTTTCACTCAGGAGGCCAGACCCCACATGTGCTTTCCTTCTCTTCTTGCTGAAGGACCCCTAACACTGAATTCTTACTGATTAATAAGCACCAGATTGTTTTCAAAGGATGTCCTCTTCCACGGTAAAGCATCTGCTTGGCTACGTAGCTTTCAAAGGAGTGTGAGCTTTTGCAAGAATTCAAACCCTTTTAGTCTTTCTGCAAGGACATCCCTTGGGGATGGAGAAACTAGAGCCACATGTGGAACTGTAACATTACAGGACTCCTTTCTGTAGAAGAAATGGATGACTACCTTTTAGGTTTAACTGGAACATTCTCTGAAGCTGCACCAAAATCTGGAGATCTGAGAGCACTTCCAAACCATTCCCTCAGGGATGTGTGTGGTGGGGCTCTGGCACACTGGGTCAGCTGTCACCATGCACCCACTGCCCAGCACAGTTTGCAGGAGACAATCCAGGATTGTCATAGGTGTCACATGCCTTGTGGGCACAGCAATTATCTGTTTCTTGTACTTAACAAAGCTAATAATTTGATAAATAAAAGGACAATCTATTATTTAAATGCACATAGAATGAAAATACACACTGGTGGAGGATGAACACATGCATTCACTTTTAGCTCAGCTGAGTGAAAAGAGGAACCGAAACAACACGCCAAGCTTTTTGGAGTCCTCATCACCAGGAGTACATAAGAGGAAAGGCTGTCGAAGATATTACTTTAGAGCTCTAACATCAACTATTTGTATTTTAAGAAAGAGTCCATAATGTTGCTATTTTCTTACAATTTATTATTTAAATACAGGTATTAGACTTATTATAAGAGTGATAAAAAGACTGCAGGTTAAAAACACCACAGCTCCCTTTCCAAACTGATAGCAAGTCAGGGAGATACTGCATGTCTGCAAAACACTTTATGCCTCCTTAAAGATGGAAGTACCTACATGTCAGAGCAAAAAAGGCTGTGCTGGCACTTCACCAAGTACAGGGAGAGGTAACACACCTCGACTGTCTGGATGCCATAGCTATCCTCCTCTTTACCGTGACAAGGAAGATGTCCAGATACCAGACCCCAGAAAAATGTGGACTCCTTTGACTGAGATGAACAGTGTCTGCTGGGACTTGAGTGCAAATCTCATTTGGCCACTTGAAATACGGCGCCAGCTCTGGGCTGCATTACAGAGCAGCACAGGCCAGTTACTGCCTCAGCCCCCTCGGAATCTCTCATGAAATAAAGGAAACAGCTGTAAATGATCAGTAAAGGGGGGGAATGAAGACATGCTTACCAGGGAATGCTGATCAGAAGGGATTGGGGATCTTACATCACACAATGTGCTATGCTCTAAAGCAGTGAGGATCTCCTAAGCAACATCCCAAGTGGAGTTAAGCCTTCTGTCTTATTCCCAGCACTTAATACTGTTAGCTAAGGAGCAGCACCAAATCAACAAAGGACAGAACACACATCTGTCACGCAGCTCACCTGCTCCCCATTTCATGGCATATCTCTTTATTCATCCAAGTATCCCTTCTGACTGTGTATCATCACAGGAAACCATAAAAAAGCTTTTCATAGCTTTTGGGAGTTGGCATACACATACAAACACATGCAGTATAAATCTGCACCAAACAGCTCAAGGAGAGACTGTTAATGCTCCCACTCTAACATTTCACTCTGCAGCTGAGGTCAAGACTTTTCCTGCCTTCAGTGATATTGCTGTGAGCTCCCCAGCTCTGGGGCTTATGTTGCTAGTACTGTAACAAGGTTGGATATAAAGTGACAGTGTTATCTTAAGGCCACTGAACTCTGCAGCAAAAACTCCAGGGAATTTAGTGAAGGATGAGACCCTCTCTGCCATTAGGAAAGATCTCTTTCCGTTTTACCTCTTTCACACAAATCTCTGCATTAGAGGCTGTGAGAGGAGAGCTTTGCCCAGTCTCCCTGTACCCAATAAAGCCACCTTAGCCCTCTGTGGAGTCCCTACGTGCTTATTTAGCTGCAGAACAACCCCAGCACTCCATGACAATTGCTGCTGTTTTGTTGTAGCAGAAAGCAAGCAGTACAACCATACTGCAATCTCCTGCTGCTGCACTCAGTCACAATTTATTCCCATTCTACAGGATGTTTTGGTTAAATATGCTGCAGATTTGGATCCGATATTTTTCCCCATATCAGCAAGATCAAAGACAGAGAGAGAGAGTGAGGGAGGGAGAGAAAGAGAGTGAGCGCATGAGCACAAGAGCGAAAAAAGCATCGCTGCCTTGAACCAGGAACAAAAGAGGGAAGAGCACCCATACTAGAACACAGTGTTGTAGTCACAGAAACCTCACTAATGACTAAAGCATCTGTCTATCAGAGAGCCAGACTGCGACTGTGTTTTGCTCATGGAAGGAAACAAACAGATTCTCAAGTACCCGCTCTAACCTGCAATCAAACAGGAGCTCCATCCCTGTCTGAACCAGAGTGGGCTGGAGCTTGCTGCCACAGAAATCAGTGTGAGCGGCGCATGGCGTGCAAACCTGATATGTGCATCAGCAACACCACGGGCAGCCGCTTCAATTATGGCTAAAATTAAAGCAGGTGGTTTCAGATTTCGAGTTTTATCCCCTTAGCTCCCGTTGCTGTCATCTGCTTAATGAATAACAATTGCTTTCTTTTTGCACAACCTCAGCAGAGCTGCACTGCCCAGCGTTTCTTTGCCAACCAAGCAGCAGAGCTTTAAAGATGTAACTCCGAGGTTTTTTCCAGTAAACAAATGCCAGGCTTCTAGGGTCAAGAACACTGAACAGAAAATTCAGCTCGCTCCTCTCCAACCAGAGCGGGGCTCTATCAAACTGTGTTGCTAGTGACTACCAATGTGGGGGGAAGAAATCTGTCAGGATCCTTACATTGTAGCTCACTGGTTAGGATGTGTGTGCAGCCCCGAGTGTTTTGCTCTCGGTGGTGCCGAGCAATCGCTGACTTGTCAGGGAGTGTTCCCCGCTGGCTGTCACAGGGCGGCTTTGGCAGCGCTCTCTCTGCGCTCCCTCCCCGCTGCCAGGAGGTCAGGGAGCCCGGGGAGCGAGGCGAGGGCTGGGTGGGCTGGACCGGCGCTGCTGCAGAGCCAGAGCCCAGCCAGAAGGACAGCAGCAGTGGCTCCCACAAGCACAAATCATCCCCGCGCCTGCCTGTGGGATAACGTGGCATATTCCTGACAGGCGGAGGAGCTCGCTGGGAGGGCTGGTGCAGGAACAGAGGAAGCTGCACCCCCTCCCGGGTGTTGGGCTCTGCAGAGCTCTACACTCCCTGCAAAATGGGAACCATGTCTCTGCGAGACGCGGAGAGCCCGGCACGCTTTGTCTGCGCTGCGCCCGCACAGCCGCTTTGGGCAGGCTGATGTTACTGCAGCGGCAGAGGAAGGGGCTGCTCTGCCCACCAAGGCAGAAGGGCATCCCGGAGGCATCTCCTTCCAGCTGGAAGGGCAGCAGGTGTCATGTTTTATGGCATCACAAAACCTCTGTGCCGTGCATAAGCTGCTGTTCAGAAGCACGAATTCCAGGCTGTCAGGGTGGCTTTCCACCAGACCCTGTCCTATTGCATTCCAACAGAATTTTAGACCAAAATGAAAAAGGTATTATGCAAAAATATATCTCTATCAGGTCCCCATTTATAGAAAAGGAAAACTTTACATCAGCAAGCAGGGACGCTTATGTGGGCACAGAAACCACAAGAACAAGTCCATTTATTGTGCAAAAAGAGGGAATTAAAACTGCAGAGCAGTAAGCACTGATTGTTTTGACATAGTGTAAATGCCTCTGATTGGCAAAAGCACACAGAACCACTGCCGAGATCTGTATCTCCCACTGAAATCCCTGGACTGCACAGCAGTCGAGCAGGGGCCTACAGGATTTGCTGGAAAGTGGTTCAAGTTGCTTATTATTGCCCAACACATGCAAGCAGCTTGATCTTTTGCAGTCAGCTTATTAGCAGAACTCTAGATGGATAAAAGCAATACTCTTCAAAATCCATTATTAAAATAGGATATTTTGCTTTACTACAACATTTTTATTCCAATGGATTTATTATGCTTTTTAATAGCTAATGCTACTGGGAGTCAGCAGTATAGCAGTATCTTTTCTAAACCATTATTTAAAATACTGTTCTGTAAGATGTAAAATATTAATTCTTTTTTTCCCCCAGAGGATCCTAAAATGTAAAAAAATAATTTGAAAAAAATCCAACCTGCTTCAAGCTAAAAACTGTGACTCAAATTCCATAGTGCTTAAATTGAAGAGCAATCCAACTAAAGCTCATTGGAGACTGCTGACTTTTTCTCTCATGTAGCAGGACTGATATTTGAAGCAGAGCACTGCTCCCCAATGTACATCACATACCTGAACTCATAGTGTGGAATGCTGGCATATGCACTTTTTCACCCATTAAAAAAGATAACCTTGTGAAGGGTGAGACTAGGAGCAGAATCCAACTTAATAAGGTGGAATTGCACAGCTACAAAAGTAAAAATTAAAAAAGTCTCTGGGCATGGAAGAGTGCCACCAGCAAAAACAAAAAGCAAAACAAGATTAAAACCAGCAGAGCATACTTTTGAGCACTGCTGAAAATGGCTGAAGGGTATCCTGCAGACAGCCAGAAATGACAATATAAAGACATCAATCCTCCCTTTTTTTTTTCTGTGCATGCTCAGGACCTCAACAAGATAGAAGACAATGAAGGGTTAGTTGGAGTCTAAACAATGCTGGCAGCAATGTCTCACTAGGAAAGATCAGCAGTCTTGTAGCTGAGTTCAGCCCCTTTACATCCCTAATTAGCAGCATATTTTTAAGACAGAAAGTTGAAATACACTTTCTGCAGAGCTGCTTTAATCTCCAATATGAAAATGGGGCCAGAGCTTAGTTCTGCGTGACTGGTATCTATATGCATGACTTTGTAGATAACTGATCTATTCATGTGATTCAAGCCCTCTCTGCACTTTTGGGGCTGGATGGAAGAGTGTCAGAGGAGGAGACTTGGGGGATACAAAGACAAGTCTCTCTCTGCCACTGGCCCCTGGGATGACCTTGGCCACATGAATCTCTGCATCTCCTTTGGTCTCACTTTTATGAATGGGGACTATGGGACTGATCCCCCTAAAAAGCGCTTGAGGTCCACTGCATAAATGAGAGGAATTCCTACTAATGCATACTTCCAGCTCTGTCAGAGTTGCATTTCAGGTTACCAAACTGTAATCCTGCCAGTGAGCACACCCCAAAGTAAGGCTGCCACAGAAATGCTCTGTTTTCTCCAAATGAAGTGTTTCCCTGCTACTGTGAATGAAGCAATGGTGCTGCCACTAGGATTCTTTTTTATCCCGGTCTCTTCCCTAAGGAAAGAAAAGGATGTGATTACACTGTTTTCAGTCTGACTCCTACCTGCAACAACTCAGGGACACATCAGACAATTTTGCCAAACCAGACAAAAGGAGAAAGGCCAGAGAGATATTAAGTTTCCCCGTGTTTTTTGATAAATAGGCTGTCCAACAGAAGATGGGCAGACAAGTAGTCCATATGCTGAGAGACAGCTTGCAATGCAGGCTGAATCAAAACATCAGACACTGGGAAATCCACACAAAGGCAAGCCAGAGAAAAATAAACTTCTTAAGTTTCATGGCTCACAAAATTACTTTTTATTTGTGTATGGGTTAGGAAATCTTGTTTATTTTAAACAAATATTATCAGCTCTGAGGTATTTAACATTTACTTTTCTTCCCTTTAAGCACAGTGAAGGCTTGGTTCCCCCTCATCTGAATTATTCCTCAGATATCAAAATATTGTTTGCAATGTACATTCACCAAAGCAAATCAGAGTGAGGCCACTAACACCTAATGAAAGCAGTTCCTGATGACAAAATTTGGTTATACTACTTTACCATCTTACCACAAATATTTTTGTCTTGAAATACACAAGTGTGCAAGAAATAAATGCACATATTGACCTGTCTTTAGAAGACATACAGCAAACAAAAAATGATTAACCAGCCAAGACATCAATAAGTGAGAAATTTCAGGGACTGGACATGCACAAACATTGTATTTCTGTCTTCCTACTCTCTTCTTAAAAACCAAGAGACATGAGAAGTCATATAGCCTTCCTCCTCAAAGTGTTCAGATAAACCCTGCCACCTTCAGATCTCATCTGCTCAAAGGAGTGCATGGATGGTATATGGAATCTTTAGACTGAGGAATGTTTTTTAGCCTCTCAATATTTACACTAGAATGTTACTACTTCATTGAATTTGTTTAGTTTTAAGGAAGAATGAGGTAGGATTCATGAGGTAAGATTTTTTTGCCAGTTAACTTGATCAAAACACTTTCAATTAGATGCAGCCGGCCTACAGTGTTGACATTTGGTCAAATACACACAACTGAATTTATACTTGGGGCTCATTTGTTCCACCCAAAGTTCCATATTCCGCTGTCCAAGCTTTTATTAAAAGAAGTGTTGCTAGTCCTTAAACTCCTATCAGCACACTTAAAGCCAAAAGGTAAGCAGATTTCCAGAAGACCGTGTTCTCCTAGACTTGGCTGGTTTAATTTCCTTTCTTTTCCAGTATAATTTTTTACCCTAAAAAGTCAGTTAAAAAATGGATTTACACAATATTTCCAGGCTAAAGAATACAGAACATCCCTGTGTGGTATTTACTGTGGTATTTACAACTTCCCAACATATACACAAAACCCCAGTGACACTACAACTTGTGGCTAAGATTGTTTTGGGTAAGGAAACATGGTTAGTGGAGAACACAACCCTCCAGTTTGTGACAGGGGACACACACACACACACCAGAGACAAAGAAAGGAACAGCCTCCTTCAATTACTGCAGCCCCTGGCTCCTGTTAGGGAGGATTCAAACTTGAGACTCTGGAGATTCCATAGAAAACCCTAGTGCTTGTTTCCTCTGTCACCTGTTTTCTTGCCATAGATTGCAGCTAAGGGTATAACATTAGGGCCTGAAACACTCCTTGCCACTGAACAAATGCCTGCATACAGAAAATGCTTACTGTTAACCTGGGTAAAGAACCCAAACTCCTTGTCCCTTGAAAACACAGAGCATTTTTAGTATCCTGCAACCCTCTGAGGTTCAGGTGTAGCAGCAGAGATGAGACTATGAGTGTCCTACCAGTCCTCTAGAGGGAATGGAGACACAGCCAAGCATGTATTTGTCTTCATTATGCTGCTCTCTGTGGACCCACAGAATATAAAGACTCATGGTCTTAATGTGTTCACACCAGAACATCTATTTGCAGGATTTAAGCAGCTCCTTCAAACATCAAGTTCTGTTTCCTGGGCTCAGGAGCTGATGTACCCTGTCACCCACCCAGCCCTGTGCAGGCACAGGCAGCCAGCACTGGCTGAGCTGCACACACAGCACTGCAGCCACACAAAAGCATCTCCTGCAGGCACTGGGGCTGCTGCAGGGGACTCCACAGCCTGGGGCTGACTGCAGTGCCCAGCCACGCTGGCACCTACCTTGCTCTAGGGTATGTGGTGGACTGGGAAAAGCCTCAGTCCATATTTTGGGGCTATGGAAAAGTCCAATCACCGAGCACCACTGACACACAGGTCAGTTGTTTTGCTGTGATGCAAGTGACACGTAAAAACCAACAATGTGTAGGCAGGCTGGGGGAATGAGAACCAGTGAAATCTAATTGCAAAGGCAAGGAAATGGAGTGATTTGCAATAATTTTGCAAAGGCAGGTTTTTCTGTTTACTCTGCTGCCAAACTGCAAAATTGTACCTGCAGGAGGGCTCAGGATGTCTGCAAGCCCCTGGTCACTCTAAACCTAACAACTGCCTTTAAATAATTGTTTCCATTACTCCCTCAGCCTCAGCCACCCTCTCCTGCACAAAACAAGCCATTAAACCCGCAAACTATTTTGCTAAGATGGAACTTTTACCTGTGTTGACTGGGCTCCTAAAACCACCAAATGAAAAAAGATTCATGGAGTCACAGTGGTCTCTGTGCAAGCACTTGGACCCAGCGTTGGTATTTTTACTGGGTTTGCTTTCAGTCTCTGCTCCTATTTCCAGGAGCTGCCATTAGGGAGTCAAATGCCTTCTTTGCAAAGCCCCCCAGTCTAGGTTAAACTCTTAGGAATTTTAATCTTCCTGCCTAAAGAGACTCGGGAACAATTTTTTCCAAGTCAAGTCATACCTCTTCCTCACCTGCCCATTTTTCTGCTTCTAAAACCTCAGAATGAGAGTTTTCATTTAGTTTTGACTCTAAATATAATGTTGCTGAAATTTACTTAGATAGTCCCTAAAAGAATAACGACCTTATTTATTAAAATGAACATTTTCCTCAAATCCAGCTCCCCAAACTCAAGAAGCAGCTTACAGGAATGAAACTATATTAAAATATACAAAGCACTCCATTATGTATTGTAGACCTATGAACTTAAATCCTAATTACTAAACCATGTTAGAAAAAAAAATAAATCAAATGAAATAATGAAAACATGGAAGACAAAAAGAGGTATTTTTAGAAATGTAAGTGGCATTAATGTCAGAGACAAGATAAATACATCAATATGGTAGTGACCAGACTTGCTAGGCTGGCAGCCCATCATTATAAAGAATATATTTTACATCAAAACCACTAAATCTGAGTTTTAAGCATGTGAGTACTCTTAATTCGCATGGATTAATCATGGGCTTGAAATTGCCTATATGTTTATATTTGTGTAGGATGAAGAGTTACTTTTTAGCATCCCTTGTTTCTATCCAATATATTACACTGAAAAGATGTATCAAGTATGTGACAGTATTTTGTGTTACTCTCAAAGAACCTCTCAGAATATGGTGCTGCCATGAACACAAGTTACCTACAAAACCCAGTAACTCAGCTGCAGTTATGTCATGAAGTTTACTCCAGAATCTGCTTTCTTCCTCTGATTTTCTCTGACTTTCCATCTCTGTACCTTCTGGCCATCACTGTTGCTCATTTCTATCCCACACTTGGAGAGATAACCAGAAGATTAATTTTAAGGATCCAGGCTGTCAAGGAACAAATTACATGTGTGGAACTGCACTAACTATTTCCCACATACATTAATATTAAATTTTTAAAACCTATGAATCAGGGATGGCATCCATACTAAGCATGTTTTAAATTAGGTTGCTTTTTAGTTTTATAAAGCAGCTATAAAGAAACAGCATATTATTCTAACTCATGTTGTGCAAATAAATGGAAAAGGCAAATACAACTAAAAGAGGACTTGGTTAGTGATACTCATATCTGGAACTAGGAAGGACATTAGGGAATACTGCACCTACAGATTTATACTGGGATCCAGATAGAGTGCTTATAAAGACCTCACACAAACCAAGAAAATCTAACCAAAAGCCTTTCTGTTAGTATTGAAAATTTTAGTTCTGTCACTTGCCTTTACTCTCCAACGCAATGGTGGTGACACATGATGTGTCCAAACCACAGCGTTTTAGCTCACACTGCTTTTACCTGTCAAGATCCCCAGTTCAGTCTCACATGCAGCATTCAGGATGGTATCATTTTCAATAAATCTGCCTTGGTTCCAACCCTGACACCCCTGTCATTATAGCAGGTCACTGCCTAGCTAACATTGACAAACAAGCAAACTAACACCATCATCTAGCAGCAAATGTTTCAGAAGAAGTATAAGCGTCTCATTAAAAAATTGTTCCCCTTGCTCCCACATCTGCTAAAGAAGCTGGCATTTCTTCTGAACATATTGCCACTAAAATTTTTATTATTATAGTCTTCTAGAAACTTAACAGCTAGAGGCTTCATCCAGCAAGCACAGCTGGGCATACAGTTTGGCAGCAAAAACAAAGCCATTGTCTTTGTATGATCAGATCCCATCCAGCACAATAACATGGCAATTATATACCCAGGTGAATCCATTTCTTTGTAAGGCAGGAGATGGCATAAAGCATCTTCTAAAAGATAAGGAGCAAACATTCACAGCATTTTAATGCTGAAGAGCCCCATCTGACAAATGCGTCTTCTCTAATCTGTTTTCATCTTTTAACAAGGAGCTATTGTCATTTTAGCAGAAGTACCAATTCAAAAAATCTGTTCACAATACTGACCCACTACCTTACAAACATTAAGAAGCAGAGTTGCACAAATAAATACAAAGAAAACAAAATATTATCAGTTAGAACAAACTTTCTACTTTGCAGACATTAAAATTCTAACCATGAGGTTTAATAGCTTTATGCTACCTTCTTCTACAAGCTGTGATAGAAATACTGACTGACAAGAGGAAGATTTTGAAAAAGAACTTCTGATAAAAAGCAGCAAAAGGGATACCTGAAAATGTGCACATATGCAAGTCACCTGATCCAGACCCCATATGAAAAGAATTATCTTTTGAGTTTGCTGCACCACTAATATCTTTCAAAAGTCCTGGTATTTGGAGAGGCACTGCAATAAGGAATGTCAGATTTTTTTTCTTTTTTAAGATGAACGTCTGCCTTTTCCCTTAGGCTGTGGTCCTACTTTGTTTCTACAGGCATGGCAGCACACGTGTAAGCAGTTTTATTGAAATCAAGGAATCTTTATGCAGCCAAACTCATTCTCTGCCCTTGGGACATGGTCTTTAGAGAGCAAACTACTGGGATAAGGTATCATCTTCCTTCTGCTATTCTGTAACACCCAGGACAGCCATGCAGTGGATCTGTGCAGGGCAACTAACACATGGAATTCCCCAGCCCTTTCCTACTGGGGGATAATGAAATACAGCAGTAATAGTATGCTGCTAAGAACACAGGAACCTCAGTTCTGCAAACACTTCCACATGTGATTAATCCTGAATGAACGCTACTTAATTGGATTCCAGATAATAGAGTCTGAAGAAATCCTTACAGAAATACAAATTTACACTGCCTCAGATGGAAACTATGACATCTGGGCTGAAAACCAACAAGCAAATAATTAGTTTAAGAAAAAGATGACAAAACATCCCACTACAGTAGGACACAGTGGCATGAGAAGCTTTGCTTAGGTGCATTTCTTGCCAGGATCTGCCTCCCTCAGCACCTTTTTCCATGTTCTGGAAGTGGCATTTGGGACAGCAAGGTGGGAACCTTTGCAGATATTCCAAGGTAGTCTCAGGCTCACAGGTGTGTAAGCAAAAATGTGCAGTCAATTCCCTACATCCAGTGATTGTAAACCCAGTGACAAGTGACTCACAGTCCTGGGTCTGTGAGAAATACGAGCTGCACGTAAACTGAAATGCAGTCTGCAAAAGGAAAAACACAACACAGCTGGGAAAAAAGGATTGGCAATGGCAGAAAGAGAAAGCTGGAAGCAGCAATACTACAGGAAGCCAATAGTGGACCACAAGTTACATTTGAATAACCAGTGTGCTGCAAAGGTCATGGCACTCTGCAGCAATCCCATATACAAACTCATGCCCAGCCAGCAGGGGCAGAGAGCCCCACAGGGTGCAAGTGCACCTGGAGAATGATCCAGCCCTTGTGCAGGACATGGATGGACAGACTGGGAACATGTTAAAGGAAGCTAATGAAAAATACACAGCTACTTAGGGCAACGACCACACCAACAGCAATTAGTGGGGCTGGTGGGATTGATTTAGTGTTCAGCAACCAATTCCATCCCAAAAAAGGAAGGAGGCCATACATGGACAGCTTTGCTTTTCCCAGGGGGTGCCAGACACAGCTCTCCATGTCTGCTGGCTTTGGAGCCCCCCCTCAGCCATCGTGCCTGGCTGGTCTCTGCACAAGCAGAGGTAGGAAAGAGAAAAGCAAAACTCAACATAAGAAAGGATACAGATCTCCTTTTGAGGCACAGTGCTCTACTTTCTGGCATCACCTTATGCTGCTGTGTCAGGACAGACAACCCACAGCACATGGGAGTCCAAGCACTGCTCCATGGGTGTCTCCCTCCCTTGCTCCCACCCCACAGAAGATACCCACAGAGCCACAGAAAAGGTGAACTGTAAGTGCCTTACATCCAAACATCTCCCAGAGGATTAAGTGGAAGAGGACCCGCAGGAATTAGCTCCTAGTTACCATACAGTGGGTTAGAGACTAGGGTAACAATCAGGAATGGAGACTAGGATTCTTGTTTCCTACATGTGGAAGACATTCCAGATGAGGAAGACACATTGTCCTCTAAGAATTAAAAGAAAGGGTTGACAGTAACCCTTTATGGATGTGTAAATGCTGTAAAATATAAGTTTTGTGAAGCTGAAGGAAAACTAGCAAAAAAGAGTTGCTTGGTTCCACTGACTTTGTATGCAAAACACATCAGCATATCAAGGAAATAGCAGCAACTCCAGAATTGTTCTTTGCAACTACAGCTTTTGCTCCTCTCTTTGCACTTTCCTGCTTCTCCCACCTGGACTGCATCTCCAGACTGATGTTACACATCTCTGTAAGGTCACTCCTTGTGTTATTATTAAGTTTCAATATGTACTTATATTTAGTACATTCAGTAATCCAGTCTGATATGGGATTGAATCCCAGAAATGGTTTGTATTATTGTGCAATTGTATCTTGAGCTCTCCCAGACTTGAAGTTTCTTCTACCCATTGCCTTTGGTGTAGTTCCACTCTTTGTATTTTAAGTGGCTTCATAGGTAGGTGCCTTCCAAGCCCGAGGAGGACAAAGTTCCTGACTTTAAAGGCTGAGACACACTGTTTCCTAGTTGACATCAGTGACACCACAGTGACATCTGTAAAGCCCCTACAGCCTGGAATTTTTTCCTTCCTCCCTAGCCCTACTTACTCTGCTGCATGTAGGATGTTTTGTTAACTGATGATCTTAAGGAAATTCTTTGGTGTATGATATTCCTTGCCCTGTTTTTCTCCTTTTGTTATATGATGTCTTCTATTCAAGCAGCCAAACCAGAGCTGGCAAACACCCTCTCTCTAGGTTTTTTACACATTGCTGCAAGGCAAAATAAACAGTTGTTTCCAGTTTGCATTGTCAGGCCTACAGATGTATGCTAATTAACCTTTCAATCTGCTGATGGAAAGCTGAAAGAGATTTAAATGTACTTGTCTAAGGCAGAGACCAAAGTCTGTGGACACCTGTCCTTTCTAATGTTGGGCTCTGTGTGGCCCAGAGCAGAGTACGTCATGTCCTCCCTTTATGTTGACTCTGAAGGCATTTTCAGATTTCAGTAGAGCTTTACAAAAGGCCAGGAGGCAGAGATAAAATCCTTCTGAAATTCAAGGACATTATGTATCTTTTTGGAGAAACACTGAGCCAAGGATAATATTTGGGTTGACCTGAGACCCCTTGAAGGATGGGGTACTTCAGACTGGGGCAACAGGAACTACTTCATAACATGGGAAGTTCATTGTTTTGTTAAGATGTTGCAGTATTTACTCAAACTTCTTAACTCCTTTTGTTTTCTAGAACCAAAAACCCCACAAACAAACAAACAAACAAAACCTATCCCCAAAGTCAGGTCTCATATACCCTTCAGGCAAAAGTATTACCAAGCCTGTCATGTCAAACAGACTGAGCAGAAGAAAAGAAAATGAAATGAATCTGCAGTTTATATCCAATTTCAGTATCAGGTTTAGAACTGGCTGCTACACAAATGAATGAAACAATCTCAGATGTGCAAAGCCAGTACTGCAGAGACCTTCCCAAGAGGAGGAAGCAAGGATCTGTTTCCTTCTTTAAGTTTTAAAAGCTTTACCTCATGACACCGTCTTGTTTGCCAAATATTTCTTGGAATCTTTCAAATAATGGTTCATTCTCGTTGCTCCATTGTCCTTCAGCCAAACTACTGGCTGTTGATGCTGCCTCTGTTGGAGTCCAGAGTCAGCTGATGTCCTGCCCATGTGCTACACCTGTGTTTTAGGCATATAACCTTTTCCAGGGGAGCACGTGTACCTGTGCACAGGACAGGTGTGTCTGCACACACATGGGCACATCCATGGCAGGTAGGGATCAGAGATGGATGCCACAGGGGCAGCCTTGAAAAGTATCAAGGTACCTAAAAATCAGCACAGTACCAATGTTCAGCTAACTCCTAACACCTTTAAAAAGCCATCTCCACAACCTCGTCCTGCCTGCTCCACACAGACTACTTCCCAGTGTTTGTTGCTATATTTATCCCTCAAATTACAGTATTACTGAGAGGCCTCAGGCAGCCTCATTCTCCCTTCTGCCTCTCAAGTACACAGTGGAAAGGTTTTTACTGCCCAGGCACCACCATTTGCAACAGCTAAAATGTCCAACCTCTCCCCACTGTTATCACTTCTCCAACGTTATCATGAAGTCCTTTCATCTATCCTCGAATGACAATTGTATATACTTACTGTCAGCAATCACTTGCTTACAAGATTTTTATTACCCTAAATGCAGGAAGACTTGTTAATGTGTTATGATGACAGGAAAATCAGGAAATAAAAAGTTAAGCCTGAAAACTCTGTCTTCATTTTGCTGTCTACAAAAAGTTCATTCCAGTTGGGGGTCCTAAAAGGTTCTTTACTCAATAAAAAAAGAGATCTGTCAATTAATGAGGGGAAACTAATATTTCTCCTATATTTTTGTAGTAGCAGATTGAGTTGACAGGTTACAGATTTCACTGGAAGGGGCAGTATTCCTTCATCCAAAATACATATCCAATGATTTCCATGAGATCAGTTGATGAAAATTATTCAGTGGCTTCAAACTAAAAAGGAAAAGTATCTAACAAAAAGTCTGTAGAATATGTGTATGAAAAACTTTAGTTGCCTATTGCCTCAAAACTTCTGAGACAACTGTATCCTGCATTAGCTCTATTTGAACTTAAAATTGTGACACTGCAGGAGCAAATGTATTCATCTATTGTCATCTGCACAAAAAGATCAGAGTTGCACATTTGGAGCTAATTATTTAAACTAATTAAAGAGGGGAAAAAAACAACAATTGAGAGATTTATAGAACCGAATGTTAAAGATGTTTCCCCATATACCCCTGCTGTGCAAATATGAAACATGGAACATCTTGGCCCCAAAATGATTCATTTGCCAAACAAAAGCAAAGGGTTTACTATAAGCTGTGGTTCAACCTCATGTATAAAATGATGACATTTTATGTTATAATCCTCAGATGAAATCTTTTCAATTCATACTTAAAATTGATTCCAGGAGGACAGAAAAAGACCATCAACTACTTAAGCTGCCTACTTTCCAGACAGTAGGAGAATAAATACTTCACTCTTCGTTATTTTTGTTTTAGGAAATGAAGGAATCAGTATTCAGTGAACTGATTAAGTCACTGAAAATGCATTCACCTCTACTCTAGGATATGACCAGGTATCTGCAAATAAGTTTAAATGCTTTAAGTTTAAGCAACATGTGTCAACATGGTGCAGAAGAATTAGGAAGTACAAACAATTCCATGAAGGACTTGTTGCCTTAAATGTGCTCTATTCCCATGCACCACAGGAGAACTCATGGAAGTGTTGCCTGAAGAAGCCACGACCTCACCATCAGTTCCCAGGATAAGGCAGACCTTTGTGATCAGCAAATCACGTCTCATCTCAGAAAGGAACAAACAGAGACCTGCTGGGAAAAATTGCCTGCAGATCTCCAAGGACTGAAGCATGAGTGAGGTACATAATTAACGAGGGAGAGAGACTGAAGAAGCCCTGAGCTGGTAAAGGAGAAGCCACAGGGGACTCATATTTAGTAACATGGCAAAAGTGAGGTCATAAACCAGAGCAACCGAAAGGGGGAAAGGAGAAAAGCATATGGTAAAGGACTGGACAGGTCCCAAATGACCAAGGAGAAAAGCTCAAAAGACTGCAGACCAAGTTTTGGCAGAAAAACACAGAGAAAGATCTGTTGTCTATTTCGATGGACCCTTTGAAGTTTTCTGGATCTAATCTGATTTTTGTCTGTTATTCTTTGCCAAAAAAGATAAACCCTGCCAGGGAAAAACCCACCTTCCCTTATTCTTATATTAATAAAAAAACAAATGGTCTGTTTTAAATATCAAACACTTAAAATGCAGAACCTTTTTCTATGATGTGTTGGAGAGTTCGATATTCGCAAGCTGTCATACTGGCCATTATAACAGACTGAAGTTGTTTCTCTACCTTCCACTTTATCAAATGCTGTCAGAACATAAGCCTTGGTCCTACACCTACACCTGCACCACAATCAACCCACTGGCTCCATCCACACTTCACCAAACTGGAACACAGAGGCTTATTTACTAAAATGTATGCACAGGGGTGTCCAAAATATATTTTTGAAAATTTTTTTACTGATACTGAAAGTCTTCTGTTACTCTGTAGTAGTAACTTTTTTAATAATGTCTAACAATACATTACATTACGGTACCATAGAGTTATGAGCCTTTCTAGGCTGTCATCTAACAAAGTCTTTAGGATGAACCCTTCCCTTGAATTATTTTAGTTCATACTTTGAGGTGCCTTACTTTCATGCCTTGTTGGAGGGGGGACACAGTCAACAACACTGAAAATACTGAGCTAAAAACTACCATGTAATCACTACATTATGATGGCTCAGCCTGCCACTGATACTAGTTTCCATTAAAATGACAGCATTTACTGTCTATTACTCTAAGCAATATACTCAAAATTTCACATCCATTTGTAACTAATACATTGAAGTGCCTCAAATCCCATTCTGCCATTGCTATTGGCAGATGTTTTCTAACAGTGGCATTTATAGGAATATTGTTAGCTAAGTAGCAAATCTGGACTTAAAGTATGTGTTAATTCAGAGTAGCAATAAAGGAAGTGGACAAGACAAACAGGAGTCCAGGAAATAGGAACTTTGCCCAGACAAGATAGTAAATACACCTTCACAATGGTGTGACACCAACACTTTAAAGGCTGTGTTCTCCTCCCAGCACAATGTGTTCTAAACAGCTTTAAATATTCATTTGTTTTACATTAAAATACATCGTCTTACCTGCTTGGATCTCTTGTGTTATCCCAAATAAACTTTGCCATCCCACACAAAATCCTGCTGCTTGTCCAAATACAGTTCTTGTCTCCTCAGCTGCACAATTCTAGACTTCTGTTCAATAATGGCATCAGCCATTTATTTGGGCATGTTCTTATTTTATTGAGGTCATTCCAGACTTTTTCTCCGCTCCCTACAGTTGCATTAACAGCTTCTTTCCTATTTTTAAATCAACAGCTAATTTCAGCAACTAAGTGCCTATTGTTTCTTCAGGGTCACTCATAAAACAAACACCATTATTGATCTTTCTGAATCTACCACTAGTTTTTCCCTTTTATCTCATGTGAGTGACTATTCAAGGGGCAATTTCTCAATAAACCAGGACATTTATCCTGGATAAACTAGGGTATCTGAAGAAAGAGATTTTTCTGTGTATGGTGTGCTAATACAGCTCCTATCACAGCAGTATCAAAGAAAGTCATAAATGTTCAGGATTTTGTCTCCACAACACCTTTTTAAAGGGACAAGATTTGTTAACTGTCTCTTACAAACAAGGAAGTAAGACACAGGGAGATTTAGTGCTTCAAAGCCAAAGAGCACTCATCAAATGTACAACAAATTAAATTCTTATTTTCTACAGTTTAATCACAATGGCATCTTCCCTCTCTTTTTGCATGCTTTCTGGATACACAATTGCTTATTTGTTGGATTGATGACTTGGCCAGTTTGTTTTTAATTTGCATTTTTGATGAGCATCTAAAGACAACAGACATCAGAGACAAACATAAAAACCATGTTAAACCAAACTGTATTTCCTTTACTATTATTGTTAAACTTCCATCCAATTCTATTTGTTGCCCTCCAGTCAAGATAAAGGAAATTTTGGTTTTGCACAAGAAAATGTGATACCAAAATGCAATGCAGCCCTTCCAGGTAATAAGAACTAAGTGACCTCTTTCAGCCATCAGGTACCTGGGCATGATTGTTTTGGCCAAGTGTGGCAAATTCCGTCCTTCTCAAATGAATTCTAGACCAACCTACAAAGAAATCTTAAAGGCAGTTTGACTGCTGGAACACTCCATCAGTTATCAAACACAATTTTCCGACGGTGTCCTGGCGTTTCATCGCTATTTTGCCACCTTCTGCATGTTTCTTCTCTCTTTACTCACAGGGATGGAAGTCAGGTTTGTCAGACTTGTTCCTACTGATCACTGGATCAACACAGCTCCAAAGAGAGGGGGTGGGAAGCTAATGTAGGGATTGAGAGGGTTTGCCTGTGCTGTGGCACCAGGAGCTGGCTGAGCCCACAAGCACTGTCCCTGTGACAGACAGGAGTCACTGAGCCGGGGGCACATCTGCATTCTGCTTCTGGAGCCTCTAAGATCTGAGGTACCCCCTCTGGATAACACCACCCATGTGCACAAAACCACAGGGCTGATTCTGAGCCAGGTCAGTTTTGTCTGTGTGTTTCATTAAAGGGCAGGCAGATCACTTCTGTCTGGGTCTAACACTTCGCAGGTTTATTAAACACAGTTTAAGGAGTTTGTCCCTAGACAGGAAATTCATGCCAAAGGTCTCACTGATGCCAAACACCACTTGGTAGGGGCAATAACACTGACATTTAAATGTATTGTTACTCATATTACTAAAGCTGCTATATTAGCATGAAATATGTAAGTTTTTATGAGAATACAAAGATCAAACACACTAATTGCATAATGAATAGAGAAGTAGCTAGCAACCACTCAAGGATCTGGAAGCAGGCGAATCCCCTGGATAAAAGGCATTCAGTTAATCAGAAGTATCTGAGTTGCATTCTCAACTCAAATATTTCTTTTCTCCTTATTTGTATGCCACAGTGTTTCCTGAGAAGCAAAATAAAGACAAATGCTCTCACTAGGTTTTTCCTTCATTGAAGTAAGTGTACATCAGGCAAAACTTGACAACCAAGGCAAAGAAAAGTCCTAGCAAAGGTGGCAGGAACTGTTAATTTTAACAAGGTTCAGGCAGACATCAGCCTGATCTACCATGAAGTTGTATGTAACAGCATCACAAGTTACAGGAGCATATTCTGTGCACCCTCTGATGAACTAACACCCAGTACTAGTGCTCCCCTCTCCTGACAGCTCTCTTCCTACCTGATGGTAGACTCTGGGCTCTCTACAGGTTCTGCTTCCACTTGCTAAGTCATGTTAAAACTAGAGACTGCTTTGTCTTCACTTGAACTTTACATCCTGTTAGTCTGCACAGAGGAAGTGAGTTATGTGAACAGCACACCTATTTTTTCCTAGTCAAGATGTACTTCATTGGATATTATTGCAATTCAGGTACCTATTTAGTAACCCAGTCAAAAGCTATGACCAGCTGCATAGAATATAATGATTTTTTGAAGGGAAAAAAATGCCATTAAAACAAAAGGTCCTGTTCTGCTTCTGAGTAAACAAATGGGAGTTTTACAAAGGCTCAAAAAGGAAAGGGATTAACATGCTTCAACGTGGTAATGGTCTCAACTGTTCACATTAAAATTTTCACAGTAAATTAAACCATGACAGAGGTAGGAAAGAAGTCAATTTTCAGTGGCTCATGCTGTTTTGCTGACATAAATTGCCATTTTTTAGGTAGTATATCCACCAACCTGTATAATGATAGAATTACAAAACCACAACCCGTTGTTGATTATGTTCAGCCTTTTGCATGCTAATTTTAGCCTGCTCTGCCAAAATAATTGCATGCACCACCTCATTACCAGGCTTCTGGATATTTAGAACCCTGTCGCTATTCTTTTTTCACCAACCTTTGCTTAAGCCTGCTGTGTTGGCCTTCCCTCCTTGTATGGTGTCTGCTGTTCAACAGCACTTCTTTTGCTTCCCAGCTCTGCTCAGGACACCTTTCCCAGCACTTGCACCCATCCTCTTCTAGGGCTGTCTTGCCAAGGGTAATGCTAAATGTCAGTCCATCTCTACACTGCTCATCCATGTTTCCCTGCAGGTTGCATACAACTCTTCACTATCTTCATGTTCTTTACAGTCTATAAAGAGCAGCAAGTTTCCTTGACTAGCAAATGATGGCATGAAGCACTACCCAATCATCCCGGCAAGGCCGGGGAAGACAAGTAAATACAGACTCACTGGTTGCTGCCTGCCAAGAGTTCCCACAACACGTGTTACTTAAGTGAGTTTACACAACAGTGACCAAAGAGGAGGGAAGGGACAGGCCATGTAAGTGTGCCAGTACCAGACCCCTCCAGGGAACGCTCTGCCCTGCGTTATTGTGGCGGCACCAGAAATGGATGTTCAAGTACAACCAGCGCTTATCTGACCGTCAAATGACCACGGTGCCTTTGCACCTCAGTTGTATCAAGACAGTGTAAAACAAAAAATGACAAAGGCCTGTGAAAGGAAGTCAACCTAGTAAAGGGCAAGGTGTGGCAAGAGGTGCGGGAGACCCAAAAAGCCTGGATGCAGTGGGGGGCCACCAGGGCTGGGGGGCTGCCACAGAGCCAGACCGCGATTCACCTCACCCAACCTCCCCGAGCCGAGCCGATCCCGCCGCCCCGGGGACACCACAGCCTGACCGCGGGCCTCGCCCCTTGCAGACCTGGCCCTGCCCCGGGCCGTGGCCCTTCCCCGCAGGTCCCCGGGCCCGGGCCGCAGCGCTGTCCGGGCCGGTCCCCGGGCCGCGGTGCCGGGGGCGGCGGCCGCCCAGCCCGGCCTTACCCTGCCCGGGCCGCGGGGGGCGGCGGGGCCCCTCTGCCTCCCGGGGGAGCCGGGGGCCGGGGCGAGGGAGGGCGCATAATAAACAGCATCGTTTTCATGCAGGCAGGGCTGCCGGCTCCCCAAGCCTCCTCCCCGCGATAACAACCCAGGTACAGCCCGCGCTCGCCCCCCTCCCTCCCCCTTCCTCCTCCTCCTCCTCCTCCTCCACCTCCTCCTCCTCCCGGGGGGCCGGGGAGAAATCTACAGATCAAAGAAAAGATGCACAATAATAGCGGGGTGGGCGCGCACCGCGGCCCCCCGTCCGGCGGGGCCGGAGCCGGGCCCTCCGGCGGCTCCTGGCCGCGGCCCGGCCGATGCCCGCCCGGCCGCGGGGCGAGGGGGGCGGCGGCGCGGGGCCGGGCGCCTCCGCGGCGGTACTCACCCGGGCCGGCCAGTGCGGGTACCCCTTCATTTTGGCGAACACCAGGTCTCCAGCCTTGTATTCTCGGGGCCGCGGACGAGCCATCGGGAGCCGCCGCGGGAGCCGCCGTGTGTCCCCCCCCGCCCCGCGCACGCCGCCCCGGGGGCAGCCGGGCGAGCCCCCGCGGGGTGCGATGCGCCCGGGCACGGGGCGCAGCCGGGAGCGGGGCCGGGCCGCGGGCGATCCCCGATCTCTCCGGCGGCGGCGGCGGCAGGAGGAGATGGGGTGCGCGTGTGTGAGTGTGAGTGTGTGTGCGTGTGTCTGTGTGTGTGAGTGTGTACGCGGGGGAGGGGGAGGCCTTGGACACAACCCCAGCAGCCCCCGGTACCAGGGAGCGGGCTGGCCGGGCGGGGGCGGCCGGGGAGCCCTCGCCCCGCGGCGGCGGCGGGCGCGGCGCTGCCCGCGGCCCCCCCGTGCGCGCTGGGCTACGCCGCCCGCGCCGCCCGCTCCATCCCCGCCGCAGCCGCCGCGGCCCCGGGAATATGGAGCCGTCTCCGACGAATTACTCCTCGGGCAGCGACCGAAAACAGGATCTTCTTATCCCCCCCCACCCCGCCCGCGCCTCCCCCCGCGCTTTCCCTTCCTGTTATTTTCTAGGTACACAGATCGGTTTCTATGAAAATAGGAGAGCAGAGAGCGCTCCAGTCCCGCCCGGCCCTCCCTTCCCCGCTGAAGCATGACATGGTTCTTTATGCACGCCCGACATGGAGGCAGGGCGGCGAGGAGAAGCCGGCCGGTGTTGGCAGCAGGGCGCCCGTTTTCCCCGGCCAAAGGCGCCCGGCCCTTGGGCCTGGCAGTGCCCTGGCCCCCGCTGTCACGGAGGTCCAGGCCCAGCACGGACCGGCTCCTCCGGTGCCTGCACGCCCTTCCCGAGCCCTCCCCATGCCAAGCAGCCTGAGCAGACCCTCGGCAACGGCCTGGCTCCCAAGCACAAGATTGTCCCAATTTCTATACCCATCCTCTTCTCCACCGCCAGACACTCCACCTGCCTTCTCAGCTTATAACTAAAACCCACATCCACCAAGCCATGGACCTGGGGGCTGCACAATGGTGACTTCCCCTCACAAGGGTGTTTGGGATCTCTGGCTTGCCAGGTGATGCCAGTTTTTTCCCCCGAGAAGGAGAAGCCCTGGTAACTGACAAATCCCAGATATTGCTGCTTTTGCCATAATGCTGTCAGTTCAGCTGTAATGTTCAAACATCAATTATTATTGACATTTATTACACTCAGGTACCTTATCTAGTAAAACTAGATAGGCACCTGCAAGGTGGGTCACAAGCAGCAAAGTTTAGAGAAGGTTTTTCTGCAGGTCTGGCTGAAACTTAGAAATAGCTTCCCCAACCACTGCCACATTTAAGATGTCAGCTGTCCTCTTTGGATTTAGGGAGACAGCTCTGGCTGGTGCTTCTCTGACTCCCAAGAGAAGCACCTGGTCACAGGCAGTTCCTGCTGTTGAAGAAGGAAATAAATGGCTGAGGACTGTAGGGTCACATTTTTGGGCAGGGAGTAGATGGACCATAGAGAGCACTACCAGTCTGCAATGGCTGGTAATGGCAGAAAAATAATATAAATAAATGCTTCTTCTAGCACCTGTTCCTGGGCTGGCACAGGACCAAGAAGACTTACTTTTTATGGTACCCCCAGATGTGGCTCTGCAGCCCAAATGCTGCTGTTGCTAGTATATAAGTCAAGAAAGTTCTCGCTCTGGGCCATAAAAAAGGATAAGCACTTCACTGCTGGTGGAAGCATTGCTGTAAAATCATTAGCTCAGGTATCAGCAGCAGACTAATAATGGAAAAAGAATTCCAGAAAGCTGGATAAACATTTAGATAATGAGCCTGCATGGTGTTCAGTGCTGTTACCTGTTCTGAAGTACTGATCAGTGACAGGGTTGCCAACGCAGCCACCTGCAGTATATACATCTGGCCAAACAGCTCACTTTCACTTTCACATCAAGTAGGATTTTGTATCCTCTTAAATTGATACCTAATTCCCTTCAGAAAAATGTAATAGAGAATCTCTGAGTACAGGAGCTGGGGACTCTCATTTGACTCTCTCCAGATTTATCCTGTGTGCTGTCTTACACACATTACCTCCCCAAACCAGCCTTCCCTCCAGAATACTTACTAGAGAGGTGGAGCTGCTTTTTTTTCTTTTTTAATGCATTGTTTGCTTTTCATCTCAGATACAAACAGCTCTTTCTAGTAACTTATTTAGTGACCTTAAATCAGAAAGGAGCAGGATGTGTGCCAGTTTCTTGCAAAAGGAAACTCTACACTTTATGTACACACCCAAACAACAGTGTATTGCTAATATCAACATAGCAACATTTGAAGTGACTGGATACAGAATTGAAACATCTCATTGCAATGTGCACATTTTTATTTCCTTTTGTCCCTACACTGGTGTCTGCAGAGAATGCAGTGAATTAACAATGTTCCTAGTCTGCAGTGAAGATAATAATATACTAGAGCTCCAAAGAAAACTCATCCCATGGACATGCAAGGATGCAGCTTGCTTTTCCTCGTGAATAGCAAAGGATAAATGGGTTGCTAAGGTAAGAACTCTGTTCAGGTTTGGCCAGCTGAAAACTCTTAAAACACTCTGCAGATAGTTCCTCCATCAAGCTATGGTTAAGATGCTGGGAAAAGATGGAGAAGAAAAAGCAAATTCCCTTGCTGACAAATGAAAAACCAAATCAAATGTTCCACACATTAAGAGGAAAGTAAAGAACACTGGCACAAAACACAAAGGAGTTTGGTAGTGTGCATAACCCCCTCAGCCACTCATCACAGCATACAAAGCCGGAGATCTCCTGCTAGGTCACCTGCATTCTGTTCCTTTCTCTTCTCTTACAAAGGAGAGTTCATCTTCTCCTTCCATATAGAAGTGGAAAAGAGGAGTGAAGAGAGTTTCTTCCACACATTTCAAGAGCAGTTTCAGATCATAACAGTGACTGGAGGGGTGCAGAGGCTTGCTGAAATATGCACTGCATGTACACAGGCCTAAGTCTAGAGAAGCCAAGAGCTGTGTCTGCTTTGGGCACAAAGATCAGCAGGTCACGGAGGCAGCAACAGCCATGGCCTTATGGAGCACGGGAGACCTGCAGCAGGCATGGGTGTCTCCTCCTCCCTAAACTCTTCAGAATGGTCATAACCAAGTTCTCTCTCACTTCTCCCCGTGCCAGACAGGTGCTCTATTCCCAGAGCAGGGCAGCATACACAAGTATGAGCAGGGGAGATGGTAATGACAGAGGCCCAGCAGGACTGCAAGGGAGGTGGCAGGGCCAGCAGCATGGTCAGCAGTGGAACCCTGAGTCACCCAGGACAGATGGAATCTGAGACAACTGCTCTGAAGTCATCACTACACTGACTTCAGAGAAATTTTGCTTTCCCACTAATTCCCAGGAAACAGTGTTCTTAAGATACTGAGAAGCTTTTATTTAGTTTCTGATAATTTCTCCCCAAATCATATGAGGAAAAGAATAGCTATACATTCCTGGTTGAAAACTTTCATAGTGAAAGGATTTCATTGATTTGAAAGTGTAGATCAATATTTAAGAGAGACAAAAAATGCCTAATTTCAAAAGAACATTCCGAAGTCCTGAATAATTTTTTAAACATACCTAAGTTTTGCATTCAATACTCCATCATCATAATTTTGCACACACTTATTTGCATGCAGACAGTCTGGAATGTGAATCCTGTTCATGCTGGTATCTTGCACTTGCCATTTTTTGAGAAGCTGCCTATACTGTGTCTGTTGAAACCACATGGATTATTACATTTGCTTCTAACATTTTGTCCCTGGCCATCTTACAGCTTTTGCTTTCCCTGCTGAAATATCTTCTGAGATCAGACTGTGAATGCTCTGCAGCATGGCCACCTATACAATCAACTTTACTGTTAGATAATGAAATAAAACTGGGTTTTTTTTACTTACGTACTGATATAGTTTGATATATCAAACTATACCAATATAGCATAATATAGGCTGATATAATTTTCTTTCCTTCTGCATTTCCTTTTCCTATATGTAAAAATGTGTCAGTAATGATTACTATGATTAGTATATTGCCTATGTCCACAGTAAAGCATTTTGATAGGAATTTTTTCTGAATCACAACTCAGCCGTTCCCCTGTGCAAGACATGTCTGACAGCACTGTCTGAAATCACAGAGCTACTTCATGTCAGGCAGAAAGAGGCCATCATGGTTTATGTCCATCCCAACATGCATAGAAAGGCACTTACCATGCCCATTAGGATATTCTTAATTACTGGAGATAAGCAGCTCACCAGGGGATCTCAAGCTTTCTCTTTAATAAGCTTAGAAGAGAGAAGGGTGTGTATCATAGCTGGAGCAAGTTATCTACACTCAGTTTCATGAATCTTCTTATGTTATACACTCCTAATCATATTAAATTAGACAATCTTTAAGGTGATTGCTTTACATGTTGCAGAGGTGTGAACATGTATCCTAGAGGCAGAAGAGATAGAAGCACTTCAGTTAAAATTAACTTTCTCTCTGGTTGGGAGCTTTCCACTCTAAGCTGGAAAGGTTTGTATGGGATGGAAATTTTATTAGCAAGTATGCATTGCTGCCATTCCTCTACAGGCATTTCAGCTAAAGCTACAGCAGGCAGAAGATGCCTACAGTCAGTGCTGCTTAACATGTTCCAGTTCAAACCTCTGCTTCTAGTTTCCTGCATATCTTTTATAATTTAACCATTAGAACTGAAATTTTCAATGACTTGGAACTCTTCTGGCAATGACAGTAAAAGAAATAATTGTAAAATTACCAAATTTCCAGGTACCATATAAATGTTGCTTAGTTTCAAGTGTTTGAAAAGCATTTGTACACACTCAACAGGGATTAATAAACAAGTCTTGTGTTCTGTCTGGACTAAACATGCTCTAGGCTAAAGTGAATGTGATTCAGCTCATGCTGGAGTTGACTGTGGAAGCAGAGCTCATGAGAGGGAAAAATGGCTCCCTGTGAGATAACTGGGGAAAGCTGGAAGGGAAGCAGGAACTAAAGCCTGGAAAGGATGTGAGAAAAGCAGAAAGGGATTAATAAAGAGAGGTAAAAGCAGACATGTATAAGAAGACAAAGATTTCAAAGTATCTTAGTATAAATCAAGAAAACCTGCACATTATCTAACAAAATTCTGTTCCCCAGTACATCTCATTCTCTGCTGGCAAGTTCTCCATACAAAGTCTAATGACCTGTCACTGTGCTGTCAGTTAGCTCATCAGCTTATGTGGAAATCCACACTGCATTCAAAGGTATTGGACTTTATGACCTACCAGTGTCTTGAATGGTAACCAGCCTGAGTTTCTGGGGGGAGAACAAATCAGAAGGAAATTTTTAAAGATTATATCACAAATCTACTCAGTAACCTAAGTATTTGACAACATTAACTACCTGACTTTGCAACTTCACTGTCTGAATTTTCTCTTGTGGCATGTGAAACTTTTTAGCAGCCATTTATTGAGAAACACTCATCAAAATCTAGTACTTCCATAAACATTACACATGATATGAAGATTATCTTGATGGACAGAAGTTGCACAATTTACTGAACTGTTCCCATAATTTTATGTGTTTGTTATAGACATCATTAATTACAATGAAACCAGTGACTCTCAGTTCCATTTGATATGCTATCTATAAAAGGCTTCTTCAAATGGCCAGGTGAGAAACTCCACCTCCAAAGCTATAAAGCTGTAATACCTAAGAAAGAAAACCTGCAACAGATATTTCTCCTCTGGAGAAATATTTTAGATGTGTCATCTAAAGTCTCAGAGATTTATTGGGTGAGAACTATGTTGAGAGTTGACAAGAACAATAAATTTAGTGCCAGATTCGTGACACTTACCCCATCGTAGTTTCCCCTCATAAATACTGGAGAAAAGGATTTCTCTCACTTGCCCTCTGGTACATTCATCAAAAAGCCTTTTGAAATGTGACTTAATGAATAATTACATCCCAACGTGGACAACAGAACATGTTTATTTAAGGAGATTTGTAACTTCACTTTTGTATTGCCTGAATGACAGTGTCAGAAGCCAAGAAACAGAAAGAAAGAATGCAGCTAGCATGCAGTTTCTGGAGATTGCTGCTGCTTTGTACCATAAAGCCTCTCTCAAGAGCAGTAGAGTTTGATGATGAGAGGTACCTATTGCTCAAGAATTCACAATTCTGGAACCCAAGCCCTGGATCTCATCATGTTGTACTGCAGTCTAATGCATAAGTGTTATCACAGGAAAAAAAAATTCTGTCAGCAGTTTCTTCCTGGATAGGTTGGCATCAGCAAGAGTTTAATAAAAGGTAAACTAAATGACACAAGACTGTCATCCCAACTGTGTTGAAATCAGCCGAAAAACTCTCAGCATGTCACCTCTGAAACTTTCTTCAGATCATCCTTCTCCATTCCATGGGCAACATCCTCAAACTCTCAGTGACTCAAATCACTAAACTGGGTCTTATGCTAATGTCCCTCCATGTCTTTTACCCAATCTCACTGTCTTCCTTTTTCCATAAGCATTTTTCATCTTTGTGAAGGCACTTTTCTCCAGATATGATCTCTGTAATCTTTCTTGACCTTTCCCATACACATGCCATCTTTCTCCAGTTCATGTGAAGCAGTGCCTTTGAGGACATGGCCATTCTTTACAAGCACTTTGCTTTGCTCAGGAGTCACTTGGAAACATCCTCTTCCTGTCATACCTGTGTTTTACACCTTGGCTTCACAGGACTGAACGTCCTGCTGCTTCTCTGTTGTGGGTTAACTCCAGTAAGCAGCCAAGTCCCAGACATCCCTGTGTGGTCAGCACCACTTTGGTCACAAATCCAAAACACAGCACCATACGAGCTGTGTTTCTTTATTGTTTCTTTATTTATTCTATTTCTTTACAATACAATACCATATTGTAAAGAAAATTAACTATATCCCAGCCAAAACCAGAACTTTTTTCTCACTTACCACCCCCATCCTGCCCAGACTTACTATATCATCCCCATGGCTCCTGGATGATGAGACCTCAAAGGGACCAGGGAGTAAGGACTGAGATACTATTGGGTTTGAAGCACTGAGGAGAGTTCTCAGGCTCTGTGGTTGTGGTGATGCTGAGGGTGATGACCACGTCGGGTGCCAGGATGAAAAGAGACATGAAGGAGTGCCTGGGGAAGTGGATATGGATGATATTACACCTGATGGGTTCCAGGGGAAGTAAGTCATTGCTGATCAGGCAGAAAATAGGGCAAGTTACTTTCTCTCCCTTGATCATTCCCAACAAATAAGGACTCAGCTCTCTGGATAGCCATTCCTTTCCTCTCCAGGGCATGATGGGAAGCTGGGATGAAGGGACCAAAGTGGTTGAATCCACCACACCACACTTGGTCTGATATACTATTTCTTAAACCTCATGGTGTACTCTTAAAGGTCAGCACACCACCCTGCACAGTGCAAGAACCGGTTCCAGCTGCCTCCTATGAGAACTTCTTAAAAGCACATTTCTTCACACATTCCGCATACCCTCTACCTCCAGATCATGTTTCTTGTGGTGGCCTGCAAGTCTGCCCCTTCCTACTTACCTCTTGTCATGTGGCAGCCACATGTGGATCGTTTCTCCATTAACCAGACCTAGTATCACCTATTTGTCTCTCAGAGATCTGCAGCCTGTACTCCTGCTCATGACATGCCCTTTTAAGAACTGTAACCTCATTTCTTTTGAATTCCTTTCTCAAAACTCCATCCCTCCCAGAAAATCTAGGATAACTGATTAGGTCTACCACACCTCTAAATGAGTGTAGGTAAGCATAGGAGCCTGCAATTAAGTGCTACAGAGGCTGAAAAGAAAAGGTCAGGAGTAGGTTGTGGAGGAGGAAAGGAAGTTAACATACTTAATAACAATTAAGATTAAAATGTATAATTAATATTACCTTGCCTAGCTTTTCAGTGATCCTTTGTTGTATAATGTATCTTTCTCCACACAGTCTGACTTTGTTTTTCTCAACACTGCCGCCTTCAAAGAAGGCCTCTTCTTCTTCTTCTGAGTTTGGAAAGTTACACATTTATAAATAATAAATATTACAATAAAACCCAGGGCTACTGCACTTGCTAGCAAACAGCCAATATGCACTAGGTCTCTTAGAAGTCAAAGGTCTGTTTCTGCTGCTGTTTGTGCCACTTTATCTACTTTGATGCAGTAAAGTTGCTCCTGATTTGTTTCACTGAAAAACTGAGCTACTAAAATGTAAAATTGCAGTAAGATACAAAACCAATATAAATATTACAAAATAATACACATCCTAGCAGATGTGCATTTGCAGAGATTTGCAGAGACATCATTATAAGCCAGGAAACACACATATTTCTAGAGAAATGACAGCAGTACTATGTCATCAGAACAAAGAAGCTTCATAAGGAAATGGCTTGTTTCTTTAGCTGTCACGTTTAAGTGGATGCTACCTTAGTGAACACGAACCTCAGTTCAAACCTTCCTGCTGCAGTTCAAGAGAACTACAATGTTTCATATGAAAAATGTTTTCAGAAGAAAAATTCTAACCTATCTTCACTGAATAGTATCAGCAAAGGAGTTAGTATATTGCTGGAAGACAATCATAAAATATTTAGGCTGGTTAGCATTAAGAAAGTCAAAGTGAATATCATGAGATGAAGCAGCCAAACAGAATTGGCAAGGATAGTCTTAAAAGGGAGAGGTATTAATAGACTGCTACTCCCACTGGACATGAGGCTCCTGTCTTACCCAGGCAAACCTCCCACTAGAACTTTCAAAGGGCATAATGACAGTCCAGAGCTCAGCAGAAACTTTGGGACCAAAAGTAATACCCAAATCTTCTCAGCTCATTCAGGTAATGCCTCTGTTAATTGCTTGTACTGTATCCTCCCTCTGCAACTTCATGGCGCCTGGCAGCTGGAGGGCTGGCAGCTTGCTCTAGTGGGCAGACCTCGGCCCTCTGAAGATAAGTCATTTTGTTGCCAAGTGGGCCATGGTGCCTAAAGAGGAGAAACAGTTTGAACATCCACAGCTACCTTTTGTCATCCGGTGATCAACAGTAAACCTCTGGAGCATGACTAGCAGAAGATGAGTAGAAAGACAAGAATTGATACAACTGGTTAGGTACAGCAGACCTTTAGTTAAATTGTGCTGTCACACGAGCCTCAGTTTAAGCAGAGCTCTGGACCTACATGTTTTTTTTCCTGCCACAGGAAAAAAAATCTACTTTTCCATACTTCTGTGTGAAGGACTAATCTCAGGCAGCAATAGTATGAAACTGAAATGAGCTGCAGTTTGCTTTCCCATTTAGTGTCCTCTTCTCATTCACAGTCTTCCAGAACAGTTTTTACCTTACAGTGGTAGCTTAGGGAAATCATAGGATGTAGACTTTAGCATCCAATATAGAAGGATTCAAACCAACATAAACTATTTACATGGATATGAGTATTGTCCACATTACATAAAGTTAACATTGTTAACAGAGGATAAGAAGAATCAAGATTCAGAGTAGTAATATAAACAAGTAACAGCAGTCTGTTCTACAACCACAAGCTCTAAGTTACTGTACATCTAGTACTGGTCATTATATAAACTTTATGCAATTTGTTTGTCTGTTTTTTTCAGCAATGGGATTTTAAATGAACAGGCAAAAGATGGTTCTATTTTGTGTTTATTTCCCCAGGTTAATAAAGTGTCAAATTAAAGCAAGGAATTAATTTATCATCAAATATGTAGTTTACAATAACTGTAGCTGTAACAAAGGTCAATAGACCAAATGGCCCTGTCTTGGTGCAACTTTGCTGATGGCAATACAAGAAATAATTTGCCCACTGTGTATGTGGTGCACCCAGTTCTCTGCTGCACAAGGCAGTGGAAGGAAACACACTCACACAAGCCTGCTGTATGTAAACTTCCATAAATGCTCACTGCATTCTTGCACAACCAGCAAGATTCTGCTTTTGAGTTCTCTGGACAGAATTTCAGTCTTAATAGTACAACGGAGTTCTGCACATTTATAGACTACTAATGAAAAACTGGGAGGTGAATTTATACTACGTGTTGCTTAAACTGTATATATGTATCATGTAAAATGGTTTGCAGCAAAGTATACACACAAATATAAACCCTCAGACATTCCTTTATTTCACTGAATTTCACTGAATATGAACTCATTTTCTCTCTCACACACGTTCACACACACACACTGTAAGGATCCTACTGGTTCACACTGAGCCCCAGCATTCCTGGGGGGATGGCGAGGTCCAAAGAGCCGTCTTATAGTAGATCACTCTGCCATATGTTTGCCTTTCCACACAAACATTTGCCAGGAAATCTATCACCTTCAATGCAGCACCATCATGTGACATGACAGTAAAAATGTTGATGTGCTGTCTCTCTCAGTGTTTTGCAGACAGGAAAGTATCTGTAGGAATGAGGATACTGCAGTACCCTCTCTTTTAATGCCTCCCCCTTTTTTTGGCAATAGCTTTGATCCTTTACAAGTGTCCTTCTTCTGTCAGGAACCACTCTGGTTTGGATTAAGGACAAATGCTCCATTTCCCTCATTTTTTTAGTGAAGCGCTCCTGCAAGCTCTTTTGTTTGAAGCCTGTGATTCAAACACTTAAAAACTAGGGCTTTGCTTTCAGATTCATGGCATGTTCATTGCTAGGCATGTCAAAGGCTACTGCATGGTCAGCTCCAGTCTTCCATGGAATGGGCAGTGGCATTTGGAGATGCTGCTGCACAAATGAGCAGAAGTCAAGTCAGAACATGTACAATTACTACTGCAATTGTTGAGAATCTAGGTTATGCTGTGATGCTCCTAAGGCCTGGAGCTGTATTGTTACTGTCTGTCCTTATACTGACTGAATCACTCAGATGTCCTACAGGAAACTCCAGGAATAAATGACTGAGTAGAACGAATGCTGTAGTAGAGACATCTCCATATGAAACAGCCCATGGAGGCAAATCAGACATTCTTACTTCAAAAGGCAGAAGATGCCATCTCTTGACTTTGTGTCACCATGCATTGGGATATGCCTGGGCAGTGTCAACAGCTGAATCTCTACTGGATTTAGCAGAGTCTTCCCTTTCCCGGCTAACAAAACTGCTGGGAATGGGTTTGCTTTTAAAATGTTAATTTATTCCACTTTAAAGGCTGACTACTCCCAGTGCCGGGCTTTTGTTTTCGAGCTGGTCTGAATTCTTCATCTAGGAGGTGTCAACATGGTGACAAAACTGGCTTAATGTCTAGTCTGTAACATCTGTACAAATCACACAACTCTGCCCTATATTATGGCATACACACATGAACACTTGACCCATGGCTCTTGCTGTTCAGAGGGTAAGGTTTTTCTACATTTTGGTGGGTTTTGCACTACAAGTCAGGGAGGCCCAGCTGAGGGCTCCTGCACTATTTAAAAGGATACCGCAGGACTGTTTTAGTGTAAAAGTAAAAACAGATGACACTATGTGAAAAGAGCTTCTTACTTGCTTGCCAAAATCTCTACAATTTCGAAATTCAGCTATGTATCTTTTAATATTCACTTCTGTGATCATTTGTAACATACAAATGCTTTTAAAGTAGCCTCCATGACTTTCTAAATATTCTTGCTTTCTGTTGTACTTCTAGTCCTCTTATTTGTAGGGTGAAAGGAAGATACTGTTGGCTTTCTCTAAAGCTGGCTTACTTTCAGGAATATATGTACTATGACTCTTACTTTCCTTACAATGCTAATGATGTGCATAACAGGTAAAAATACTCATAAAAACAACGGTCTTTTTAAGGATTTGATGGGCTACATGTTCTTCCATCTGCAATCTCCATTATTTCATCAGAGTTGAGCACAATAATGCGAGTAAACTTCTGCCTAGTGTTTGATCCTCTGTAAAATAATGGAGTCAATCAGCAGCTTTGTACTGACTATTCTAAGCTGGCCACATGTTTCTTTATGAACATTGATGGTAATGCCAAAAAATGTTCAAATTATTTTCAGTTTGAATTACTCAACCTTTCAGAATATTTTTTGAAGATGACATGGAAACCAAATACTTGGAACATCTTATATATATTAATTTTTCTCCTTTGACACTAAAATGGCCACCAGAGTACTTAAGTTACCTATAATGTCAGTGCAGATCTGAATGCTTGTAGGAACAAGCAATAGAAAACTCAGTAAAGACGTGGGTTTGAAAATGTTATGGTGGAGTGTATGAAAAACTCAGAAACTTTGTTTGTTCTGCACATGTCTAACACACAGCTCACTGGAGCCTATATCTGTGACAAATGTTTGTCACAAAATCTAAGTACAGACAGGTTATAAAAACTGACGGCATCTTGAGAAACAAAGAACATTCAGGTCAAATATCACAGCAAGGATTATCACAGTGGGAATTTTATTTATGACTAGTAGGAAATAATGTAAAATAGTTTTGAGTGATTTATTCTGGCATGGCAGGGAAACTCATCTGTATAAATGCAACTCTGTATTTTAGGGAATACATTATTTTCATTTTAAGTATTCCAGGCTGCATATTCTACCTACCACAGAAAACTAGTGTTAGTGTCAATCCAAGAAGAGTCAAACAATGTTTTAGGAAGGAATTATTAGAGGACGTAATTAAACATCAGTGACTGGGTCAATGGGCTCTTTGTGTAAGACAGAAGTTATAAGACCCACAGTTTCTTCTGAAACTCAAAAGCCAAGCAGCCCAGGAATTCCTAAATAGATCCAGGATTGGTGTGAGAAGTGGTGTGTCAAATAATGAGGCAGAACTGAAGCCTGAAAACTGACTGAGAAGGAATTTTAAACAAGCAATTACATATAGAAGCTGGACTTTGGGGTTAGCTGCTGGATGAGAGAGCTTTAGGCCAAGATTATCTGACTTTTTTCTTTAAACAGAAAATCTGTGGCTCTTGATATGCTTTTAAATGTAGATGTGTGTGAACTGAACTAGTTCACAAGTATTAAGTACTGACTGTATCAGTAGAAGCAAGAATGTGTTTGTATAAAAATTAATGGATAGAAACCTTAACCAAGAGAACTATAAAATACTACCAAGTTGGGATTTCTAAACTGGGCTTTGGTCTGAAGATAAGACAAAAAAGTTTTTGCAGATTTTTTTTTTTAAGAAAAATGGGAATTCCAGTGGGAAGCTTAAGTTTAAAAACTAATATCCCAGCCTCTACAAGATGTCTGTCAAACTGTCACTCACACTGAAAAGTACACTACCATTCCTTGTACACATGGTCACCAGTTACACTGCTGAATTTAAAGCAGAGAAAACTGCAACTGTAAATGCCCTGGGAAACTGCTGAAATTCACCTACGTTGTATGTGTACTATGCAGCTTGTGGAGATGCTCTCTTTGAGCACAATCAAAAACGTGAAGGCAGGGATTTTTTTCCATTAATTTCTAAACTTTTCACAGAGGCCATTTTATAGCATAATTTACTCCAAATTGCATTGATTATACTGCGTGTAGCTCTGTACCATACCAGAGCAATGTACTGACTGATCAGTTTATACTTCTAGACATTTTGTTGTGAATTCTGATGGATTTGGGGGAGAAAATAAAAGCACATGCTTGTGAACTGGATTTTCAGGAGTGTTCCTGTATTTTTAAGCTTGAATGCTCTTGTCAAGAGATGAACTTGGGCCTCTTCAGAATTGTCTGTGGTGCACAATTGTTGGTTTTTTTGCTCTCCTGCTGTCCCAGAGCAAAACCAGTTTCCATTTCAGAAAGGGGAAGCCAATACTTACTTAAGACAGCTACCAAATTTTGCAGCCTACTGGGAAAAACTATTGGGTCAAGCCCTGCTTTACCTTTATTCAACCTGCCATGAGCTGAGGCACTGGCACTGTACTGAAAGCTGTCCATTGTGTCCAAAAGCACAACAATTAATAAAAGAAAATATCCATAAGGAAGCTTCTGGAGGACAGTCTAGCACAGGAACTGTGGCTTCAGCATCTCACTGGTCATTTGTTGATGCAGGTAATGGCTCTCTCTGAAGTTCCTGAGCACATGCTGGTGCTATGCCATGGTGCAGATGCCAGAAGGACTTGAGCTCCTGGACTTTCTCTTCTCCCTGGGGTCCCTGTGTTAGCCAAAGGTGAGCCCCCAGCACAGCTGTTGCCAACACCATGGACACACTGCAGTCTGCCAAGGCACTGCTGGATCAAATGGACTGCTGCTTCCCTGAGGCAGCTTGAAGGGTTGCTATTGCTGGAGTTGTCTACAGATCCGAGTTAGTTTGTTTATTTTCTTTAAAGAGAGTCATTCAGCTCTCCTAGAAAGGACAGAGAGAAAAGCCACATAAAAAATATCTCTGCTGCTGTTAATGTAGTCCTTCCCAGGCCTCTGACCTTTCTCACCAGGAGGACTTCCAAGCTTTCTTCCAAAACACAGATCTGTATTTCCCTGAAGTACTGAAAAATTTCCACCAGAGGTCTCTGTCTACTAATAATTCCAGTCTAGAAGGATTGCTTATGCACTTCGGGGTTCCCAAGCCAGTGTTAAGCTTTGTCTCTTCACAGCAATAAGAAACAAAATCAAGATTTCCCAAATCTGTGTGCCTGGGAAATCATCATCTACTTGACAGGGCAGTAATACCCATCTGTTACATACACAGATTTTCAAGAAAGGTTTCCTTATATAAGTTACTTAAATAATTCTCTTGAGCATGTATACCCTACTATCAAAACCAACATTTTAATTAATTTAAGAATTTAGAGTGTTTCATCAAAGAATTATTAAACTTTAAATATCATGCTTTTGCATGCAAAACAGGTAAGTTCATTTGAAGCAAGGAAAATAAACTTCTATCTTCTCAGTGTACTGTGATCCCCAACTTGAGACCTAACTACGCTCAGGGGGAACTGCTCCAAGAGACATTTAGCTTTCAGGCTACAATATCTTTGCGTCTCATCTGGCTTTAATACACGTGTACCATCTGCTTATGACAAAATTATTTATTTTTATGCCTACATTCCCCTGTCTTTATTTTATTTACTAATCTACTTCACTCTATGGGATGCACTCAAAAATGCAAGGTGCTGAAAATAAGAATTAAACGTTTCTACCTTGAGGTCTGGTCTCTAATTGCTTTGTGCAGCACCTAAATTTACCAAGAAACATTAAGAAGTCTCAAAGAGAGGCTCTTTTGAAGCTCAAACAATATCATCAGGGTGGGGCAAGTTCCCTTCCCTCACCTCAGGAAAGAGCCTTACCCTTCTCTGTGCCAAGCCATTTACCAGTGTTTTGTTATGGCAGAGGATGGTGTGACATGAGAATCTTGCAGCAGAACCACCACGATTTCCCCAGCTCACAGTACAACCACAGCACCTGCTTGTGTGGCAGATTACAGGCAATGTGGTACAACAACAAAATGCTGCTGATGGCTGCTCACCCTGAAATCATCTCACACATTTCCTGGTGTAGTCTCTCTACTGAGATGTGAAAGGTGCATTCCTTTCATTCCAGCTGTTCAAAAGCCACAGTTCCATATCTGAAATTGAAACAAGGCCAGTGACCAGTCCAGCACATCTGTGTGACCACCAGCAGCTTTTCTAAAGAGAAGACCAATGGACAAATACCATGGGAGGAGTATGTGCAAGGTCTGATTCTACCTATCTCTGTGGGGTGACTCATACCAGTAGTTTTTGTGGGGAATGCCTGAAGAACTACAAGCAAATTTCTTTTGACTCTGTCATAAAACATACCATTATCATATTCTAATGCCATATACATACATACATGCTCTCAGCCCCTTCATTTCCGCAAAGTATTACAAGTTGGGGCATTGAGGTAGTACTGAAGGCTGCAAATACTGCACTGAGAAAAATACTGAAAACAAATTCAACCTTGGAACACAATGAACGACAGTTGCAAGATGAGAAAAGATTAATATTCTTTGCAACACCTGGCACAAGGCCTACAACTTACCTTAGCTGAGGAGCAAAATTTACTCCAACATACAACAGAACTCATACCATAGTTAAGGTGGTATTATATGGAAGTGATTGCAGGCTGAATTCCAAGAGCACTGTAATTCTTTGTTCAGCTTTGACTCACTCCCTTCTGTTCATGCACAGAATGAGTATTTATTGGATGAACAGACTGATAATGTGCTCACTTACTCAGTGTCCACTGCTATAAGAGTCCCCTTGGGATTAAGTGAAAGAGGAGGAACTGCTTTTGATTTAGGACAAGGAATTTTAACCAAACAGCAGAAAGTTCCACTGTGTCTCAAACTGAATATTTTAGTCAAATCAATGCCTGCACCTGTCTTCTACTTAGAATTCACCATGAGACGGAAGTCCCTTGGTAATCTGTTGAAATTCTTGCAGTCCTTTGAAAAAATCACTTGCAATTCAGTAGCTCTTTGATTTGCAAATTCTGGGTAGAATTTGATTCACGTTTCACTCACTCTTTTCCAGAAAATACCCACATTCCACCTAAAGCTGATCCTTGTTTTGTGAGTATTGTCTCTGATTTAAGATAGTATGTTCATTTTTTAGGGGAATGCTCCATAATCTAACCTCTCCTTCTACCTTGTATTTAGCTGAAAAAATGTGTTGTGATTATGATAATGGTGAGATGACAAGCAGACCTGGCTATCAGGGTTCAGTTCCAGTTCTGATACTTTGCAGTTTGATTCTTTCTTCCTAGACAGCTGTTGCAGGCCTGGAAGACACTGAAGATTTGATTTCTCTTTGTACTCTGCCAGAGCATGTTATAACTGAAAGGCCCTGGAAGAAGCTACAGAGGGAGAGAGGATTGTCTGGGAACAACACAGATATTTAGTTTGAAGCTATGGATGTAGAGAATCTCTAAAATTATCTAAAAGTCCCAACAGTATCAGAGATTCCATCTGAGGAGACTGTCCTTCCTTTCTCTAAAGCCAAAGACAGCAATATTCTCCTTCAGGCCAAAAAAGAGAGACTATTTCATTACAGCTTGAAAGCTCTGCAGCTTTGACCCATATGGTGGACCAGAATGAAGAAATGTATCAACTAAAAGATGCTTTGGTCCTGTTTTGTGTCCAAAAGAGACTCTAGTGCTCACTTCATGTGAAAGAAGCAGAGAGATGGAGAAATCCATGAGCAATGAGATTAGAATTATTTACTCTCGGTTTTTGAAGCCACAGACATGAAGATCTCAGCAAATATTTCAACACTTTCAGAAGAAGAGAACTCATATTTATTCCACCTGTCAGATACTGGGCATAATGCTGCCATTATTTAACTGTTTGTAAATCTGAGTTCCATTAATTCAGTTACCTGCTGGTGTGAATTCAAGGCTTTTGACTGATGAGACACTAATTCTAACAGTCCCTGTCAATTCCTGCATGATGATGTTGCACAGACAGTATTCATTTTTAAAAATTAAAAAATAAAGTGCTTTTGCTGTGTGCTGCTACTCACAGTTAGCACGCTAAAAGTGAGTCACCTTTTCAGGGCAAAAGGCCTGAGGAAACAGGAAGGCCGTGATATGATTATGTCAATAATCTTTCCTTATGTCACAGTCCACATGAGAAAGATGTTGCAACATAGGCCTTGAGTAAAGATGCAACACTGGGCTTGGTTTTCACACTGTAAACAACAGATAAAAATGGAATAATAACAACACTTGGAATTACAATGCATTCTGTTGTTTTGGGCGGGCTGGTTGGTTGGTGGAATATGATGATGAATATCTGAGCTTTCCCAAGCCACATTTAATGTAATGTGCTGGTGGCACTAATTTCTCTAAGCTTGGGTCCTTTTTCTCACATTTTATTAGTCCCACTTAGCTTTAGATTCTGTAAGAATTCTGAGGACTAAAAGTAAACCTCCTTTTTCTTCATTTCAACAAATTACAATTCTGATGTTTTGCATTGGTGCAAAGAAGCCTCAAAGCTGCTAAGAAGAGTACAGCACTTTGTGCCAGGATCCCAGGTTGGAAAAGGGAATGAAAAAGTCATTGTATCACACAGAAGAAACCTCGAAGTACACCCAACCCAACCATACTGTGGGTCCTTTTCAAGCCCCGAAGTCTGCAATGAAAATAACCCTGGGGGCATTAAGGCACTAGTCCTTAAGACACAACAAGGCTGTAAGATGAAACTAGCATCAGGACAGGCACAGGATCACCCAACAGCATCCAAAAACTTGGACTGCCCCCCAGGTCAGCCACAATTCCTATGAAGCTTACAACTGTCTTGAATATCCACTTACCCCTGACTGCTTCCTCCATATGGTAATCTCCTTCTGCTAACATGGCAGTATATAATTATTCTACCAAGAGCAACAATAAAACAGCATTCAAACTGTCCTTGTGACTTAGTCCTGAGCCTTCAGAGAGGTTGCAAGGCCAAAACTCTGGGGAGGGAGTATTCTCTTTGCATTTTATGTTTCACTTGAAAACATTTTCTGTAAGCAGAATTAAACATTTTTATCTTCATTTAAAATGCCCTGAGACTCACCTTTGATATAAGTTAGGTAAAAGATGCACTCTTTGCTGTTCACAGAATTAGTGCAATTTTGGGATCTTCTACTTACATCTATGTTAAAGTAAGAGAGAAATACATCCAAGAAAGAGCTGTGATTTAATATGAAGATAGGAACTGTAAATACAAAATGAGAAACTGGAAATCAGAAATTTTCCTTGCTAGAAAAGGATCACTACTTCATAAGGTACTCTAAATTTCAGAAGCAGGTACTCCAAATTTCAGAGCATCTGCTCTCCTAAACTATGCTCTGCAGAGATTTCTGGGATAGAGTGTGCTCACTTTAGTTTGCAGGATTCTTTGTGGTATTTATGTTAGTGCAAAATTTGTTGATGTAATGTCATGAGGGTGGTCTTCTGCCCAAATCCAACATGTAATTAATTTGATTAAAACCACAACTTTTCAAAGAAAATCTGGCATGCTTTTCTAGAAGGATATTGAGACTTCTAGTGTTTGCAGTACATATCTGAATGCAAATATGTGTGTTTGATTTCCCCTGAGTGCTGTGTGAACAGTTATTATTACTGACCTGGAAATTATTCTACTTTCCCTATTTGACTATTGTTTTTGTCTGGGTTAATGCATCCCTGAAACCAGATGTGCAACCCTAGATATATTTCCATTACTTAACATGATCATGTATATTTATTACCCCAATGTTTGAGGGGTAACAGTTGGTTTGTGCAGCACACCCCATGACCTTGGTCTGGTACAATGACCAACAGGCCTCACAGGACAAAATGCAAGGTGCTGTAAGGAATCCATGTCAATGAGGCATTGCCTGGGGTATTGTTGCTATGATCCACTTGAAACAAAAGAACAAAAATTTAGATTTTGGCTCTCTAAAGCATGCCTCTGTCAGATTTTAGACAGGCATCTACCATGTGGTAGAACCAGCATCACCTCCTGCTGTTAGCAATGAAAAGGTTGCTGTGGCCAGTTCTAATTCCAGCCAGAAGAGTGCAGCAGGATACACCTGTGTTGAACCTGTCCTCACAGGGCAGACCTAGAAAATGGCCAAAAAATTTCTAAATATCACCCACTCCCTACAATAATAGCCTGACATTAAAACAAAATAAATGCCAGTTAATGATAAATTGATTTCTTTCAGTCACAGTAAAGGGCAATAGAAAGGACAGTTGACCAGTGGCTATTGCTCCTTAACTCTAAACCCAGTAATTTACATTGCTGTAAACAAAAGACTAGTAATGGAGGAAATGATTGTTAGTGAATACTGAAGATTTTTTAAAATAAATTAAAGACTGGGGGAATGTAACGTCACACAAAAACTACATTTGCAATAATCCTCCACAGGGACACAAAAAGGGTTTGATGGAACCAGATTCTTAAATGTTCTGTAATATCACAGTGTACACCCAAGCCTTTGTGTTACTTTCACAATTTTCTTATGAGGTCAAAAAACTACTGCTGAGTGTGCAGTAAAAAGCATCTGCAGATCTTTGCTTAATTTTAGACAGAAATTAAGAGTTATGGCTGGAGTTTTCATGCCAACCAGCTCAGTTACCTGTAGATAGCCTTCCCCTCCTCTGCATGAAGAGCACGAACCAGATTCATTTTATATCTGCTCAAGGGCACTGGCAAGAGAGCACAGTGTGTGAAATGCAGTGTTGGCAGCTCCATGTAAGAACAGGCACCATTTTTTTGAGTTTTGTTTCCAGCTGAACTGCATGGTCTGAATAAGGGGGAAACCCCCACTCCCTTATCATAAAAAGATATAGAGATTTAGATACAGATAAGAAACTGAGACTGCTTTCCAACTGTACCCTTAAAGAGGTTTCTTCATACAATCACAGCAGAATACCGGACAAAGGTAAAGTAGCATTCCCAAATGCAACAGGGGAAAGTGTAGAAACAGAGGAATTTTCCCATTCATTTCAACATGTAGATACTCCTCCATTTCTGCTTCATCTCCCATGCACTGGCATCACCCACACACTGGCAGTAGCTGTTCATGCCTGCATAGCTTCCAAAATGGGGTCTTCCCCATTCAGTTCCTACTGCTTTCTTCAACAAAGAAAGATCTTCTCCCTTTCTGCCACAAATAAAATTGAAGAAGGAGCTCTTAATCAAAGATTCTCTCTCTGTGGACGGTAGTAACCAAAAAACTTCATCCACAATAATAATTGTGCTCTATGCACTTCTTCCCCCTTTGGAACCACCCTGTGGCTGCTCTCTAAATTACAATCCCCCAGTTTCACACTCAGCTACTGCTTTTCTTCATTCTTGTTATGCAAGGTAAAAAAAGAGAAAAAGAAACACAGAGACTGGAGATTTTTGTCATACTCCTCAGAAGTGAGAAAAACCTAGGTGCAGCACCAACCCCTCATCTCCCCTGGAAAGGAAGGAGATGAAACAGCTGAAGGGTAAGGATGGGCACAGCAGAAGCTCTATCTACACTTCCCTTTGTAGTCAGAGGGTGAAGGCGTTTTGTGCTAAAGCAGGGGGAGGCAGAGTGCTGGGAAAGCTAAGAAGATGGTTTCACTCAAAGGAGCTTTTCCTGGACATACTGAGGAAGACAAAGGGGCTCACAACCTACAGGCCATTAGCAAAAGGTGGAAGTCCTGCACACTGACTTTCTGATGAGACAGAAGCCCCCACTTCCGTAGATACCATTACCAAGCCTAGCATTACTTTGCACAGGGTAGCATTAGGCAAGTTGCTGGCTTGGGGCACACTCCCTTGGAGCTGCTCGCAGCCTGAGAAGCCTGCATGTACCTCTCACTTGCACGTGGCCTCTCTGTGCTCAGGAATCCAACGTAAGGTTTATATCATCCCACACAGAGGTGCAGATGTTGGCTTCCCAGAGCAGCAATAACATGTCTCCTCTCCAGTAAGTTATGTTGTTTTCCTAGCGTCTCCTCTGAAGTCACTCTGGCTGCTCCTGGTTCCTCCACATCTCTATATGCCATACACTCACACATTTTGTTCTCTTTAAGAATTTTTGGCTGGAGACTGTCGGAATGTCATAAGGCATATCTGTCCAGATTTTGAACTTGCCTAAACTGGCCAAGCTCACTCAGAGTTAGTGTTTTATATCTGCACAGGATCTGTTTCATGCTCTCTTACCAGCAAAGATAACACCAGTACAGTTGTTACACTGGTTGTGTAGAAATACTGCCTGCAAACAAATCATTTATAGTGGAGATGGGGGTGTAGAAATGAGTAAAACCTTGTTTTTTCTTTCATAGTGTAGTATTTTGACCCGTTTTAGTAGGTTAGCAGTTACAATGCACAGTATGGGCCTATTTACTCTCACATGTAACTAACGATCCTTGTTGAGACATGATTCCAGTATTATAAGCCCTGTTCTACTGAATTCATTGAAATTGCTCCCAATTTACATTACCATAAATGAGAACAGAATCAGGTTTAACATGAATATGCACCCCTATGCATATGCAATTTAACCAAGTATTGATATATATGTGTGCATATATCACCTATGCATGGAGTGCCTATACATATTGCCATTTTTCTAAATCAGCAGATTCAAATAAGGTATTTTCCTAAGAAACAGCTTGTATAATGACTATAGTTAAAAATAATAATTTTGGAATTAAAATGAGAACTCAGATTGAGATCTTTTAATCTGCTCAGTTTTATTGCAGTGCAAGTTGCTCAGTACATGCACATACCTTAACAGTAATACATTACTTGCAACAATGGGATCCTCTTTTTAAAAAAATCAGGAAGCCATTGCAGTTTATTCTTGTGACTGAACAAATGTTAGGACTAGCTGTTTCTGAATTTAAAGGGATACAAAGAGGAGGTGAGAACAATCCAGGATAATTTCAGTTCATCTTTGACAGTCACCTCACTGAGGCTTTAGACTTCAGTGAGGAGGGCAGACTGGGCTTCTGGTCTTGAGAAATACTGGTCTGTGGTAGGAGATGTACAGACAGGGGGTGAATAGGAAATGTGTCACACATCTTAAGAACTTTCAGTCTGACTCAAAGACTGAAAAAGGGCAAGGAAGCTTCAAAAGTAGAGTTCTCTCTCTCATATGACAGGGAAGCTTGAGCTTTTTGTAGTGCATGGTGCATCCATCTTGGACCTTTCTTCAAGCAGCCATGAAAATGCTTTTCCAAAAAGTGGTAACTAATTCCACACTCCAACCCTGACAGTTTCTCAGACTTGAAACTACTTGCAGAGCATACAGTTGTCAATGACTGCCTCTACCTACATTTGCAAGCTTCCAAAGTGTGGCAGATGCAGGAGTTAACAACAGCAGCAATATTATAAAAATAACACATTTTGGAAATCCCTACACTGAATGAGCAGAAACTACAGAACAAAGAGACTAATGACCAAAGATATAAAAGACTGAAGCAAAGAATCAGCTCACACTTAAGACATGTTTGGATTGGCCTTAAGTTATTGAAAAGAAAAAAAAAAGGTAGAATAATGCTGATATATGGTATTCCTCACAGTCCAAATTAAGAAGAGTTTTGCTAGAGACTTTGGCAAGCACAAGTTTGACAAATTCTTTCAGTGCTGCACTCAGCAGTCAAAGTAACTTCTCTGCTTATTAAATACAAGCATCTGCAGGCAATAATGGATAGTAATTCACAGTCAGTTTTACCAGTTTAGGGCAGGAACTACAGAGACACAATATAAAAGGCTACAAATGCTTCCACAAAGCTTTAAACCAGTGAAGAATTAGATGAAGTGCTCACCAGAGACAGACTGTCACTTCACGGTGTTACCTTTCCTTTGCCTCTTTACAGACCACACAAAACCTGGAGGGTGCTCACAGGGAAGGGAGCTGACAGGGCTACAGTTTAACAGGGTGATGTTTCAACAGTGTATTTCCAAGTTAGCAACCTCGCATAATCCAAGGACTGCCAAAAGGCAAGCGGAGCCAGGGGGTGAGGGGTGAAGGCAAGGGGAAATGAAAAGCCAGTCCACCTTCAGAAACATGCTTGCTGAGGTTATGTGGAAATCTCTCTAGCTAGCAATCTGTTCAAGAGTTTTCCAAAAATTTTCCAAGTCATTCAAAGCTGACTCGATCATGCTATGCATACTTAATTCTACCTCAAACCTTGTCTCACCCTCCTCTCAAACGGGGGGGGTGACTGGCAGAAAATGCTGCTCTGAACAAAACCTTTGATCCAAACTTCCTCCTCTTATTGCACTGTTGTCTCCTTCCCAGTTAAAACTCATGTTTCAGCTTGGAAATGAATGCTCACTTGCAGGCTGAATGCAATCATTATGGGCTGTATCTCAAACTCTAAAGGTGTTTTTAGTTTAGCCCCTTTTCTTAAATCTATGCTTGCTGATTAATCAGAAATTGCTTGTAAACCCTTTTCAAGGAGGACCTGGCACTCTACTTAAAAACCTCTGGATTAAGTCCAAGTAGTTTAGCTGTTTCTTAGGCTTCCCTATTCAATGCAGGGAATCAGACAGGTATTTTCAGAACTTGTTTCTCCACTTTACTGGGTTTTGCAGTGTATAACTTCAGTAAATATTCACTAGAAACAACAACCTCTGGTTTTGCGACAGTTCTTTTCAAAGTACTTAGAAAACTGGGGCTATAAAAACAGATCCCTTACACTCCATTCAAAACAGATTTCTGCAAACACTCCTGTAAGCACCAGGACACTCATTGTTCCAGAGGGACATAGATTTGCTACCACAAACTATTCAAAATACCTGTGTTCTGAAACTGGATGCTCAGAGTGGCTACCCTGCAGTGTGCACCCGTGCCTTCTCCTTTGGAGTCACAGAAAGGCAACAGCATCTAGTTTTTGAGGCTCTTGTTTTCTAAGGGAGAAGAAAAAAACAAAGATAAGAAAGGAGCAACATACTTGAGTAGCCAGGGTGGGCATGCTCAGGCCCAGTTCAAATCTCAGGCAAAGATCTGAGCCCCCAGCTGCACATACTCACAGACTGCAGATGTGAACATCTCTGGAACTGAGTCCCAGCCAGGGAAAGGTGCTTCAGCTTTCCAGACCGACTCTGAAAAGCTCCAAAAATAATGGTACTACTATTCTGAAGTGAGGTTACTTCCTTCAACATCTGTGGTGAATATGTGATACGGGCTGCTATAAGCATCACACATATTTAAAACTAACAGGAGATGTCAAGGCTTGGTCCAGCCACATTGTGGTCATTAGGAGGAGGGAGCTACACAAATGCTTCATGAGATACATATGCTGCTCTAGGGGTACTAAGGGTTAGGGTACTAAGCCTATTCTGAGAAATCTCCCATCCTCTCCAGATTTTTGAGAAATAACCCCCACCAAGACCCTTCCAAAGTATAAAGAATAAAGAGGGCACAAGATATCTTTCAGTGTAGTTCGCAATGATGAAATATTTACCTTCTGTTTAGCTGATGGCTTTTAAATGAACCTCTACCCTTGCCTACTGCACAAAGAAAAAAAAAAAATCAATAAAATATCTGAAAACATTTATTACATTACTTCTAATGGCTCATTAAAATAATGACACTTCCTTATTATGGAATAAGTTAGTACCATTGTCAAAGCAGTGGTCTCTACAGACAGAATGTGTTCTCAGAATTTTTTTTAAAATAAAAATTAAGAATAGCAGTATTTTCAAGCAAAAAAGCCTGCTTTTCTGAATCAACCAGAGGCATTATTATTAGTTTTTATTAACACATACAAAATTATTAGGGTATACAAATGTGTTTCTTTTTTTTTTTTTTTTTTTTTTTTTTGACACAGTGAAAACTAAATAAATGGGCATTACAACATTTGTTGACATCACATTTTGTTTCAAAAAACCAGTTAATGATTAAACAAAGAGGTTTATATATATACATATATGTATAAAAAAAAAGAGCTTGAAATAGCTGGATAACAAATAATTCATTTATACTATCAAAAGGCTGGGAGCAATTGTGTCTCCTGTGATTGTGCCCTTAGCTTTCAAACTATGACCCCCACTGATAGGGGTTTCTATTAAAAATCCAAAGAAAACAATAATAAAAAATCTCAACAAAACAAACACCACCCTACTCGCTCCCCAAAACCAAAACACCGATTCCCCCCAGAACACAAAACCTCAAAGCAATGGCACGACTTTCTGCACGTTAGTATTTTTTCCTGACAGCTTCAAGCACAAATGGATTACTTTAAATATCACATAAACCTACAGTAAATTAAAAAAATAGAAGATTACTTTACACAATGCATGGAAACCATTTCTAGTGAGCACAAACATTTACAACTGTGTCATGTTTTTTCCTTGCATAACCCATACTCACACACAAACCAGTTTTCAAAAGAATTGGTGAAATATTCAGTCCACATTTGTTTCTTTTATACAATATGAAATGGTTACAATACCATAGTATTTTTAGAATAAGTTAAACATCAAGACATATGGCAACAGCATTGTACTATTCTTTCTACATACATTTGAAATCCTGAATTTCAGTCTATTTTTATTCAGTCACAAAAATGAATAAAAACTAAGATCCAGTTATACTGGAAAACTAGACTTGTTCTAGAAACCACAAATACTGTAAGCACTTTGGTATAATATGTACAGATTGTGCTGTCAATGTCATGCTTGCATACTAGAATTGATCAACAGATTTCCACTGGTGGAATAAAGTAAAAAAAAGGTACTGTAAGACTTGCTTTCTTATTTCTTTTCCTCTTTGCAAATGATTGAAAGAGGACACACCACAAGTACACATACAGCATTTGTATGATGTGACTACAAATTAAATATTAAAGTGTTTTTAAATACAATGCAAGGCCAGTCTTCTTAAGTGCATAGAACGTAATGCAGAATACTGTTAAATACAGGGGCAACTACAAAGATACGAAACATTTTAACAGATATTGAAAAACATTTTTATAAAAAAGATGAATGAATGAGAATAAGCATTTTTCTATTGTTACAAAGATCAACACATTCTATCCCCCACTGGTAAGAGAAACTAACTGCTGCATCATAAAAGGTGTATCTATCTACTGCATCCATTTTACCTCTTTCTGTCAGAGGCTTAGAATTGCACCCTCAAAGTCCTAAGCAATTTGGATATTTGGCATGGGATTTTTTTCCTCTGTCCCCCCCCCCCACATTTTTAACAAAACTTTTCTCTTCCTGAAAGTAGAACTCAAAAAGTGCATTTTAAATTAAAGGTCTTACTTTCCCTCCTATTTTATGGATGCATTTGCTGTAGTTTAGAAATTTTAGCTTAACCTATTTATTTTTTTCCACCACTACAATTTATCAGAATGTCTCAGATTTATTCAGGCTATTCTGCCAACAAGTTAAGTAGCCCCTTTTCCTGCAAAGCAAATGGTATTAAATTCTACAAAATTCAAAATACTGTAATCTTTACTGAAGTGAAATGCAAACTTAAAAAGTAAGGACTGCAGAATTTTCAGAAGATTTGGACTGTATGCGGTTTTCCCAAATTTGTATTTTCTCCTTTGGATTTTGGGACATATTTAATTACATATGTTCTGTCCTACTAACACTGCAAGTCAGCTTCAGACTAAGGTCTCAGGAAAGAAATGGTAGCCTCAAAATTCTCAACCCAACCAGAGGAAACTCACCTCAATCATTACTCATTTCTTACACAACACAACAACCCATTTAACATGTAAACACAAGCAACGATGGCTCTCATTTGAAGCTCCTATTGTGGCAAGTAATACTTCAGAATTATCAGAAACATTTTAGTTAATGCCGCCGTATTTCCCCCATTTCTAAGACATTTTCTTTTCCTTGCAGAAGTTTTAGCTGTTCAACATCAAACCAAACAATTGCACAAAAACTACAGCACCAGGCATTGCTAACTGAAACTGCTCGAGAGCACACACAGGAGAAAAAAAAATTGACTGTGGTTGTTGAGTGAGCTAGAAGTCAAATGAGCTTTAATAAAACTAATGTTAACACATTCCTTACTTGAAATGATTAATTCTTAGCAGAAATAAATTAAGATCAGTCTGATCTTACTGTAAGCTAGTTGGTGACCCAGCCAGACTTTTGTGCAGATTGGGGTTTTGACTGTGCCTGTTCCGACTGCGAACAGATGAAAACATTGTGTTGCAACCTGGGATTTTGCATTTGTGGAGCTGGCGGAGATGCACAGTTTTGTAATGAGCCCTGAATGTTCCTTTATTACTGTATGTTTTTTGACATATATGACAAGTTATTGGCAAAGTAGAAGGTAAATTTATAAAGTTTTGATTTGCTTTCTCAATTAAAGTACAGTCTTGGTAGAGTTCATCATTGGGCATTAGGCTGGGTCCTTCACAGCTTTCATCACTATCATCCAAGGGCATGGTGCATATTTCACTTCCTCCGTCAGAATCCCAAGAAGAATGAGCACTGCTCTCAGATTTAACACTGGAAGTAGTGCTTAGATCCAGAACAGCTCCATCATTTAATGGATCATATCCATAACTCTCAGAACAGGGTTCTGCAATTTTGCTCATTGGAAAAACGTAGCTGCCTGTTCTGTTCATCCCTTTGAAGATTACAGAAGTATGTCCAACGTGTTGTTTTAAAGAGACATCTTGGCAAAACTCCTTAGCCATGTCTTTCAAGAGGTATGTTGCATTGAAATGGTTGTTGAATTCCAGTGTATCTTTAGTCAGAAGCTTATGATGAAGATTTAGGTTTGAACTATGTCTAGAAGAACAAAGACAAGCTTAGCAAGAAAGTGTTTCACCTCACTTAACAGCTCTTTCATAATGATCATAAACAAAGAAAAGGAAAATCAATATTTAGTAGCATGCATGAACTGTATACTTCAGATTTGACCAACTGCCACACTGGGAGTGCGCATGGACAATTTACATATGTGCCTGGGTTTCTGAACTTGCTTGCACTGGCATATATCAGATTCTGTGCAATAACTCTACAGCAATCAATGTTTCAGATTCCTTCCTGCATTGGGGATCACTGTTTGCTCTGCTAGATCTAGTGCTAAGCCTAAAAGAGCTGGGGGACAGATGTAAACTGAACAGAGAATGGACTGAGGTGGGTAAGAAACAAGATTCTTTCCCAATGCACAAAACAGGGAAGGATTGACACCTGAGCCTGTAAAAAATGTTGATGATTGAGTATTATAACTATGTCCAGGATACAGCTGTACACATCAGTACAGACCCTTTTCTAGACAGGAGTTTCCTTGAAAAGGGAGAATTTAATTATATGCAACTTGTAGTTTTCAAATGGGCATTTCTACGTTCAGTTTGAAAACACCAAAACATACAGAATCAATACTCCTCATTAAATATTATCAATCAGATCACTGGGAACTTACAGGCTCTGCCTAGAAGGCTGAGTTTATTGTAATACTGGCAAAACATTTGTCTTTCTCCTTGCCATCATAGTTTAATCAGAACCATGAATGGTTCAAAAAGGCACAGAAATATTTAGCCCTTGTAGTCACACTACTCTATGTTAAAGTCTAGAAACTTCTGCAAAGTTGTTCCAAATAACTACTGTTTTGTACAAAGCTTGTGAAATGTCTTCTGAGCTCACTTGCCTCTTTTTTTTTTTAACCCATCTTCCAAACGCACCTATGTTAAAACTTATCTCAACATATTGGTGCGGGAAGGAATCTGTGGCATGTGAATGCAAATCTTACTGCTGGCCTTCTTTCCTGTGGCCCATATCGCAATTACAGGGGAGAGGAATTCACATCTGGGAAGACGCAGGCAGCAGATGAAGCCCTGCCAGCAGCAGATGAATCTGTGCACCTCAGATGCAGCGGCCAGTCCTCAGAGACTGGCTCATCCTCTCTCTGGATTGCATCAGCTGGCTCCAGCACTCCTAGCAGATTACAGACAATCTAAACCTCGTGTCACTCTGAACTACTATCCAGGCATGCTTCCTGCAGCCAAAAGCTGCTCTAACACCGCTACAGATTTGGAAAACTTGTAACACTTTGTTGCACTTGAACAGGTTTGTTATCGCTTCAGATACATTACTGATGGTCAACAAAAAAGCTTCAGCTCTTGTTTCTCTGTTCATGTGCATAACAGGCTAAAATTAAATCAATTACAGCAATACAGTACTGAAATCAACATTAAACTGAATCGAGCTCATGCTTTAGTTGAGAAATGAGTATTTAATCCCTCAGAAAAGCACTACTGATGTGGATACACACCAGATAGGGCTCATTTCACTACCACTGCATAATCTTAATTTTGGGCTGACAAAGACTAATCTTGCTTTTCTTATGGGCTTTTTCTCACCAGTCTGTTACAAATCCAAAAAAGGACAAGGGCAAGTGAAGATTTCCTGAATTGACCTCATTGCTTTTTCATTAAAAAAACACTGTGCACAATAAAATACACATGAAAGTATATATTAAACATATAAGTCCACACATGCATCTACTGTTAAATTGCTGAATTCATACCCTTATGGCTTTCCCTTTATGTCCTAAAGTATTCTTTCAACTACTGCAGTCTTCATCAGTTATGAAATTTTCATGGCTTTATTTAATACCTTGTAGTCTAGTGGAAAGGAAATGTTTCTTTCAATGAATTTTCATTTCAAGAACGTTCTGATAAGTTATCATACCTGTTATGCGAGGATACACAGAAAATATTTGCAGGCTCCATTCCTTAAACACTCATTTTAATTTCAAATTAGGCTCCATTGTGATGGTAAAATAAATACAATTTTGTTTATAATTTTCTTACCTGTCTCGACTTCTACGAGAAGGGAAAGCAGCATTACAGCCCTCAACTGTGCAAATATGCATTTCTTTGAGATGTACATTTTTGAAATGCATTTTTACACTGTAAGGGTTTTTAAAAGTCTTCTTACAGATGTCGCAATGAAAGCGGCTTTCTTCCTTCTGAATCCCTAGTGCATGTTGACTGACATGATCCATATCTTTAGAGTCTTCAAAACAAGGAATGGCAGCACCCCTGTTTGACAAAGTGCTGAAAAAGCCCCCGGTCAGCAAGTGGTGTTGCAATTCAGGGCAGTCATTTTTAGGAATCCTGTGCTTTGACTGCTCTTTAATATACATGGGGGGTTCAGTCATTGGTTTTATAACATCACTGTGGTGGTGTTTTGGATCTTCATATATAACCTCATGGGAAACTATTTTTAATGGTTGGTTTTCTTCTGGTTTAACCTCTTTCTCACAGTGTTGCAATTCATTCTCAGAGATATCCTCGATGTATTTGTTATTTGGCGCAAAGACAGATTCAAAATACTTTGGGCCCTCTACCCCAGAGAGAGATTTCCATGAATTACCTGAATGGGGGTGCTTTTCCACCCTGTCGGTCACCCGCTTCTCTATCTTATGCTCACAGGTCTCAAGCTCTCCATCGCTTACCCCCTGCAGACGTGAATCATCTTCAGAACTGGCAACATCGCTACTTTCATTGGGTGTCTCAACAGCTTCTTTCTCTATCTTAATGGGCATACTGGATTTACGAGATTTCTTCTTGGGGAGCATGTCAAAAGGCAATTCATTGGAAACAAGCTGCTCTGGTATCGAGGAAGAAACAAGAGGCAGAGAAGGAAGAGTACCTGGAGTATTGGCAAGCTCAGCTGGTGTGACTGGACTACGGTAAAAAGGAAGAACAGGCTGTACTGTCTTCAGGTTTGGAAAGAGAACACCGTTATGTCCAATACTAGAAAATCCAGCCTGGCCTTTTGAATCTGTACAAGAGCTGGCATAGCTGGAAATAGTTCTGCTATCCGGAGTTAAAATTGTGAATTCTGTCCTTTTACTATCTCCAGGTCCAGCAATGGTCAAACCGTTTCTTAGATCTTTATCCCTGTTATTTCTGTTCATTGGCATATGGAGTCTGGGGTTAGGATTTGCACTATGACGGTTTCGACTACGCAGTGAGCTGAACACCATATTGCAGCCTTCAATGGTGCATTTGTGCTTTATCTTCAGATGAACAGCATTGTAATGTATTTTCAAAGTACCTTTGTCATAAAATGTTTTTTCACATGCAGTGCAGAAGACACGCCCTTTCCTTGGCCCAGCATTTTTTTCAACAGATTTCATTTTGTTTTCTGGAGACAGTGCTGTCATTTCAAGCTTAGCTGCTGTATTATGTGAACTGGAATCACTTAAAAGGGCATCATCTTCTGTTTTAGTGACATCTGGACCATTTATGCTCCTCTCATTTTCAACTTGAAATGGTGCAGAACTAGAAGTTAAGAAACTGCTTTCAGAAAATGGTATCTGAAGATCTTGTTTGGTTTCGTTGCTATGGTCTTGACCTTGCTCAATCAAATGTCTTTCTGGTGGTGAACCTATCAAAGGTGGAGGCACTGGACTGAAAAACTGAAACGGCAGCATGAAAGCCATGTTATTTACAATATTCTCAAAGGGATGAATGCTGGTGGGACTCATTTTGTCCAAGGAAGCAGAAAAACTAGGACTGTGTGGGTTGCAGCTCTCAATGAATGCCCTAATATCCAAATTGGCAGTTGGTGGCGGTATTATGATCGACTGCCCTTCTTTCTCTTGAATTGCCATTAACTCTACAATGGACTTAGTTTCTCCAAAGCGAAGAAACTGCTGCAAAGTAGCCAGTTCTTCTTCAGTGGTCATTATGCTCCAGTGATCCAGCACCTTTCCTGAAGCATCCTAAAAACAAAAATATTTAAATGAGTTAGACATTAGTTAAGACAAACAAAAAACACCTCCCCTCAAATCTCTCATTTTTTTCAGGGACTGGAATTTCTACTCTAGCAAAAATTTAAAAATATTCCATTTAATGAGATTAATGCAAATTCTGTGATAATTTGTTCCACATTTTTACCCCATTGGTGATATTATTTCTTCCTGAACTGACATTAATGCCTTCCAATAACCTATTTTTTCCACAAAAATTAAGACACGTTATTTGAACAACAGATAGTACCCTGTAAGCACAGACAGCAGAGATGGAGCAATCAGACGAAGATTTAGCTCCTCATTTAAGTCAAGTATTCTTTCATTGCAAGTTTAATAATCTTCCAAGCAACTAAGATCAGAGAACAAATGAACCTATATTGATCTATTGCCAGTTTTCACAGAGCACAGCTGTAATTACACTAGTGTTGGAGTTCTTTCAAACTCTAGCTATGCCTAACTTTTCCCAATAACTACAATAAATATTTTATCACAGAACATGTATTTGATGGCCTACTGAGATTTTTCACAGCGCATGTAAGAGTTTCTAAGATGATGAAGAACGTAACATTATAAATTTTTCATGTGATAGAGGTTCAAGGTAATTGATTCCATATTTTTAATCCTAACACTAAAAAGCAAGATTATCAAGACCATTAAATATTGATTCATGTCATAATGTAAGATCATAATGTTACTTTACATAAAAGGTAACTTCCACAGCAGCAAGGACTAATATCAGTGTACACACACAGGGCCAAATACACTCTGGCTGCAGCTCCAGTAAGGTTGGTAGCACTGCCAGAGATTAATATTGTCCCTGGTGTTTTAAATAATGGTAAGTTTATTTCTTGAAGTATTATTCTGCTGTATAAAAGCAAACTCACTGTTTAAATAATACTGGAACAAATTCTAAAGACTTTACTTTGATACACTACCAGTAACTTTTGATTTTTATTTTTTGCTTACCTTTGTTAGTTTTGAGCAAGTAGAAAGATTTCAATTAAGTCCAACTAAAAAAGAGAGCAATCACCAAAACCCAGACTTTTTTTTCTGGCATTAAGCTCATACAGGTCTATTACTGCCTTTCAGATGCGCCACACTGTTAACACATTGTGAACCACTGAGAAGATTAGGCTAGAAAACTACTTAACTGTCATATTTCTATTTTAAAAGCCCCCCATTATACCTGTAGCACATATCCACGTATATAATCCTGCAGTGTCCAGTCCAGAGCATGGAGAATCTGTATCACCTCCTCCTGCTTCAGAACACTGAAAAGGCGATCGAGCAGAATTTTAAGGCGCACGGGAATGGCTTGGGTTCCGTACAACATGAGGCTACTGATGTCAAAGACAACATTGGATTGAACTATTTCTACTTGGCTTGATGGGTAGAGGTTTGGAATCCTTAGTTTGCTCAGGGCTGAAAGTAAAAATCACAAAATGTAAATGAACTTGAGTCCCCAGAAAGAAAATGGAATGCAACTAATATTGGGGTGAGGGTTGAGGAGTTACATAAAAGGCATATAATAGTTATGAGGATCCTAAATGGTTTTCTATAGATTGTAAAAACAAATATTACCATGTGCTACCCATCCATGCCGGCACTGGTCACATTGTCGCTGATTTATTTTCCCAGGTTTGAAACACTGACAACTACAGTTCACGAGAGTGCACCGGATAGCCTGGAGATCAATGGAAAGCATGATAGGTAATATATAAGCACTGTTCAGAGTGTGCAGATTATACATCTACAGTACCCCCATAAAATCCACATGAAGACAGAGTTAACAAACCAGCACAGACCTATCAACGTGCAATATCGACAACCCAGGCAAAGCCTGAGTTATACAAGGCCACCTCTGCTTGGAAGAGCAGAAACACTACAGTAATATGGAAGCAGAATATTTAACAATATACATAGTAACACTTCTGTGGATTTATTTAGGTTGAAGCACCTTCATAATAATTATTGTTATAAATTATGAAGTCATCTAAGCTATGATCCTCATGTATGATCACTTTCTCAGGAAGGTTTGCAAACAAACATGTACAGATGAAGGACCCCCTCTCCTGCAGTTTTGCTGGAACTCCATACTGCAATATAGCAAGTTCTAATGAGCAATGCATCAGCTCTGCATAGATGCCATGCCCTACACACCCAAAATTCACATGGAATATTTGTATTCTGTCAAAGAGGCAGGACAGTTCACTAATGCTCCTCAGTAACAAAGTTCACCAAAAAGTACTCCAACTCTTCAAAGACTAAACAATCACATTTTGTAAGGGAAATGCTTGAAACCAAAACAGAGCACAGAGAGAGCAACCAGTTGCACAGTTCAATTTGTACATCACTTTACTCTCACCAAGGTCATCTATAATGCAAATCAAATTAGTATTCAGATGTCCCTAATCAATGGGGTGATACAAACTTGCTTCCTGGAATATACGATTTCTTCTGTATGTGCCAATCTGCTGTAGAAAGCAAACAGACAACTTGGAGGTCCTAGTTAAAGCTCAAGGGACTTGCTACAGAGCAAAGCTTTTGCAGGATTCTGCAGTGTTTACATCTGGCACTGAGAACAGGTCCAACATAAACAGAATCTTTAAGTTAAGGGAAGAGAAAACAAAGAAATTGATGTGCAGAAATCTTCATTGGAATAATAAAGAAAAAGAGTTATATCATGCAACTGTAAAATTAATGTTCCATCTCCTAAGGTTTTATGCAAAATGAGGACTTTCACTTCTCAAAATACCCATAGGAAATTTAGGTAAGATTCGAAGAAAAAAGGAAATGTGGCATTCCCACACTGGCACTTCAGAAAACATACAAAGAAGCCTGGTTGTCCAAAAACTTGCTAAGAAAGATGGATGCAAGAAATATTTAACTCCAAAGCACATGGCAGAAAGTTAATTTCACTGGGATTTGCGATGGGCATTTCTTTAGGCTTGAAGAATCTGACTGACTCAGAGCAGAAGAGGACATTGCATACAAAAAGCTACTATAAACAAGCATGTTCATGACATTTGGGTGTCCAACGCTTCACAGTAATGGATCTGGGGTGTGATTTTAAAGTCTCAGTATCTGGCTTATCCAGGAGTTATCTTAAATGCACATCACCAAACTACAGTGACTTGATGCTGAGGTTTGCCTGCATTTGAAGAATTGGAACAAGTGGCAACAGGGCTCTTGAAATCTCTGAATCACTTTGCCTTTAATCTTTTAAAGGGGCCATTGCAAAATTCTGTGTTCTTGAGAAAAGCTCTGTGCTCCCTATAAAGTCATAAAACACACATCAATAACCTACGCAGTGTCAATTGCTTCATTTTAATGGAGGATATATTTTCACTTAGATGCTAAAATACTTCCATCTAACAATAAAAAGCCATAAATTTCTTATGGAAAGGTTGGGGGAAGAAAAGGTGTAGCTGACTGCAGATTTATTTCTACCACAAGATATCAAACAATAATGCAGTTTGAGTCTTCTGCCTCTCTGCATACATAATGTTCTGTGACTTGCCTGGACTGAAGCCCTTCCACAGGCAACCCTGCTAGGTTCAGTAAGGCACAGTACATTCCATAAATGCATCTTTTACATTCCCTTCAGACAAAATTACAAAAGAGTACTTCCCTTTTCTGCAAGAAGTAACAGAAATCTGCACAATGCAAAAAGCTGTCACGATGATAAGTTAATTGAGACTTCAACATTTTTTTCATTCCTTTTCCTTTGCACATGTTCCACAAGCCACTGACCTTTAAAACTTATTTTTTCTATTTAATTTGTGTGCTTGGGCAAGAAAGATACACCACACCAAATTTAGCATTTCATAGCTTTCTGTAAGAGCCTTCTTCTATATGGTACATGTGTTTATTTTATTTTCCTGTGTATGTGTAGAATACTGCACATGCCAAAACAGGAACAAGTAGAAGGAGTGCATTTTGGTTTACATATATGAAAGCAGCTGTTACGAAGGGAGCAGAGTTCCCCCTCTATTCTAAATATTGAACTGAACCTCTCTCAAGTCACATTATTGCTTCTAGAAACTAGGAGTTCACTTGTATCCTGCTAACATACCAAAGGTTCACCCTCAAATCGAGGATCTGTTGCCGATTTAAAAAATTAGTTGAAGGAATCCCTAAGAAGAAACAACTGTGATTTTTCAGGTTTTTAGCATTTCCCTTCATTTGTGCTTGTCACAGTCTGTGTGTCCTATAGCTTTTCCAGTAACACTTATAATAATATAATATATATGTAATATAGTCACAGAGTATCTATAACAGAGAAAAATAAACTTCTGAAGTAACCAGTGAATCACAATTTTAAATTGTCATTGTTCAACTTAAAAAGGTATTGGTAAAAGATGCATTTTGATTATTTCCCAAATTAACACATATCAGACTTCATTGAAAAGAAATTTAGCAAAACTTCATGAAAATAATATCCTTGTCTTTTTCCCATTAATCCTACTGTCCTTAATATGCCTATTCTAAGGTACTGTAATTATATCAAGTCTTTTAATAAGCTTTATTTTCCCAACAAGTGGAATGTACAAACAATTTCATTCTGCAGAACAAAGGAATACCTTTTTGTATTGCATAGATGCAAAGCTTAAAAAATTATAATTAAAGGATTGGAAATGTAGAAGGAAATTAGAGTGGAAATTTTTCTAAAGTACACTCATTCACATCATTATTTAATTTCATCTTCTAGAAACAGAAGGCAGATTGTCTAAAAAACTAAGTCTTATGCTATCATCAAGGATCTTGGTATTGCTTTCCAGTCACTCTCTCCTTCACAAATGGATCTTTCCTAATCCATTATTAGCCCCACTTTCTTAATTATTTTAAAAAACAGAGGTGAAAAGACTGATCAAAATGTTACGTGGTTTCACTGGCATGACCGTGGGAACCTGAATGCTGAACTTTAAATAAAAATTGTCATTACAAGACAGACATTAACCATTAAACTGGGCACTGAAAAACTACTAATCACTGAATCTTAACATCTGCTGCCTGAAAGTCACGCCTGCTCACATCCTTTTTTTGCCAGATATTGATGTGGCTTCAATTATGCTTCAAAAGTTACTGAATGTTTCTTTGCAACCCACTCACAGGCCTCAGCGCTAAGGAAAAGCCCAGGCTAATGGGACATACTCATGCTGATTCTGGGTATATAATCAGGCTTCATTTCACAAAGCAGGTCTGAGAATCTCCTGCGATCTATGCTCACTTGCAACACACAACAGGTTTTAAAAAAAAGCAGCAAGACAAGAAGGGCACTAGAAGTGTATCCAATCTCATTCAGTGTTAAGAGGGTTCTGGTTTGACAGTGCTTTGGCTTGGGAAATAAATTAAGCAGCAAGGAAATATTGAAGACCTTGTCAGGACTGAGTCGGAGATCTCTGCTCTGGGTCTCTGCACGCAGCAAGGGCTGCAAGCGCAGACACCAGTAACATGGAAGAGCAAGTCCCAGATTACCCTGGCGCTATTTAACACCAGAAATGCACAGGTCAGCACCCTCACTTCTGGCACTTAAGAAAAAACCTTGCCTTTTTCACACAAAGCTTCTTCCTGCTTTAAAAACTGCTGTTTTCTTTTTAGCTTGAGAGCTTTCCTGCTCTGCTCTGAGGATTACCAACAAAATGGTGTCATTGATGCCACGTTACAGGAATATATTTTGCAGTGCTTAAAAATTCTGATCAGTTTAAAATGCAAGTTTGAAGAAGGAATAGGAGTTACATGAAACATATACATGAGAGAAACGTTCATCAGATGAGCTATGGCAGATATTGCTTTCATTGCTCTCTTGAGGGTTTCTAGCAACAAGCTGTATCTCCTATGGCCATCTCATCATCACCAGAGGTAATCCCACTGAATCATGTAACCCACCACGGGATGTGCTCTGGTGAGCACAAATCCTATAGGAAAGAAGTGGGACACATCTCATATTTGGAGAATAGACCCACAGTGGCTCCACAGCAACAACACTTGTGGAGGAAGAGGCATGAATTACGGTGGGGGAAGAAATATAATTAAACATGTGACATATGTCTCGTTATTTTGAAGTGTTTTCTTGCTTGCTACCTTTACCATCTCTTAAATTAAAAGTACAGCCACATTTAACCCAAAGGCCAAATCCAAATTTGTGTGCACCTTTCACAGAGAACATTAACTATAAATGAGTGTGAAGTGGCCCTTCTGGTCCATTTTTTTTTCCTTTCCTTTTTTTATCATAATCCATCAGGTTTCTTGTGTTTGCAGAGTTTAAGTAAGTTCCTTTTTTCTCACAGAGTTACATTTGATTACTTTTGTGTTTGAATCCTTTGCACAACCACTAAAAGCAGAGACATCAAAAATGCCTTATCATAAGCATCTCTCTCAGTGCCATCCTTTTCCACATGATACAATGAGCAAAGCTTTGCTTTGTCCATTGTTTTTCATGGAACTCTTGCCACTTTCCCTTGGGATATATTCTACTGATAAGTAACACTGTCTGTCAGTTTTGTCACGATTTAAAACAACTTCTCAATTTGCATTTTGTTCACCTTACTTTCACTGTATCACAATCCAGCTTACCCATATCAGACGAGTATCTGGGGTTTTATCCATCTCACATGTATTTGTATCCGCCCTGTCCACTCTATAGTGCATATTTAGCCATTGCGTCTCTTCTTCCTGAAGACAGGATACAGTTTTTGATACACTGTTAAGCTCTTCGTAGTTTACTGGAACTAAAATATATGCCAGCATGTTCCATGTACAATCACAAAACATGATGGGCTGCTTTAGATGGTGTAAAGTACTTGTCGAAGACCTAGCCCAACAATTAGGCATGAAATGCATGTTGATATTAAATCAGTTACATTAAGCACCTTGTACCTCTAGTTGTTCCTTGAAAGTTTCAATGTACCCCCAGCTTGGTAAGGCTCTGAATCCCATCTGCCTGTGGAGACCATTAGCAGGGCCCCTGCAGCATTTTCTAGGAAAGGCTCTGGGCCATTTTCTTCTTCCTGACATGCTCACTTCAAAGAGGTAACAAGATGCCTGGAGGATGGACAGAATACGGAAGCCCTTTGCTGCCTGTAAGTGCAGCTGGGAAGACATTCGGAATGGGAAAGGGAGGAACAGTGCACTGCAGAGCACTCATGTGCACAGGTCTCTCAGCAAGGCCCCACTGAGAGTTACTCTGCACAAGGACTTGGCCCATGCTACAGCTTGCACATGTTCAGCTCAGCATTGTGGTGGCTCCTTCTGTCACGTGTTTAAGGTCCTGGAAAGATCCCCACCGTGACAGCACAAAACACTGCCTGCCGTTCACAGTCTGAGCCCCCGAAACAAAGGGATTGCCATTCAAGTACATTTCCACCTACTCTACTACACTTGGTAGCTGCAAGTTCTATTATTTCTATACTAAAGTTTAGAAATATTTAAAAGAAATACACAAAATTATTAAAATAAGAAAAATGTCCTTATAAGATTTCTAATTATATTGGACTGAATGCATGTATTATTTCAACAGATTAATATAAAAAACCCTGTTTCTTACAAAGTAATAGCTGCTATTAATAGTTTTTTAACAAACATAAGTAACAACAAACAAATTTCCTAAAAAGCAAACCAGCTTTGCAGCTTATTGTATCCAGAAGACCTATCTGGTATCTTCTGTATTTTGAGCTTTTAATTAAGTAGAGAAAAGTTACACACCGATGTGACAGAGTAAACAGCTGACCAAATAGCTCCAATCTTCTCCATTCAGACACATTAAAAATGCTGGCCCAAGTTGATGTATATGACAAAATTCTTAGTAAAATAATACAGCAAAATTTTTGTCCCCTGCTTAAGAGACCGATTAGGAGACAGATGGGAAAGGTGGAGGTGGGCTTCAATTTGCTTTTTACACTGCCACTAAACACAAAGTTACACTCACAGCTCAGCTGCTAAACTGACTCTGGCTCCTTGGTAATCTGGCTGGTTTTCATTCACACCAACCATCTACTCCTACCAAGCTTAGGAAGTGCAAGAACATTTGAAAAGTCCAGACAAAAAGCTTTTGTTTCAGAGGCCAACCATGGATTTAGAAATTGAACTTAACACCTATTCTACTGAAAATTTTGGCTGATGCAGCTACCACTCAACTCCCACTTACCCCTGTTCTGTGGGAGAATTATGTCATGATTTTTCTTCTGGAAGTACCAGAAAGGCCACATGTTGAATACATTTTCTAGATAAGACAATGGAGTACAACCCATTAATTATCTGTATCCTTATGTATATATCCATACTGTTTATTTGGGGTCAGATACCAAAACCTGACCTCCTTTTAAACACCCACAGCCTAAGAATACACATAATCAGGATATTTACAACCCAGAGCCTGCAGCAAGTTGAGTTACCCCATCACCCTCTCCCTCAGTAGGGCTGAACAAAACCAATTTTGGCCTAGAATTTGACCAAATCTCTTGAGCGGGCAAGTGAGCACTTTGAGTTAAAAATGTTTAATTGTCCTTGTAAAAATCGACTAAAATGTCCTCAAAACCAGACAAAACCGCAAGAAGAGCGAATAAGCTCAGTAAGATAGAAGCGAAATCAGGTAATACCCTCACAGGATGGCACCACTCCGCCAAATCAACCATTCTTGTGGATTTAAAAGACAGTCTCCCATGTCAGCACTTCACTGAAAAGTTTTTCTGTGTGAGAAGAGTTCTAGGGGTGAGGAGCTGAGTGAGACAAGAGTGAAATGCAGCCTCACAACCCAGAGCTTTGTCGTGCCCCATGGCAGTGGCCGGGGGAGAGGAGCCCGGGGCACTCTCGGGCACTGCAGCGGGCGAGGAAGCACAAGGAGCTGTTTCTGAGAAAGGCAGCCATGCTACAAGGCCAAACTAATCACAGCAGAACTTGTGGGAAGAAAATCACTCCTCATGCATGTCACCCTACAGGGCCCCTTAGGACAACTCTTGTTAATGGCACTGTCAAAATAATTATAAAGAGAGAAGAATGTGTGTGTGTGTGTGTGTGTGAGAGAGAGCACACACGTGAGCACACACACTCGAGTGCTACTCTAAACAAAAAGCACGGGACAGTAAAACTTCATTTTTCCATTCAGCAACGTGGCTGTAGATAGACTGGCTTATGCTGCAATTAATCTCACTTGTTAACAACAGGTAAGTGCTGACAGACAGCTCGGTCCACCTCAGGGACATAGGCAGAGCCTCTTTTACAGATTGGTTTGGAAATGAAAACAAGAAATACAAATTGAGGAAGGAAAAACATCACCTTATCATTATCTTAGAGCTGTTATTTACTTTTGATTCTGAAACAGACTGCAATGCTACAGTTCCCACAGCGTAACTGCCCTAGCCTGCATAGGTCAGAAACATTTTGCTGGTATTAAGCAGTGTATCTATCTATCACAAGATATTAAAGTAATGTCCCTTTTAATAAATTTACAAGAAAAGTCGTTCTTATTAGTGCATTTCAAAAATGAGTAACAGATTGCTGCATATTGATGAGAAAAACTGGTCAGACTTTAGGTGGAAAGATAAGTCACTGGACAGAAATGGTGTGAAATTTTATGCGATAAAGCACTAGATGCTACTTAATTTAACAAATAAATTGTTACATACTACTTATCCATACTGATATGCTAAGCATGCCACACTAAATGCTGGAGCTACAGATCTATCCATGAAGTGCAGATGAATTAAATATTTAACTCCAAACGCTATGCTAGCAAGAAAGAAGTTTTATTCACACAAATGTTCAAGGCCTTTAAAAATTGTCTTTAACTCTTTTCCTATTTTATAAAATGGTGCATGTGTGCAATGTGGATGAGTTAATGTTTTAAAGACAATCCTAAGTTTTTCAGCTCCTCGCACCGCTGCTTAAGTCTCAAAGCCATAAAATATACATGTTTAAAATCTCTTCCTTTTTTCTGTTTTGGAGTGAAGACACGGATTAAAGAATAAAAGTGAAATAACAGCTCTCTGAAATATTTATTGTTACACAATTGCATTTAATGCAATTTCATAAATTTTAAACCCAAACACTATTTGTACACATACACGATACTATCTGTGGCGCTACAGTTATGCAATATTTTACGCAACAGTGTAGCTCCATTGGTAATTTCACAATTTAAAATTCAGTATTCCTTTTTATTAAACACAGGTGAGAAAATTTTCACCTGGCTTTCAGACATCAGCTACTCTCTCACATGAAAAAATACCTATTTCTTACTAATGATCTCCTATATTTGAAATTTGAAGTAAAATATAGCATTTTTCTTTTTTTTCCAATTTTTTCCTCTTTGTTTAAATTCTATAATGCTTTTAATGTGTGGAATGAAATATTGTTCTTTATACCAAAATCACTGAAATCTTTTAAAAACTGCCACTTTTCCTCATTCCCTCAATAATATTTTTTCTGAGTCTGAATAATGAAATTTCAATCTCTAGGATTTTTTAAATGACAGCAACAAAATAATAAGAAATAAAAATAAAAAAGACAGTCTATGACTTTTACAGTCTATGCTGTAAAACTTCAACTGCAGCATCTGCTAGGACAAAACCTGCTCGCTTCCAGCGCATAGAGACAGTGAGAGTTCCTGCACCACTGAAGCCAGAAAGGACAGGAGATGACCCAGAAGGAAAACCCAGTTTCCCTTCCTTATTTTTCGTGTATGGTTTACAGAATAACGAATTCAAGATCCGTACCTAAACTTCAGCTCAAATCTGCATGAAAAATGTTTACAAAATGCCAAATCATCCCAAATGCTTTTAGAACACGTATCTGTAACAAAAGCTGTAATCTAAAATAAAACAAGAACTTTTCTGCTTTTATCAGAGGCGTATTTAGCATCATTGTAATGAAGTCTTTATTACTGCAAACCAAATAATTCACTGGCTCGTTGGATTGGAAATGGAATGACACGCTCAGTATGTAGGAACAGATCTTTTAACATTATCACGAACAGACACGGAAGCTGGAAGTCAAGATATTTGCTATCAAAAGGCCAAACCTCACCACAGCCTCAGGAGGCAGAAGTTCAAGTAAAAGCCCGTGAAGTGACCCAATATTTGTAATAATTTTTCCTATTTCTGTGAAGATTCAGCTCTCCCAAATGTTTGGATATGTCTGTAGATACCATTATTCTTGGGGTTCTGAATAGGCTGTAGATGGTTCAGCAGTTCAATGAATAAACAGTATAACTACTTTTAAGAAATCCATCAAGCAAAAATTCTTATTTATATATATAAAGTACAACAAAAATGTACTTTCTGTAAGATTAGTTATTTTTTTACATGTTCACTTATTGTTAAAAGTCTGATTAAGCTGCAAACTGCTCAAAATTCTAGTGCTTAATTCAAACAGAATTGCACAAGTATACCAATTATTAAAAATCCACTATGAGCACTATACACATAATGGTAAAAAATCTAATTGAATACCCGATACACTCTTCAAAAGTATGTATTTTTCCCTCATCTGTAAAAGCAGCAATTAGAAAGGTAATCTTCAATGTATATTGTAATCACTAGAACAAAGCAAACCTACATGCACTGTTGTTAGTAGTTAAAATAATGATGGACCCACTTTGCCCCATGACCTGGAGTGGAGTGAGACTCCCCCACCTCCCAATCCTCCAGCACTGAGAGCTGAGCCACAATTTCACTGTTTTAAAACCAAAGGACAGAAACAGAGACTCTTATCTAACATAATGCTTGCATATCTTACAACAAACTGCACTTATTTTCCAAAAAAAGGTTAAAAATAAAAGGATATGATCTTTTCCCACCTAGAACTGTATCCTTAAAATTAAAGGCTATTAGCTGGCATCCCTTTTAACCGTCAAACTCAGACAGTGGCAGTTCTATAGCCACAAAGAGAAGCAGTAAATGAGAAGAACATGTTACTACACTGCATTTGAGAAAGTTTGGCTCCAAGCTATGCACTGATTAATATCAGATCTCCTTCTTTACTTGCCTCTTGACAATCTTGTCACATCTGGCTGACAAATCCTTACAAGCTTATCCAAACCAAGGCAGCCCAGATCATGCTCCGGGAGTAGCTTGAAGGAAGCGGCAACACCAGCCATGTGTACTGATGTGCCATCATGAAACTAATGAAGCTGACTTCACTTGCAGACTGCAGGAACACGAAGAAACACAACATGCCCCAAGGTTTTGCAACATAACGCAGAGTTAGCTCACCAAAAGATAAGACAAACAATCAGCTCCCGAGGTTCAAGAAGCCAAGTAGTTACATGAATTACAAAAAATTTATATGGAATTGCTTGAACAACAATCTCAACTAAATGAGCACAGTAAAATCCAACTTCAGATCAGATGTGAAAATTGACTGTTAAATGTCTTTCAAACAATGGTTTGTTTTAAATTAAAACAAAACTAGTCTATTTTATTTTCTCTCTCCTACATGCCCAAAATTCCAGAATGTAGCCTGGCTCCCAGGTTATTCAAACTGAAAAATATCTAAAAAAGAAAAGGAAAAAAAAAAAAAAGAAAAGAAAAAGAGGAAAAAAATTGTGTCACTTTTTATCCGTAGGATTTTACAGAAGGATAAACCACAGCCTGTGTGTATCAGTAGTCCTCCCCTGGGTTACTGATCTGCCCTCTCCTCATTTTTAAACCAAGAATTCGTTACACAGAGGACTGGAAGCATTTGACCAATTAATAAACCAGAAAGTAAAATGCTGTATCTTAAACACATCTAACAAAACCTCATTATGTATGAGCTGACAATTAAACCATGTTTATTTTTTCTATGGGATTAAAAAATCCAAATAAATAACTTAAATGCATCACAATACAAGACACTTAATTAGCACAATGTATTTAAAAACCCAGACCCCCCCATACACACACACACACACACACACTCATACTTAAACCCACCCACCTCCGCCCCCCCATGCCCCTTCCCCCCCCCAAAACACAAACAGACTGATCCTAAGAAAAGAATTGCTGGCCTTCTTTTCTGGTAAAAAACAGTAAAAAATAAATTGTATATAAAGGGCATACATTACACTCCACTTTAGTGGTAATTTCTAAAGAACTTCATAGCAAAATTACATTGTTGTCTGCTCTGTAGTGCATTTATACATCATGATAATGGTAATGTATCTGGTTAAAGCACTTGACTCAAAACACATCTGAGTCACAAATCACAGATTTTACTGCTATTAGTGTATGTTGACGACTTGTACAATTAAACATTGTCAAGTATTTATGATTTACATGCTCATATTTCAATTGGAAAACAATTACATAAGTGATGGCTCTGCTTATTATAATCAGCCTGCAATTCTGCATTACTTACTGTAGAACAGGAAAGTCACACAGTTGTTTACAGTGCACAGCAGAAAGAAAAATCAGATTTTTTACAGAAACTAGTTTTCTACTTTTACAGTATCTTTTCAAAATTAAGAAATGGAGAGCACAGCTCCCTACAGCTCTCATCTCCATTGTTCATTACCCAAAACAATACCATTGCAAAATTTTTATATCTCCACAGTGCATAGCCACAAGTAAAAGTTGCACAGTAAAAACATACATTCATATAGAACTGCAAAGAACTTTCCTTACCTCAGACATTCTTACTGTGCTTATGTTTCCAGAGCTATAAAACAGTTTCCCATTCCCTCAGTGAGTTGTACAAAGAAGTACTGGAAACACTCCTGCCTGTACAAGTACTAAGGCAGAAGAACCATCACACGCCTCTTTACTCTTGTCTGACTCTGAGCACCTCAAGGTCTGATGTATGCTCAGGCTGTGCACAGGGGAGTGAAATAAGATCCTCCCCCTTGGTGTTCTCCAGACCTACAGTACGAAGTTGTGTCTGCCTCTCACCTCTGCAGCCAGCTCTCACCTCGCTGCCCCGGAGTGCTGTGCTCCAGCGGCTCCTCCAGTCGCAGGGCAGTCCCCTCACAGCTGGCTTGAAGAGGGCATGACACTCATCTTTCACAGAGATTTGATCAAAAGGAGTCACGGAGGCTTGAGGCGCTCCTAATGCAGTGCGAGGAGATTCTACCTCTGCTCTGGCAGCCTAAGTAATGCATTAAATCAATGCAGCTGACCTAGGGCCTATTACAAATTTTTTTTCTTCTCAGAGTGTACAACTATCTGCAAATAAGCTATGAGGTACTTACGAGTAAAATTACTTATTTTTAATGCCAGTGTTGTTTTTCAAATTGCAGCTGCTGCAGGTTTTTTTTTTTTTTCTTTTTCCTTTTTGAACATTTGCAGGTCTCAGAGGTTCAGTGAGTGGGGTATGTATTTTTTAAAGTTAAAATATTTCCTCTTATCAACTGACTTTTGAGTTAGAGCTGAATTTTATTCCTTTTTATGAAGTTGAAGCTTTCTATTAACAGCAGTACAGGTCATAAAGACAGGAGAAGAATTACTTTCTAGTAATTGGGCCAAAATCTGGTTTTAGTTATTCAGGTGTTGGGTTGCATTCACGAGCTAGAGCAGGATTTTTGTCATAGTCCTTTCTCACCTATTTAAAAAACCAAAACAACCCCCCAGGACAAAACACTTCTCTCCTCTCCTTTTAACTCCTGTAGATAATTTCTTTGCACTTTCCTAACTCAGGAATACACTGTAGTAAACCAGAGAGAGTCATGAGCAAGTTGCAGTGAACTCGGAGGGAATCCCTGTAGGAACATACCAGGACAGCATCTGATGATGTTGATGAATGCCTGTAATCCCATAGGAAAGGCAGCAGGAAATAAGATGGCTGTAGGGAGAAGACAGCTAACATATTATTACTGTTGGTTTATTAGTTGTCTTCTACTAATCCTGTTTACTATTCACTAGATAAATGCATAAGGCTTAAGGAGAACCTAATTCACATTTAGCTAAATACTGGAGTACAGTTAATGTTAACTGCATGGCAGTAATCAGAATCAGACCAAGATAAGGCCAACATGATCCCAGAATCTGGTCCTACAGAACATGACAGAAAGCATATGCTTTCCTAAATCCTTACGTTTCTCCACTCTATACCTTATTTCTCCTGCTAAACTATTGAACAAGATCGAAAAAACAGAGAGGGGGATGGAGTTTCCTAGAATGGTCTGCCAGATCCTTCTGGCAAACAGCACTCAAGTCTGTTAAGAGTCACCCGCCAGAGACTCCAGTGCCACTTCTTGGCCCTGCAAATTGCCCCAGGCACTTCTTTCTTGGGGTCACAAGGCAGGACACATGGATTATCTCCAGCCTTGTAAACTGTGGGAAAGAGTGCCCAGGAAGTCACAGCCAAAAATATGTTACTTGAACTGATTCTTAACAGCAGTGTTTTAAAAGCATCTGCTCTGTGATGGGCACAAAACCTACCTTGCTCTCTCAAGATGTTAGCTCAAAGCCAAAGGCACACCTTGTTGCTAAAATTGTATCTCCTTCTTAATGAAATAAGCAGTGATGTTAACTAAAAAGGACTCAACATGATTGAGAATTCTGCAACAAAGGTGAGAAGAGCAGCTTAAGATTACATAAATTGCCAGAAGCTCTGAATTGACTTCAAAATGATAAGTGACTAAAACTTAGATGTGTGGAGAGCTGCTCTCCCCTCTAGCGAGTTCCCAGGAAAATCCTATTTACCAGCTATCTGCCATTTGCCTGGAAGATGATAATTCTTATTAAATGGGCTAACTATCCATAGCAAACAATTAAGAACCATTTTACTGTTTTCTTAATTAATTATCTACTAACAGTCTTGTCTTTTAAGCATTGTTTTCATTATTCAAGCTTTTTCAATGAATATTTAATGGGAGCATATTCATGCTCTTTTAAAATTGTTCACTATTTCTGATTAGCAATTTTTTAGTGTTTTACTATCTGTGTGCCTCGTAGCAGAATCCAATGATCCCTAGCATAATGTGACATGTGCAAGCCATGGTTTTTAACTGCAGGTCAATTTCTAAAGGAACACTGGTACATTAACAGTGTTTTTTAGTAATTTCAGTTGATTCATAGTTCAAGTTTACTTGTACAGAGCAGTTACCAAGACCTATCTTAAGAATGACCAAAACAGAAAGCAGAGGGTGACTTCCCTAAATCATCTTCTTGTGAAAAGAAACAGACTTGGGACAAGGCACCAGCCTTGAGACAGAGGTCCTGGACTTCACTTGGGGCTCTGCCACTGAATTACTACTTGACCTCAGGCAAGTTATTTTAACTGATTTATGTTTCCTTGCTTGTGAATTACTTTTTTTTTTTTTTTTTTTTTGGTTTTAAATCTATGTAAATTGTGAACACTTTGAGGAAACGATAGCAACTCATTATGCTCTTCTCAGGGACAGTGCTGAAGGGCAAAGGAAAAGGGTCCCCAGGTCTGAACTCCACGTATGTCATAACAAATACCTAAAATCACAGTGTAACAATGCAGCCCAAGGAAAGCAGCTTTCTCCTCCCACCTGCCCCAGCCTGTTCCTTCTTCTCCATGTCCCAGCCTGTGTGCTCAGAGCAGCATGAACGTAGGGGGATGAAGGGCAGATCGTGAAGTGCTAAAACTTCTTAACGAAATGCAAGAGTATTCATGGTTTTGAGAAGAGTTCCAACACATGGAACTGACTCTAAACAAACGGTTGCTGCTCTTAACTTATTTTATTATCTAGGGTACTTTAAAAATGGGTATTAACTGTAGGAAATCACTACAAACAAAACTGAGGCATACAGCAGTACAATACAAGTACAATACAATCCCCAAGTAAATATTTCTCTTAAATTTCAATCATGACCTGAATTTTGGCATGATTTGCCTCGATTAAAAAAAAAAAAATCATTCTAAGGAGAGTATCAGGAGAATAACCAAGCACTGACTAAACACTGGGAGTAAGTTTGTTCCGCCACTGCATTCTCTAGGCAAATGGGCATGTAAATTCTAAATTCCCCAACCACATGCTGCTGCCTCACGCTGTTCCTTCCAGAGTTCGCTGCACAACGGCGTTAACCTCCATGTCCTGCCTGCTTGGCCTAAATTCCAATCACATAATACACTATGTCCCTCTTACTTAAATCAGTGCTGGCAAAGATCTTAGCACTAATTTGATGCTTTGCTCACTTGCCTTGGAGAGACGTGTGGATTAAACATTTCTCAGAAGAAATGTGAAGCAATGGTCAGCCCCATGATTGTACCACTGGGCCCCAGGTCACCTTTCAGGGATAAAATCCAGTAGGAGTAGGAATTACTCCTACAACAGGAGTAGGAATTATGTAGTCCAGGACTATGGGGACACAAGATTTTGGGGAAGTAGGAGGGAAGAAACAGACTCTGAAAATGAAGACAACTGATAACTTGTCAGCAAGACAAAGACAGTGTGGGTTTCAAACAACTTACAAATTGAATGCTTTTTAAAAATCTAACAAACCCATGCACATGAAGATGAAAAGAGATTTAAACTTAGTGTGCAGCACAGGTTTTGAGCACTAGTCAAACTACAAACAAGCCTGCTAAAGGCATAAAGTACTTGACAAAATTTCTGAAGATGTGTGGAAGGACAGGTAGGGCAGTCCAGCTCTCACTAAGCAACACAGAAAGTCAAATTTCTGGTTCACTATTTCCATATAGGCTGATTTTGTAAGGCAGCCTAAGCTATAAAGTGTCCAAAACTGTTTTCTGCTATCACTTCAACCAGAGTTTAAATGTTTGCCCCGTCTTGCTGCTTACATCCTCTTTAGGGTAATCAGACAAATTCAACACAGCAATATAACTTGATTGAATACTCTCTGCATTTGCACCCCTGCTTCAGCATTAATTTTCATCCAGCTGTTCACTGCATTACTTTCCTGTAGCCCAAAACAGTACTAAGTCATTACAAAGTGCTAACATTTAAAACAGTGTGTAGGGCAAACCCAGAGACACATCACCAACACCAGTACCACCAACCCATCTCTGTGAAATGGTGCCTTTCCACTGGCTGCCACTAAGATCAAGAAGCTGCAGTTAACGATTAGGACTGGCCTGGACAGTAAGTTTCTTTTTAACTCCTATTAATGGTTGCTTTGTGTTATAGTGTACTTGCCTCCAAAAAATTAGGTTATGTAATACTTTTGCATCTAATAAAGTTTGGTATTTTTAAGTTACAGCCTTTTTTAAGGCAAATGTCTTAGCATTAATGATCGCATATTTATACAATGTGGCATAATTATGCATCACACACAAAAGCTATTTAGTATACTGGCATTAAAACATACAGTTTTAAATCATGAAACATAATAAACCAAAGGACTTGGTTTGACTCCTCTGAGCTAATCAGTGCATTTGTTCATGTCATATCTTAATATTATTCACTACTTGAGATAGTCCTGTTAATGATCATCCTACCAAAGCCTTCCCCCACTTCAAATGATTTCTGTAGTTGTGTATTTTGATTCTCCAATTTGGACTATTCACTCTTTGTGTAAATCTTTTTGGAGCTATCTTAGGATCACCAGAATTATACACTGCCCCACTTGACCCATTGCTAGCATTAACCTTGAAGTATTACCCTGTCCCACTCTTGCTAGTGATCTTAGTTTCTTCCCTTCCATGCTGCTTTGCACTGAACAAAAGACATTTAGCACACACTTCATGACAAACAAGTACAACATTTTATCACTCCTAATGAAAGCATATTCACATATACCACAGTGGTGAGTCCACCCAACTCTGCCATAACTGGGCCTTTCTGTTGAACGCTTCCAATTTCATTCTAGGACCTGAGAGCATTTATAACATCTCCAAATTAGGTTTATTAGATCCTTTTGGAGAGTCTGCACTAAAGGACTCTTTCTTGCTCCTTCCTCCCACTGCCCCCACTCTGGGCTGAGATAGAAAACTGGCTTAACTATTAATTCTGCTCTCTACCTTTCTAAATATTTTTACCTGCTGTGAAGCATGCAGCTTCTGGCTAAATGGATGGCAAAAGATTGCATCATTTTTCCATACACAATGTCACACACATGTACCCAGCTAGAGATAGGGCTATAGAGAGATGGGAATGCTGCACCAAGAACAACACCCCAAAGGTTCCTTGCAGCTCTGCCCATCTTTCTTTCAATGATCAGTCTAGTTTGGGGTGGGTTTGCATAGAAATGCTAGCAAAAAATAAGACTTTGCAAAGTTGAATTCTTTGAGAACCCCCCAGAGATGAGAAAGGTGTTAGCAAGTCAAATGGACTAATTTTACCTAATAACCAAACAGTAATGGGAGTTGAAGTCTTTCACTGTCAGGGATTAAGGTGGGCGCTGTATTGGCTACACATGTCCCTTTCTGCACGAGTCTACCAACTGCCCTCTAATCTTTCAAGTCCTGTGAGGAGTTTAAAACATTTAATTGCTAACTCTGTTATTAAGGAATCTACCCTGTCAGACTGCAGCTCCTAACAACGTTAAGTCTCTTAGAGCAAATCAGTTTTGATACTGATGTTTCTCAGAGGTGCAGCATTTAATCCTCAAATTACAATACAAGTTTTAACAGGCAGTTTCTGCTTGTCACCAAGATTTAGTAATTGACAAAAAAATTCAAACCCTTTTCTAACACTAATGGTTTATCAAAAGAATACCAGTAATTTCAGTCAAACCATTCTGATGAACCAGGCAGAAATACAATGGGGAGACAGACATGTTTATGCTATCTGATTGAAAGGGCTGAGACAGAATTCCAGAGACTTGGTGTTGTCATAAGAGGAACAGTCAGGAACCACGATTGTGCCCTGGGGCCAAAGGGTGTGACATCGGGCCAGAGGTGTGTCAAAGTCAGAATAAAATGCCTGCCATAAAACTGGTAGCCACTCATATTCACATGGTTAAAGAAAGGAGACTCGGCAATATAACACCTGAAACAGTAATGTTCTTTGTTCTTTTTTTCCCCAAAGATGATGAATCCTACCAATACAGGAGGCCCTTCACCTACTCTATGGAGATTTGTATTTATTTTCACAGCCTCCAGCCTCTTCCTTCCTTTTGGTTATGGCTTTGTTTTTTATTTTCTCCTCTTTTTTTCTGTCCTTTTTGTTCTGTAATACCAGGTAGTGGTTTTAACCGTTTAAACCATGGCATATAATAACTGATGAGTAACACAGCAGTAATACCAGTGGTGGCAATTTTGTTTGTTTCATGGGAGTGTTAAGAGTATTAGAGAGATGACTAGGACATGTCTCAGTGGCAGACTGATAAAATGAAAGATGAATTTTCCCTGCCTACAACTCTTGCCAAGTTTTAATCATAAACATCAAACAAGTTACAGGACACGTTTTTCCCAGGCAATGAAATAAAAAGCAAACAAATTTAAAACAAATTTTGGATGAAGAATTATTGCAAAAAAATTTATAGTTTATCTACTCTAGATTCTTTTACAAGCTCATCAGCTACAAATATCTGACCAAATGGTTAACAACCATACTTAAAGCACCGTCACTTCTATGACAATTAATGCTTGTCATAGAGGCTTATTTACCAGATCTCCCATGCTGCTGAAGACTCTTCTTACAGCTTTATGCTTTAACCAAAACCTTAATTCTCAGTTCTCTTCCCATCTACATACTATTCTAATTGATTGGGAGAAAAATTCAGTACCTATTTTACAGTGACAGTCCAAGAAAACTTCCTTGAAAGCATTACCCATCCTCCATTAGTAGATTTCTTCAAAGCTGCTGCTTTTACTAACTTACTCCAGACATGTGCCTGTTCTTTTTATGTCTAGAGTAATTGTTAAACTTCTGAAGTTTACCCAGGAGTGAAAGCAGAAGGCATAGCAATGTCCTGGAGTAGCATCTGACTACCCCCTCCAACCGGGATAGCACATCGATACCAGGACGGTTTGCAGTGAGCTGTTTTTAATGGACAGCTCCCAGGTGACACCAGACACTGCTGCAGCAGCAGCCGCAATATCATACATCCTTGATTGAACTTTGATTAATTTTCCAGACTTTCAGAGCCTGTGGCAAAAGGATCCACAGCGGTAGCTGCAGCCATTAACTCCATCTTTTGTGATTTCTCCTTCTTCATTATGTTTGGGTCATGATTGAACTTTGTTCCAAGTTAGTAGCTGTTGGCTATGGACAAGGGAGATAAGACTTTAGAAATGGAGTGCAGAAGGATAATATGTGAGAAACTTGCAGAGAAAGCTGCCTGGCTACTTGGTAGTAGCTTTGGATATACCCTGATGATGTGAGTGGCATTAACAAAAATGTTGGAACTCTGGCTAACACAAATCATCACTTTATGCAGTCAGAGTCCAAATGTCTTCCAACATTCGTGCACAGCAGATGCTATTTTATTATGCTAAACAAATCCAAAGTTACTGTATTCACATGTAGAATAAAACTACCATTCCTGGTCAAAGCTATAACTCTGCCGAAGCACTTGTTAAAATAAATTAACAGTCTTAGTGGCCTCCAAAGATTATTTACAGAGCTTGTTGCTAAACTGTGCAGGTAACCATCCCACTATTGGTATGCTCAATAGGACAATTTATACTGTACAGTCAACCTAGTGTCTGTTAGATTATCATATCCAAAAAACCAGCTTAGCAACAGCTAGGACAAATCTTACTGCTACTGGAGGAAAACAACAAAAGTGACAGTATTAATTGAAAATGTTACACCAAGTTTTTCCAAAAGATCCTTCAGTGTTTTCACTGCATTTCTGCTTCCTTCATTTTTGGTCACAGAATGTCTAAATACTTTGCTGGCAAAGGGATTTCAATTCTAAGATTACTTCACAAAAAATAAATATTTCTCATTTTCCTACTCTTTTTACAGTTACTGTTCAAATCTATCACTGTGATACACTTTTAGAATCACTTATACCTAGTTTTACTGCCTACTGTTGGTATTTGCCAATGGTGATATATAGAAATTGTATGCAGAGCTGGATGTAGTGATCTATAGAAATTTTTGCCCAAACCTAGAAAAGCCCTTTCAAAGCACGAAAACTAAAACTTACTGATGGGAAAAAATATTAAACTATTAAGGGTGATTCAAAATCCACTATAAATCAAAGATATACATGATGTTTCCATAACATCTGACACAATGGGGCTTTGTCCCTACAAGAGACCTCTGGGCATTCCTGTGATATAAGCTATAATAGATTTGTCTCTGTGAAGCTTTGAGTTATTGTGGCACCTCCAATAGAGGCAGGGCCTGAAATAATTTAAAACCTGGAAATAAGAGAAACCTTTAAAAAATAAAATACATACATACATATACATACACACATATATAAATAAATATATCTGCCTTGCTTTAAGCTTTGTATTCATTGCCAAGAATAGCTGGCTGAGGAACTGGCATCTGCCATGAGCTCTCATTTATTTTCCAATGCTGCCTTGCCCCATTGCCCAGGCAGCCTCCGCAGTTCCCTTCCTCTCATCTCCTCACCACTTTGCCTTGCTCTGAACCCAGGATACAGAGCAGACTTCCAGCAGAGACTTTCTCTGCTTACAGGCTTTCCAGCCCCCTTCCTCCTTCTGCCAATCCCTGTCTCAGTTTTCTGACAGGAGACCGTATAGAAAAAACAGAACCTCTCCTACCCGGCATTTAGGCAGCATTAACAACAGGCTCACATACTAGAAGTTATGAGCTTAAATGTGTTCAGACTGGAGCTAAACTGTCAGCTCAGACTGTATCTATCTGGGTGATCTGGACACTAGACTTGGTTAAAGCGGCTAGGATGCCACAGACAGCTAGCAGCATTGGGAAGTAAATAACTTGTGGGAATGTTTGAGTGTTGCAACAGAGAGAAGAAATGCAAGAAACACAAAGCTGATGTGAATTAAGTATTGTATTGGCTACTGAGTCCCTTAAATTTTATCACTGATGCCTCCTCAAATGAGCTTGAGTAAGCACAAGCCTATTTTAGGGTGAAACCAGAGCTGCCCTGTTAATAACTTTGAAGCCCTGGACTGGTTACCTGGGCTTTCCCTCCATTAATACAGTGGTTTAAAATAATAGGGAATTATGCATAGCATGAAAAGTGGAAAAGAAGAAAAGTGCTTCAAGACTTTTTAGTGCACTTTTGGGAACTGCCTGGAGGAGTGCCAGGGCTAGAACAAGGTGCGAAATCATACAATTGTAAGAAGGGTGGCAGGTGTAAAACAGAAGTCTCTTATGGAGCAGGGGTTTGGGGTAAAATATCTGCAGGAAGCTGACTGCCAGACCGACACAGAAGTGATTGAAGGAGGAGGCCTGGCAGGATTACCACAAGGAAGTAATGAGCCTTCAGGTATACTAAACACACACACGGTTTGTGTGACTTCTCACAAACCTCCTTTTCTCTTTTATGTTGTCCTAGTGTTAAAATAAACCATACAGTGGTGGTAAGAAGGAGCCCGGGGCTCCTAGAGAGAAGAGCTGAATGGTCACTGCCCTACAGGATGCAAAGGCCGTTCCCCTGCAACAGCCTGTCGTGCAGCAGCATGGGGTTAATGGCAGCTCAGGATTACTTTTGATGCCTTTTTCAAGGGCTGGGACAGGTGTCCCCTCCTGCTGAGGGTGTCCACTAGCTGAAAGACTTTATCCTGCCTTTGCACAGCCAACATGACTTGTGTCGCCTGCTTGAAGGGAAGCAGGATCAAGCCCTCCAGCAGTAACTGTGAGACATTTTTATTAGTCCAGCCACATGCTTTGCTCCAAAGCCCCCAGCTTGTCATAAATTTTTCTGCGTTAAACTCTTCACCCAGATATGGCTCTAACATAAGCTCCTTGTCCAACAGATTATTAAGAGAATATTCTTTTTGAACTACCTCTTCCACAAACAGGAGGTGCAGCTGGCATCCAGCCTCTGTGACTTCTGATTAAAGGAACACTAAAACTCCACAGACAAAAACCTGAAAGAAACACTGAATTCAGCCTGAGTATTTAGAGCTATCTTCTGAAATCCCTCATGCTAAAATGAGGCTGTGGTATTGCCAGCACAATCTATTAAAAAATGGTTGCAATTTCAAACAGAAATTAAATACTTGGTGTGATCTTTAATTTTCCCTATAGTAAAGAAAGACTACTAAAGAGGTACCCCTTTTATATTCTGAATACATTAAAATCTTCCTTGCTACAAATTTGTTTAGTTCCCACAAATAAAACTTATACCAGATCTGTAATAAACTCCATATACCTCCGACACCATTTTTTCAAGTAATTTCAATACATTTTATTATAAAAAAACACCCTCCAATAAAACATCACAACCCTTACTGTAAGCATTATCTGCCTTTACCAATCTGGTAAATTTGTGCTTTACCCAAAATTATGCAATAAACCTGAGACAAAGACAGCCTGTTATTTGGTCAGCTGTGTGGCTTCACCCTCTTCCCAAGAATAGCACTTTCTCCAGAACTTCATTTTAGCAAGTGAGTGGCAACTGGTGCTTATAAAACCAGCAGAGTACAGGTATAGTCCCAATTGCCTTTACTCCTCTTCTATAGACTTAGATAAAGATGTGTTTGTGCTGAACCATCATATTATACTGGCCAGTAAAGAGAAATAGAAGAGCCTTTGCAATATGTCTACTTAAAAAAATAGGCTTCTTTAGAAAGCTCTAAAAACTCATTTCTACTCACAGAAATTTCGTATTCTGGTCTGGTTATCAGGATGCTTTCTCCAAACTACATTACCTGGATGACATTCATTGTGAAGCATCTGCCTCACAGAATGAGAGACACGTGTTTGCAGGGAAGGGGGGGATGCAAGCTACTTTCATATACAGATTTTGTGATGTAAATAAAGTAGCTGGAAACCCAGTTTGTGACACTGCCAGTATCTGGAGTTTCTATAGTCTAATTAGAAACTGCCCCATACAGTCCAGCCATTAGCAATGGAACACACTGATTATTTTATATACTAATTAAAAACTGTTGCATCACATCTAGCCAGTTATAATCAGAAAAACTGACCTAAGGAGCCTATGTAAACAATATCTGTGACCAGGAGTACAGAAGATACTTGATCTATCTCTCTACTAAATAAATACAGTTTGAAACAAGTGTTTACCAAAGACCTGCAGTTTGCAAATCTCAGGTGTCTAACAACCATACCTGGGAGTGGAAATCACCAAGCTCTGAACACTCAGCTGGACTATGAAACAGACTGACAAATAAATGAGCTGATAAAGTAACACTGATCTCGAGAAAAGAAAGACATCCATACTACAGATCATTTGTGCCTCCTCTGAAATCAAACACTTCTTTACCAGGAAGCACAAGCATCACTCAAGCACACATGTAGGGAACACGGAAAGGACACTGGGTCCGGCATCCAGCTGTGCTGCCTTAGGCAAAAACGGACCCAATTAGCAAAGCCAGTACCTGGCCCCAAGCAGCTACAGCAGGAGTGGCGTGGGCACTGATGTCCTTTTAACTTGCCTATCAGTAGTTCAGATTTAAAAAAATATATAAAACTAATAATTACATTTTTGAGAACAATGAACTAGACTTACTTAATACTGACAGCAAAAAGATGGACAAGTTATTTTCCAATGACAGTTTGGAAAAGGTATTTGAGCAGCTCTTCATGAATCTATTTTGGATCAAACTACATAGCCTTTGTCAAAAATATTTTATTTCAGATTCAGATGCATAAACATCTGTTAACATTGTTAAAATACTTAATTGACTTGTGTGCTACTTTTAAATTTTTACTTCACAGATGAAACTGCACAAAGGACACCACTGAACCTGCAATTAAAACCCAACTGAACAAACTTAAACAAGATGAAAAAGTTTTTCACTACTTCTTGCAAAAAACTCTCTGGTCACTCATACAACAAAATCCACAGGGCCTATGATAGCACAAGCAGATAATTAAAATTATGTCTTATTTTAGCTGTTGAGGAAAGGCATCATGAGATATTTGAGGGGCCTGCAGACAGTGCATGCTTTTCCCCTCTGTCCCATCTACCACCCAAATCTTGCCCTGGAGAACCAACTATAAGAAAAACATGTTTTCTTTTCACAGCTCACTCAAATCCTTGTTTCCTTGATCCCGTTGGAAGGATTCTGTTCATCAGGGAAAAAAATCCAAGAAAAAATATGCCAGTTTTAGCAATGTGAGAACTAAAATGAATCCATACAGGAACTGAATTGAGATCAGTCATCATTACTGAGGCTAAGGCAAGTCAGTAATCCATCCCATTTTAGAGTTCCCTGCACTATGTTTTGCGAAATTCATTCTGCTGTGCAATGATCCCACGTAGAAGAGTGATGAGCCACAGGTTCTCTGTGGAACAACAATGGTTTTTATTTGAAGAAGATATATTTCATCCCTGTGTATTGCAACACCAATGCACTATTGGAACAAATGTCTCATGTTTGTACACTTACATAGCCCTGCAAGTGATTTTAGGCACTTCTTTCTATTGCACTTGGATTGCCAATGATCTATCAAGAATAGGTGAGAAAAACAGGAGGGTGAACTAGAAAGTGAAGTGAGCCAGGTTTTGATGAACCTTTGTGCTTAGGCTCACTCCTTTTACCATCAGTGAAATACTTCCATCAGTAACATGGTGAGACCATCAGCTTTTTAATGTCTGTGGACAATAACTCACACTGATAGAGAAGTACAGTGGAAAAGGGACGCAAAGCACTGAAGGAATTACAACAGTGATGCATTTGACTTGCAGGCCTGCTTCATTTATTTGGGGAGTTTATTTCTTGGGTTTTTTTAGTAGTTCCCTTCCTGCATGCCTCAGCCGAAGCTCTTTGTTTTATGTATGTGCTAAAACACACACAGACACACACACACACTTCCCTTTTAAAATGGATGTATGTGCTCCAAAGCATACCCTTGGGCAGTTGTTTGTACCCTACAAGAGCCTGCATTCCTCTGACCTCTCTACTGTTTCTGTTAAAGGCTGCTGGAAAGGATGGGCACCTATTTTGATCTGCAGTGTGACATTATCAGGCAGATAACGTGCAACCATAGATCCATTCCCCAGTGCCTGACAAAGACAGGGGACTTTATGAAACAATCTGACTGAGACTTATTTCAAGTTAGCTAGAAGAGACTGGGGTTTTTGGCTGGAGACGTATTTGGAGGACTGAGCAGGAGCAGTGCCTGCTATACATATGCACTGCCTATTCTTGGCTTGCGGGTTTATATACAGCAGTGCTCATCTAGAGAGCTGCCTGTTCATGGCTGGGGAAGAGACCCTGCCGATTCACCTTGCCTTGGTCACCTCTGTACAAGATTAATGCAGTGCATTCCTCTGAGCTGGGCTGAAAGTACAGCAGGTGCAGAAAAGCATCTGTTTTCCCCCGGAGCAGAGAGAACCTCTGTGAGCAGGCAACACCTGCACATTGCCCGGTTGCTGGGCTCGGGTGGCTTCCTGGAGCCGTGCACTGTGTTACAAAAGTTTCTTCCAAGTCCTGTGTAGTTCTAGACTCACTTCTAAGTGATATCCTCACACTCAAAGTACTGTCACAGCTATTAAGATCTGCCAGGAAGCTCTTGCTCTAAGACTGAGGTAAGACCTCCTGGGACTGGCAGGCTCTCAGCTAATAGTCTCAGTCTTTGAAATTCATTCCCTTTGGCAGCCTCCCAAAGCCAGATGCTAATGACCTTAGGCATGATGCAAGACCTTTTTATTGGTGTAATTTAAATTTTCTCTTTTATTTTTTTTTACGTTTCTGAAGTAGCAATGAAACCAGACTTGTCTTCTCTTTTGAGCAAATGTCCATTTTAGCATTGCAAGTAACCACCTAACTTTTGCAGAAACATTGTCTGAATCCATTTTACATGTGAAAATATAACTCACCTCCGCAGCAGTCAACTACGAAACTTTTGGAGTGGTTCTCTACATAGCAAAGGAAGAATTTTTAATGCAAGTTTAAGCTCTAAGACCTTTGGATTTATATCTATTTATTAGACAGTTTTCCAAAGAATTTGCCTAATGGGCTGAATGCTGACCTGTGACCATCTTTCCAACCTTCTGCGAGGCAATTGTGTGACTACAGGCAGGGATACCTCTCTCCACCCTACTGCCTGTGCAGGGATCTGCCCTACTGCAGAAGCAAGAAATAACTTGGCCTGCACTAAGGGCTGTTCCACAGCCAGCCTCGTGCTGTTGTGCCATTATTAACTGCTTGTAAAGTTTTGAAAATCATACATTCAAATCAATGCAACTTGAGTAAGCTTTTTTTCAGGACAACAGTTTCCTGACTTCTTTAACAATTAGTAAGCATCAGCAGAGGATATTCTGAAAGTTTAGTCTGTCCAGGCTTCCTCTATCTTCAGGGCAGAGGGAGAGGCTCCTTCTGTGGGTGTTTCAAAGCAGGAGCCTAAAGCAGATATTCTGCCTAGTTCTGCACAGGACGCTACAGAAATGTTGATACATGGGGCCTAGGAAGATTAGCTTCAGTAAGCATCATCTTTTCTCCCTTCTCTCTCGCCTCCAGGCACACTGAAGAAAACACTAGAGATCAAGATAATAGTATAAAACTTCAGATTTCTTAGTTTTAATTCCCTTTCAAAATTATTTAAAATTAGCTCCTAGTATGTTATCAGCAATAAAAGCAGCAAGAGTGACTGTGCACCTACACAATAAGTAATAACAAGATGGTGTTATTTTGTGGTAAATAAATTTCAGTTTGAGACTTAAATCTTTACTATCTTCTGGAATAGGTATTTCATAACAAGTCCACAAATGCTACAAACCTTAGAAATGAGTTCTTGTTCTGCATTTCAATCAACTGCCATAAATATAACAAAAGCACACGTGACTCGCTTTCACAAGAATATAGGCACAATAAACAGGTTTTTTCTCCTATTGCAGGGAACTTCAGCTTCTAAACAGAACAACCACCATGGTAATGTAGAACAGACAATGAAAGACTCGCCTATGTGTAAAACAGCTCCGCAATTCTAATGAGAAACAAATTCAGACATTTTTCTTTAAGTTTAAAACTGGAGAACAGCAAATTGTTAATTTTGGGGTTTTTTGTTTAGCTTTAACATCTCAGCATTAGGGCATCAGTGCACAAACCCTCAGTGACAGAGTTACAAAGATGCTGCAGCACTAATGGGTGAGCACAGAAAGGAGTGCTGCACACCACTGCTGAATCGGCAAATCATTTTCAAGACTTTCAAAGGGGATGTAGTAGAATATATTTACAAAGCTTCATCTTTAGAGATTTGCACCTGTTGGCAAATACCTGTATTTTTTTGAATGGGCAAAAAATTAATTTAACAACTTCTCTCTAAAATTTGGTGGGCTGCATCCGCTTATCTCCTTCAGGAACCTACACAGATCAACTTGGAGCTGCAGTTAAAAGTTTGGGAAAACAGCCACCACATAATGAGGTAAGATCACAAGCCCTGCAGCTGGAGCCAAAGGATGGAGCCTCCCGCCGCATTCCAGTGACAGGCTCCTGATCTCTGTGCATTAAAGAAATGTAACCTCAGCTGAGCACCGTGGTTATGCTGGACTTCCTGTACTTGACTGTGAGAAGTACCCGGCACAGTTTGCCACACTAATGGTATTTTTAAGCTCTTTGCAGAGGTTGGTCCCCGAAGACATGACCAGGGACTTTTCCCACCCTGCTTTTATGCTGGCTGGAGGAGCTGATGTTGCAGAGGAAGGCAAGCACTTGCTGCTCAATATTCTCTCCCTGACAGGCACTGCTGCAGCACTCAGTAGGATTCTGGTCAGTCACACCGTTGTCACAGTGCAGTTGTGGATACTTTTAGAGTATTTCTAATAATCTATTACTAACTGCCAACAATTACACTCCAGTCTTAAATTCAGAGAATTTCTTTCAGATGTCAAGGACAGTAATCCAGTTCTTAAATTTTAAGTGTCAAAAACTGTAAGTGGACTGATTTATACTAATTTGAACAACCTTGTTCATCTAGATTATGAAACAAAAGCAGGGAAGGGGCATTTGAGTAACTGCTGTCACTAAACCAGCATACAAGTGATTAACTCAGTGAAGGGTGCTGATGTCAGTATCTCAGTGAGAAGTGAGGACTACAAGCTGACCACACAGTGTAAAGAAAATGTATTTAGAAAAGGTCAAATAAAGGGAAAAATTCAGATTTACAAGCCAGATCCTTAGTACACTTTAGAGTGGCTTAACACCACTGAAGTTAGTTTAACCATGGTATTTCCCACTGAATGGAGGTTTTGTCCTGTGTTTGTGCAAAAGAAAATTACAATGTTAACTAATTTATAAAGTAAAAACCTGGTCGATCTGCAACACACTCTGCTGCTTGACTCTTTGGTTAGGGTATGTATTCCGTGGTTGTGTAAAGAAAAGGGGGGGGGGGAAGGAAAGAAAAAAAAAAAAAAAAAGAGGACTGGAAACTCCACCTGGATGCTATCAGTCTTGCCCAAGTAAACAGTACTGACATTAGTGCTAGCCTGCTGAGTGGTACAGGTTAGAAAGGGTCACAAAGGCAAAATGGTGACCAAACGTGCCTTGAGGTAGAGATGCTCTGGAATCTGTCACAAAAGGAGAGAGCTGAAAGCTCGTTTTATCTAGAAGTCATTTCATTTTAGAGTTCAAAACAATTAAAAGACATTGAAAGAATTGTACAAACATGGATTATAGCAAGACAGAAACAATCTCCTTTTTCATATAAACATGCCCTTAACTACACACATACAGTGTGATGCGTATTGTTCTTGAGATAACAGTGCAGCACACCATAAAATGCCAAAGAATTTAGTTGTGATGTCCCAACACCTAAATTAAGTTTTTTGCTGAAGGGCCTTGAAATAAACTTTCTTTTGACACTCAACTTGTGAAGTTGCACCTCGATTTCCAAGCCAGAGAAATACCTACTAGTATATAATAATCACTGCGTTGTAATAACTATTTCATCAGGCATTTTTTCATGCAGGTTTACGTTCACTTGAAAAAATTAAGGGAAACAACCTACAATAATTACTTGAATTTTTAGTTTGTTTTTTCTTTTGTTTACAAAAGCAGCCCTGAAACCACAGTTGGAAGTCCCTACTCCTGAAAAATAAATTTTACCAGGAATATTTTTGTAAGAAAAGCTACATAAATGAAGGATTTTTTTAAGGTCCTTTCCAGTTCTCTCAATATTTTAGTCCATCCCAAGGAAACAGAACAAAGCATGAGAGATACATGCACATGGCATTAATCAACAAGACTCAGAGTTCGCAGATTTTGACAACTGTCCAAGTCTACAACCAGGCTGAGAGGCCATGGCCCGCTCACAAATGGAATGGTTACTAAATCTTAAACACTGATTCTTTTCCAGGCATGTTCAAATAGCACAGGAAAAAAAAAAAGCCACAACAGTAAAGTGAAGTTCTGAACTAATTTTACTTCTCCTACAGCATGCCAGGAAGTGTATTACATGCCACTGGCGAGATACCAAACCTGTGACTCTGGGGGGATGACTAAAGGAATCCTCACAATTCTACATCTTGGAAATAAATTCTGTGCTAGAAGGAAAAGCTCTGTAACACATGCCATCTGGTACCCTTTGCCTTCTTTTTATGAAAAGTGAGAGAAGACAGAGAGGCTGCTTCCTTATGTACAGACCAAGACCGGGTGGGCCAAAACTAGCTTGTGGTAAGAGCAGCAGAAACAGCAACTCAGCAGGTGCTTTTCTCTCCCTGTTGCATCTCTGCAGAACAGGGCATTTCCATAAGTCTCAGTATCAATCTCAGTTATCTCAGATTCATATCAGGAAGCTTATTATAGTAAGTGGGAGTGTCATTTGGCCCATTAATTGTGGGAGAATAGCACCTAATTGCATTGTAAATGCAAAGGGTTATGCTGAAGCCACTATATTGCACTGAACTCAGCTCTCAGCTATTGCATGATTTTTCCTTTAAAATTTAATTTTTAATGTGTCTTAAGCAAAGCCGAGAATTATGCTCAAAAATTAAAATCAACTGCTTTAATTAACCTTAAAATAAGTAAATAAAAGCTCAACTGAAATCAATATCGTATCATATTCTGAGAATCCAGATGAGAAGCAATTACTGCTTCAGGATTAGATTACCAAAAGGATAGTTGGGTAATTCTTAGAGAAAGACTTACTCTAAGTAGCAGAGAAAAATTCAAATATAGGTAAGATTCATATCCAGACAGGTAAAGAGCCATTCATTCCCAGTGCCCCAATAAGCTGTCCTAACTCTTCTTTATCCTTCTAGGAGTTAAAGCAGAAATGGCTATGAGCCAGCGTGAGTTAGCCCCAAGGAAATTCCTGCAGAGTAGCAGGAGGCATATTGGGGACTGGCTTGAGCATTTCTGCATTCCAGCTCTCTCCAGTGGCTGTAATGACCCAGCGGGGCCATCTGCAGCCACATTTCAGTTTGGGCAACACCCAGGCTGCTCTAACCTGGGGAATGGGCCGAAGTACCTCATCTGGCTGAGGAAACAGGCACTGAAGTGATACAAAGCTCCTTTCCATGTATATGAACTCTGCACTGAAAAAGTGATTTATTTGGGTCGTTCATTAAACTCTTGTAGGACTTGTCCCATATAACTTAAAGTTACTGTTCAAATCTCACAAGACAAAGAACATGATAGGAAGCTACCAGCATAATAAAACCTAATAATTTGTACTGTAAGACCTTGCAATACTATTGTAACAGTTTGTTCCACAGTAAGGCAGCAAAAGCTATTAAACAAGCAGCGCTTATTTATATTATGTAATATAAGCAGTTTGTATCATATCTGGGCTCTATTTTCCTCTGAGTGCAAATATTTAACTCCCATTAGTATTAACAAGAGGTTACCTAGCGTGTACTTTGGCAAGAGCATAAAACCTGAATTTTAACATTAATCTTAAGCAAGCTTTCAACTTGAAAGAATCTTGAGAGTACCATGTATTAACACTATCTTAATTGCCCTGAAATCTGGATTTTGCGAGAAGCATATACACAGATAAAACTAACTTGTGTTAACTTTAAATTGCACATTTTAGGATAATGGGAAATAACTGTGTCACCTTTCTGTAAACTGCATAGCTTGCACTGTGAAGGCACTGTTAGCAGAGACAGTGATAACATCTTTGAAGAATTCTCTCTGTTTCAAAGAACATTTTTTCCCTGGCTCTGCTTCCCAGCAGAAAATTAACTCACACTATTTTTCACAGTAAGAATAGTGGGGGAAATTCCTACTACATTTGCAAGTGAAACAACTTTTTGGCATTCTCTGTTTACAGTTTGGGGAATCTCCTTGTTCACATTCACACTCTCAGTGAGGACAGTGAGGTAGCATAGCTATATAGCACAAGTAGATTCTGGCTCTTTTCATTTTGTGAAACTGCTTTGATCATGATTCTCTCAAGACATTATTTTAAACTCGAATGCAATTGACCGCTATTGCACCATATGTTCCTTATGTGTGAGCTCTGTCTTGTTCATTAATTTTTATGCCACTACTGTTGGAATTCAGCCAGTGTAATGTGGAGGCAATTAGCAATGTCAGAGTGTTCATGCCAGCATATAATGAGAGAGAGAAAGAGAAAAAGAGAGGAACCAGGAGATTATGCTTCCTGCTACAGGCAAGGGTCCTTTTCAGAGGCTTTTTAAAAAAACTTATTTGAAAACTGAAATATCTAATAAAAACAAGTGATAAGAAATAAAAGCCTTGCTACAGAAGTAAAATTTACTCACTTACAAAAACTCTCCTACAACTTTTTAATACATTCACCTATTTTCAGAGGATGAAACTGAAGATGCCCTGTGGCCTGATGCCCTTGTCTTTTAATCTTACAAACACTGTGGTCTGCTAAAGCTCTGTATCAAAATGCTCAATTTTAGCCCACAAAAAAAGAGGCATGCATATATTAGAACAGAAATGGGCCGTTAAATAATATATGTTCCAATGACATGACCAAATCTGTGCCTTGTTTTCTTATACAATCCCTACTACTGCAAGTCTTGCAATCTGAGGTTTACACCATTTGCCATTCTTCTTGCTATTTGTGTTCTTGAAGCTTACAAGATAAAAAAGTGTGACATTTGTCTGAAGCTCCAGAGAGTACTGGAGACCTGACAAAAGTCTCCACCTTTTCCCATCCCCCGTGTCAAACACACAGACACTCCCACCTTTCCTTCCAGTGGGCCAGTTTCAGAACACAGTTTTCGCCTGATCTGAGAATACAAATGCAGCTAACATAAAACCTACAATTACTCTACAATATTAGAAATCTTGTGCCCATAAGACCAGAAGTAGGACTCCACTAGAATCCTCTCTCACAGTATCTTCCCATTGAACTCCATATTATTCTCCCATGAAAGCAAAAATAAAACCCACTATATACACAGAAGCCCCTTCACGGTGCAAGACTTGATGGAAATTTGTTGTTCTCGTGTAAATATCTACAGGTATGTTTACAAAGCAGATAACTCAAAACCCTGACTAATCAGGAGAACAGCTCAAGCTGAAGATTCTAGATCTATATTCTCCAATGGTTCCTTCCACTTCACCTTGTGATTCAAACCCAGGCTTGGCTTTCACAGTCCATTAAGAAGACAGACAACTGCAAAGTTCACTGGGGACATGGTTCTCAGTTCTATAGCGTTTAATGGTTTAATTATCTATTTGCCTGTGAAGTCATTAAGCAACTCTGTACTAATATGGCTATTAAGAGATACCTCCCACTGCAATCATTTAAATAACAGTTACAGCATGGTGCTGCTTGTGGTAAGGGTCTTGTGGCTTAGTGGCGGCCTCTCACTTTTGAAAACATGGCAATTTTCTTGATAAAGATAAGTTTGACTAATCCACCTTAATTCATCCCAGATATTTATCTGAATCACAAAAATCACAGCATCTGGCCAGCTTCACAGAGTACAGCCATCTTTACAGAAGCCCATTCAGAGGTTTGCAAAGGCTTTGCTGCCCTGAATGAAGACACATAAAGAGCCTGCTCCAAAGCCCACGGAGGTCCAAGTCACGGCTTATTGGGCTCAGAAGACATTTATGCAGTTTGGCAGCAAGGCCTGCCTAGGATCCAGCTACTGTCATTTGTTCAAACTTCATGAGCAATAGAATTCAGTAATTTAGAATTACAGAAAGTTTTCAGTAAGTTTCTAAAGCAAGTCACAGAAGCATCAAAAACTTTCTAAACAAGGAGAGTTTTAGTGGAAATTAGTCTAAACCAAATGTTTTAGCAGCATGACATTAGACAGCCTTATTGAAAAGTTGGAATAACTAATCACTTAGTTTGAATGGGAATTCTGTTTTGAAAGCACCTTCTTTTCCCCAATTAATTTAATATTATATTATATGTTATATTTAACACTAAGAAATAATTGTGGCAGAAACCTGGACATTTCCAGAAAGGAAAGATTTCTGTAGCTTAGCAGCTTACCTATACCTATTTGTGTCTTCTTCAGTAGATGTAGCAAAGAGACCTGCATGGCTACTTAAAGCAATAGCAAGCCCTATCTTTATGTCAGTGACTGACAAAATTACATCTATTCATTGCTGAACATTTACTTATTCTACTAGTAAGGGCAAAAACTGTGTGCTGTCATAAGTTCAGTGAAGTCAACTAAATCATGACAGCAATACAGTTCAGGTAACAGGAGTGAGCAGAGCAGTGACATTTGAAAAGCATGTTCTCTTACTTCCATGTTATTTACAGTAATAATACACGGGAGTTTCATTTTAATTGCATGTTAAGAATAGAAAAGGAAGGGGAAAGCTTAAAGAACAGTCACGAGGTGATTGGATTAAGAAACAAACCCAAGCACTACTGAATAGCAGGGTAATTCTTCAGTCAAATGTTATTAGAACAATTAATGGAGTCCCTACACTCCAAACTAAGCCAGTGATTTCAGTTTCCTCTGTTCAGATTTTTTATGAAGTTGGTATGCCTGCATGTTGCACAAAAGACCAATTTAGATAAAAACTTTTATAGCGTCACAGAAATCTCACATTAGTATCTAGATTTAACTCAGATCATATTAGTCAATGGTGTCTCTCAGGCATGACCACCACAGTTCTAACAAGGTATTGTCCAAGAGGAGCAACAGTGAACTCTGCTCACTAAGGCTGTGCAGTTGTGTGCCTGCGGCTTTTCCCCTCTGGCACTCCCTGCCAAGGTCCTCCTCCCCTCAATGTTCCTAATGTGTTCAGACACCCGGGATGCAGGGAGAGGCTGTGCATTCAGCACAAGGCATGACAGAAATGCCAGCTACAGTCACAAACTTGCCCCAACCAATTCTGCTTCCGATATAAATTGTGCGTCAGATGCAGAGCTGGCAGGAGGCAGTTTCATGGGGAAATGACAATAAGGACAGCAGAATTTTATTTCTGAAGCAAATCTCTATTTCCTCCTGTCTTTGTCTAGAGCTCTCTTCAAAGCCAAAGAATTCACACAGTATGAAAGACAAACTCCAGTTTTTCTGCCTCAAAATCTAAGGAATGTGCTGCATGCTACAAAACTGCAAGTGAGCAGAAACGGTGCAAGGAGTCTCCGTTTCTGTGGAGACCCAGGCACAGATAACATTTGGTTGCTGAAAAGACACCTCCTAACATGTAACGCATAATCCTCCCAAAACATGCATACAATGTGACCCTGGCAACTAGCTGGGACAGCACAAGTCTTGCCAAGCTTATACTTACGGGTATTTGTGCTTAACTGAGGATTCCTTTTTAGCTGTAGATTTGTCAGCAGGGGTTCCTTTGTCTTTTCTGAGACCCCTGACTAACATACACCCACAGCAGATATTGGGTATCTGTTCAGACAGGCTGGCTGAATTCCAACCACTCCTTCCCACTGCTGGATTTCATGGATCAAGCCCTCAGTAGCACTGGACACTGCCAGCAGCACACTGAGCAGTGCAGGTATGTTCCAGAGCTACTGCCTATGAATTGCTGCTATGGAAACTACCATACCTTCCAGATCTATACTCAGGATGCATTTTCAAGCTTTTCCCCTCAAAGTAAAGACCAGAAGGACACTCAATTCAGAATAAGAGCGGAAATTCAGAGATAATCAATCAATTTCAACAAAGTCCAAGGCACAAACTTATCTAGTTGCACCTTAATGTGATTCACAGAAGCAGCTGGCAGAAGAAAAGAAATCCAGAGGTAATCCTTTCGCCCATGGATTTCAGAGGAAGGAACTGTGGTATCTACCTTCTATCTTAGTTCTGAAATTCATCTGCTATCCACTTTCGAGCACACCACCTAAAATTTCCATACTTTCCTTTTCTCATATAAAAATGAATGGATATTACCTATCATCTGGCCCACTGACCAGGCTGGATTTATTTTTTATGAAGAACTTGAGATCCTTTGGGATAAGGTGCTGTGTAGGTGAAAACTATTACTACCCTATTCTTGTAAAAACTCCAGGACAGCCCAGGGAGTCAAACAGCAAGGCTGTCCCACTAAACACAGCTTTACAAGAAGTAAAATTTAAAGTAATAAAATCTGGACATTCAGGAGAATTAAATAAGAGACCAGCTTGTAGTTTTCAAGTGCAGTCATCTGAGTCAGCTCTCTAAGGAGTGCCAAGGGCTAAATTCATCCCTGAGCTATGCTGGCTTCTGCCAATGTAAACCAGGACACGCGGCCTCTGCCAGCAAAGCAGGGAGAGGCAGCAGCAGTGGAAAGCACCCACTGCCTTCCTCTTTGTTGGGGGTCCAAATGCAGTGGCAGCAGCACTAAGAGAGGCCTGGCAAGGCAGGTTCACAGCTGTGGCAGCCTGAGGTGTCATGGTGTGCACATGGGAACATCTTTTACTCTGGGCTCTGTTACAGAGGTTTAAGGAGATTTTTAAAGCAATCTTTGGCAGAGCTTACAGTAACCAAACCTCTTGCAAATCAGAGCAGGGGCTCATAATAGAAGTGTCACTGACAGAAAGAAGAGTAAACCTTTGAGAGGAATGGGATTTTGTCCATCTTCAGATTCCTCTGTGCAGTTTCTATCAGGGGACAAGTTTGCCAGCCTGTGTTGCATAACACAACTTAATGTACAGTGAGATTGAGTCTGTGATTTAACTGGGAAACAGCTGTGTGACTCAGATGTTATAAGGGAAAGACAGAATACTGTGTACAGAAAACTGTCCTCATTCCCCTGTGAATAAAGAGTGGCAAAAACACAGGCACCTCCACTATACCAGCTGCAGTGTAGCAGTCCTCACTTGGCAAGATATAAAAAAGAAGATTAACAAGTATAATAACATTTTACTGTGCTCTTTAGAGCAAAAAATCATTTGTATGTTACCACTACTGATGGTCCAAAACCACAATGCTGAAACTAAACAGAGAATACAGATCTGAACCTTCATCCAAACCCCACCCTCAGTTCTTTGTTAGATCCAAGACTGGAAGGTACCTATTTTCTCTCTTCTGGGAGGCTGGTGTTTTGCAAGGCCCCAAATTCATATGCTTCACAGCTGAAAAACTTGAGAGAATCTCAATTTCAACAGCCACAAACTAGACTTGCCAACCTAACTGGTAAGCCCCAAACTAAGCCTCAACCCAAAGCATGCACCACTACCCAGTCTCTCTCAGGCTGGAGCTCTGCCAGCAGATGAGGCCAGAAGCCGCCCAGGTATACCTTACATTATGAGGATGGCTCCAAGTATAATCCAGGGGAATACACAAAGATTTGGCTTTATGTAAAGGCTAAGTTGTGACTGAGTGTCTCATCTTGGTCCCCGTTGGAGCGGAGCCCAAAACCACCACACGCTTTGGCACTGTTTGTTGTACTTGGCAATGCTCGCTCAAGCTAGGTGGGTGCATTGGCAGCACTTGTGAGGAACCCCTCCTCTTTAATTGGTGGGAATGTACCTGTAAGGCTGAGCTGTGTTTGGTAAGGCTAAGTGTTCCCGCAAGGGAAAACGACTCAAGACAATGCAGTTGGTGTTTAGAGTAACAAGACAGAGGATGACTGAGGCACTCTTTCATGTTACCTGGAGGGCTCTGTTAAGCTCTTAGTGCTTTCTGTTGTTTCACCATAAAACTGTGTCCCTTGCTTTAGTTAAAGGGAAAGCTGATGAAAGAGTGAGACAGACCAAAAAATATTTTCCCCAGTCACTGAGAGAAGCCTGGACCACATTTAGCTTCAGTCACTATTTTGTTCTATGTCAGAGGTTAAAAAAATACAGGTTTTATCTTGAACTGTCTAAAGCAAAGAAATTAAAAACTACAACTGCTGCTCTTTTTAATTTATTAAAATAATTTTTTACAAACTGGAACATTACATGAAAATTAAACTATGTTGTACTTACAGGCTGCCTACACTTTGTTTTGTTTTTTTTTTTTTTATGTAACAAGAGTTGGTGACATTTCCTAAAGCTAGGCATACATTGCATGCACTGACTTGAGAGCTATTAATTCTACATGCATGGGATATAAGGGGTTTGAATGGTGTTGTGATTTGAGCACCAATAGGAGTGTTTTCTCCAAGCTCCACACCTTTGCATTTCATGAGAGAGGGCTGTACATCACTTCCTGCAAAAAATTAAAGATGCCAATATGTGACCTCTACCATCTGTTCTAGTGGAATCTCAGACACCTCAAGACTGAAATTATTAGAGAAACATCTGAAAAATCAACCCTCATATTCTAATCAGTAGAGGGCAGTGGCAGATAAAAGCCGTGCATGTCTGTCAACCTGTGTAAAGTCCTGTTTCCAGGCTGGTCGGCTGCCATGAATCTAATGGCAGCAAACACACCAGGCAGGCAGAAAGAAAATGGTGGATTCAGTGCTTTTGGTCACAATCCTTCACTCACCCTCTCCCATCTCCCCCTCTACCCTCATCCTCCCCACTCTTTTCCCCTCTGCAATGAGTGTTATCATCAAGGGCAAATGTCTTCTACAAGGTGTTCCCCCTGAAAAGCCAGCAGGAAATAAAAATGCTCAGAACCTGATGGGATCAAGTTCTTAATGGCTCTAAATGAGAGTAAAATAAACACATGTGCATGCATGCACACACACACCCAGCACCTATTTGTCAGACTGTTTTTACCAGGCAAGGAGAACACAAGCTGGAAAAAGACTGTTGCCTAGTGGCAAAGGCACTTCAGAGCCATGGGGGAGTAAGTTTTAGCACAGCCCTTGCACTTAGCAAATTAATCAATTCATTGTTATGGTTACAATTAAATACAAGTGCCAAGAAATACAGCAAAAATGTTAAATTTTGCTCCATTACCTCACAATTACACATGCAGTGTCACTTCACAAACACTCATGTCTCAACCTGTGCAACTGAGTAAGAAAAAGAAATACACATTCATTGTTAATAGCAAGTAGTGCTGGACATCTAAATTTATGTGCATAGATATATATGAACAACTATATATATCCCAACTTCTCCTGATCTAAAATAACTTCCTTACCTTGACAATCTTAAAGCGTACAAGAATAGAAGAAAGCCCTGTTGTATAACGGAGATTCCAAGTTTCAGTGTAAGACCAAAGAAACAGAAGCCAGGTCAGGGACACTAGAAATAGGAATTCTGAAACACCTCTATTTGTTTTCAGAGAAAAAAGTACAGTTCCACTTCTTTTATTCCAGGTACGGAACAGTCCTGCCACAATGATTATAACTTTATGACTTATTATAATTATCTCAGAGAATTACTGTTGAAAGAATGCAAGAAGCACAGTGCTTGTATGTCTCTACATTCTTGTGTAAGCTGCTAAATGCTGACGGGCAAGAAATATGGACGTGTTTAAAAAAAAATCCCTGCACCATAACTGGGGCGGGGGGGAAAGGCAATGACTACTACATGGACAGATCGCTGTAAGTACAAGTCACTGCAGCAATTCTAAAGATCAGAGAGTTTTACCTGCCTGGCTGCAGAGTGGACAAGACAGGCAAGTGGCACTCGAGCCTGACTGCTGAGTGCTGCCCTGTCAGGCTTTGCCTCAGCATGCCTCCACCTGCATCCCCTCCTGGGCTCCCTCTGGCCTACAGCCTTTGCAGAGACCTATCTGCAACTCCCAGCCTTTATAACTGCCAAATGACACCTCCTATCAGCAGCTACTTAATGAAAGAGGCTTTCCAAGAGAAGGATCGAGTGTCAGCCAACTTTGTCCTTCTCCATCTTTTCTGGAAAACCAGAGACGTCCAAATGAGACCCTGTTTAGCTGCCCTGCCACAGGACCATCGTGCTTTAAATGTGGCCCATTTTCATCACCGGGCTGTTAACTCCTCAGCTGGAATGGATTTGCTGAGGAAAAGCACAACAGCCTTTCCTTCCACCCCACAGCACTGCCGAGGGCACTGCTTGTGTTTGGGCTCACGTGGAAAAGTCACAGCTAAGCAGCTCTGCCCACCTATATCCAAATGATGGCTGCATTAGCCCTGCTCTTCAGAGCCCCATCCCAATGCCTTCACCAACAGAGTTCATGAATCAGAAACATGTTTGTGAAAGATCCCAAGTGTGTAATGACTTCTTAAAAAAAACAAAGGGCAGATTGTGCTTCAGTATCCAAACAGTGAAGTACAGCTGCATTCTGCTCATTTCAAGAACTCAGTATTTTGAGCTAAATTTAGCTGCAGAACTTTATTTGCATTGAGAAATAAACCCCATATTTACTATGCTGGATGATGCCATTCTGCTTACATATGCACTTGTATATAAGCAATAACATCATTCACTTTAGATCTCCAATAGGCTTTGAAAGAAAGAAAAAAGTAAATAAACAAATGCACACTGGTGCAATCTACTGAAACATATACCAAACTAAAGTACTTATTACAGCAGTAAAGAGATAAAAAGGCATGAAATAGCACTGAACAGATAAAACTAAACCTTTGGGTTTTAGCAAGGTATGACCATCAGAACCCTCAAGAAGCATCTTGTTAGCAAGTTGGCGAGATTTGAAGCATTGTATTATTACATCCTGATTAAATTGATAGCTGGTATTCATTGCGATCATTTGAGGATATCTTAGAATCCTGTGTAATTTTAGCTCCTCCATAAAAATATCTGGAAGGAAGCCTTTCAGGCTAACATTGACTCAGCTACTTGGTGACCAGCTGCTTTGCTGTGGTAGCAGTAAACTGCAAAGTCCTGTAGTTACAGGACACACTAAACACCAAACCTTTGTTAAGTACAGAAACAACACACTCAGCAACTACTTATTTGCTACCTTGTCTCTCTGGGAAAAGCCCTGCAACTTTCTCATAGCCTGCCTAGCAAAAGCCCTGCATGGATTTCCTTCTACATGACACACGGGAACTTACTGCTTTCTCAGGAAGAGCCATAACTTGTAACCTTCACCCAGATTTGTACATCCAGACATGGGGCTGGGGCTTGGCAGTGGTCAGTATGCAAAATGCTCCCACACACCTAACCTCAGAGGGAAAATTCATAGAGAATCCACCCTGTGTAGCCAGCAGAGGCAAAGCACAGCTGTCTGCAAACGTCTCAGCCTTGGTCATCTTGATCTTTTTAATGACCCCGCATATCAGCGGAACACAGGCATCTGTTCAAAAGAACCTCGCAGCTCCTGACAGAGCAGAGCACACATCAAAGCCGAGTGGGTCAGGTTCTGCCCCTACTAGATACATTAATTCACAATAACTCAAATGAAATCAACAGAATTACCCGTCATTAACACTACAGTAACCGAGAACTAAATTTGCATAGTTGTCTTCGCACTGCAACTTACACAGATGTGCTAGTTTTTGTACTTCAAAATAGCTACATGCTTTTTAGCCCAAGTAATTTTCATTTTCCTCTGGCAAAACAAAGGGCAATTTCTAAAGAAGACAAGAGACGTTCTTATATTTCTATAAGAACTTTTTATTGCTGGCAATACTGAAATGACAGCAAATGCAACAGATCTGTAACACATCTCAGGGTACAAAGAGTTAATCTCCTTTCTTACAGATCATCTGTATCAGTCCAGATGCTTGGTTGGAAGGAAATATAACCCAAGTGCCTGGTCTAGTGCAGCAGACTAAAGAATAAAAATATTTTTATGTTCTGTGCTTATAAAATATTCTATTTGCTGTGTAGTACCAGTTATGTTTAGAACCTTCCTTCAAAGATTTTCTTTTCATATTGAGAAAAATAGATCCATACACTCCTTGTTAAAAAACACCTCTGCCTAAATGTCTGACCTCCACTGTGAAAACTGATCCTTTGGTGTTGGTCTGCATCTTTATTGTGCCTTAAAACTTAGATGTTAAAATAAAACCAAGACAATAGAAATCACAGTAAAGTGCCACTTAAAGTCAATGTAAAGTTTATAATCCTATGCAAGTCCATTCTCCTATTATGCTGATGACAAGTTAATTTGGCTGATAAAAGGGAAACAAAAAGCAAGGGAAGTAATCCTATTTTATGGAATATTATTCAAACAATAATAACTTCCTTTGCATAACACTTATTTCATTCCATCATTACTACTATTATTACTGCTATCTTAAGGTATGACAGATTGTGAAGGGTCAGAGATAATTTTTATCAATCAGCCTCCCTTTGTCTTTGGCAGGTTTAATCATGTCACTTGGAATGTAGCATGAGGGGCCTGATGAAATTGGAAAAGCATGTGAAGATAAAAATCACTCTCAGATGAATTCAGACACTTCCTGCCACTCTGCAGATGCCACAGTGCTGCAAGCCACCCTCCCAGGAGAGATGATTCACCTGGAAGGAGGGCCAGGCTCTGCCAGATGTGTAGGAGGCTGCCTGAGACCCACATGCTAACACTGTCTCAATTGTATGAAGCATATGCTTTCAGTCAAGGGTGAAAAATGCAGGCACCAGCACATGCCAAAAGTCTTTCAAGCATGGCCCACCAGTCAGCCTGAAGCTTAATGCACTGATCCATCGAGTCAGCAGATGTGTGTCACCACAGTACAAGTTGAAGCTGGTTAAAGCTATAAAGGAGTGAAGTGACCTAATCCAGACATTCAAATCTCACAAAGAAAACCATATTGTTGTCACTTTGGGGGCCTTAATGTGGGACTTTAAGCACAAACACTGAAAGCCTTCTTGGAGTAAAAAGGTATGTTGCTGCGAAAACATAAATCCCAACCCTAAGCTACACTTGTACTGATTTCAAGTTGATCTGATAAAAGCATAGCACGGCTTTCCTTTTTAGTACTTCACATACAAAAAAGAACATCTGCAGAATTTTATTGCTAGAGCCATAAATGCTCCTTATCCACTTGGTTTGAGGCAGAAGTCCAAAAATACCTTGATAGAAAGTTTATTTGCAGAGTACCACGACGTACTTGGTAGAGCCAGTGAGTTATACAACATATTCTTCCACTCCTGGCTAAGTGCTGTCAGTGTCAGCTAGGAGTCCAGCTGTAGAACCTGGCTCCATAATGCCTGGGAACTCCTCCCTCCTTTCCATTTAATAATCATTTAGTGGGTACAGTATTTCCTGACACACTCAACGTCAAAGCACACTTTACAATGAAAATATTCACCTTGTTCACATGCAGAACGATTTGTTTAAAGAAACCAGATCTCCTTAGCACTCAGAGATCAACCGAACACTGGATGTGTGCAAACCCACTTCACTGTCAACACAGTTCCTTCAAACAGCTTGTTCAGAGGTGGGTGATAAGATGTAGTTCTCACTGGGCAAACACAATTAGGCAGACAAAGATTTTTCTTGAAGTCTTTTCTGTCTATCATCTGCAATCCAGTCTACTGATCTTTCTTAAGTGTTCCTGGCTGTAACAGCCAGGTCTCTGGAAGAATACTGATGTTTCACAATGACCTCATTGTGCTTTGACATAGCTTTCCTGAGCTGTGGCCTGTGGCGAACACACACCTGCTCTATTTATGCCCAAGAGGCCAAAAAAAAAACCAAAACCAACCAACCCAACTTCAGATAATATTCAAGTTCAAACAACAAGCAGAGTTCTTCTGCCTTAAGAAAAGGCCATCTTGCAATCCACTTTGCAAAACATGATAGCTGGTCATTTAAAAGTTAACCCTTAGCAACCACTATAGATACAGCTACAAGAACTCATGCCAGCTTAAAGGGGAAAAACACCCACAGTGAATCTGAAGTCTTATCATGTCCTCCCCCATTTCTCCATTTACAAGTATTGATTATTACCACTGATTCGTAGCACGGGCTTCCCATAACCTAAGATCAGGACTAAGCCTGAGACTGCACCAGGAATCAAACATCTCCATCACATAAAGAAGGTCACAAAACCAAAGTCGATGTAAGTACAGGATGAAAGGCAACAAGAGACACAGGACACCGATGGGAATGCCAGGAACAGAAGTAAAATGCAAAAAAAAAAGTAAACATAAATACACACACACTTGTGCCCCCTGTGTCAAGCCTATCAAAATAATAAAGAATGTTTTAAATTATGTTTATAAAAAAGGTTTTTAATTAATTGGGTTGGGTTTTAGGGTTCGTTCTTTTTCAGTTTTCTGATTTTTTCATCGCTGTGTTCACCTGGAAGTTACACTGGGCTAAGAAAGACTTCTGGCAATTACCCTTACACCAAATACCTTCTGCATGTCAGCTCTGCAATACTTTGCATCATCCATAGTCTTCATTAGCAAATTTGCCCTTTCACCTCAATAGCACCCATCTGACACTGCCATAGCTTCAGAGGCTTTTCTTCCTCCACCAAAGAATGTTTTGGAGTGGTTTCAGGGCAAATTCTTTGATTCTGGTGCTGGAACATTAGTGAGAAAAAAAATAGGAGAGAACAGTTGAATGTTCCAAGAGAAAATGAAAAATACAAAAGTAGAGCTCTGGAGCTATGGTTTTTCACAACTCCTTTTCTCACATCTTTCGTGAAAAAATTGCTGCATGTTAGTTTTCCTACTTAAAAAGCTTTTATTCCTCAGAAGAATAAATAATGTGTTGTGACTCCTATGGAAGAGTAATTAGAGACTAATAGAGTAAAGAGTGCCCAAAACATCCCTGGCAGTGCTTGAAGGTTTTGTCTTTGGCTGTCAGGCTAAGACTGGACTCCACAGGAGCCAAAATAACAGTATCAATACTTGTGCAACTTAACAGAAGTGTAAATAGAGACAGGAAGGAAAAGACAGCAGTGAAACAACAGAACACAAAGAAATAGCAGGTATGAAGTTGAGTTTTCTTTTAGTCTAAGACAAACTATACTTCTGCACTACCTAAATACCATTGCAAGCTCACATGATAGCATTTGTTTTCATGGTTTATATAAAACCATACATGCTGCCTCATATAAACCATATGAAACCATATTAAAACTCCATATAAAACCATATTTTAAAAACCCACATAAAACTATATAAAGCCATGTAAAACCATATGCTACCTTCAGTACTATCTAGGGTAAAGTTAATTTATTATTCATAAGATATTCACAGTTTTTCTGTACTATGTACTGTAGAAACATTCACTGCTCATTTCTTTTTTGGGACTAATATGGAGAGAATAAACTAGAGCTCTTCAGGCTTTACCACTTCTTCCTCCCCAAGAGTGCATGAGTGAGCACCCCAGATGCACTGCTATGACCCTGCTATCAGCTCATGCTCCTGAAGAGCTTAAGAAAATAAGAAATCCTGCAGAACAACAAAAGTGCATTGATTGAGAATATGCTCATGCTTTTTTTTTTTCTTTTTGACAAAAATAACTGTTATTAAAGAGTTAAGCCACTGTATGTGTGGGCGAACCACTTTTTGTAATTGCTATCTACCTACAGATCTTGAGAGAGATGTTGATCTTCTGAAACCAAGGGTGCAGACTCAAGTCTTTTTAAACCAATAAAAATACCAACATTTAAGTGGGGTTTTTTGCCATAGATCCTTTGTATGCAAATCATTCAGATCAGATAGAAAATTAAAGACTTCTCCTTGGACAAAACACTGTCATTTGAACTTGGGAAAACAAATGGCTGCCAAAAGAAATCTAAATGGTATTTGACAAAGTTCTTCACTTTTCCATTACAATTTCACTGTGTGATTTGTATTTGCAATGTACACTTATCCATATAAAAAAAAAAAATCATGTCTATCATTTCCCTGCTTCTTCAGAATAAGCCATTCTGTAGCATTCTGTACTATATATCCACCACCAAAATCCTCTAGCTCTGCAGCGCAAGAAATCTCTCTCTCTCCATCCATCAGAAAAAAGAAATCCTCTCAAAACTTGTCTCTTGCATCCCAGTCAAAACACGGTGATGTGTGTACACAACTCGGCATTATTTCGGAAGGCTCTGAATTATCTCAAATAAATATTTTTAAGGGCTTGTCTGACTTGTGGATGTAAAACACTATTTCTACATGGCAATGGAACAGCTACCTAGAAAGAGGTTAAAGACTGAAATTAGACCCAACTGCTGCCAGTGCTGGAACCTCCCAGTACCCTGTTTTTCAGAGCTTTCCTTCTGAAATGCCATATTCAATACAACTTCCATGTAATAAATACAGACTTCATAGCTTACATTCAGTGTGACCACACAGTTTCCTGTCCTTGGGCTTGATCCCGTCAAATGTTTTCTTCCATGAGTAACCTCTGCTCACAAAAGGTCTACACTCAACACAGGAACAATACTTCTGAGGATGGAATTAGAGCACTAGTTTCGAGCAAACAACTGGTAGGATTACTCCTGCAAAATAGCTCCTGGCCCATGGACTACACATAAATGTTGGCTCATGTCAAAAGTGCATAGCAGTGCATGGGGCAGGGTGCTGACTCACACAGCAAGATTTCACAGAGCTCTGCAGACCTTCTGCAGGTCCCAGTTGAAGCCTGGAAGCAGTAAAGTCACATTTGCATTGAGTCTTCCTCATAGGGTTTAAGCCAGGACAAAACTACGCAAGGGTAGCTATGCCACTTCCCCAAAGCAAATCAGCCCCAAACTGGTTCAGGCAGTGCCAAATATCAAGGAACAGTATATTGGTATTCAAATTTAGATTTTATCTACGTATAACTGTGCAGAATTTTGTAACTTTGCTGTAAGTGGTCCTTCTACACGCCAGAACATAAAGTAGATTTGGCATCTTTGGATATAGACTGGTGCCTAGAGCTTGCAATTCCATGGTTTGCTTTGAAGCTTCAGCTTTTTCCCTTGCAGTGGTTTGTCAATGGTCATGATTCAGCATATTCAGCATGTTTAGATCAAGATGGCTTTTCCTTTATCATTTGGAATGGAAAAAACAACAAGGACTGTTTTTAGCCTTCTGTCACATTAATGGACCAGTTAAGATTTTACAGCCCTTGCACTTTCCCAAGGACACAAACTACTACATGCTTCCTTGCACTCCAAGAGGAGTGTTACAATCAGATATAAATACATCTAATTTTTCATGCAACCAGAACTACAAAAGTAGACAGAAGATGGAGCAACACTTGTGCTTCCCAGGAATGTCAGACAGTATTCAAACAACACTCAGCAGAAGCACCCTGAGGTGCTCTGCTCCATATTGTTCCCAGCACCAGACAGGCCTCCAAATTAACTGTGATCCATTATTTCATTGAATGTGACCATGAGGTCAGTGGGAGTTGTCAGGACCAGCCTTCCTACATCTGTGAAAGGAAATATTTCCTTTTCTTTAATACTTCTTACCTATCTTACCTGTATACATAACATCTGTAACAGGTTCAATCTATTAATCAGAGTATTTCTCTTAAAACCCACATTAACTTGCTGACTGGAATCTACTGATTTTCCACATACTTCACATGTGTCTCTTCAGATTTAAAGTATTTTACTGTCTAGATTTTTTTATTGCTACACAATGATCTGGATGTGCTTTATAGTTTTCTGACAATAATACACTCCACACAGGGCACACTCTCTGAGTGTGATTAATGACAACTTGATTTGTGTGCAAATAGTCTAGTACAGACTATTGAATTCTTTCACTTCTAACAGTCACAACTGCAGAGAAGATGAACATACTGCATATTTCAGAGAGGACCATTTATGCCATAGCATCAAAGTTACATTAATCCCTATGAAAGAAGCTGTGACCTCACAGGGTTATTTCAGGGGAACCTTCTACACTTTTGAATGCTAGAGCTGCACTTAGACCCAATATATATTCTTGTATTTCTAATAAATAATTTGCCTCCTTATATACACACTGTTCCCTCAAAATGTCAAAATTGCATTGTGGGCAAGAAGAAATGGTTCTGCTGCCTTAGACATGCTCTTGTGACTAGAAAGAATCTGTGGCAGGAAATAATTCAGGGAGCAGATAATGGTTTGGGGGCTTTTACAGTGGTCTTAGGGATCAGTGTTTCAGTTTGACTTGCATTTTACTTAAGCCTTTGCAGTGTCCTTCATGACCCAAGTGCAAACTGAGTCCTCACAGTTATGCTGGTCCCACAGCCAAGCAACCTATCTCATCTTTGAGAGAAAAGTCATTTTTTTCTTCACATACATGATGGGGTACAAGTTTTGAAGTCAAAGCATTATTAGAGAGATGCCAAAATTGACTTCACTCCCTGCTGAATGCCAACCGTCCAGGTACATTCAGCAACTGCTGTAACTAAATGCAACTGGCCATAGTTGGCATGCCCTGATACTACATTTGTTCAAACAGATATTCCACACAGACTGATGCCAGAACTCACGCGTGTTCCAACAGTGAAGGCTGTGAAACATCAGGTTGTGACAGCTGGCTTTAAAATAAAAACTGTCCAATGAAATATATGAAAACATAAACAAGAAGACTCTTGTTAGCCCAGGGAATTCAGTCATTTTCTCAAGGCCAGTTTTACATTTACTACATTTATCAAATGTATGCCTTCAATGCATACATAGTCCCATCTACTTATAAAGTGAACAGCTGAGTAGAAACTGAGGACTACCTTCTGTGCAGAGAAATAAAAGCTAGCATCTCTCAGCTTCCTCATTACTTTAACCACTATAACCTGCAGAAAGCAAGTGAGAGGTCACCAAAATGCTGCGGCAGTGCTCCATTTTCATGTTGCAAATTCAGCAACAGGAACTTCAAAGTCAAAGTGTTCACTGTATTTCAGCTTTTCTCACAGATATCCCCTTGCACAAACCAGAGAAAGTACAAGACATGCAGTGATCTACAATCTCAGAACTACAAGACCCTAAGACAGGAATTAAGAGGTGCAATTTCTAAAAGAGTTCACCTGTAGACAACCTAGACTGCAACTGCTCCTCTGATGCAGAAGGATCCACAAGTCCAGTTGCTTTCACTCTAGAAACCTCTTCTATTTACTAATCAGAAGAAGGCAGATAGGTTGAAAGCTAGTGCCTGGGCAATCATGACTACGGTTGGGAAATCCATGACACCGCTTCTAGGCTCTTTAGGAAAAAGGGCTCCAGTTTTCCAAGGATCTCATTTCAGCCTATGACATGAATCAGGTCCTTCCAGGAAATACCTACACATCATTTCTTAATTTTGAAGTATCTTCTTTGGTTTTTAATAATTCAGAATCACTTTAAAAGAAAGGCTTTCATTTCCATTAGATGGCAAAATTACTTTTAAATTTTTCTCTGTAACATAATATTTCCTGTGCACCTTGTAAACCATTGAGTGCTGTAAAACTCCTCAACAGGCTCTTCCCCTGGGGCATAAAAGACCAAAGGAAAAAACTCACCAAATATCCTGTCCTCTTAGAATGAATAATAATTGCAAAATGACACGCTTAGGCTTATGAAGAACACTAGATTCAAGGGATAATTTTATATAAATTACAGTATTTTCATGATTATTTTTGTCTAAAGTGGAACTCCTCTAGCAAGGAGAGTGATTATTAAAAGAAGAATTGAGAGAAAACTCTGCATAACTACTTTTTCTGTCTTATAAGCCCTTTTAGTACTCATTTTTCCAGTCGTGTAATGCCTATTAGATCTTTTTTTTTTTCATGTGACACGCAAGAGTGCTTCTTCTTGCCTTATGGCATCATTCTAAATAAACCACCAAGCACTATTTGATTTTTCACCTTAAACATGAAACATCTGCATCTCAGACTTCTTCAGCCTACAAAAAAACCCCATTAAACAGTATCCAACTAAAGTTGATCCAGAGAAATAGCCATTATCTCCTATCTTGTCCCATGCCAGTTATTGTTATTTCCTACTGTCACCTCCTCCCCTTACTTTTTGAAAACAAGTATCTACTTTAGGAGCCTTTTTTTTTTTTTTTTTTTTTGGTAGGTAATCTTGAGAGAAAATTTAATGAGGAATCTAAAAGGGAAACCTATTCCATGTGAGATTTAATAATGGTAAGTTACATAAACTCTCAGTTTGAAGCATATAAATGGTCTCGATTTTTGGAATGAAACAAAGCCATTATGTCCTAGGAAACCGTTTACTGAATGAATTGATCCAAAATGATGATCTTTTTATTAAGTGTTAAAATTTCTTCAAATATAAATCTTATTAGATTGCAATTAGTATTATACCTGTATCCTGTAGGTACAACAATAGTCTGCTGGAAAAGATACAGGTTAGAAAGATCCAGGGTATGGTTCCTTCCTAGAAGGAAATGCACCTGCAACTCTGACTGTATTAGGGGTACAAATAGGGTAGATGGTCAGGTAGCTTATTCACTCAATAGGCTTGAGGGCAAATGTTTTCTGTTTGATCCACAACAGGTTATTTTCACTGGCAAAGTGAACTGCTCTGGACCTGCTGTAAGAGGGACTGAGGCAGGCTGGGGCTAAGCTGCCCTTCCCTTTTGGGTGCTAAAGTCACTTGGAAAGGCACACAGCAGAGGATGGATGCAGTATTCCCTGAGGAACACTGCAGAAAGCCCTGAGTGAGGCATCCAGGTGGTAAGAGCTGTCTAGAGAGTCTCCCTCTACATCTGCAAAAGATTTAGTCCGTGTCTGAAGAGCCTTCACTGCAATAAAGCATGGGATGCAGCAATTCCTGTCCCTGATTTACATCAATACAGCTTTGATGACAATGGACATACTTGGGCTTCAAAACTGAATGCTTTGACACAAGACCTCTACTAGAAGCACTAAGATAGATTTTATGTATATTTTATACTCCACTGTACAGCACATTCACTAAACAGTACACTTACAAAGCCTAGTTCAAAAAAGACCTTTCTAACTTTGTAGTAACAATTACACCATAAAAATGCACTTATGAGAGATGTAACAAACTGTAATAATCTTCTAGACAATATTTGTTAATATGTATTTTACAATAGCCAATACTTATAAATATTTAAATTACATCAGACATCACACAGTCCTTATATTTAATGCTTTGAACTGCAAAGCCATGGCATGCTTTTGTCATTGTTACAGCAGAGTGGGTCTGGTATTTCAGATCAAACATGGTATGTAGTCCAGATGTGTTAGCTGTCACTCTGTGAGTAAACATTTCTGATGGACAGTGTGTTAACAACAGATTATTACTCATGATGTTGCATGATGGTTACAAAAAGTTAGCCTGAGTGTCAGAGATAACACCAGTGTGACCTGTTGGTGGAAGTGATGCAGACTGGTATGTTTACAGTCAGTTTTGTCATGTGTGTCCCCCCCTTTACTCTTCAAGGGAGAACCAAATATGGCTTGAACAATTCCTGTGGGGTCTATGGTAGAAATACAAAGCTAACTGATCTGAGGGGCAGGACTCTTACTGCATGACTATCAAGAATGTTAAGCAATGCAATATTAAATTCATAATTGTGCAATTAAAGTATTAAATATATGCAGGTTTGCCTGAAGTGCTAAGCACATTAATTTATATTGTCATTTATGTGCCCTTTTAAGAGGATACTCGTGGGGTGTCTTAGATTAACAGATGTTAAATGACAAAGTGTTTATTAGTCCCTAAACAAAAGCAGTACAAGCAATAGTGTCTGCAATTTAAGTTTCTCTTTGCACAGGCAGACCTCAGTCTGGGCTAGAAGAGACTCTTCCAAGACAGGGTCACCATTTATCTTTTACAAACACCCACACATCAGCTCCCCTTCTGTCACAGGGAGAAGTGTTAGCACTGCTCACACAGTGCTGTGCCTTTATGTCCCTGGCACATGTCTGGAAAAACAGGATGGAGGGTTGGGACACAGCATGGAGACCTACAAATTCCAGCAACTGTGCAGCGGACACCTTCTGCCATGCATGTACAGGCTGAACAAAGCCAGCTCTGCTAGACCTGTGCTGGCTTCACAGGGGGGTGAAGGCACCATCAGTGCTGGCAGTGTCTGCTCCTTGCTCCTCACACTGAACCACTGGCAGCAGAAGCTTTGCTGGCAGCGGCAAAGAACATTTATAGTGAGAGAAGTGCAAGGCAAAGGTCAGTCGTGCTGGCAAGGTGTGAAAGGTGTTTTTTCTAGCCTGGTTAGATCTCAGCTAAATGAGAATTGTTAGCAGAGATCCCTAAATCGTCCTCACAGCTGTGACTTCTGGCTGTTGAGCTGAATACCAGCCATTTCAAAGTACTTTTTCTTCCCCCCCACTTGTTAAGATATGACTGTTTTGATACTCTGCTCCACTTGTCACTCCTGACAACTGAAAATAACAGGCAGTATCTAATGTGCAATTATGTGCCTGCCAAGGACCTGGAGTCCCAAGGCTAAATGTGTTACACCACAGAGAATTACAGGCGATTATATAAAGAATTGCACACTCATATGCTAACAAGTATCATGAGACATGCACGAGAAGAGGACACTGGTCTATTCTCCTCACCCAAATCTGTCACTATACAATGCAAAATCTGTCTGGCAGGATATCGTGTCCTTGGGATCACCCAGCAGCTCAGGCCCCTTAGGATCTGATGTAGGATTATAGAGCATTTTTATTTTTCTTCAACAACTCCCAGAAAAGATAAGTAGTGCATGAAATGTCATTAAGAAAGCTGCTCTCTCTCTTTTTTTTTTTTTTTTTTTTTTTTTTTTTTGAGAAGATGTTCCCTAGTACAAAATGTAACCGGAAATTTCAGAATTATTGTACACAACCCCCCCACCAAAACATATCAAACATACTCAGCTATTCCACCTGAGGAAACACAAACTCCCTACATGTTACAAACACACTTTTAAAAATTTATTATGCCACTCTGTCACCTCAGGCTAATCTACAGTATCACTGCCTCCAATTGAATCACTGCCTTAATGCCAACTGTAGATAATCCATCCTCAATGAAACAAATTATAATTTTCAGATATCTCTAAAATTGCAGAAAACTGCAGGAAGCATAAAGTCCACTCCCTAGCATACTGAGGCTTTATTTTATTCTTAAAAAATGGCAGCAATGTATGCTTCTGGTTGTGGAGGTGTGCCAGTAGTGCTACAATTAGGGTTGTGCTGTCACTTCAATTATAAACCTGATTTTTTGAGGGTTTACTAAAACTCCAGATTAAACAGAAAAGCTTGCTGCAGGCTGAAATGTTTTGTATAAGATCTCAGCCAGGGGATAACTTGTTTCCAACATTCTGAAAAAATTAATCAGGTGCTTCAAATGTTAGAATTCAAATGTGCTTGAAGAAGCAAAATACTAAAAAAGAACATTTAGTTATGAATTCTCAGTGCAGAGAAAGTTCCTTCCCAGCTTCCCAGTTCCTATCAGAAATACTACGCAGAAGAATGTCTGCAGATCAGGCAAGCAGAGAAGATGAATTCAGAGAACAAAATCCCAAATGTTTGGGGGTGTTTTTGTACTGTTTGGGTTTTTCCTCTTTATTTTTTTTTCTCTTAAACAAGCAAGTGGGATTAGCTTGATCAAAAAGAGACTGGTCTATACAATTTTAAGGATGGAGGAAAAAACACCTCTTAGAAATCAAAAGCAGGGCAAGGACCACGAGGACAACACAGGCTTCCCTCACGTGAGTGAGGGACGAGGCAGAGGTGTGAGAGCTTACACATGTGCACACTGTGTTCCATGGGATTGGCAGGGAATGTCAACACTCCTCAGACAAAGTTTAAACCAAAATTAATGTACTGCAAGATGCGCAAAGCTGAGTGTGGGCTGCAAAACTCAAGTAAGCAGGCAGATTTATAGCATGGCAAGATTATCTTGCCATGACTATCTGAAAACTCTGTCTCTGAATAATGCAGTTTTTTAAAGCCATCCCTGTTATGCATTCCTGCTCCTGACTGCAGTGAGAGCACACTGTCCCAGGCTGAAAGCCATTAGTTAATCACAGAAATGGTATCACACCTTGTACAGTTGTGGTTTCTCCATGCTGCCTTTGCTCTCTTCTACAAACACTTCTTAGAGAGAAAGGATATCTTTTGCCCTGAAAATTTATTCCTTGATCTATCATGCTGGCAGGCTGGTGACACTGACACCTCTTTGCTATTCAAGTACTATAAAACACATCCATGCAATACAAACAGACCCTTGTTCCTGCATCTCCTGCAGTTTAGAAAGTTCCAGGTCCCACACATTCATTTTTGCCAAATTGGCAGTTGCTAGGAAGCAAAAAAAAATGCTGGCAATGGTTCTGTGGATCTGGGGAACATGCAGGCAGCTCTGCTGCAGCACAGGAAAACAGACAGGCATTCTCAAGTGAATTCTCAGGCTTGAGACATCCAGGGATGTCTACTAACAAGAAAAGCAAAGTAACTTCAAGGGACGATGGGAATGAACTAAACAGTAATAATGCACCTTTTGTAATGATTTTAAATTTGACACTTGGATTTACTTACCTACTGTAGCTGAAGTGTCTACAGAGGCAGACAAGTTACTTAAATACCAGCAGCCTGCACATCTACACTACACAGCAGAAACAAGTTTTTATATAGAAAGTAGTCAGCCTGAGCTGAAATACTGAGTTAAATTGCAACCAATAACTTTAATTAAAGACTCCCTTAATAGATGAGAAACAGTTTAAGAACTGTTCAGAAAATAAAGTAACGCTGTACTGCTGCTACACTAACAGGAACGTCTCTTTTTACAGAGTGTAAAGTGGGACCAACCAGAGACTGTTAGAATCCTGCAAGGTTAAAGGTATACCAATAAATGGAGAGGTCAAAAAACTATTTTTACAGAGCACCATACCTATTTAATGCTTTGTACTTTTGGGAGAGGGGGTTGTGAAAAAAAATAAAAATCTGATACCAAGACACAAGATCAAGCAACTGTATCGACTGCTTTTCTGAAATATTCTTCTCGTACAATAATGAAAAATTGCATGGGCAACTGCACTGGGGAGCAAATGAAGTGCAATGGGCTTCTCCATTGAAGCTCACTACAGTGTATCACAGGGGTGAATTCTTGTAATTTAAAATATTTGAATTAAACATAGAAAAAAAACCATTCTAAGTTCACATTACATATGCTATACATAATATACTTTTATCTTTGATCAGACCATGCAGTAATTGATTATACCCAGCCCTCTACCAGCAGGAGCCTTCATTCCAGCTGCTTGATTCTTGCAAGAAGGTCCATCAGGGCTCTCAAAAGCAACCATAAGCTTCACACTCTGCAACAGCTGAGATTTTGCTCAGGGTGTTTAAGGTCTGCAGAATTATTTTTCCCCCCGCTCCACTTCCTCCACAGTGCTCATTTATAGTAAAATAGGGAAAATGCTGTTGGCAAGAAGATATAAGAATGATTTCCTTCTCTCGCTACTTTGATGATTCCCCTTAGGGAACACAGAACAAAGAAAATCAACATTGGCGGTAGTGGGGAAGATCCAAAAGTCTTTTAGGGCAAAGGACACAGGTTGTGAAACAGCTCCCTTCTTCTGGATCTATTCAATACAACTCAATTGTCAACTCCACGCACCTTTTATGTTGGTACAGTGCCTGATGCCTCATGCAACAGGGCACCACATAACCTCTTTTTCTGACAGACAATATAAGAACATAAGGAATACCCCCCTCCCCACCTCCAAAAGCAGAGCTAGCTACAGAAGACAGGAATTTTCTTCCTTCAACAAGTACCAATATTTTCTTAAATTCAGGGACGTTTGTAGAAATTCACAAAGAATTGCTGTCTCTAGTGAAACTTTACATTTCAACACTGCAAGCACTGAATATCTTTCTTAATCCAGGCTTAAGCTGACAAAGTATATACAAGTAATACAGGTCATTTTGCAAAAACCAGCAAATATCTGAAGCGCACATTGTTTTCTTGTTAGTTCTTGACTAGAAGATACTGCCTAACACATAACACATGGCAAGCTCATGAGGAAAGCAGAGTGATTCATGGCAACTCCAGTCTGAGAGTTCTGTATCTGCCACACTTCAGGCAATCTAAAGCCTGGAAGTTCAAGACTGCTTGCGAGACTTTCAGCTCTGTGATCTGTACACAGAAATATTGTGCCACAGCTGACTTCTGAAACCTGTGATTATTTAGTATATACACTGCACAGCAACAAATCCCCTCCAAAAAGACTAGAAAATATTAGTTTGATAATTGTCAGCTATTTCATTTTGAGCACCAACACAACTCTCAATCAATCTGCACCAGGAAAGGCCAGGCAGGGGTGGATTATGCTGCGCAGTTGTTGATTCTTTCTGGTCCTCAGTGAGATACTCTGGGGTAATGTAAGCTGGGTCTTCATAATGTCAAAAATAGGCAAAGTATTTCTTAACAATTTTCAATATCAAAGATGCCTGATCCAAGGCTTTGCACAAGTTGAGACAAAGCAAAGCTAACTGAAAAGCTGATCGATACAACAGCATTGAGTCAGACACCCCACTTCATTTAGAGTGCTATAAATGCAGAATGAATAATTTAACTGGGAAACTCATGCCCTCATGTCTGTTTGTGTGCACACACATACACACAAGCATGTTTACACACATTAAAAATGAGTCCAAGACATAGGGCTACTTAACAAACAAAAGAATATTCATGTTTTGGCAAAATACTACTTTGCTTTTACTGGCACGTAAGCCCAGGCTGCACTAGGCATATTTTAGCAATAATGATCAAAGCAAAGGCTTTCCCTGAAGATTAATGACTGGCTAAGAGGATAGTTTGAGGTCTGTTTACCCCAGCTGGTCCTTCATTCCCAGGAAAAGCATCTGCAATGCTTACTATTGCTATAAACTTGAGATGGAGGGAAGGGTTATGCTGTTTCAAATGATATGTACAGTGACTTTATAGACTTAATGCCTTGCATATTAGGCAAAATGTTTAAATCATCTCTTAAAAACTATTCATCTTGAAAGTAAATAGCTTCAAACTTCCGTGGCTGCACACTTCATGTAACCACTGCAAACTCCTCTACAAGCAATTCACTACCCCCCTGCCCACTGCTATGGCAAGTGAGGAAACAGAAACACAAGGATAATTTCCCTCTTCATTGAAATACAGCTACATCTGGGTAGAGAACAAGAGCTTTTTAACAGCAGACAGAACTCCTACATAATATTTAGGACAGAAAGCAAAGAGTATCACCTTTAAACTGGGGAGGATTTAGCTACAGAGGAAGCAACTGCTTGACCAAACAGAAGCTAATGTGTAACACTCTTGGAAAATACGCACATGGTTTTTCTGACAGATTGTGAATCTCTTATCCACACTGCTGAACAGCTACTCAAAGTAGTAATTTCCCTGATTTAATGGAGGAACAGTTCCAGTTTGAGTAAGTAGTTTCCAACCTGAATCTTATTTATCACAGTGGTCACGAACATCATGGCTCACCAGAAGATCCCAAAAGCCTACACTTGAGTTCAAAATGTTATTGCTTGAAATGTCATTCCCTAAAATGTGGAATTCTGAGTTATAGTGAAGTTGCATCTTAAAATACAAAGCCCTCTAAAAAACAAAGATAATAGGGTCAGCTTAAATTCACAGCAAATTCTGGATTATAATAGTAACTGGCCCAAGGAATGTCTATGGATTTTAGATTATTGTAATGTGGCAACTGACGGACAGGTTAGATTCAAATCTTGAAGGTGTTTCATTTCACTGTATATACGTTAGCAATCATGTTTAGACTTGAAGCAGGCTATATACTATACTTTCCTGTATACTTTCCCACAGACGTACTCTAAACAACAACAAAACAAGTTGTTTTTAGCATCATTATGAAAAAAAGAAAACAAACCTAGATGTTCCAAATTAAGCATGTTATTCAAACAGTCTCTTTCTAAAAAGGATGAATAAACCAAACTGGATTAATTTCTTAAGACTCAAATGATCGAAAGCCTATTCACAGCCAGCAAAAATACTCATGGTCTTGAATGGGATTTTCATGAGAAAAACCTGTGTTCTAAAAAAATTTTACCTTCCTTGCACAAATAAAGATGATTTGCTAAGTAGAGCAAGATTCAGAGACGTGTGGAGTACTTTTGCAAATGGAAAGTTCAGCTGTCATCCTTCTGAAGTTTTCATATCTGTATGAAGATACGTATAAGAATTACGACACCCTTACTTCAGGTCTGTTAGATTCTCCATTACCAGTTTATAACGTAGTGAGTAGACTAAATAAAGCAAAACAACTCAGTGAAAGATGATATAAAAATGCATTTTTACATAATCTGAAACTAAGCTCTTAATAAATGCATTAAACTTCAACTGGTGTACTCATTTTGGAAATAAGTGATTTTTAAAAGATCCAGAGACTTGGGAAACCAACTTTCAGTATGTTTGAATTTCTGTGTGTGTCTAGATGTTTTCCTATAATTAAAAGGGCCTTTCAAACCATGAGCCCATGGACTTTCAGTACCTACTAGGAATGAACCTTGCCTCTAAGACAACTTTGAGCTTGTTTCAAGATACCTCCTAAATGGAGTAGAAAAACAGCTGATCTCATTTTTGCAGGTAGGTATGATAAAAAACAGCAGAGAAGCCTGGTTGTTAGAAACCCATACCCGCATTTACCACTTAAACTCTCTCTGGACATTAAAAAGGGCAACTGACTGATCTTGACAAGAGCAACAATTGCATCTGATACACGGTAGTGCCACTCATACACACAACCATGGAGACACCAGAGGAAGCAGAAGACTCTGCTAGTACAGGGTTTTTCAACTCTTTTCCTTTCATGCAGACAGCAGGATACCAAACCTAATGCTTTTGTTTTTGAAAAATGCCCATCTTTAGGTTTTCATAAACATACTGTGTTTATGAGAGATGCTGGGTAAGTTGACATTATTTATTAGCACATCATTGTCTGATCTTACAGCTCATCACTTTGTTCATTTCTTGGTTTATGCATATATAATGAATCCATGTAGCTGCCTTTTTTACGTTCATTCAGCCTTGAACAGCTGAGCCATTTTCTCTGGCTTCAAACTCACTCCAGATGTCCTGACTAGTCCAAACATACATTATTTTGTGAGAGAATACCTACAATATTGTGACCCTATTTTTTTATTAAGTTTTTTTTTGTTTTTGTTTGTTGTTTTTTTTTTTTTTTTTTCCCGGTATGCTGTTCTAACAAAATCCTACTGGCTCCATATTCCACTATTCCAGGCTTCAGACAGTTACAGCTGATGAGCTCAGTTGGTCCTACCTGACAACACAAGAAGACAAAGGTAGATTATACAAAGATCCCAGCACTGTAACTGAAAGAAAATGACCTGGTAATCCAAATAAGATTCAGACTGCAGAGATATTCAGAAAGATAATCCACTGAGTAACACATATTTGATACCTAAGTCTTCACTGCCCCTCAACTTCTATTGCATCAGCTGTATCACCTAGATCTGGGCAAAGTTAATATAAAGCCATACCAAGACAGACTCCAATGTACAAGGGTATCAGAAAAGGAGCTACTTCCTGCTTTGAAGCAGGTTAATGTGGAATACCAATACAATTCCAGCTACGGAACTTCTTAGGGAACATGTCAGCAACATTTCAAAACACAGTCCTACTCCAAACCTCAGAAACCCCTGCAAATTTCTTAATGCATGTCTAAAAGCAGTAGTTTCACAGATATTCCTGAGTGTATAAACTGATCTGTAGCATTTTTCTCATCCATCCAGGTGCATTAGGATGAAAACAACTTCCCTGCTCTCAGCGTGAGGAACTCTCTCTGGCAAAGACCCAACCAATTTAAAATACCTCATTAACAGCACAACACTACTTCTGGCTTTTAAAATAACTGCAAACTCAACAAATCAGATGACAAAAAAAAAAAAAGCACTGTCTTATTCATTATGCTTTAAGAAAGTGAAATAAGAAAAACAATTTCTGCAATAAACTCATTTCAGTAGTCAACATTTATTATATACTTTGAGAAAAAATCCATGGTATTCACTCTGATCAAACTACTGTAATTATAGAACATTTAACTGTGCCAGGATAGAAGAAAGTAAAGAACAAAATCATTTTCATTATGAAACAAACTGCATGTAAATTTATTCTAGAACTTAGCTTCTTATCGATGTCAGATTCAAAAAGATGCCAAAATATGAACACAAAATTTTTACATTTGAGCTGTTAGTTTTGACAAATTATCTTTACTGAAGACAGTTAATTTCTTTTTTTTCCCCATCTACTACTGCTGTTATATTTATTTGCAAATGAAGGACCAGAAAGCACATTTATTTAAATGTTATTTACAAGCACCTTCAGTGTGCTTCCAATGCAATATATCATCAGCACAGCCTTTGATTTAATTGTTGCCGTCACTCATTTTTGTGCACTAACACATGTAGGGGTTCCGAACGCCAAAATATTCTTGCCTTTTTTTTGTGCTACATACCAGATTTTGTAACCTGTGTCAAGCTACCTCCAATGCTTACAACTTGTGAACAGAGGCCAACAATGAGCCTCCCCAGACACTAAATCATAATCTTCATGTTTTTCGTATTTCACATTCTAGCCACAGTTTCAACATCCATACCCCGTGACATTAGGGAAGGATAAATCAAGGAGGATGACAGCTCCCTTGTAGAGACTGGTACGGCCCTGGGATCTGCCACACCCAACACCCACAGCTTCTGCCAGATGTCTCCAAGAGTTTTGCTGCATTAACCCCTTCAGGAGTAACTGAGGGCTTTGTGCTGAACCGTTTTTAAGTAACTGCCTTCTTTTTTTTTTTTTTTTTTTTTTTTTTTTTTTTTTTTTTCCTTTTGGGTAGAAGGATAGAAAAAAACACAACACACACTTCTCCCATAAACTTTGACTAAATAAAGCACAGGCAGAGGGCTATCAGTGACAATTAGCAAATCCACCCTTGTGTTTCCTTGAAGACAGGAATTAGAAGTTAAGAGTTAGCATCTGACAACATTCCTTTTTTTCATACCATGCTGTCGTCCCATTTCTAAAATGACACAGTAAAAACTGCTTAACAGTTTTATGTTCATGTCTTCAGACCCAGGACACTGCTTCACCCTCTTGGAATCAGAATACCCATTAACTGCCTTTCAGCCAAACAGACTATTTAGGCCTTAAATCAACAGGATTTCTAATCCAAAAGCCGTACGGCAAACTCCACAACTCTTTCTCTGGGTCTGATCTGGCCCCAGGGACATAAATTTGCATGCAACTTCTAAGTTTGTGAATAGTCCCTGGGCTTAAAGTTGCACATGTGTTTAAGTACTTTGTTCAGTCGGGGTCTAAACCAGCTACTTTAAAATAAAAACAGCAACCATGCAAAGAATAACACTTAAAAATATTTTTCCTCTGTAAATATCATACCAAAGGAAAAAAAAATGCAACAAAATAAACATACTGATTCCTAGAAGCACATACTGACCTACCAGTAGTTAAACAGCAGCTGAAAGCTGTCAGCAAATATAAACGCATGGTGCTTCACATAAAAAGGGAAAATCAATTTTATTTCAAAATAATAACAATAGTAGATGTGAAGATTCTTTGTACATTATTGCAGGTAAAAGCATCCATGGCTATAAACAGCAAGCAAATGGTCACAGCTCTTAGACTAAGACTTGCCCCTATTCTTCACCAGGTTTATTTTGTGGATTTGAATACAGATATCTAGGAAATTCCATTTGTTTCTCCTGTGCAAAATGCATTCAAATTTTCAGTTTGTGTGTGGCTTTTCAGTAAGAAAGAGTAAAGCAGTAAAAAATAAGGCAAGACTTGAATACTGCACTTCCTAAAACTACTTCCAATTTGCTTTTCAGTAGGTTAGGATTCAAGCTGACTATCTAAATATTTCTTCAAACAGTTTTAAGAATACACTTTAGGTTTCCATCTGTGGAAGAAATCACACTGAAAGCAATATAGTCATTGCAGCTCTTGTTGAAAACAAACAAATAATCAAGGCTGGACTTGGGGCAGAAAGACATTAACACGCCTGCAACTATTTTTCATTTGGGGAACATGCCACTAATAATGTTAAAAACACTTGAAATAACTACCCACAGTTCACAAGAAACAAATTCAAATGCAGTTTTTATAATTTAAATAAATTGCTCATAAAAATCAACTGATCGGCTGAGGGCTTGTTCTCATATACAAGGACCTCATTTCAAGACAGAATTAGTATTTCTTAAGAAGGCTTTTTTCCTCCTGTTTGTTCTCCATACATGTGCTCACTGAGTTAAAGGGTTAAGTAACCATTATATTCTAAAGAGCAAACTGTTTGCCTTAGGGCCATCTCCTCCTTACTCCTGATGAATTGCCTGACACTTCATGTATCATACATTACTTTGCACTAGGAAGCAGCATTTGTTTCCAGTCATGGTGTAAGAACTGACTTTGGAGGTATGAAGCAATGTGGGATAGACCAAAAAACCTAAATTACATCATCACATACTAAATAGTCTATACCAAAATAGTAATAAACATATATATAAATATGCTTGTACTTAAAAAAGTGGGCACAGAATTATATATAAAAAAGTTGTATGATTTCTATGTATGAATAAAAGATGAATAAAAGACCAACTGTGAGAATCAATATTCTGAGTGACAAGACGCTTTTCTGGACTAGAATGAAAGAAATGCAAATGTAATTGAGCGTTTTGCACGGAAAGCATTTGTTAGATGTAAGCTGAACACATGCATCCAAGCCCCTGGCCCAGTTCCCTCTGTGATCTTAGAAAAACTTGTTTGTAGGACACCAAGGGTTTCATGTGCAGGTCCTGCCAGTGCTTCACACCTCTGAATCATCAGTGCATCTTCCTCCCTCTCTTCCCTGTGTGGGAAAATGAATGCTTCCTTACCACAACGGTACAACAAGGGTTAAGTCATAAACATTTATAAAGGAGTAGAGACTGCAGAAGCTCTGGACTGCAGGGTATGCTATGACTGAACATAAATTTTAATCAAAATACTTCTACTAGCTGAAGGAAGCGGCCTGTGTAACAACAGGTACCAGAACAGAGAGGAGAACAAATGCCTTTACACAACATATTCAAAACATTCAGATGGTGTAGAAGAAGAAAAATAAAATTCCTTCTACAAGTTCCCTCCCTCCCTGGGGAACAGAGGACAAGAAACATACTTAGGTGACAGATTTGAAGGGAGATAGGAAGGACAAGAACAGATGGGGGCCACTGCAAAAGGGTAAAGAGCTCAGGAATAGAGATTTCTCAAACAAGTTGTCAGCAAACAGCTACAAAATCCATTTACAAAACAGAAGTCTGCTCTCTCCCCAGTTATCCTTTTAGTAGTCTGGTTTTTGTTACCAATAAGCCCAGTGAAATGAAGATCCAATATGTGTTGCTCATTCAACAGGCTCTGCCCTTTGAATACTATCATATTGTCAAGGAGCATCGTTCTATGAGTTTTACTCAAGTTCTTTGCCTGTGTTAAAAATGACAACAAAATATATATTGGAAAAAAACCCCATAAAACAGGCTGCAAAACTAAAACTTCCTATTAAAATATGGCAAAGGACTTGCATGTATGTGTGCACTGCAATTCAATTTTATGTCTAACAGTATGATTTTCTGATTATCCCATTACAGAGGGCAAAAGACAAACAAAAGATCCCCACTAACTCAGCATTATCATTTTACACGAGATGAACAAACCATGCGCCTGTAAAGGCACATAATGAGAAAAAAATTAAATGAATTCTCTAATATATAAGGTAACAGACTCAAGGTTGTCCAGGCAAGCACTATTTCTAACTTGAGAACCTGCTTTGGTTGCCTTTTGCTATTGCCTTCCCTCAAACAAAACACCTTTCTGCATTAGCAAGACGGTCACGTATTTGGAACAGTCTGTGACATTCACAAAATACTCAAAACTTACATCCAGTCTTATTTCCCACCTAGGAATTCCTTTCATTGAAGGCTTCCAAAGCCATCTTTGCCATTCTGACTTTGAACAATGGAGTTTTGTGATTTATCGGTCATAGGTTCTTGTCCAGCTGTAACTTCACACATATGGCTGTCAGACCGCTCTGTTACCTAAAATCATTAAATCCTGCACATGTTTGTATTTCTTGTTTGCTATCCTAACTGGAATTAATACTGTCACTCTTTATCTAATTACAAGGGTTTAAAAATAACAAAGAATGAAAAAAAACCTAGAGTGAGAACAGCCATTATGCACACCAACAGCTGATTAAATATTTTTTACCCACTCCTTTATTCAGATGAGACTATAAAAGAGTCAGAGGAATGGGGTTTTTACCTTTTTGCAGTAGAAGTCCCAGCATCCCTAAAAGATTATAAAAGCACTCACTATTTCAAAACTGTCCTTGAAAGCAAACATAGAGCAAGTGAAGAACTGTCCAGTGGAAACACACATCAAATGAAATGGTATAATTAAGACAACCTATTTCACAAATAAGCACCTCATTTTTTTGACGGTAACACTATACCCTCAACCTGGCCACAAGAATTACAGAAAACTTTCTACGAGCAAATGTATTACAATGTAATGGAAAAAAGGTATTAATGCATTTTTGGGCATCCTTTAGATCTGCCCTTTTGTAGACATCCTTATACACGAGGAAAGTCACAGCCACCTCTAAGTAAGTAATAAGCATTAGGGGAATGCTTGCTCTTAAGAGCTCTACAGCCTCTTGGTAGTTGAAAAACAAAATGCAATGCCAAAAGCCAAGATGGTATGTTTGAATGGAGGAGAAAATTGACCGTAAAAAGTTAACTCACATGACACAAAAACACAGTTTGTATAAGTCACTGAAGAATCAAAGAACCAAAGCTAAATCTGAGCATTTACCCTAAATAGCAGAATGAGGAAAACGAAACCAGAGGGTCTTCCAGGAGGCTTCAGATGATGTTGTGACACTGCTGTCAATTTCGCTTGCAAACATACATGTATCTTTTAGTAAGTTATGACCACAAAAACACTTGCCTGGCTGCTATCAAAAGCTTTACAAGGCAGCAATTAACCATCGCCTAAAAGCGCAACGCCCAAGCTTACTAATAGAAAGAGCAAAAAACCCCTGCCCTCTGGCAGTTACGAAAAAAAGCAAAAGCACATATACACAAAATCGAGTCCCAAAGCGAAGGCCAACAGCGGCCCCGTCCTTCCTGGGGCTGGGGCAGGGCCGTGCCCCTGAGGCCGTCCCGGGCCGGGGCTTCGCGGCGCGGCCACGTGCGGGGCGCGGGGAGGCCGCGGGCACGGCGCCCTCAGGAGCCGTGGGGCGGGCGGCCTCCGGAGAGGCGCCCTTCCAGCCGCTGGCCGGCCCCGAGGCTCCAGGGCGGCTTCCCCCCATCCCAACACCACAGAACCCCGAGGTCTCGAAGCCGCCCGGCGAGAAGGTACTCACAGGTTCCATGTCCGGCGGGACCACAAGGCACCCGGCGCCGGGGCGAGCCCTCAGGGCACCCGAGGCGGCGGCGGTGCCCCCTGTGCTCCGGGGTGGGCGGCTCTGCCCCCCGCTATTGAAGGCTCTCGGGGCCGGGGGCAGGTCACAGGTGGGTTGTCGCAGGAGCTGTGTCGCAGGTGGGCTGTCACCTGCCGGCGGTGACCCCGCTCCGCCCCGCCGCAGCTGGAGGCGCTTTGCAGCCCCTGCGGCCCGCCCGTCCCGCGGTGCCGCCCGCGGCGCGGCTGAGGGGCCGGGTGTCCCGCCGGGCTCGGGCAGCCGGGCCCGCATGGAGGCAGCGCTCCCGGCCCGGGCGAGGACACTGCTCGGACACCGTGAGGAGCACCGTCCTCGACTGCTCCAAGAAGTCGGGAGGTGGCCTTTCCAGCCGGCAGAGCGAGAGTTCCGTGCAAAGTCCGAATTGGACTTGTAACACGGTGGGAAGAGGAAGTGATCCCACAGCAATATGCGAAGCTACATCAGTGTAAAACTTGGGCAAGTGACAAGAAAATCAGCCTTTTCCTTCTCTGTTTCCTTCTCTTAGTTTCCACAGCTAAGAAGAACCACCAGTGACAGAAACAGAAAATTGGATAGTTGTATGGATTATCTTCCCATGAAGATAAACTCATTCAAAAATAGTGACTCAAAGGTGTGGATCCTACAAATCACTCTGTATAAAAAAGAGATTGTGGCGTGTTTATTGCGTGACATACACAAACTGTATTTGTGCATATTACATACACGAAACACAGGGGAAAAATACCTTGGCACCTTTTTTTGCCTAAATAATAGTATCTTTTTACCCAGGCTAAAAGGTTGTTACACACTTCTGGAAGATCAGTTTAAATAAGTGTGGTTACAGCTTTACAATTCTATTATTACCACTGAATATGATTTCATATAGCAGCAAATAAATAAAATTAGATGCTTATATGATGTATAGAACTTGAACCCTTTAATCACTTTATGCTCTTTGCAATCTCACTTTGAGTCTTAGTGGAAACAGTGACTAATGTCAACCAACTGTCCATAGTTGATGATATAAGAAGCTGATTACAGAACTCACTTAGTAATCAGACAAAAATGTTCAAATAATTAAATGAAACATACTACAGCAGGCAATCTGAGAACGTAATATGAGGTTTTTGATATGCATAATGTCTATACTGAAATTCTTTAATGCTAAGTGTTAGTATAACTATTCAGAAAGGAAGCAGCTTTGGGGGAAAAAATCATATTGATTTAATGCTAAGCGTGAACTTATTACTGCTACTCTTTATTTGGTCTAGCAGTAAAAACGTAGGAAATACAAACAGAAAAGGTCTCTTAGATGAATCTTTTGTAAATGTGTATCTTACAATTAACCAAAAGACTGAAGTTCACTAAATTGCTTCAAGTAAATGGATCTTTTCAAATTCAGAAGGTTTAAAATGCATGTGAATAATAGAGATCTTACAGACAACTCATTTTACACACAGCACTCCTGTTTTATGTCATGATCATCATGATTTTGAAACAGAATCAAAGAATCTTCAATTCTATAAACAGGAATTTAAAGACACATTACTTTCCTCTTTGAAATGTGTCGATGCTCTGAAAGCATGGTGCTGAAAGGCTGCCAAGCCAATAGGCCAGTGAGCACTAGGAACAGATTAATTTTATACCTGGAATGAGTGTATACAGTTTCCATGCTATTTAGTGAAAGGGCTGGAATGTGAACTAGAGTTTCCTTCATGGTGCAGTGTAATGTTAAATCCTGGAGTTACGAGCTAGCCTCTACAACAGAGAGTCTCAATTCAGCACTGGGACCACCTACAGATATTAGTCCACAAGAAAGTAAATCAAAATGGGATGTTTGAGATGCTTTCTTGCATTTTTTCCCCCCAGTGTTTTGTTGAATACTGGTGCTGGTATGCCAAAATCAGTGTGAATATTTGGGAATGCAAATATGTTGTGAGCATTTCTGTTTATTTTGAAACAAGCATATATTAAAATGGAGAGGTGAGTGCTAGCAACCACAATCTCCTCACTAAAGAGCTCTGCCTGAGGTGTAGCTGCAGTTGTAGTCTCCAGGTGTGTTCTTTCTGCCTTTCAAGGGATCCTGATCAATAAAAAGAGACAGAGTGAAAGCAAGGCAATGGATCTACTTCCACAAGCTTAATTAGCCAGTGGTGATTAGGAGAGGACACTCAGTTCCAGACCAGTTTTGAAAACTGTTTCTTTAAAGGTTTTCAGAAAAGTTGTTCTAAATTGTCTTTTGTTTTCCTGTAGCTCACTGCTGACTGTTCAGAATGGATTTCCGGAAAAGAAAAAAAAAAAAAAAAAACAAAAAAAAAACAATGAAACCAATCAAGCAAACAAAACCCAGGCCTTTTTATTATTGACCACCTTAAGGTATTTGGTTCAATATATTGGATTGCATTACCAGAATCTGTATATTAGGTCATCCTACTGGGATAATTCTGATTTTTCATTCATTGTGAGGAGGATGACATCTCCATACCTTTTCTAGGGCAGCTGAAAAAGAAGCCAAAAACTTCTGGTGTGCCAAGTTCAGTCTAGATTGCTGAGCAGGAAAAACAATGATGAAGGAGGAATTTTTTCCTAAGCAAAACTGTGAGTAAATTATATTCCTGAAAAATTATCACTTCCTAAATGACATTCTTAGTCAGAAGTAGCTGGCATAGGACACCATGAATATTTGGAATGTGAAGGAATGGTCAGAAAGAGTAAAAGCATTATACAATTTGTTCTTTTATGCTGCATGTTAGAGGTTGCTATTCCAGACAGAAATACACTGAAGTAGGTGACCACACCTCGAATTCATGTGAGAAGAGGCATTGAGTCATCCATTTTGCCCAAGAAAATACCCACGGGCAACAGTTACAGCTGTTGATATAACATGGTCATATACCTTCAGACGTGCACAGGTAAACAAATTGACTGCTAAATCAGTAAATTGATAAGCCAAAGAAAGCCCATTTAAAAGTATCTGAGAGAACAGCTGGGACTATTGGCGTGCTTAATATAACGCTGAATATGAAATAAATAACCAAACTTCATGGTTCATTTTTATATTTGGCTGAGGAAGAAATGTGAGAGACTATATTCACAGAAAATTTCATCAATAATCACTTGGAAGTTTTTTTAGTCATGTAGAGATTCAAATTACACAATACTAAATACAATCCTGGATAAAGTATTCTTTATTTTTCAGGGTCTTTGAACTTGAAATACAATTTTGAAGTAAAAACACATAGATATATGAAACCTAAGGCCAGAGGTTTCATTAGTTTGTATTGTTCAACTTCAAGAGCATTGCCTTTTATTCTCACTCTTGTGTTTAATTGATTCATACACTGCCACTGTAGACCCCAGTAGCCAAGGAGACTTTCTGGACCCTGGAACAGATAATTTTCTGATTCCCTTCACCCTCAGGTTATTTCCTGTTCTCCAGCTGTGATGATTTCACTCAGTCATAGTCACTCATAGATGCTATTGCATACTACATATGGGAGAAGCAACATTTGTCCATGATTTGTTTAGAAGTGCTTTAGAAAAAAGAAGAGTTGTCCTTATCAGAAAAATAAAAGGTACAGGGGTAGTTCTGTTGGGAATCAGTTAGCCTTGTCATGTAATAATTACTGTATTGTAACTTTATACTAAACTTTAGCTATAGCATTTGATAAGCAAAGTTGTAAATTATTTGTGTTCTAGAATCTTTGGAAAATGCATTTAAGAGTAATCACATTTCTAACCACTAGGGAAAAAATCATGTGATCTGTGCCAGCTGCATGTTTCTCTTCAGCCATTGAAGAGTCTCCCTACATGAATCTTTGGTTGAGGTAGGATTTTAATCATGTGTCAGTATATAAATTCAACAGAACGAACAGCATGTCTTTCTTTTTCTTCAGTAAAAAAATCGACTAATGCCACGGTGACCTCATACAGCTATGTTTTATGCTTTTGGCATTTTGGCTCAGCACAGTGAGCAGATAAGAAGGATACATGTCCAGCCATAAAGAAATAAGCAATCTAATCATACTGCTGAAAATGATATGGTTCTGTTTCACTTCTGGTTCATCTTGTTTCCTCTTGTACCTCTGTTAAGGAGTGAACATGTCAGGCTATGCTATCTTTCATTAGGAAGGCCATGCCAGCTACAGAGTCTCTTGACTGAGAGATTCTCCTTGCCAGCTGAGAGATTTTTCTCTTTGTGGGGCCAGTCATGTGAGTGGCAATGGTGAAATTGGAACTGCAGGAACACACACTTTTTGGTTTGTCATTCAGTGGTTGGCAGATGGAATACTGATTCATACAGTGGACCATATAAAATGCAGAAAAAAGGTGGCATAACAAGAAAGTATGAATGAATACTACTTTTCATTGAGGTGTATGAATAAATGCTTTTAAATTATATTAATTTGATTTGGGTAGTGTCAATGGTGTATCAATTCAGAGGAAACGGAAGGCATTTTGAATTTAAGCTGCTGACTCTACTGATGAGTTTTGTGGGGAACAGGTCCAAGGCCCTTTTCCTTTCCAATGGCTATCTCTGTAACAAATGTAGCAAAAAGGAGTACTCTGGAATACTGCTTTCTTCAGGTTATATAAAACAATTGAGATTCCTTGGGGGCTGCTCTCTGCCCAGGCAGTCAGAGGGCTCCTTTAAAGGTGGCCAGGAGTTATTGTAACTCCAGTGTTTAAAAAAATAGAAAGTTTGAGTCATCATGACATGATAACTCAGGTAACACTTTCTGAGGCAAATGAGGACTTTTCTGACTATTACAGCTCCACAAGTAGTGTGTGTCAAGCCCTCACAAATCATATGCTCTATCATTACTTTCTTTCACTTTGAGCTTTCTTTAATAAAGATCTTACCATGTGGCATTAAACCGGTTAGACTAATTTCATCTGTAGGAATGACATTTGAAAGAATTTTAACAGATATGGGGAAGGAGTATCTTGTAAAAGCATCCTTCAGCCTGATTAGTTGTATACACATGGTTTAGGAAAAAAAAAGTCATGCTTCACTAGCCTTCTGGAACTCTTTGAAGATAACACTGCCAAGATAGAGTGTAGCATGGACATTATATTTTCAGGTTTTCAGGAGTCATTTGACAGTGTTTTACCCAAGAGATTAATGCTTAAAGAGAGGGGAGTGAAGGGGCAAGAGAAAAGTTTGCTCATTAAATTGAAAATTAGCTCTAAGCAAGAGCAGTAAGGAACTAGAAGTGTCATTTTTACAGATGGGGGGAAGTAGAATTTGTAAGGTTGCAGGACTCCTGTGTATCAAGTTAGCTTATTTACATAAATGGCTTGGATGGATGTACTCTTCTGAAACTAAAACAGGCTCATTATTATTCATTTATTTTACTAATAACAGAGTTTGTAATCCCAGTACGCTGAACGCTGTATTTTTGAGACTGTCCCAGCCCCCTTCTAGACACTGTGGAACAAAGGCAGAAGGCAAGTGTTGTTTTCCTGATTACACAGAGGAGTTTCTGAAGCCTGGACAGACATGATCCAAGCCACAGAGGAAAATCAGTAGATCTGATGAGTGAATGTGTTTTCTTAGTCCTGACATGAGATTTCTGATTGGGAGATGATACTTCACAGGAAACAACAGTAAATTCCAAAAATCAGTGAAGTGGTGAAAAGCAATTATTGCCAGGTCAATAAATGTGAAATGCATCTCCAAATAAATATATAATCTGATTAGAAAAGAAATTTATAGTTTATTGTAAAAAAAGTTTATTGTTAGGCTATCTTTTAGCCTAACATATGTATCTGTAAGAAATACACTTTTATATAGAAATTACTTCAAAGAACATGCTTAGAAGAGTTCTCTCTACATGATTTATTTTAAATCCCTTAAAAAAATGTGCAACGTTCCTAATTAGAATTTTCCTCGTTCAAATATAACTTTCTAAATAAAAGCTATATCTTAATTGTTTCTATATGTTAGGGAAAAAGAACTAAGCAGAAAGGAGCACTTATTTTGGCCCACAGCATGTGTGTAATGGTACAGTGGTGACAAATGGAGTGTGAGCACCACTGTGTCTACAACTTGGGTTTGAAATATTAAGCTTAGCAAGATGTGAACATGACCACACACATCAAAAGGATGTTCTAAGATGCTGCCCACCTCTTTCTGTGAATCCACTTCCCAGGATGCTAAGCTTAAAATTGTTAAGTGGTAGATGAAATTGTGGAAAGAACTACCTAATCTGTAAAAAAATTTCTATTTTTAGAAATGTGTCTTGCATTTCTATATGTCTTTCTCCTAGTTTAAATATCCTCTTTCAAAAAACCAAGACCCTACCCTTCTGCTTTGTTTTTGAGTTCCTAGGAATCCTGCCCAACTACAATTCCAATACAAGATCTGAATTTACTCTTGCAAAGGAGGCTTCACAGGACTCCAGCATAGATAATACCAACTTGCCCAGCTGTGGAATGGAACAGACTGAGATACTTCATCTTAAAAATGTCTTGTCTCTCTTCCCATTCTGCTTCTCTCCCTCAAACTTTACTGAGAGTTCTTGGAACTACTCAATGCTCTTCTCTGCCTGTTTATAGGCCCTTGCTTTGTGCATATAGACACTTAACTGGAACAAATTCCTGTGAGGCAAGTTAGGGTGGTAGTTTGTAGTATTTGATACTGCATGCTTAATAATTAGGGTATGTGCTTTTACATCTTGGTAAACGTAAGGTAAGTTTAGGTAGTTTGATGATCAATGAAAGGGGGCTAATCAACCTTTTACCCACCACAGGAAAACAATGTATGCATGAAACCCTGCCATGGATTACATAATGCACTGTAATTTTTACCTTCTCTTGCCTTACAGTTTATGCCTGGAAATAACTTACTCTGGTTGCTGTGTGTGGCTTGTTGAATGACTGAGTGATTGTAGGAACTAATCCATGCATTACCTATAAAAGCTCTTCTTTAGCTGGAGTTGTGCATGCTAAGGTTTTTTATCTGAACAACAAAGACTCTAATCCCAGTTCTTTATCAATGTCATTAATGTAATTCTGTGTGTTTGAGACCACCATATTCTTTATACAATATGGCTGTGATAGGGTCTTTCGTGCTAAAGCTCCAGTACAGACCTTAACCCATGCCTGGGTTGGAAGTGCCACACCTCTTAGATGGCATAAAGAGGTATCTAAGTTAGAAAAGCTGCTCAGTGTGCTGTTATTGCTTGTGTTATGTCCTAAAGGAACATGAGTCAATCAATAATTAAGCCACAAAGTACTGCCTGTTGACATGGCAACATGTTCACAGATGTGACGTGAACTTAATGTCCTTCTTTCATGTCTCCTGTGAAAGTAAGAGTCTCCTAAACTCAGTAACAAAGAATTGGAGCAGACATTGCCAGGGGAAAAGGAGAAAATACAAAAATTAGATGATTTCTTTTATAAAAATGGATGCCTTGGAACCCTTTCTCTCTCAAATCTGCTGTAATAGATGGTGTTTCTCTTTTTTTTAGTACAGAGACCTTTCCTTGATCAAAAAAAAAAAAAAAATTCCCCAATTGCTTATTGCCAAACCCTTTTAGAAGCATGAAATGAGCTTCCTTATGGATTGCTTTTATGATTGCTTCTTTCCCATGTATTTCACCCCACCCACATTTTTTAATGGAGCTGAAGTGAACACACTCTTTCAGGTTCCTGCTGTTTAGGCAAGACTCTGTCTAACTCCAAGAATAACATTAGCTGCTGCACCACAGATTAAGGGTTGGCATGAAGGTCCAAATGTGAATTTGTCATCATCGGTTGGTGCCTGTTGTTCCGAAGACGAAAGAAGCACGAGTTTGTGTGACATCAACTTCCGTAGGTTGGGATCGTTTTTCCTGGCTGTTTGTGCAGTTTCCCTGCACGTGCTCCTGCTCTCCCACTCTCTCTGCTTGCCAGTTACCCTATTCTCCTCTTGGCTTGCCTGTCCTTCTTTCCAAGCTTTCTGCAGCAGATGTTAATGGGTCTCGCCAACATGTTTTGTTTGCCACATGTGTTGCTACCTGTGTCACAATATGTGAGGTTAATTTTTTTTTTTTCAGGGCATCTTTTTACTTCTGCCTGAGCTGGTCTCTTGATCTTTCACACATTAAAAGTTTCCTACACGTTCTTTCCTTTGTGAGCTTGGTGTCCTCCACGGAAAGGACATGTCCAGTCCAGCAGAAATACGCTTTTATAAGATTGCTTCAACACTGTTTGTGCAACCACTTTGCAGAACTTTGTTATTCATGATTTTATCTTGCCACTTGATATGCATAATAGCTTGAAGGTGCCGTTGATTAAATTTTTCCAATGCTTTGATGTACCAGTACTAGCATTTCCATGTTTCTCAGCTCTAGAGTGAGGTAAAATTTAGAACACTACAGAAAAGCCAGCGTTTGGTCTTGTGTCTAATAATGTATTAATTCCAGATTTATTGGATGTAATTCTCCATCTCAATATACAAAGACTAATTGATATATAAAAGCCAAATGTTTTGAAACTCACAAGAGGGAGAGACATTAGAAGCAGGGTTTAAAATTGTCATGTATATTCCTTGCCCTTTAAGATATCAGATAACAGTTTTGACAGCTTAAATTTTATAAAAAATACAAATATCAGCTGCAGACTACTGTGCAGCGGGACAGTCTGAATATTAGATGGACCCTACACCCTTCAGCAAGTATTAATCCTAACCTTCCAGACATAAAATATGTGGAAAAGTAATACCTAAGTACAGTGATAAAAAGAGACAGACAAGATTGCTGAGACAGCAGAGTGACCTCATACTTTATGAAATACATCCCTTCATTTCTCCTTGGCTGCTTTCTTTTTAATGCTTTTCTTCAGCATCCTATGTGAGTTCAGATCTCTGCACAGATGAAATTTTATTTTTAAACAAGAAACTTCTTTCTGCTTATATCACTTTTCAGATCAATTTTGATTAAAAAAGTGTACTCTAGCAATATATTTTGATAGGATGAGTAGCAGTTCAGGAATTTAAAGTCCTCAACAGCATCTTTGTGTTTAGATTTGGGCAAAATGTACAGCTGAATGACATGCTTGCTGTGCCCTTAATAAATAAATTGCTCACTGGCTGTGCTGGTTGCAAACAGACAGCCTTTGGGCAATGCCCAATTGTCCTTTGTAATGTTTGAAAGGCAGGTTCAGCTGAGCTGGAGAAAAGAGCCCAAATCTCCATTTTAAAATACTGACAAGCTATTTTCATTTACTGAAAAATAATACTCTAAGGCTCTTGACTTGGAATTCTTCTGTGAATTTTTAACACGCAAATCAGTTCATAAACCTTATGATACATATAATTTACAAACAAAAGCTAGACATTTAATGGGATTTCTGCAGGCACATTATAATTATACCTGAACAATAGTCAACAGAGAAGGGAGTGATGGTAGCACCATTAGGAAAAGAGAAGCATGACTGCTACCTCTGCAAGACTTAACTTGATGGGAACTCAGCTATTCCCATGGCAATTCAAAACACTGAAATTATGCTGATTTAGTACTTGGTGTGCATTTATGACACCTTTTTGGGGTTTTTTTAGATCTTACTTGGAAAGTGTCGCATTGATATAAGTGGCCCTCATCACACACAATAAAATTGCACCCATACAAAAGAAATTAATATGTGCAATACCTTTGGTCACTCTCCAACACATGTACTTGTTGGAAAAAATACGGTAAATTATTATACCATTGAATGCATTTGAACCTCTTCTAAGCTGTGAAGTATACTTTATTCTGACCTTTAGTGCTCAGAGACTTACATTAATTTTGCAAATTACAGTGTTTCTCTGGTTCATTCCTGTGACTTTAATAGCCCCATCTGCTGGCTGAGCACCAGGTACGAGAACGAGCATGTACCTTTGAAAACCTCTTCTTTTAACAGGGCTTCCATAAACTTGCTACTGAATTGTTCTGGTTTTTTCCTAAGCGAGAAAAAAGGCAGAAAATTGGAAAACTGCATTTTATAGATGCATATTATCTCACAATGCTTTGGAGTTCATTTTGTGTTTGAAAAATTCCTGGTTTCTGCCAGTGTTAGTCTGTTTTGCTAATAATGAAGATGCACTTCTGTTTTTGTAGGAACTTAATTTCCTAAAACAATTTACAATTTGCTAAAGTGAAAAGATGTGAAACTGTAGAAATTGGAAGAAAACATAATATGAACTGTAAACTGCTCACTGAGAAAGGAACTAAGCAAAGATTTGCCTTCAGACACAGTACATCAGTAGCATTGAGAGTGTGTTGTGTTTTGGAGTTTGTCTCATGGCCACTCCTCCCTAGGCATCCATTTGTGTACAAGGCAGGATACGGGGCAGGAGAGACTCTTGATGTGGCTCAGAAGCCTCATTTTCATGTTCTAGTGTTCTTTTAATGGAAATAAATGTGACAGACCTCTCAGAAATAATGAAGGAGGTTTGATTCATCCCCTCATTCTTTAAATGGAACTACCTTGTGCTGCTTTTTGAGAGAAAGCTTTTGATGGTACTACTTTTGAGTACTACTTTTGATGGTACTACTTTTGAGAGAAAGCTTTTGTATGGCCATGGTACTACTTATTCTATGTGGATATGAAGTATCTTATAAGATAGCTAAATAATATGAGCATGTTTCTTGTTCATCACTGAAACAAGACAAATTTGATGTTGCATCTGCAGATTGTCCTAAAAAAGTACTGTGACTATAACCTGTAATTTATCTAGTAATACAGCAAAATCACTTTAATAGATTTCAATGATATTTAAAAATATCTTACATGTGAAAAATATATTCTCTGCAAAATCTGTCAAATGGTCTGGGAAAGGAAAATCCTGAAAAAACAATGTTGGAGGAGAGTGTGTGTCGGAGGAGTATACCAGACATCTGATTGTGGTTACTATGAAGGAATAAAAACTTGAGGAGGAAGAGAAAAATACTAATGAATCTAGAGTGAATAGGAGCCTAAACTGTATTACAATTTTTGATGCTTTCCATTGCAGTAAAGATCACCTTAATTCTTTTGCAATGCTCAGTAAAGAATACTATGCTGAATAAGAGCAATTTGTCTTTTTCCAAAGTTTAATCCAGTGACTGAAGACAGAGAGAATGATTTAACAGAGCTTAAAAAAGCGCTAACAGAAAAATAAGTTCCTACAGCCGTCCTATTAATTAGTAGATTCTGGTCTGATAAGATACTTGAGGGTTTTTTAGGGCAGTGAAATGCTCAAGACAAGTCAAAATCACTTATGATACAGTGGTCTCATCAATCCTCATTTTCTTGTGACTGTGAAGACATTCAGTAAGTCCTTACAAGGAAATTGCAGCAAAACTTTACTGTCTTAGTAAATTAATGTTTACAAATTCTCATGAACTCAAATTGGTAAGTTAAAGTTATCCTTGCTTATACCCTGGTCTAAAATACAAAGGGATTGAGTATCAAAAATAAGTAAAATATTTATTTCATAAAGATTAAGTACAGGATTGTGTTCATGCTCTTTTAAAAGCTTGTTCAAAAGTCAGCTGCTGAAATTTTCAAAATATTTAAATGTTTCAGGTGAGTTTTACTGGAAGTAAAAAGAGCTTGTGGTCCCCATTCATATAATTGCTTGGGAAAATAGCAGCTTCTATCCTGGTTCTATAATAAATAGCACATGGCTTAGGAGACCAAAGGAGAGCTCCCTGCTGAAGATCATGCACAAATACTAGCATACCATGGAAAATTTTCTGGTGGCGTCAGTGCAGAGGATACAACACAGGATGCCTTTAAGTACATTAAAAGAACGCAGATGATTTTAAAAGGAAACCTGGGAAATACATTGATCATATGTTCAAGATCAGCATTTTTCAGTTAGTAGGAGTGTTCCTGTAATATCTTTCTACTTGCGCTCTTTTGCCTTCCAAATGCATTTAACACAGTGATCCAAGGAAATCCACCCTGCTGCAGCTTTCCCAGCCTCTGTGCTGCTCCTCTCCTGCAGAGGTGTTCTTTAATGAGCACATGTTTCTCAGTCACAGGTAGTCCACGTTATGCCTGACTGCATTTCGTTACAGGCTTTAAAACCCTAAGCCTGAAGGCACTAGTGCCATATGTACCCTGGATGGAAGCCTGATCCCTCAGTGGACAGCTCGAGTGATTATGAATTACTCGCTTGTGAAATCCTGGAGTGATATAAACAACAGGACTGGTGAATCATTTAAAATTTTGATTTCTGTTTTAAAAACAATTTAGTTCATTTAATAATAAAGTTTTAAAGCTAGCTGAAAGATTTCTTATCAATTATCCTGTATACCTTGCAAAAAAAAAAAGTATATGTATAAAAGAGCTTACATAAATAACTTTACCTTTTAAATACCACATAAAGACATGTAGAGAAGTAACCATCAAAGAAAGTGTTACAAACAGCAGAGTCTAAACTTTGTTTTGGTAGGATTGGCAGCTAACACTGACCATTTCTGCTCAGCAAATATCTGGATTTGTCTTTTCCTAAGACCAGCTAATCCGTGTTCTCTTCTTCAGGAACTCCACTCACATCTTTTTGTATTCACTTGAAGAACAGGTGGCTCAGATCAGCCAAACCTTAATCCTAGCAGACCTTGAACTTACTGGAACGCTATTGCTCTTCCAGTGGGCTTAGAAGTTTTCTTTTTTTCCCCTGCCATTACTATGATTAATAATGATCTTGACGCACAGACACAGATGCAGTTATATATACACTAATAAACACAAATAGGAAACATAATACGTTAAGATATTTAAACCAGAAATCAGTCAGGAAGGCTGATCAGCAGGTTTTTTTAATGTGATAGGCAAAATATAATATTTTTACTAAACAAAGACAGAGTTAGTATTTAAGATAGTCTTAAAAGAAAGGGACAAATGCTCTTCATTATCCTTTGATTAAAGGAAAGGTGGTTTTCTGTTCTACCTTAATTTACTGAACAGCTGGACAAATCTCCAAAACTTAAAACAGATTATTACCAAATGTTTTGAAATATATTTTGCTTTGCCTGTTCTAAATCTGAATGTTGTACAATTTGATGATCAGAGATAACCAATTTGTACTCAGAGTAGTATAGAGCCCATGACAACACACCTCTTGTGATTGTCTGTCCTTAGTAACTGTTTCTAAAATCCTAAACTGTCCACTATGAGCTCGGAGTACTGAGACCACTTACAAACACTTTTCCAAGTTATGACTCATTATGTTAAGCCTTCTTTTCATGAAACTCTGCTTAACTGTGCATGTGCTGATTGTTTTCTTTGTCATCTGACTTTCAGACTGGTTACTGATCTCCTTTGATATACTGTACATGACATCCTAACAAAACCAAGTCTTTAATCAAAATGATGAGGATTCAAATGTGTGCCACTGTCAGACAGCAGGGTAAGGCTAACATGCAGCAGATGTGTACTTGCAGGTCAGATGGAATGAACGGATTTAAGACATACAGTTGGTACAATCTGTAGTTTAACCCTAGATCTGATTTTAAAATCCAGGCAAAACGTTTTCACAATGAGCTATGTTGGTTTGAACTGCCAGCTGGCAAAAGACTGGCACAAATATTTTATACATGGGATAGTCCTGACAAGCCCTGATTGTCACAATCTAGAAAGCAACAGGAATTCATTGCAGAGAAAGAGATCGATGGCTCTTAATGACAAAAACTACTTTATAACAAAAATCACTTGCATCAGTAGGTCTGTGTCAATATTTTCTCTTTCATGCTGCTAATCTACAAGATCAAGATGTAGAAAAGCAAAAGGCAGGTGATTACTTCTGACAGATTTCATTAATGCAAACCCAAAACACTGAGATTGCATAAATGAAATCTGCAGCTGTGTATCAAAAATAACACTCAAGGATCAGGAAGCACAAAGAGCAACTGTGTCAGAATATGATCTGATTGAATATAGGTTAGAAAAGAGCCTGCAACTTCAAGCATTTATTTGTGTGAGCTGAACTTTTCTCAAGAAAACAATATATAAGCTGCAGGTGGGATAGACTGATCTATTTTTTCCTACACATACAAAAAAGTTTTAGAACTGTGCCAGCCTTACTGAGCTCAGTGGGAGTTGAGGTGCTCCATACTTTGAGGAGATGCCTTTGCTACAAACCAGTTCTGAAGTGACAATGCCACTAGGGTTTAAGCTACAGTATGATTAGTTTTCTTAAGTTCGTTACAGGTATGGAATTTAAAGTAGTAAAGACTGTTGAGGGCACTGCTACTTATTAGGGAAAGTGTTACCAGATAGTATTTTTATTATAGGGAAGTACAGTAGATATAACTTAATGGACTATAAAAAGAAACAGGTAGGTTATGCTTTTTGTTCTGCTTTGGGAAAATACAGATTTTTGTTCACGGTAGCGATATTTGTTTAATGTGGTTGATTTTGACCTGTCCCCTATTGCTATTGGAACATGCCAAGATTTTGTGGATTCAAGCTGTGCACTGGTTAATTGTGAATTCACTGAAAGATCCATGAGAAATGCTGATGGCAATAATAATGCTCAACTGAATAAGCAGCTAAGCACTTCTTAACAAGTTATCTTGTTGATGAACCCAGTAGAAATACTGAGATGGATAAATTAATCAGAGGATAATTCCTGCTCAAGAGCTCTGAGCAGAATGTGCTGTTCCAGGGGTACAAAGGAACAGAAAGTTCCTAGGTACCTCCAGATGTCGATTCCTCTTGTATAAGGATTTTTCCTATAACAGCATTTCCAGCAGTGTCACTGGCTGTTGATCTCCAGCTGGAGCATCAGTCCTTTGGTGGTTATAGGCACAGAGATTGAATTCACAGCAACCTTAACAACACTCTAATTTGTACCAGACAATGAAATGACTTTTGTCAACCACGAGTTTGGAGAAATGTTACCATTTGCAGACTAATCTTTCACTGAGAATAGTTTTTACCCAGAAAACACAGGTGAATGAGTCCACTGAGGTTAATGAATTCATAAAGATGAGTCAGAGATGTAGATCAAAACTCCTGCCTTTATTCTCTTGCTGTATGCTGAAGTATTTGTACAGTCATTGCTTTCCTTTTACATGGAGAAAATAGCATGATGATAACATTTTTTAAGTCAACATAAGAAAAAAATCCCTGTTGTTTAGTCATGTAGTATAATGGGTCTACCAAAGCATGACGTGTACCAGAAATGTTTTTCAAGAGCACTCAGAGACTACAGTACCCAGTTTTGTACTCAAAATCAGTAGAACTATTTTCAGAAGAAATTCCATGCATGACCATTTCCTTTATGATGGCTCTGCTCCTAATATTGCAGTTCATCTGCATCCTGGGGTCTCTGCGTAAAGAAAATAATAGAGTTCTACATTTTTTTCCTTATTCTTTGGGAAGAATTTTATTAAAGGTTTGGATGAGAAAGGGAACAACAGAAAATGTAACTTCACTTTGTGATCTTACTGCATTTTCATCAGTTCTGTTCAGCACACTGGAAATTAGCAACTAGGGGCCATGATGAGAATATCCGCAGTTGTCAGAGAATAAAGAATAATATGCAAATGCACAGTGCTTTAATAGTTGAGGAGGGAAATTTATTTTTCTCTTTGTGACCCCTGTATTTAGGGTATACAACAAATATCTTAATAAGTTAATATAGTCACATATTGCTGAAAAGCTATTAAGTTCCATAGTGTTTACATCTCATAATGCTCCAATATTATCATGGAGCATTATGGCTTTATAATCATCAGGTAGATTCTGTTTGATTCTCTTAAAATACCTGAATTGGTGATGTACTGTAGCTCCAAGCATCTGTTTAACGTAGAAGGCAACTTATGCTACCGGTGTATATGATGTCCAACACAGTAAATGCCAGTGGAAAGTCCCTATTGTGCAGTTGCAAAATGCTCTAAACCCCAGTCCTGTTCTTGGTGACATCTTTGCAGTGGTACAGTTTGTATCAGGGTTGACATAGCACTGTCAGTGCAGGATTTGCCTTTAAAGCACACGGTGGAAAATCTCTGGTTTAGGCTATAAGTATTTTGTGGAGAATATTGTCTTAGCTCTCACTCATGCCACCTTTGGTTTCTGCAGTTGGATATAGATGCAGTGAGTTCTGACTGAGCATCTAACAGATCTGATTCTCAGATACACATTCTTGTCTTAAAAATCTGAAAGGAAGAGTTGCACATTATTGATAACCAACTGCATGCCTTGCTGGTGATGAGGAATGTTGTCATGAGTCAATGCCTACACATTTGTCTTTCAATCTTTTGTCTCTGTAAGGCTCCACAATAGTAATATCAGCTGCTTCCTCTCATGTACCTTATGATTCTTCTATCCAGGACCTCAAATATTCCACCTGTGCTTTCTTGTCCTCTCTTGCTGTCCATACACAGTATCCTGAGGTCTTATTGCTGTACCTAATTACTAGCTGGGCAAGAGGCAGCATGTCCTGTGGCTGCTTGTGTGTTGATTGTCCAGCTGGTGAGCCAGACAAAACAGAACTTTTAAGTTCACGTTGCAGTTTTTCTCTTAATGAGGCCAGTCATCTATCTAGTCATCAGTTTTCATGTAGCTGGGTAGAACTTAGTATCTTGGAGATCGCTGCTCTTCTATCGAATTTACTTGAGATTGGCCAATAGATTCAAAAGTTAGTGGGAAAGACAGAAAACACAGTTGCATAAGCTTGGGATGATCAGGTTAGGAACAAAGTAATGCTTTTGTAGTGCCAGACTAGACTAATGCACTGTTTAGGTGTGTACTCACTAGACTGAAGGAGACAAACAGATTCTGAGATCAGATAGTTTCCTAAACACTGTAATAATGCTGTCCCAGGAATGGGTCAAGGAGACCTGCTTGTGTCAGCATATTCACATTGCCTCGCCTTCCACATTCTGCATCATGAAATGACTTTGAGTCTGGAATAGTCTTTAAGGCTAATTACACAAGCATCCGGGGGAAAATTTGGACACTGTGGAGAGGTGCAGTGGAATCCTCATAGGCAGATCACAACCTTGTAGGTGCTTATATTGAACTCATGGGAAGTTTCCAAGATGCATCTATTCCTTCAGCTTAGTTTATGTAGAGGCAAAATCATTCAAATGTGTGAAGTTTAGACTCAGAGTTCACAGACCGTCCTTTGCAGAAAAATACAAAGACATCTCTGAATAACCCAAGCAATCACACTTACTGTAATTATGTTATCTACTATTATATTATAATAACCCAAATAATCACACTAGGTTCAGGATGGTCTGCTATTGCTACTGGATTCCTGCAGGAACAAACTCACTGGGCCATTAATTTTCATTTGCATCACTTCCTCAACACAAAGCATGCTTGATGCTACATTAACTGGCAGCCCAGGGGCTCACAGTGTGCTGGGGAGTCCAGGTGGTGCAGCTCTGGTGAAAAGGCTCATGTAGTCCCTTCCTTGCAGTTCTAGTGTAGATGTTGAGTAACAGAGGGTGGGCAAAAAGCAGGAGCAGATGAACTTCACAGTATAATTTTCTTCTTTAACTCACAGCTTGCAAAATTCTGTGGTTAGGTAAGAATCTCCGCTTTCATTTAAAAATTAAATCTCAGAAGCCATAAAGTAAATCAAAAGAAAAACAAACAGATATTAATCTTGTGATGTTTGATCCAATTTTGTGTTTTGGGAACTGTCTTCTGGTTTTTGAACACCTGGATTTGGCAAGGCTGCTATCATGCCTGGAACAACACACATGAAGAGTTTTCTTACTATCACTATTCCCCTCCCACTCCCTTTCAGGCAAATGAACTAATTTGGACACAATATTTCAGCACAGTTTTTGTGCTGAAGATGGCTAATAGCCTGCTACAGAAGGAATATATCTAAAAGCCCAAATAAATAGCTGAATGTGCTCTTCACAAACCAAATGATCCAAATCTATAGTAAACCAAAATATTAAAAATTAATCTCTATACTTATATGCCAAGCCTGAGTTTAGGATTTAGTATTTCAAAAAATACAAGAGTGGCATAACTGCTATGCTAGGGGCTATGAGTTCTCCTACTTTAATGAGTATCTTGTCAACTTTAGGACATTTACATTAGAAAGGTTTTATATGGCAGTACAGATAACGTGGGAAAGAATTTAGAGTTCATGATTCTGTACTATTTATCATCTTAAGGAAAGTAAAAAGCTGAGTGTATGCATTTATTTAAATTAGTTAGGCTTTAAAGACCTCAAATTCCTAGATCTGTTAGAACTAAATCTTAAAATGTGTTCTGGCAATCAGCAGTTTAACTGAATTGAGGCATGCATTTGCAATTTCTTGGCTGGATCACTATCACATTAGTGGTATCCTGCAGATTTGAGTTCTTTCTGTCTAAAGATCCCGAGACTTTACAACAGTTACTTACAGTCCCAAAATGCAAAACCAAAATATTGCACAAAAACATGATATGGGGAAGGGAATTTAAAATCCTATTTTTGAATAATGGGGTCCTATTTTGATATTTGCAGATGCATTCCATTAATGTCTTATGATTTAAGAAAATGTCTTTAAACTTTACAGTTTATCTTGGTATGACTTAATGAGGACTTTAAAATGCCTTTTGTTCTGTTAAAATGCACTTGAGGGGATACTGTGTATCTTTTTATTTACTGAGCACACCAGAGTGACTCACTCAGAAAAGTTATGAGCTATCAAGTAAATAAGTATTTAAGGATTCCTCTAAATGTCTGTTATTCACTCATCAGACTGGAGATGCTTCTCTGTCACACTAATTCCTAGCTGATAATTTTTTAGCTGTTTTGTAGAAGATATGTGTATGCTGACAATGTATTATCAGATTGTGACTGGAAGAATTTCACTCTCTGGATGGTGTTTAATGTGGTCATACACTGTACATGCATATTACTGAAATACCTGGTTTAGTTTCTGATTTTTTTTCCCCTCTCTTCTTTTTTATTGCTTAAAGACCTGAATGCAGTGGTCAGAGGGACTGGAGAGCTCAGAATGTTAGTAATGAGATATGGAGCCCTTTTCTTCTAGGTCACTGGCATGAATTTGACCCTGGTTACTAATAACTGAGAGTCATTATCAGCTGGTGGCTGTTTGGTGGCCTACGACACACAAGCTGGTGGTTTCACTTTGTGTAATGACCCATGCCTGCATACACATACACACTGTCTGCAGTTAAAACATGTGCAAATAGCTGGGGAAATACCAAATATCTCATGATTGAACTTCAAAACTCAGGCTGAAAGGTCGTCTGTGGTGGCAATTAAGAGTGACAGGCTTTAAACCCTGCCAGCCACAAAGAACAAGGTGCTCACCAGCATTCACACAGGTCATTTGCTCCTGCTTGGACAGTGGAACTCACACATTTAAAGCAGAATAACACAAAATAATGGATAAGTACTAAATTAATTCTGTACAAGAAAAGGTGGCAAAGCAAAGTCCTTATAGATCTGGAGTCTGCAAACAAAATGAGAGTAGAGAATAAAGGGGAAAGTAATCTAGGAAAAAAAAAAGATGGAACAGGGAAGATATGGAATGGTAAAGTTGGTAAAAAATGGTAAAGAATGTAGAGAAATGACAGCAAATACACTGATGGCCCATGCTTCCCAGAGCACTTGACTCCTCTTCTTGCCTCCTTTACAGAGTTAATCTACTGCCTGTGAAAAAAATGGCTTGTTATATAAGATTAAAAATACAGCAGAGTATTTAGGCACATTCTTCACTTCTAGCATGTGCTGCTTGTTTCAGCAGGGTGTCTGTTGTTCCTTACAGTAGGTATTTGCTTATCTACCTTACCAAAGTGAGGGTTTATAATTAAGCTGTATAGACTCAGCTAAAGGGTTTGGTTATGATGATGGATGTGGTTTTACTACATCAGCAGCAACAGCATGATGACCAGGAAATTAGCAAGGAGTAACAAAGAAATAAGAACTCCACTGATGTGACAGGAACTTTAGAGAAGGTTGGGAGGGCTTTTGGAGCAAATGCATGCTGGGTCAGGATTTTCCACAAACTCCCTCATCCATCTCTACAGTTACTGTTAAGTATCTGTGACACACGTGTGTTGATTCAATGGTGAAAGGCTTTAAGATCAGGCTGGGTTGACATTTCTTCTTGCAAGGCTCAATATCATGAAAACATTTGAAGTGTAAAGAGCTGCAGAACTGGCTAGTTTCACATGTCATGCTGATGCTGTGTGGCTTTGTAAAAGAACTGATACACTTTGACGCTCTAGGCCTGAAGCAAATACAAAGCACAGGACTTCTGAGCATGGCAAGAGACCGTGAAGCAGCAGCACAGAGCACCAGGTAAGATCAAATTCCTGGCCATCTTCCATTTCCCTGTCACACCATGTGTGCTTAATAAACTGCTCTTACAATAGTGATAGGATATGACTGCCACCTGCATGCTATGTAATGTGTATCCTCTACAGAAAGAACATTTTGCAGCTGCAAGATGTAAATACTTTAAGCCTAGAATACCTGGATGTTCTAAGGTGAGCTCTCTGCTTTCTAAGCTGTAAAAATGCTTAATCCCTGTGTCACTTTATATTATTTTGTAGTTAATGTTGTCAGTGAGTTGACAAAGGCACATAACCAGGGGCAGAATCTGGCCTATCATATTTATAAGCATGTGATTCCTCAACTAGACACTACAGCCTCGTAAGGGCACATTCTCTGCTTTGTTTTTACATCTGAAATGTGAGGGAGTAGAGCTTGTCTTGGAAAGCTGTAATTGCCAACTCTGTGATAATTCTACATGAGCTCAGTGCTGGTACATGATAACCTGCAGATGGTGAGACCAGTTTGATTTAAGAACTTTAAATAAACCCAGTTGACCACTTAGCAGTATATTTTTGTCTGACTCTTTTGACTGACGCTTAGATAGGAAGCTCTTTGGAGCAGGAAATCATCTCTTATTTGATAATTTTATGAAGCCCCATTTCTAACTAAATTTTCTACTGAAACATTATTATATATATATATATTTTTAATTTAGAATAGTGCAAACACTGTAGGTAGCTTCTGTTAAGTTCTGAGACTTATTAATAAATGCTGCGTATAAATACCTTTCTTCTCTCTAATTCTCCTCAGCTGTCATTTTTCTTTGAGCTTTAGTTGTATCACCTCATTAACTTTTTCTTGTTTTGCAGAAGATGTTGCAGTAGGTTCTGCTTTGCTCAAAGGCAAGCCTTTTTGCTGTAGTTAGCAGGGGACTGTTTCTATGTAGGTCTTCTCTTCCTGCTTGTGTCCTTTGCTGCTTCTTGCAATAAACTAAGGATTATTATATTTTTTGGTCAACTTTGTTTTTGTCTTTAGCAGTCCTTCATTGCTAAATAAGAAAGCCAAGATTCTTTCACAAACTCAAGAAGCATATTGCTGCTTTCCAATAGGTAACCACAGATACTTCATACGTAACCATTGATTTTCTATCCAGGGATATGTAGGAAGTCTTACAAAGAGCATGAGTAAGGACTCATCTAATAACATGTCAGACTTTTCCTGTTTCCACACTTGAATGCTCAGTCCAGAATACTGATCCCTGCACCAGAGAACAACCACAGTTTACAAAGTCAATATATACTGTATGAAGTAGCTGTATAGTTATGATAGTTACCACAGGGAATGAAACCTAAAATTTTTAGATGCAAGCAGAGGGCATAGGCAGGATCTGACTTTTCTCTGAAGTAGGCTCAGCTAGAGGAAAAATATTGATTTTCACCACAGCCATCCTTCCTTCAGAAGTTATTTCATGTTTGAAAGGAATGCATGAGGCTATAGAGAAAAAGAAAAAGGGTGGTATTTTATCTTAATTTATAATTTTATTTTATTTACAGGGTTCAGTTATTTTATGTGTTCTCTTCCTGAAATAAAAGCAAATAAACCTGAAGATTTTCTTTAACTGCAGTGTTTGATGTATACTGCATTGGAAATTATTAATTAGTATCAGTGCTTAGTCTTGGCAGTCATGATATCTTCCAAGCAGGGATTGCAGAAAATAAATAAATAAATAAATAAAATAAAATTTTAAAAAAATTAACTTGAGACTTCTATTTGTGTAAAGTGCCCAAACGTTAACAAATTTCTCTGAACCAACTGCTATGTCTTAAATCTCTAAAGTCTGAAACCAGCTTTTCTAAGACTGTGTGGAAACTGCCAGCTTCAGTTCAGGAGGTCTTTGCAGACTGAAATCAATTGCTTGGCTTCAAAACCCTGTAGTCAATACTGGCTTTTCTGGGAGAAGGGCTGCTGGGCTTGGTGGGACACTGATCAGATGCACAACGAGGTTGCTGTTGGGGTTGGGTGGGTTTTGGTAGAACACATTTATGCTGAAATGCAGGCGCTTCTTTCAGATGGGTCAGAGGGAAAGTGGAAGAGGGCATTGGGGAAGTCGACATGCAGATTACATTCTCTAAGCCCCCTGGAAAATTTAGTTTTGGCTGTGTTCTTACACTCATTTTTTCAATGTGCACAATTGACAGCTTGATAATCATGAGCAGTATAAAAAAAAGAAACAAAATCAATGCTAAACCAGTATCGTACATAATTCTCATGTTACGGCATTTACTTGAGATAATTTTATTAAAAGTAGAATTGCACAGTGTACCCAAATGAAAATACATTTCCATTTCAGTATATATGTATATGAACTCCAGTATTATTTGTCTCTTTTAAAAACCAAAAAAAGAGTAACTCCTTCTTTAAAAAATTTAAACAGTTTCTCTTCATGTTCTCTTTCCTCATTCTTCTGAAGAATTTCTGCCTGAAGCACAGCTACATTACACTCATAAAACATATCAAGGTATCAGCATTCTCCAGTACTCCAACCACTCCAATCACTGCTGTGTGAACAGCTGCGAGTGCATTTTTTTAATATTTGCAACTAAAAATACTTCTATGCTTAGAAGTGTCTAGTTCTGCAAGCCTTCTTTGGCCAGGACACTTCTCAAATATTCAGTGAAATTCTAAACCCAGTAGGATTCCACACTGAAAATCAAAATCTTGGGAATGTACTTCAGGGGCTAAAAACCCAAAGCAATAAATAAACTTGGAGTGAAAAAAATCCTTTTTGGTTAAGAAAGCAAAAAGCAAATTCTTTAAAATACTGACTGTCAAAACACAGCTCTGTATTTCTGAGAGAGTAATTCCTCATGCAGGAAATACCTGTGTAATTAACGTTTACTAAAGCAAAAGCTCAAACCTGCTTTCTGCCCATTCCAAACTACTGCTGACTTCATGTAAACAAGTGTTCTAAAGTATCCCATTTTCTTCTAAAGAACAAATGTACATTTCATAATACTGCAAGGAAGCACAAGTCTCACAATACTCATATACAATTAGTAATAATTGTGTTAGCATAGGTAGTATGAAATTAGCAACAAAAGATGATGGATATTAACAGAAATTCCAATGTGATTGCAGTGATGGACCATGGCACATTTTGCTAAAGATGTCTGGCTGCAAAGCCAGGGATTCCAGCAGAGGCAATTAGGGGAATTGAAGGCAAGGTTATTCATTCCTCAGTGAAATAATTCTGCATGAACTGAATGTACCAGTTTTCAGTCACTGATACTTAGAACACTTAATATTTAAAATATTAAATATTTGCATGTTATTAGGTGAGTGAGTAGTTTTCTGCTTGTTTCAGCTCTTAATAGTAATTACAGACCATTAGAATCAAAAATGCTACACCTATCAATAGAGGAATATAAACTGAGACTGCTTCACAAAGCACTGTCACAGTATGAGGTACATAAACAGTGATTTGGCACCTCAGTTGTAATTTTGAGCATGGCACTTTGTTAATCCTAAAACTGGGTAAAAATGAATGCAATAGTAAAGAGAATATCTAGACATTTAATTAACTTATAATTTGAAATGCATTTTGTTATTATTAGTTCAATTTATAAAAGCACCATGTTGAAATTAGGTGAGTGTATGTGTAGTTCTCTGCTTACTATACCCACTTAGCAACATAAGAGATTTTTAAAAGATAATGAGAAAGAGGTTTTCCCCTTGGTTCTCCACTAATTTTGTTTTGTGATTACCACGGCAATCTCATCTGAACTGATAAATTCATAGGTTGCAAGGTATGAGATATAGAATGAGGTTTTGTATTTTCTACGTCACCCAACAGCCAATTAAAACCCTAAATCAGTTTATGAAAGAAAGGAACTCAGTTACTCTTCTCACAGCACACAGGGAAAAAAATGGGTCCAGAAGTTTTAGATCTTTGTATTTGTTTTCAGTTCTTGAGGCAATTAATCTAGCCAGGTGCAAAAATGACAAATTGAACTCTTAATTCTTTGGAGAAGTTAATTACTGGAACAATGTTGTGATACATCAGCAATAGAGCCCAAGTGTGTATTAGTTCTTCATTCCCCAGTTATTCATTCCTCCAACAAATCTACATCATTTCACATGTTTCAGAAGCTCCTGTATTTAAGAGAGACCAAAAGATGTAGGTGTTCAGGGGTTTACAGTTCTGACTTAAAAATGGCTCACAAAACACCTCTGAGTATGTGTCATCCATCGAATAGCAAACAATGACAATCTGTGGCATGAAATTGCACCTTGTGGAGCTTCTTGTTGAAGGCAAAGAGCTATAAAAGTAGGAAAAACCAGCAGTTGCATTATTGAAACAATTGGAGTTAACTAGTCTAAAGATACTCCATCTACTCTTAAAATACTGTTTCTATTGCAGCATAAAATGTAAACCCCCCACTGCTCTACAAGTAAATCCGCTCCAGATTCACAAGGCAAGAAGCTCTGTGTTCAGTTGCAGAGTAGTTCAGTTGTTTCTAAGCCATAGTAATTTCAATGCCACAAGGAACATAGACTATTAAGTAAGTGGTAAAACCTGGCTAATTCACATCAGTGGTTCAAAGCACCAATGTCTATTACTAAAATTTGTAAATTAGTAAGTTATCAACCAGCATAGCCCATTTTCACGATTTTCCCATGAGTGTTAATGATATTTGATGTTGTTGTAAAGTCTGCTCCTGCAGGCTAGTGAGTAGATGCAAACTTTAGCTTCCATCAAAAAAGAGTTCTCGCCTTTATGGTTAGAGATAAAACATGAAAACATGAGCCAGCTGAACCCTGGAGTATCAAAAACCAGAAGGCAAATAAGCAGAGCCCAAACTTTATTTATTTATTTTTAAAAGACCTGGCAAGCATAAAGCTAATCTTTTGATATTTGATGGACCACTTCATGCTTTTTAAACACCTGTAGTTAGCAATATTGAACTGGCACAGTATGAAACAGAAGTGCTCTCCAAATACCATTGTACCAGGTCCTGATTTTGCAAGTCGATAAACACCATCCAGTGGGAGCTTACGGCGCTGTGCAAGTTTGAACCTTTATTTAATAGATGCAGGTTAATATTAATTATTTATTAAAATATGGTGTAAAATATTCTTTTTTTCCTGTATAGAATTAAACTAATCCTTGTAATATGAAACCTGAGCACAGCTCTCTAATTTAGCACAGGCCATAATTATGGAGTTAAGCACGTGTGAAAATGCTGATTCAGCTTTCTTCTTCTGTTTGTGCTGAGAACTAGGGAAGAATCTCCAAATTATCTGAAGTTTTATTTTATTTATGACAAAAATGAAAAGGGCACTGAAAGTATTGGAGGCACAAATCTTGTGACTTCCTTTCACCTGAGAGATTGTCAAGCTCCTCTGAACACATCCATGAACAAAATTATGAAAGAACTTTCTGTATGTAGATTCTAATTTTTTGCAAATAATTAAGTAATGTTTGTAACAAGACTCGGATTTGTCCTTCTGAATCTTGTTGACCTAGTGAAATATGGATCATTTTCCTTCAGGATCATTGCAGGAATCTCAGCTAAAATACATCTGCCAGAATAGAGGATTAGACAAATTGGCAGGTGGTAATAGATTCAAAAGTTAAAAGGAAACAAACTGAGAAGCAGGATAAAATCAGGGCAAGGTAATTAACATTCTGTTTATATTTTCAAAGAAGAAACAACAGGAAAAGAACAGATGCCGGTTCAGATTTGTGGACACTCCCAGGAATTTTTTGCTTTAGGTAAAACAGTAAGAAATGCCCAGAACCTGTGGGACTCAACTGGCCACTCTGGTGAAAGAGGTCAGATTGCACTGAGACACAAGTCCCATGGAAGGGTGTCATTTAATACACATTGTTGCTTCCTGCACAGAATGCTTCTCAGCTCCAGATGTGCTTGTGGAAAAAAAAAAGTCACAAGGGAACAACTAGAATTTAGAAATTATAATATAAATTAAAAGTGATATCAGAGCTATTGGGAGTTTGTTTAAGGCAAATTTTAGTCTGGCATTGTACCATGGTACCTTAACACACCTGAAGATATATAGCCCAAGAGCTACAGGGGAAAACAGAACAATCATGCAGCAATCAGTCATTTTTTAAAATACCACATGGGGCATATGGCAGAGAACAAAGATTATTTTGTGCACAGTACCTTCTGCCAATGCAGTGTTCTTTGAGGGGCTGATTCAGAAGTCAAATTATGCAGAAGGGACTAGATTTATATCAAAATATGTAAGGTTGTGGGGAACTTACCAAAGAAAAGAGAAATCCGAAAAAATGCTGGCCCTGGTGAGAGTCGCTACAAAATTCCCAGCTGGAAGGTGAAACAGATTGTTCATTAGTGATTGTGTCCCTGCAGCTTTGCAGAGGTTGAGTACCTTCAGTTTCACCCTGTTTGTCACAAACTTGGTCTAGTGAGAGCTGAAATATTTGTAAGGTTGTTTTCAGTAATCTCAGAGTGCTTTAAAACATACACCCATCTGCAGCCTTTCACCTGTAGTGAGCAGAACTACCTGCGCATCTGATTTTCATGTCTACACAAGCAACATTAAAATAATTTTACCAGTTTGTTTGAAATATATCAGTAGTTTTACTTAGGCCTGTAAGTATATAGCAGTTGTATCTGAATATCCAAGCAGAGGTGATTTCATGCAGAAAGAAAGAAATTATTGCTTTTCTCCTGTGTAGCAATTTATACTGAAGTATGATTGTCTTCCACTCTAGGGAAAAGATAAAAAAAGTTTAAGTATCAGTGAAACTTTGAGGCAAGATACCTTACAAAATTGTCTCTGCAGGCTCCAAAAGTGAGAATTTTACCTGTAATTTCACATGTATTTGGGGTGAAACTCCAGACAAAAGAGTGCTGTGACACCCTATCAGTGAGGTGTGGTCTGAACACCAGCTAGGGCAAAGCATTTGGCTAAGACACAGCTGTGGAACGTGAGAGAGAGAGAATCCATTTCTGAAGAATTTTCTAGGTCAAACCCTTTAACCAGTCTGTATCTCAATCCCTTCACTGCTAAAATATGGATCATATTCCCCAACTACACGATAGTTAAATATCATATCATCCTTAACACTTAATAGTGCTTGTAATCATTCACTGTGGGAACATAGAGTCTTGCAAGGTAAAACATGAGCCAAATACAAGGTAATCAAAGTCAGAGCCTTCCATGGAATAGGAATACCCAGTATTACTCATTGGGAATAAATTTCCATTCCAGCCTATTTCAAATGTCCTTGTAATGTGACTGTTAAGCCATCCCCATAAGTTTCTTATGGGAGTATTACTTTCTTTGTAATGGATTTTAGCATGGAGCTGCAAGAGGGAACTTGTTGATTTTTGTGTCTATTAATCCAGTGTAACAGTCATAGCATGGGTTTATTTTACATGAACAGATTTGGTTGTTAATGCAGCAGAATGTGTTTGCTGTTGTTTTTCTGTGTTGTTGTTTTATGTTAGGTGGTGAACCATAAAATATTTCAGGACTTTTAGCTATATATTTTAAAGTTTAACTGAGTCTTTTAAAGTGAGCTTATTTTTCTCTATGGTGTCATTACATTAATTTTAGAAGTCTTCAAATTTTCTTCTCTTAAGAAGCATAAAGGAAGATTAAAAGCAAGTTTTATTTAAATTTATTGTACTTTTTAAATTTATTGTTTCTATGTAGTACTCTTGCAGAGCCTAGATATATACACTTTGTATATTGTGTCCTTGCAGAATTCCCACTCTGTGGTACATTTCCCCCCCTTTATTTGTTGAGAATTTAACTTGTTTTTAGCTGCAGTTTGCATAACTCCATTCTATATTATATCAGAAACATTTTGTTGAAATCAAGTCCCCTTCATTGTCAAGGAGACTAAATTAGAAAGACATTTTACTTTTGTAACCTTACTTTTGCTAACACAGTTCTTTCTAACCCAGTGACTCAGATGCCAATGAGTTTCCTTAAGCTGAGAAATATGATTTCACAGAACAGTCTGTACATTGGTACTAGTTCTACCTTTTTAAAGAGGTATCTTTATGGATGATATCTCTTTTCTTGCACATTCTTTGTTTGTTTCAAAATGAAGCTAAGATAATAATATTTCCTAAATCATCAACATGGGCCTGATTGATTTCTCATCATCCTTTTACTAAACTTTTCAAGAGATTTTAAAATAAATTTGCTATTGAAAAATTATTTCAGGGCATCACACTACAGCATAAGAACTAGATTTAAAGGACATTTGCCCAGCTTAAATAAGCAGAAGAGCAACAGGCACAAGATATTTCACTGTAAATAAGAAGGAAATCAGTAGAAGCTAATTGATTTATAAAATAAACTATGGGAATGATTTTTAAATAAATTATGAGCAGGTATACTAGAGCTTATAAATAAACTCCATATCCCTCTAGATAGTTTCATCAGGCTAATCTTAGGAAACTAAGTATCAGTAAATCAGAGCAAGGATGCTGTAACATCGCATGGATAGACATCCCCTGATATTCTTGGCGCTTACACAGATGTTATTTCATTTATGGAAACTAAATTTCAGCACAGACAGCACTGCACTTCACAGAGTGACAAAATCCTCAATGTGCCATTCCAAAAAGAGATGTGTTTTTAGAGTTCCAGGGAAACTGCAATAAGCCTCCAACTTGCTGGAGGTCAGGAAATTTAAAGCTCATGGAAGCACTACAATTTGGTATTGAATCAGCTTTTCCAGAAAAGGTGAAACAGTAGGAGGTATCAGGGAGTTCTGAAGAACCCCTTTAAATCACATCCTACTGGATACACTTGCTGAACAAAATATTGCCAGTTTATCTGGAATTCTATGTATTGATTTAAGTCACACTCCAGTGGATAGATGTTCAACATGACTTCACTGGATGAGTGAGTTTACATTTAGGGTTGCTCAGTTTAGTAGGAGGCAGTGCTTCTAATCCCTGTGGAGATGCTATTAGCCATTGGTTGACCTGAAATTCACATGAGTTTGCATCCAGATCCTGGTTTGCTCTGCCTGGTTTGCTGCTTTGGGTGGGTTTGGTTTAAATTTGGACCTGCCACTTAAGCTGGCTTTTCTTGATTATTTTTTTTTCTTACTCTTGAGAAAATCTGTTTTTAGCAGTACTTTCAAGCACTGCTCCATGATCATACTATTTCTTGTGCTGACTGTCTTTAGGGTTTGGCCACAGCAGAAGGGAGGGCTGGGGGCAAGAGGATGAGCAGGGGGAAGCAGTGGTGTGCTTCTAACATCAGTATGGCCTCTAACATCAGCATGTTCTGTTCCTTGCCTAAGAGGAGTAGCCCGAGTGTCCAGAGAGTGTGCAATTAAATTCCAAAGGTACTGCAGGGAACATTCCATGTCTTTTTAATAATGATCCTTAGAAATTTAATGTGCCCTTTTTTTTTTTTTTTTTTTTTTTTTTTTTTTTTTTTTTTATCATTTGGGATCTGGCAGTCTAACTTTTGATTAGGTTGCAAAAGGGTTGCATTTTATATCAGGAAAAAAAAGTCTGTATTTGGCCTGCAGAGAAATACTTGAAATCTGTGTGCAATCCTCAGCAAAGAAAAGTTTTCTTTTATAAATGCAGTTTTTAACAAGCAAATACATTTCATCTGCCCTTTTAACAAGGGGAATATTGCTGTGATTTGAAAGTCTGAGATATTTTCTGGGAGTATTTCTCTATGTTCTGTCTGCAGATTTCTTTGTATTTACTGTACTGGGAACTACTAGTTGATGGGACAAAATGTGATTGCAGGATCTTTTAGCTTTAGAAGGTCCTATTCAGTATTCCCCATGTGTGAAAATCTCACTAGCTGGCATTACAAGGGCAGAATCTTAATGCACTTCTTTGGATTTGTTCTGTAGAGCGTTGGTTTGATGTGGCCTCTGCCTTTTTACTGGCTAATCAAGGTCCGCTGGGACTGGAGATGGGTAAGTAGCTATTTCACTTATCTTGTACATGTCCATATACAAAGATACATGGTTACTTACCACGGAGATGGACAGGAAATAACTGTGAGGGGGGAGATCTTTACCTCATTAGTAACACTACATTTCCTATAGTGCATATTTTTCATATATTAAAAGTTAATAAGATGGTGTTGGCTTACAAGACTTAAAGGGAGACGTGACCATAGTAAATATGTCTGGAGCTTCAGAAAATATTACTAAGATATTTTAAAGCATTTCCAGAACTCTTTCCTTCATATTCTTTATATATCAAACAGTAGTATTTTTTTTAATTTCTTGTTTAAAGTCTTAATGCCTGCAGCTACCATAATAAAATTAATATTTCATATTATTTTGGATATGAGTTATAGTTTGAGCCCCCAGTCTTGACTAGGACTGTGGAGTAGAAGGGGTGGAGCAACACCAGTAGCAGGATAGCTGTTCTCAGAAGACATTGAAATGTGCCTGGACAAGACTCAGAGAAGTCCTGATGCATCCCTTTTATAGATAAGAAATTGATAGACTAAATTATATACTAAATTAATGACTAGGTTACAAGAGAAGTGAATAAAATCTTCTTCTGTTTATCATTCCTATAGGTATTGTGTATGTTTTGCAGTGGGCACACTGTCAACCAAAGCTAAGTTAAATGCACACATAAAAGGTACTTTGCTGGCATCTTTTCATTGCCATTATATCAAAATTACTGTAGCTCAGGTGCTGTGGCTTCAAATTGCTTCTTCTATATATGAACAGAGTGCTGCTTGTAAGAACAGATATGAACCAAGAATATAGTTGGCACTAAATAAATAATACTTAATATTTTCATCCCTTTATAAATAACTCCCTTTCATTCTTCTCTCAAGTTAACACACATATCTGGATGGGGTTCTGTTTAACACAGATATTTTTTCCATTGTTCAGAGAAAATATATTGAGGGGAGAACTTTTCAATTAAATGCATATACTCCAGGAGTTAGAAAGATCAGTCACTTCTCGGGAAGCTTTGGAATTCATGTAAAATGCTTCCATGTATTTATGTATCTGAAAATATGAAGCAAAAAATAGATTAAAAAAAAATGTTGAGAAAGAAGATTGCTCAGAGAGGAAAAATACAAGGAAAAACCCCATCATGGAAGTAACTGGCATCGTCTCAAGCCTAGCTTGGTGTGGGAGAGTCCCAGCCTTTGCACACCGACAGCATTGCTGATTTCCTTTGTGCAAAAGGTAGTTTTGGAGGAAGTTTTGGAGGAAAATCCAGTAAGGTGCAATAGCCTTTGTGTTATATTCAGAATACGAACAGCTGATACTGGTTATTTTTGTTAGTGCTTAGTATGAAACATATTTCTTGAAACTACCTGGACTGAGCTCCTTGCACAGCATCTGACTGTGCAGTCAGCAGCTGTAATTGCTGTGAGAGTGGAGGTGACACTACTCTCCTTAGTGTCTTTCTTGCACAAAACATTGAACACAGACTAAAATACATCTCTAGTTCTGTGGGTGTCTATGTAGTTGGGCATAGAGGCAATACAGCCTATTTTTGCAAAATTTCAGCAGGCAGATTAAGTCCCCTGATGAGATTTCTGATAAGATTTAAAGTATCTTTTGTAGCCTGTAGAAATGCTACTTTCACAGTTCCCTGATAGATCTAGAAACTTTTGATTTTGCTGCAATATTTTTAATACTGAACAGAAAAAAGCACTAAACTGATTTACTGAAACAGGGCTTTCTTATGCAATACCCATCAAATTTACAAGGACTGTAACTTAACCTTTTCTTCTTAGTGTTGACATTGTATCTTGCCTTATTTTTGCACAGTTCAGTGGAATTTATGCTTGCAGCAGAATGCAGGATCTTTCTGCATGTCAGTTTTGAAACATTTTCACGAGGCAAAGCACTTTGAATCCCAAGAATAGGAGATATGGGCTCACTACCAGGGTAGTTTTACACAAACATTTAATTTGTTACTTTTCTGCTTTTCTGTTCTTTCTCTCTCTTGGTGTTTTTTTGGTTTTTTTTAAACTTCATTTATAGTGACTGTATTTGTTCTGCTGAAAAGTGCGGAAGTAATCAGAATGTTTATTTTATCACCGAGTTTGTATAATAACATTTGCTATAAACTGATTTTTTTAGGTTCCAAGACAGTGCAATTGATTAGATGCATATCTTCTGCATTATAGAACAGATCACACCCAGCTGCACAGCTTTTCTCAGGTAAGTGAGCTATTATATATTCCCTTTTTTCTTCCCTTCCCCAACTCCCTTAATTAATAAGGAAAATCAGACATCTATCTGCATGAGGCTTGTTTTAAAGTCAGTACATATATCCATGGAAAATAAATATCTAGTTACTAGGATTTATCCACTGGGGCCAGCTCTAATAATGAATTTGAAATAGGATTTTCTTACTACAGAAAAAAAAAAAAAATTCCTCAGACTCAAAGATAAATCAAAGGGAAGTGGCACCCTGGTGGACCAGACAACCCATTGGCAGCACAGTCACATGAAAGCCTCAGAGGTCACTGCCTCAGTATCAGCAAAGCTATTTGTAGAACTCACTGTGGAGTTTCACATCACGGCTAAATCAGAATACTTAATAACCTGGCACCCAAATTTCACATGTTGCCAGTCTCAGTCCTTATGTGAGCCTTCCTTTCACTGATTTGGAAGCTTCCCCTTTGAGTTGTAAAGCATGGATACACAGTCCTATGTTTTGACAACTCAAAAAAAAATTAATTTAGAACCAGAATTAGGAGACTTACTGTGTGGATGTACAGGTAGGTGAATTTTATTGCAAAAAGCATGCTGGCTACATCTACAGCAGATTCTCTGAAATGAGAAGGACAAGATAACTCTAATGAAATCTTAGATATGTGATTTTCTTCCAGTCTATGATATAACTAGGGCCATTACTGAATTTTCTTCAGAGGCCAGCATTTTTAACTGAATCATTAACAGGACCATTAACTGCTTATGAGTAAAGTGTCTGCTTTGCATGATTTTTTTTTTTTTTTTTTTAGGATGCTTTGGTTGCTTTTGGGGGAATGGTAATGTAGATCAGACACTTGAACCCATTCCCACACACATTCTCTTTTCTACCCATCCATTAATTTTGATTTTGAAAAGTTGCAATGGGATTTTCTGAAATTTTTGAATTTGTGTCTCATGTCCCTATTCTAATGTAAGAAGAACCTCCCCAGCCAATTTGTATCTCCCAGAAGCCAAAAATGCTGGAGTGATGGCCTGTCCTCACTTCGAAAAGAGACTGTGGTGCACTGCAGGAGATGTAGTTCGACAGGAATGTTCAATCTATACAGCAGATCAGGAGCCAAGAAATACTTGAACAGAGCTCCCACGGCTAAGCAGGGCTCTGAGCACCTCACTTAATCTACAGTGTGACCACTCCCCACCTGTAAACTGACACACACTTCCTTGTTTCACAAAGGCTTCAAGAGGATAAAAATCTGTGAAAGTTATGAGATTCTCAGATACTGTGATAAGTCCCAGGATAAACAAATGTTGAATGCAAAACAGCAGCTTGCATGGTACATATTCAAGGGCATGTGGAATGAATTAGAAAGATGAAGAGAGGGAGCAAAAGAATGAGAATGGGGAGAAGCAGAAGGGAGAAAGGATAGACAGAAACACTGCAATTCAGGCAGTGTCACTGGAAGCTATGGGAGAGTTGCACTGAGTCCTGCACACTTTGAGTTCAAGTTCCAATCTTGGAAGTGTTTATAAAGCTAAACTGAGCCAACAGCTTACTAAATGAGTTTTTTTGCAAAATTCCAATGTTGACATTTTTGTGAAGTGACCAAAAGTAACTCCCAAATAAGGGATCTTACTGTGTGCATTTAGAGCATGAGTGGAGATATTAAACCTAGGTTATATTTAATATAACACAATAGTCTTTTTTGGAGGGAAAACAATAAAAGCAGTTTAGGAAAATTTAATTTTTGTATTGTGCCCTGCCAGTGGTGTGAGGGAAAAGTCTGGATATAGACATGTGTATGTATATAGACATGTATGGGATCTGTAAATAATAGGCAATAAGGACATACACAATTCCTTATTGTCCTTAATAATGTCCTTAACCGCTTTTTTTTGTTTGTTTGTTTTTGGTTTTGTTTTTGTTGAGAGGGCATATTATGAAACTACATACTGGGAACAGATTAGTGGATTATTTTTTTCTGACAGTGGAATATAAAGATCAACCATTCACTCATTAAAAGATCAAATTCATTTTTAGAACTGCAGGTTTAGCAATATGACAGATCGGTTAGAGAAGCTGCTGCTGCTTTTCAAAGAACTGAAGAGTGTGGTCAGTAAAGAAGAGGAAAAGCTGTTTGGCATGGCAAGAACGAAGTGACAAAACTCAGAGGAGAAAATGTAGGATTTATGTGTAGAAAGGTTTAATACAGTGATGCCAGGTAGGTAGTTTTATGTTACTACTGGGAAGTGTGGAAAGCCTGCAATTGGGATGGAGGGCATGTGTCCTTTTTGCTGCAGAACATACTGATGTGATACATTCCTGTGCAGAACGACAAAACTCCTGCTCAGCCTTCCAAAAAGGATTTAGGCAATGCACAGTAATTTATGCTGGCTTTCTGTGCTAGAGGTCAAAATTGCCACTGGTCATACTAATGACAAGCCTCTGCTCGACTGCAGTGAAGCAGTGGCTGCAGATCAGGTGTGCTGATATTGCAAAACCTCTTTCAGCAGCAAGGAATGAAATGGCTTAGCGTTAAATGGAAGGACCTGAAACAGAGAGTTGCTCATGGTTTGCTGAGGAATGTCTCAAAGTCACTCTAAGGTATCGAATGCTCATACCATTTACACTAAGCTGGGCTGCCTTAGAAGCAGCTGAATATTTTGGTGAGTTTTGTTTCTCTTTGCAGTGATTCACTTCCTACTAAAACAATGGCTCTTAACAAATAACTGGCTTAGGTACTTCTCTATGTCCACTTTGCATATACATGCATTACAGGCATCTTCATCCCCACAAAATCTCCTTGATATTTATTAACTTCAGAAGCAAAATTTAAAATACTATTTAGATGGTGTTTGAAATCCTCTTAGGCACCTCATATGCATTTGTGTGTCTAGATTCCATTTAAAATCTGACACTAGAAGCCCATGTGACACTTGAAATAGAACTTCAAAAATGTAGTTTTTATAGTCTGATCTTCATGAAAAGTATTATCTTTTGAAGTTCGTCAGGCAGAACTATTAAGATAAAAACAATCCACAACTGAAAATAGTTATGTTGCATTTTGAAGATTCTCTCTGCAGGTCACAAAGCACAGTAGATTTTGTGAGGCAAGATCATCAGCCTACTGAAATTAATGAGAACTCTTTGCATTCAGTGAGCTTCACATCACAACCTTCACTAAAGTATATCCAGATAGACTTACACACTGTTTACTGCATTTTATTTGAATGAAAGTGAAAACTAATGCAAGTGTCAAGAGAAAAACAGCTAAAAATTATATGGGTAATAGACCTGCTGAACAACTGATGGAGGAGGTAGCTAAGTACCCAGAGGGGTTTGGAAGGAAAACAGCAGGTATTATTTGAATAAACATGTTTAAAATACTGAAATGTTTCTAAGGTGCATACAAGAAGTCCAGAAAGCCAACAAAGGGTTTTAATCATAGATAAATTTTAAAACATAATATTCTGGAATGTTGTACCAAAATCTTTCTGTACCAAAATCCTTTGGTACAGAAATTTATAGATTCTAAATGGCGTGACACATCTTCTCATCACACGAATGAAATACAATAAGGTATATACTTTCCCATACCTTATGACTTCTCTTCCCCACATCTTTTGCACAGTGGTTTTTAATTTTAGGATTTCATCACCATCATTCCCCCTTTCCTCCTGAAGCAGGCAGTGGGAGATCACTGCCATCTACAGATAGAAGATAGTATCACTAATATTAGAGCAAATTGTTGGAACAGTTTCATGTTGGAATATTATTCTCTCTTTCCCTTGAGCACTTGTCTCCTCAACCCTGCCTTCCTCTTAAAACAACCCACAAAGTCACCCAACACATGCTATCATTTCTTTGGCACCCTGATCGTAATTGCCCACATTAAAGAAAAAGCATTGTACTTTAAGGGTCTCAGAAGCCCTGTAATATTTTGAGTCAAAGTTGAAAGAAAAAAAAAAAAAAGGGAAAAAAAAAAGCAGGATTCACAAATGTGCTTTCCATTACTTATTATATTTGTCAAAATTTTGTATACATGTCAAAATTATAAGTGGGTTCTTACAGCTTTCTCAGAAGGCAGCTGAGAGAAATAACAAACTCTGTGGACATTTTGAGATGGATTGAGTAAGTGGGTACCTGCTTTCCATGTACCACTGTTCGGGTCGTTGTTTCAGGATGACACATCAGGAAACACAGGCAGGTATGGCACTGCTTAATCTCAATTTATTATCTGTCTTTTATTTTCTTCCTCCAAAGAAGGGAGTAAGAAAATTGATAAAGCTTGATGTTATTTTTATTTATTGTAGAAGAACCACACATCTGCAGCCTATCAAAACACATTACAATTAATATAACTTTAAAAAGGAAAAGAAGTAAAATTCATAATTTCCATCCTGTATCTTGTGTATTAGGTAGAATGTTTTTGATTGTAACAAGAATGTTTATCAAACATGTCAGATATTCGTTATTAAGATACAACAGCATTCACTATTTTTAAGCTCTTCCAATAGATGCTGTTCACTGAATTCTTGAAATTACAGTCTATCTGATACATTAAAAATATCAGAATCACAGAATTGGCAAATTAAAAACAGTCCTGTGTCCCTGTTAAGGGTAAGTGATTTGGCAGCTTGCATTTCCATTTCTGCCATGTTATACTTGACACAGTAAAGAAACTGATGGGCAGAACCAAAAAGAACCTATTTCCCTCTGAAATATCTAAGTGTATGATTTGGCTTACTGTAATTATTTTTACCTATGAACTTGAGAGTTTAAGTCTTCAGGAGATCACACAGCTGTAATATTTAGGTTGGAAAAAAAAAAAAGGCACAAGCTAAATGCAGCGGAGGTAAAGTAATCTGTAATTGCAGGGGCTTTCATCTGCTGTCTGCCTAAATAGTCTTCTTCATGCACTAGAGAAATCCTTCTTATTTGCTTTCCAGGTGAGAGAAATTCCCTGGCTTGTTTGTCCTGCTGTCTGTATATCATCCTAGCAGCCAGAGTAGAATTCTGCTTTGTTTTGGGAGTCCATTGCAGCATGATAATATGATTGCTTCAAGGAACATATTCCTGTACTAGCAACACCAAACAAGTCTATTTTTGGACAAGTCCAAGGAACAAAAGCAACAGTTAATCTGGTCTGATCATAGGGAAGTAGAGATCTCTGACTCTGAAAACCTTTATCATCATTGTTTTGCACAACCAGTTTTCCCGTTATAGTCCTGTGCCCACTGAATTGCAGAAGATACGTCTGGTTTCCTTTAAAACTTCTGACAATTTGAACCCAGTTCATAAGAGCAGCTTTCAAAAAATACAGGCTGAAAGTTTAGGCCCCACTGAAGTCAATGGCAAAAGTCGTGTCAGCTTCAGTAAGGTCAGATTTTCATTCCTGATATTGATTCAGCTGCTACCTTTAAATACAACAGCTGTAAGGTTGTTTCTACAAAAAGTCAGTGTCAGGTGTGTTTATTATTTTAAACCACACCATTTCTTTAGAAAAGTAAATATCTGAGTACCTTTAAATTTCAACTAGCAAGATAGGAAGTCTGACAGGAGGCATGCCTGTGTTTCACACATTTTTAACATTTATTTAATTGAAATGGTTTTATGGAAACTACAGAATGAAAGCTGGTTTTTTTTCCCTCTCTCCCTTTCAAAGGGCATTTCTATACGTAGCCAGGAGGTGGCATTCCTGGGTAACAGTTAAAGGAATTCATGGACAATTTCTCTTTTGCATATGAGAGAGAAAAAAGGTATATTACTATAGTGGTAGTTAGTCAATTAACGGAGGATTAAACTAATGCAATAAATTTGCTTTATATATTCTTTGTTTTATGAGAAGTGGCAGAGTTATTCAGTAGTAGACATTAATCTTCATGATGAGACAGCAGGGATCTGGCAAGTTATATTCATCTTCCTGTAAAGTATTTGATAGTAAAAGTCCTTGTCTTCAGTTACACCATTTTGTTCCTCCAAATAAGCCAGTTTGCAATAATTCATTGACCACAATAATACTCACTATAATACTGTTATAAGAACAGCTAGGGAATCTGGGGGAAAAAACCCCAACAACACAACAAACCAGCTGAATTTTATCCAGTCAATGAATCTTAATCAGATTTTTCAAAGTCTGATCATTCCCATTTGTGATCCAGTTGGTCTATGGAGTATTGCCATATTTAACATCTGTGTCACATCATGCCTTTCCTGTTGCCTCATTGATCAACAGACAACATGTGATGTTTCCCAGATGTTCAAACACGGCAGATCCCAAAAGACCTATTAAATTACACTGAAAGGAAAACAACATCTATGTTGTAAAAGTTTTGTTAAATTCAGGTATGCCTGAATATTCACAAACGTGCCACAAGATACTTACTGATATTCAAATTGCTTTTAAAAATCAGTCAAACTCTTTGAAATGTCTACATTGTGTATTATATAAGGCCTCTGTGTCACAGAGTTGGTAAAATTTTCTATTCTGCAATGTAAAACAAGTTAAAAGAGAATTAAGCATCTACTTACACAATGAGAAGATAAACAACTGGATTTTTTATTTAATTTTACTATTTGTCTCCTCTCACTATATGCAATCCGTGTCCTTGCCTATTTTTACTCAGATTTCTTGATGATTTTTTTTTCTCAGATAAAGCTGAATAAATAATGATTTTTAGAAGCTTGGGCATTTCATTCTCTAAAGAAGGCAAGGCAGTATATGCTGTTCTTCAGTGTGGCCTTTTTCCACTGAAAAACATCATTACAAAGATCAAGACTTACTAAGACATTACTTAAACCTTTGTTCTGTACCTGAATAACAGTGACATGAAATTCTAGATTGGATTTCAGACAGCAAATTCGATCCAGTTTACGCCAGCATGGTACAACATTCTGCTTTGAAACAGAATGACACAGTATATCCTTCACACCTTTCTGAAGCTAGTGCTACTCTTCTAGCAACATTCCAACTTCAAATTTTGTGCTGGCATTTTCAGCCATGAGAGCCTCAGGATTTTTTTCTGAACACAGATAGCTGTATGCAGAAAATCAGTACCTTTCTTTTGTCACCTGTGAATCAGCAGCACAGGAAACTCAGGTGCAATCTGTTTAAATCAAAGCCACATTTCTCCACATTGCTACAATGACTCATCAAAAGTTTGTTTTGCCTTAGTCTTTAATAAGAAGGAGCACAGCTACTTCGGAAAAGCCACCTCAAAGAGAGATGTTCCTTCTGCGTTTACATCAACATTTGTTTTTCTCTTGAATCAAAAAGGTTTTTGCAATAAGTTGCTTTTTCTTCCCCAGAAAAGAGGTTAAGAAATTCCAGTTCAGAAATGGCCTCATATTTCTTTTTGGTATTTTCCAATAGAAAAAAAAGTTTTATTTTGTTTTGTTTTCCCGGCCCGGGCTTTGCTGGTGGATTTGTCAGCTTGCTGTATCTCCATGGAGCAGCTCCCTGCGGGAGCCAGGCGCTCGGTTCCCGCTGCTCCCGGGATCTGCACTCGGGGGATGCGGCCCCTGGAGGTAACACATCCACAGAGGGATCGAGCGGCCACACCAGCTGCTCGTGTGAAGTAACGCTGCTGCACTGACAACCGTGAGGTTCGAAGTTTAAGTGATGTTTTTTTCCCATCTGATCAGAAAATGAAAATGTTTCCATTTAGGGAAATAGACTTGCCCAGAAGAAGACATCTTACAGGTTTTTTCCGATGGTTTATCAAGTTGAAAACTGCAAGTGAGGAGGAAATAAAAACACACTGGGTATCCTGGATTAGTAATACTCCAGTATTTTCAGGTTTGTCTCCACTGTGGAGTAATTTTGGACAGTTACACCTTTATTTCAATTTACACACATAACTAATTTTTGTTGAGCAGTCTAGCATTGTCTGAGAGCACTGAGTAACCAGATATATGTTAATTACAAACCCTTTTTTTAGTGATACTAGGAACAATACAGGCACCTAAAAGTTGCAAGATCTCCAAGTTGGAGCTGTCCAGGAGTCCATTCACATGGTATAATTTGCGACATTAGGATTGCTAATTTTTAGAAGCTTCAGAATGACAGAGGTGCATACAGAAAGAAGTAGGTTGTTGAGTTTTTAAAATTAGAGTATCTACTTATAGTACAGACATATGTAACTCAAAAAAAAAAATCTCTCTAGATTTTTGAATTCACCTGAACTGTTTATATGTCTTTATAAAAGAAATACATACTAGAACAATCTTTATTATTTAATGGTATAAGGCTTAACAAACTTTTGTTTTGCTATTGACATTTGCAGAACAACAGCCAGAGACTTAGCAAAGCAAGGACAGAAGGTATGGGCAGTATCACAGAAAAGCATGTGGAATACAAACACACGAAGGAGACAAGAAAAGCAAAGATCTGGATAATGGTAAAGCAACGCATATGGTAAGTCAGCTTGAGAAGAACAGTCACATATGCCAAAAATAATTCACTAGCTACATTTAGTTAGAAGATCTGGGGAGCAAACACAGGCATCCTAAACAACGGCAGTAGGTTAGCCAGAGTGTCTGCTGGCCCCAGGGTCACATATTCCTGCTCTAACTGCCAGCAGCGTCCGCTTGGAATGAGGAGCTTTCCAAGTGCTGGCCAGTGCTGGCTGTGGAGAGAGAACTGTCTGCTCTTTTCCGTTTCTCATGATTTCTTATGAAATGTATACTGCAATGTAAAGGCCCTGTCAGAAATACCTGAGCCAGTTGATCTGTGCAGAATGTGCTGATCTGCAGAATTGCTTGGTTGTGTTCTAGAAACAAAATCATAGCGTTGGCCTGCTCTCACACATGAACATATCTTTGTTTGACCAATTCTTTCTGTTCAATTATTAATAATTCTTTCATTTAAATACATAGAAAGGCTGCTAAAACAAGAACATGAGATATCCTTACTGTCTTGGGCATATTTTGCAGAAGGATTTTCTTCTGTTCTTGTTATTGGAGTAATTTGCTGTTGGCATTACTTTCACAGTGTCAGCTCCCAAGTTTGTTGCATGACATCTGTAAAATAATGAAATGGATGACATTTGGGAACAATTTCACCAAGTGTTCTAGTCCTTTGGATTTCACCCTAGAGCAGTATGTTTTTTATTACTTCATTTGCTTGGGTCAAAACTTAAGAATCGGTGTCAATTGGTTTAGTAATCCGCCCTCTTTGTAGAATTGTCAAACTAGATGAATCTGAGCCTGTTTTATTTTGAAAGCTTTCTACAAGTTTGCTCTTGTAGAGTGGGTCATTGACCAACTGTTGTCTCAAATGGCATAGTTTTCCTAGAGGATCATCTTTTCCAAATGCTTGTTACCCAAACAATAACATTGATGTTCTCTTCCTGTGACCAAAAAACACAGCCTATTGCCACAATTTTGACAATTAATATGAAAACTAACTAGGTAATCTGCACTGTCATTACATACAGATAATCCTTACAGACCATTAATGGATATCACATCATGTCTGAGAGTCTTGCTCACTGTTGTTTGTAGTTGCTCTTGTCCTGAATCAGGTGAGTACATCCCAAGTCTCCTTCTAATGCCTTGTGTTGAAATGTATTGCATGATGAGCTGATGCACAGAAATTTATCTTTTCCTTACGGCATAAATATTTAAAAAAAGTGCTTTAATAATGTAGTCAGCGTGGCTCAGAATCAAATACAATAGAATTTAATCTCAAACTCATCTTTCCTCCCTTTTTTGATGTGTTCTTTTGTAATACTTTGTGTGGCTGCTACTGCGATTTCAGCTGTTACAAAATGATTTGTACATTAAAAACCAAACACCTAGGAGATTGTTTGCCGTATCTTCAGGTTGAGTTTCTGATGACAGTGTTCTTCTCATAGTATTAGCCACATGAAATGCAAGTGAATTATACATTTAACCTTTTATCCAAGACTCTCTCCTTTGAATTTCACAGGGCCAGTTTTCAAGCACAGTTCTCCCATGTAAGTAGGCAGTACATATTTTCTAGTCACTGCCTTGATCTGAGCCAGTTAGGATTTCTCAGTTTGTACAAATTCCATTGTCCATTTTATCACATCTGATTCAGCAACAAGTTGGAGCCATTATGAATTCCTCTCATGCATTTTAATATTTCCTCAGTAGTGGAAGAGTAACTGTTGTTTAAATACCCAGACATCTAGAACTTTTGCCTGGAAGGCCCCCTCCATGAAGCATTTTTCACTCTGCCCTTAGTACTATGCCCTAGCCTGTCTTCCAACAACTTTAAGAGAAGCTTTTTTTTCCATCATGTCAACATTTATCTGAACCACTTCCCAATTTTTTGTAGTATTTCTCATTTCTTTCATTTTAAAAACTGAATCACTAACTTTGCATAAAATTTAGGGATTATCCCCCAGCAAATTACAATCCTTTTTTTCCCATGAGATATAACTATGTGTTTATAAAGCCTTCTAGACATTCCTTAGCCACTGTATGTTACTGGCTACAAGCTATAACTTTTGCTTGTATCTGAACTGAATACCAGTATCTTTCAGGGTGCCTCCACCAAGTTATCAACACCTGGACTATACAAGTTGCTCATTAATTAGGTTTTCACATTGTCTGTACCACTGAGCAATTAGGCTATGAAGTGAAATTTCCACAGGGCATTCCCACTTGCGAATTCTTGTACCATTTCAGCAGAGACAACATGGCTGCTATCCCTGGGCTACAAGCAGGATTTTTTAAAAGAAGAAGTTGTAGACATACAGCCTTACTAAAGTTCTTTATCTAATCCAATTTTACAGCTAACAGCCAGAGCAACTCCATAATCCTTTCATTCCCCTCCACAGTGATTTATTTCAAACTCCTTCCTTCTTTGCTCTGGTCCAGCCATTCCTAAAGCCGAAGATTAGCCAAAGCTGCCGTGTCTCCCTAATTCCATAGCACAGTAAGAGCTTGCTTTAATTCCTTTTCTGGAGCTCCAAGATCCTAGTTTAGGCCTTATTTCCTCACCTGAGGTGTCTACCAATGTGTCACTAATTTAAGCCATAACTAATTTGGCCCTGACAGTTAACATCCTGCTGCCACTTTCAATTAGGGAGGAGAAACAACTGCTGAAATCAGGTGTCTGTGGTGTAATCATGCTTACTTGTAAGGAGGCCAAAAATGCTCTTCCCCTAGACACAGGTGGCACCAGATAATATGGTGATGGCAAGGCTTCTTTCAAAGAAGAAAAACCTGAAGGACTTCACCTAACAGTTTGTCTTCCAGAGTAAATGTTGCCTGGTACTCTCCTCTTTGCTTTCTCTTCTGCCCCTCCTCCACAGAGAGTTCTTTGTCAAGTAACAGCCAGATCCTTAACTCATTAATGTGTTTTTCTTTACACTTTGTTTCTTAGTGGTATAGTGTTTTTTTTATAAGAAGCAGGAACAGTGATTCCTTTCACCCAAATTACAGTGTGATAACCAGTATGAAAGTTCTTGTATTTTTTCTTCTTTTCTATTCTAAAGAAGTAACTCTAACACACTCTGAAAATGTCTTTCTCTCCCAACCCAATCAAAATGCAGTGAGCATGACAGTGACTAACAGGGAGTCCCTGCTGCAGCCAGCAAAGCTTATCTCTGAGCTGCTCCCCAGGTCCCTGCATAAGTTTCAGCTGAATCATAACTCCCAAGTATCCTTACAGCCAGCATTATCACAGAGCTTATCTTCCTCAGAATCTAAGTGTCGCCTGGAATTGCTTTACCATGAAGGCAGAACCACATCTCTAATTTAAATCAGCTCATTCCTGATACACAGCAATATTTCAGTATATCATCAATCAATCCCTTCTATAACAACCAACTAAACAACTAAAACATCTTTTCAGCAGAGCTCTTTCTAGTCTATCTGTACTTCTGAGTAAGAGACTGCCCTTTGGAACCCTGAGCAGGTATGGAGTCACACCACCAAGTGGATTTTTCCTGGTGCACAGCACCAGCCAGGTGTGTTCTGGACTGCTGCGAGAGCTTTCATTTTTTTAAGAGCTATAATTAAATTACCACCTAGAATAATAGACCTGAGGTTAATGAGTTCAGACAGAGATGCTAGGTTGAGGACAGGAGATGAGACAGACCCATAATGAGACATTTTCAGCCTTATTAGAAATAAAACAGATTAAACCAGGCAGTTGACTGGCCTGGCTGGTGCCGGGGAAGTGCTCCCCGAGGGCAGGGCGCCCTGTGGGTGCCCGGCGGCGCTCCCCGAGGGCAGGGCGCTGTTGGGTGCCCGGGCGGCGCTCCCCACGGGCAGGGCGCCCTGTGGGTGCCCGGGCGGCGCTCCCCGAGGGCAGGGCGCCCTGTGGGTGCCCGGGCGGCGCTCCCCGAGGGCAGGGCGCCCTGTGGGTGCCCGGGCGGCGCTCCCCGAGGGCAGGGCGCCCTGTGGGTGCCCGGGCGGCGCTCCCCGAGGGCAGGGCGCCCTGTGGGTGCCCGGGCGGCGCTCCCCGAGGGCAGGGCGCTGTTGGGTGCCCGGGCGGCGCTCCCCACGGGCAGGGCGCCCTGTGGGTGCCCGGGCGGCGCTCCCCGAGGGCAGGGCGCTGTTGGGTGCCCCGGCGGCGCTCCCCGAGGGCAGGGCGCTGTTGGGTGCCCGGGCGGCGCTCCCCACGGGCAGGGCGCCCTGTGGGTGCCCGGGCGGCGCTCCCCGAGGGCAGGGCGCCCTGTGGGTGCCCGGGCGGCGCTCCCCGAGGGCAGGGCGCCCTGTGGGTGCCCGGGCGGCGCTCCCCGAGGGCAGGGCGCCCTGTGGGTGCCCGGGCGGCGCTCCCCGAGGGCAGGGCGCTGTTGGGTGCCCGGGCGGCGCTCCCCGAGGGCAGGGCGCCCTGTGGGTGCCCGGGCGGCGCTCCCCGCCGGCGCCGTGCCCTTGTCGGGCCAGCGCAGCCCCCGCCCGGCACCCGCCGCTGTCTCCATGCGACAGCGCAGCATGGGCGTCTCCCAGCGCTCTCATTTGCATAGCCCCGCGAGTGGCCAATGGGCGGGCGCCGCTGCCGCTGGTATTTGCATGCTGGCCGGGCGGCGGCCAATGGGGCGGCGGCGGCGGGGCGCGAGGAGGGCGATGCTCCCGGCGGCGCGCGGGCAGCGCAGCGCGAGGCCGGGCCGGGCGCGGGGACCTGCCGGGTGCGGGCGGCCCTGGGCCCGGGCGGCCGCGGGGCAGCGGCGGCGGGACCATGTCGGTGGCGGGGCTCAAGAAGCAGTTTCACAAAGCCAGCCAGGTAGGGAGGCGGCGGCGGCGGGGCCCGGGAGGGCTTTGCTGTTGATGGGCGGTTCGCCCAGTGCCCGCTCCCGCACGAGGCGGCGTGTCCCTCCTCCGTCTGTGGCAGCATCACCCTGGCACCTCCGGGGGGTGTTTCCTTCAGCGTTACCTCTGCGTCCTGGGCTTATGTTTTTGCTTGTCAGCTTCCTGTGCTGTTCTCACAAGAGAACGTTGCGCGTTCCATTCTTTTGCTTGGGTCTTCAGGTCTTTTCTTTAGTTATTAACATTTGTTATTTAGTGATGGGTTCGTGTTCGTGTTTTGAGGCCTCTGTTAAAGCTACAGCCTGTATGGTGTTCAGCTTTCCCCTAAAGAGTTCATTGTTTTGATCTTCCACGAATTCCTGGCTTATTATCCTACCTGGAATGCCAGGTATTTGTCCTGTAGAGGGTATCAGATGTTTCTAGAGTTTTCCCTCCTTTTCTGAATGCTCTACTCTTTATCTTCTCTAGAGTGAATCTTCATCTCCTTCCGACCCCTTTATCTCTTCTCTTTTATATATATGCTTTGCTTTAATAGCTGGTTTCTTTTAAGAGAGAATTGCCTTTCTGCCAGCAGGTAGACTGGTTGAATTCCATGGCAGGATGGTGCCAGTGCCAAACCTTGTATTGATGTAGGGGCTTCAGGATGTGGCTGCAGTGGCATTCTTCCACTGAAGGTTTTTGGACATCTCAGCTGCTTTGCTTGCTCATTCCAAGTCAAAGAGATCTGTATTTCTGCTGGCTGTCATTCATGATAATGCTAATATTGAAATTAGTGACTGTAACCTATTCAGTAAAATGCGACAACTGCTCTTGTCATGTTGAGAGTGAACAAAATAAAGGTTCATTGAGTGCTTGGCTGTCATCTTTCTAGGTCTTCCTTCAGCTATGTAGCTTGTCAGCAGCCCAAGTGCAGAATCTGCACTTTGTTTGGATACAGAGATGCTAAATATTTGTATCTAATGTTTCAGCAGTGTGCTCTCTTTCATGGAATGTACTGATCCTGAGAAATGTTGTGAATTGGTATCTTTTAGTTAACTTTCACTGTTCCTTTGAGAAAATGCTGGACCTGTAGAGTAAGCAAATACAAGGACAATTTATTAAAGATTTTGGCTTGTTTTGCATCTGATATGCTGGTAAGTGGTGCAGCCTTTGTAACAGTGAGCCTGTAACTCAGGAAGCAGAAGATACTTAACTGAGGAAGTTCGAGAGGTAACCACAGCAAAAATCCTCTCGTCTAGCAACTGGTAACAGTGCAGGTTACTTAATCCTGCCCAGATGTCAGGTAAACAAACAGAGGGATGGATGGGATCTGATAAAGGCAGTAGTAATGGTAGAAAGGAGCTGTAGAATATATTGAATTTGACAGCATTTATTGGAAAGTTGTGGTATGACTTCCAATATTCAATACAGTAAGGAACTGCAATGCATAACTCATAAGAATATTCTTCTCAGGATGTGTCAAAGGTAAAATTTCAGCTTCTTTTCAAATGCAGAACTGAGCAAGAAGTTTTTAATCAGTTGATTTAAAAAAAATCTTGTTATGGAAATGTGTTTACTAGGAAATTAAAATTCAGGAATAAGATGCTGGAATTTTTGATTTTTGGTTGGTTTTGGTTTTGGGGGTTTTTTGGTACATAAGATAACCGATATTTCTTAAGAGCTCATTCTGTAAGAATTCAGATAAGATGTTGGGCAAAATCATAGTGGGAAAATAACAGAAGAAATAGCATATATATATAGGAGATCAAAACATCCATGTCTAAACAATGAAACTACTTAGCTCGGACACAAGACTCAGTCATGCCTGGATGTATAAAGTTGTTGAACTAACAAAAATAAGGTGGAACATGAAAAATGGAAATATTGGGATTCTGTATTTTAGAAGAATACTTTTACAAAATGCTAAAGCAAGCAAATGCAGAGAGTGAGAGGTGTTTCTCTGCAGAAGATTTCTTAAATTTCCAAGTACTGTGGGATCACTTAGGGAGACACGGACCTTTGTGTATTGAGTGCATGAAAGATGCCAGTGGTAACTGTTAACAGCAGAGACAGGCATTGCTTGGGGAAAGAATGAAATTAATTCCTTTAGTGTTCCCAAAGGAGAATGGGGGCAGATGACAAAAACTGGCAAATGTCCCAGAGGACATTGAGGAATACTGGAGGGAATGAGACTACTGTCAGGACATGTGATTAAGGAATAAGAACAATATTTGAAAGCTGACAGAACCTAAGGACAAAAAATCTGAAGGCTGAAGCAAGTGTATTAAGACAGTCTGTATTTAACAGTTCATTCAGAAATGTGAATAAATACCAAAAAAGTGTCAAGACACATATATACTATTTCCATGCTAAAATCGACTTCTGTTCAATGGAAATAAAATACAATTCTAAATGAAATAGAGACTAGTATAGATTCATAGTTATAAAATATTAAGTAGAATAAATTGAATTAGTCTAAATTCTGTTTGCTCTTATTAAACAACTGAACTTTTCTTCAAAAGAACTGCATTTCAGTTTTGTTCTTGTAAAAAGCCTGTGTGTGTTTATGTAGGGCCTTTTTGTTGACTAGTGGTGGTTGACTAGTGATCACCTTTGAGTGTAGGCTTAAATTCTAAGTGCAGGAGTCCAGGAAAACAAAAATTACTTATGATTTTATACATGCAGTTGAGGTTTCTGGGGTGTTTGTCTGGTGCTTGTCAGCTTGGTTTGTCTGAAGTTACACTTAAGTAAATGGGTGTTTGCTTTATGAAAGGTCAGCAGCTAACTTTTTATGGTTACTAATGCCCTTGCAAAAATCAGGCATGACAAGCTATTACAAACTGGTTTGATGTAGTAAAAAGTCACCATGGGTCTCTCTGTTTGTAATCCAGTAATTCACGAGAAGTGTTAGGATGCTTTTCCCCTAAAATTTTTTACCCAGTTGTTGGGGTTTTTTTCACTGAGAATTGCATGTTTGTTGGTTTTCACTGAAGAACCCAGCAGTGAGATCTAGAAGACAACTCTTGTGTTACAGTGTCTGTTGAAATTACTGCAGTGAGGTCTGTACCCCAGAGTGAGTAGAGCGTGAGCTGTTTTTCTGTACATTCCAATAAATAAAGCTGCAGTGCTGCTCCATTATCTGTCCCCTAATGATTGCTTCCCCTGGTGTTAGGGAATGGATAGACCCAAAGCTTGGATGTGTCTCAAAGTTTGTGTGTCTGTTATGTAGTGATAACACCTTTCATGTTATTAGAATTTTCTTTACTATGCTTTCTACTTGGGTTATAAGTTTAAATTGATGTTCTTTAATTGAAAGTGACCTGCAATGAGGATAAGTTTCATTCTCTCCATTAAATATCAGTAATGATTCCTTGAGTATAGCTCATTTGACTTAGGAAATACCAAGCAGAACCTGGTAAGTGTCTTACCACCTCTCATTGGCTGATAAGCAAGGGCAGGCTGTTTCTCAGAGCTGAATAATTCATGTGCAACTCCCATGAAATCCAGCTCTTTTTTTTATATGTATTTTCAAATATAATATTTTTAATTAAGTTTTGTGTAGTTGTGTTCGCAATGAGAGTTTTTATCCTGTCACTTTCAGCCCCTGCCAGATCTGATCTGTTTTCCTGTTTTCAGTTTGAAAGCTTTTGAAGTAGGTGTGTGTATCTCTGCCTACTGGTTTTGCAGGCCTTGTTCTCGTGGTGGTTGTGCATGTGGGATAACCCAGGTGGTGGGAGGACTGCATCTTCTGGTGAGTACTGGGAGTATTTTTAGATTTTAGGAAAGCAGGAAGCACAGAGAGTGAATAACAAAGCCTCAATAGGTATTAGGTGCATTTCTAATTTCTGCTGTGCTCTAAAACTGCAGGTAGGCTAGGATCCCTGGGTAAAGATATGTGATTTTTTCAAAGGATTTGGAGGCTGCTGAGTTCAGAACCTCAGTCCCTTAGGGTGTTTTGAAAGCTCAGCCATGACACTGGCATAGGAAATCTGCTGTTGAGTTTGAATTCACACATTTTTTAAAATATATTTTTTAATTAATGGTAGCTGAAGGCTGTGTATAGAAGTAGTTTCAACAGCTCAACAGCTTAGTCATGTTGTATTTCTCAGGCTTAGTTTCTCAGAGGTAGTGGAAAGTAATGCTTTTCTGAGGAAACAGAACTGCCAATATTCACAATTATTGTGAATGTCTTATTTGTGATGTGGTCATCAACAGTTACTGCAGCATCTGCAGACTGGGTTCTTAAACCTTCTCCTATTGTCAGTGAAGAAAGAGGCTTCAAGAGAGTGTGAATCAGGAGCTGGTTCTGTTGTCTATAGATAGAGCCTACGGGGAAGCAGATTTTCTAACCAAAACAACCAAAACCTGTTATTACCTTTTGCTTTCTGAAAGTGATTTAACCTAGTGTAATAAATATATAAATAGTATGCGCTCTGTTTTGATTTTTTTATGTATCGTCAGTGGCATTTGTCTTTTCAAGTGCTGCAACTTTTTTAGCAATTTTTAAATGGCCTTTTTCTGTTTTTTAATTTTTTTAAACTTTCAGCTATCACCTACAGTTGCAGGGATGCTGCTTCCTATCTCCCAGATTTGTGCTCTTTCTCCATTAATTAATGTGGCATTTTGATCCAATCTGTTGAGTTGAAGACCAGATCAGAATCAAGACCATCTTGTTCCCCACACAGAATAGGTTGTGTGCTTGGATTTTGTTGTTAGGTTTTCAGGGGTGGTGGTGGTGTTTTTTGGTGATTTTTTTTTATTAGTTCTCTAGACTATTTTTCTTTTCTGTTATGTTGTAGATACTAGCCTAGACATAATATTTAAGCCTTTTTTAGAGTCCATGTTGACATTGAGTTGATACACAAAAACTTCAATCACACAAGTACTTGATGGCAAAGGAAGTTCTTTGGTAAACTTTATACAAAGAGAACCCGAACTTGACAGTGAGACATGAGAGGAAACTTTATTGCCTACATTCAGCTATATTTATTTCCTAGGACTGTAAGCTGTTGTCATACAGTTTGTTATAGTCCTTTCACAGCCAATATGAATTGATAAATCCATGACAGCACTACAGAGAAAGCTTCTGTCCTTTTCCTAGTTTTTATTAGATAATTGGATTTACTTTTCTTCAAATCTTACTGAATTGTGGAAGAAAAACAGTGGTGAAAAGGAACATTAGAATTTATTTTTTTTGTCTGATATGTTTTAAAATGAATAATTGTACTTCTACAGTTGTATTTATCAGCTGCTAAGGTAGCCTGGCAGTAAGGCAGCAGTGTACCAAAAAGAAACTGTGAGTGCTTCAGTTAGCACATGTACAAGTTAGCAGAAGGCAGAGGTCATATGCTCTGCAGCCTTTAACAGTGCAGCTCTCAAAGCCTGCAAGAGAGGGATCATAATGCAGTAACTTGGAACCTAGCAGAGATGCAGCTGCAATTTGGAAGGAGGTTATTTATATTTTACACATAAAATATTTATATGTGAAAGTCTGAATGGCATTGCAAAAGAATAGAGAGTGGCATAATAGAATGGGAGCTGAACTTTCTCCTTGAATTCATCTCCTTTTATAGCTTCTTGGCTTTGCTGTAGAGTTTTTCAGGCATCCTGAAAGTTCGAGTGAGAGCTGGCACTCCATCCCAAACTCCTGCTGTTGCCTGAGTCACTGCGGCACATGCTGGGTAATACATTGCAGTGCAGGCTCCTGAGAATCCTGCAATGCTGAAAAACAAACAGCCAAGTGAAACCCAGCAGCAGCACTGCATTGAGATTTTCTTCAGCAGCACTTGGAGTTACTTGAAGTTGCAGTGCACCTGCACTTTCTGTAAACACACATGTAATTCGAATATAAAATGCATTCCATCCTGCATCGCTTCTGTAAAAACTGTATAAAACCCAGACTTGATCTTATAACGATATTGTTAGGGACAAAATGCTTCTGTTTGTGTTAATGCCACTTTGACCCCAGTTTATTGCCATAGTCTCATTCTATTTTGTGCTGAGTTCTCATTGTTGGTCTCTTTTCTGTTCTTGGAGAGGAAAGCACTGCTGGAGTTTTATGACTAGTTGAGAGTTGAAGCTGTGGGTTTTAACAATGCTTCTCACAAGTCCACTTAGAAAAGAGCTATTCAAATGTCAGGTTACACCTTCAATTCGATTTTCCAGAGCCCTAGTGTCCTTTCACTGTGTACATGTTTCTGTTATCCAAGTTACTAAGAGTTGTATGCATTGATGGGAGAATATACCAGTTAATTTCCTGTAACATCTCAGATAGCACCAGCCGTGCACGTGAAACACAAAAATAACTTGGCCTTACTTGCTATTCAAAGGACAATGCCAAGCCTCTGAGGAGAATCAATTCTGTTTCTTCACTACCCTAATTAAGGTGCATTTTTGATACTGTGCTTGTGTTTAATGAACTGTAATGACTACAGTGAAATTAGTCTGGTTAACATGACTTAAGAATCAGGACTCAAAGGAAATCAAGGGGTTCTGAAATTCTGTTTTCTGTTATTGCCAGTGTTTCTGTTCTTATGCAGTCAGGTTACAGATCAGAGGTGAAAAAATAGAGAAGGTATTTTTAAATTTTTTTCTTAACCAAGCAGAAAAAGAAAAAAAAAAAAAAACAAAAAAAACCACCAAAAAACAAGTGTTAATGTTCCTAGGTAGTAACAGCCCCTTTATTCCTTTGTGAGTGTGTTGCAAATGCTGCTAGGTCTTACTGTTCTCATTCTTTTTCTTACAGATGCCAATAAATATAGTACTAGAAAGTGACATGAGTTCAAGGATAAAGAGACTGAAAGCTTGGCAAAGCTGAACATGGTATTTGCTGTTACCTTTCTTGTATTTAATACCCCTCTGGAATGGGCAGGCAATCTTTTAAAGCTGGAATTTTTGTGTAATGTTATCTCCTCAGCAGAGAATGAGTGTGTGTGTGTGTGTGAGAAATGTACTAAGGGCCATAAACAAAATGTTGGATTGGGAGTCAAAAAGTCAGTGTTTCTATTCAAAATTAGGATTTTGCCTTTTGCAATCCTGTTGAGAGAGATAGAAAGTGAAATTTGGTGCCTCTGCCATCTGAATGGAGCTAGAAAGTGAAATTTGGTGCCTCTGCCATCTGTATGGTCAGAGAACGCCATGAACACGGGAATGCTTTGTCTTTCCCTCCTGCAGGGAGTGTAGCACCTGCCAGCTTGGCATCTGGGTCACAGTAGATATGTGCAGGGTGAGGGGGAAGGAGACCCATTAAATGAGGAAATTGGTAGTCAAAGACCTTTCATCAATTCAGAACCAGCAGCACCAGTCTGCTCTTCTGAATTTTTTTCTGAATAAAATAATAATTTTAAAGATGTTAGGATGAGTTCTGTGTTTGGTGTGATCTACTTGGATGACTGCCTGAGGCACTGGAACATAGCAACTGTTACTTACCTTTAAGGTTAGCTGTTTATCATTTTATGGCTTCAGCTTCTGAATAATCCCTGCTTGCTTTTTTTCTCTGTATGTTGTAGTAACTACCTAGGATTCAAAGGGCCATATTTATTGCTTTGTTTTGTATGGAGAATGCAACAATCATGGCATTTTCATTGTGAGTTTGATGATTAAGAGTGGCCCTTCAGTGATCTCTTCAGCTGTGGTTAAAGGTTTCTGTTTCATGGGACTTGGCTTGATCTGCTGATGGATGTGCTGCGCCGCCTTTTTTAGAGGAATTTCTTTCTGCAAAGCCAGGTGCCCCCCAGAGGAGGACAGAGCCTTTTGACCTCATTTGCACTAGTGCTTTATAGCTGCTTGGGGAATTCTGCAGGGGTCTGTATTCTGTGTGTAAATTATACTTGGAAATTATTTCAGTTTTCTCTGTAATTTGTTTAATTTGCTAACAATGGAAGTGAATTCTGTGTGCATGGTGAAGGAAGTTCTTTCTGTCCCCATGGATGAAGTTAGTGGTGCATTTATGCAGTGCTGCTCTTACTACTAGAAAGAAGTGTGCCTTGTGGAGATTCAGGACAGTGTGTGTCTTAGAAATGGAGCTGAGGAGCCCTGTTATCATCAGTTGTTATTCCCAATTGCATTCGAGTTTGTGGTGCTGTGTGTAACAATGCCTTGCTGTCTAAAACCACTGGCAGGTTTTGAAATGGAGTTATGAAAACAAGGCAAATGTGTACAGTGACTTCCTTTCCAAAGTAGTCATGGTGAACAAAGTGATGAAATGATGGTTGTGGGTGTTTTCTTTCACTTTTCCCTGTCATACATGGAGGTTTTCTATTAAGTGAATGAAAGGGACATGGATTATTGCAAACTTTCTGACACAAGAAAGTGCTTGAGACTTGTTTGTTCCATTTAGGTTTTCCAACTCATGATGAGCACAGGTTGCATTAGCAAAGAGTAAGATATCTTTAAGTTCTTTCTTTTTTCCCATGGGTAATGTTTCTAAAGGCCTCCATGGATCCTAGCTAAGTCAGCAGGGCTGCTAGGAGCACAATGATGGATTTTTTAAAAATATTTGAGGAATGAGACTTTTAAGACCATTAAAAATTCAGTTGCATTTGTAGTAGACCCAGGAACTGGAAGCACATTGTTTCACAGTGCTCTGATGCTGGATATGAACTTAGACTTGGGAAAACTGTGAACTAAAATGCCTTAAAAAGAAAAAAGAAATAAACAAACAAACAAGAAACCCTTCAAGCAGCACAGACAATATGCTTGCTGATTCAAAGGGAAAATGTGCAATCCATGTACAGCAGAACCAGGTGGATTGCCTTGAGTAGCAAGTAATGGGGCCTGACTGTGTGGCAGAAGAATGTGGGTGTTTCACACTGTATCAAAAGCACAGGAAGCTACAGGACTGGCAGCTCAGATAAGTAGGAATGATGCCATTTAAATTAAAATAATGTGCAGTAAAAAGTAAGGGTAGGAGAAGGAGTTCCCAGTCCATTTTATAGTGATTTAAAATCCACACAGCTTGTCTAAGTGCTAAAACACGTAAACAGCAGTTTAATAACTTTGAAGGACAAATTTCTAACTTGTTTATGTGGAATGGGATTCTGTAAGAGTTACTGTCTGGAAAGTAGTTTCTGAAAGAGCAATAAACAGATTATTTGTCACTTTTCATGCATAAAAAGTAGACTTGCTGATAAACATGTAGACTTGGTGATGAGAAATGGCATGCTAATGTGAGGTGAAGTTAATTCTAAAGCAGATCAACTTAAAATTACAATTTTTGACTGTTGGTGTATCTGGCTGTGTACAGCTTCTGTTGACAGTCTTATTCTGCTTCCCCTGCACAGCTCACCTGGGGCACTGTACTGAATGATATTGATCACATTTTTGCTGGTAATGGATTCACTAAAACTGTCACTTTAAATGGCACTGCCAAGGAAGTTTTTACTTTAGATTAATGTGTAGTCGTTTAGTAACTTTTAAAACTAAAACCCCTAAATATTTGCAACATATCTTTCAGTGTTAGCAGCTCTTGAACTTTGACAGATTTAAAAATATTTGGCCCAAATACATAAGCTTTGAACTTAAAGATGTAAGTCACTGTTAAAAGTGCCCACGTCTTGGCTGTGTTATTTCTCCTGTAGTTAGTCTGCACTGGTGGTTAAAACTGTTTGCCAAGAAATTACTAAGACCCAAGTAAACTGCTTTGGTGTTGAATGTAAATGAATAGATGTGACTTCAGCAAAGGAAATGTGAATATATTCTGGCTTTACAGAAATCAAATTTGGTTATCCATGACTTATCCTGCACTTTGACAGGGCTCTCTGACATCAGTTGTGTGTAGGTGATCTTTCTAATCGTGCGTGTGGGCATTGGAGATGTGTAAGTGCTTGGTGTCCTAATAAGGTGGCCCAACGTATTCAGCCTTAAAAAAAACCAACAAAACCAACAACAAACCCAAAAAACTTTTACATCAGCTGATTTGTATTTAAATGGATTTTCCATAAAACTGTGGAATAAGCAGAAATCTCTGGTGGTGGAAATACAGGAGGGCAATAGGGTAGACATGAATTATGCAGTGCAGTTATGTGTTTAAAAAAAAAATATTTACATGTTTTAAGGATTTTAATTTCTTGTTCTGCATATGCAGGCTATGATCTTTGTGTTGCTTGATCTCTCCGATTTGACAAACTAGGATTTTTTTTTTTGTTTCAAATGGTGTGAAAGAAATACCGACAATAGTATGTTACTCTCACAGAAAAATGTTGCAATTGGCTATTCTGGAGCAACTCTAACTTACTCAGACTTCATGCAGGACCCAGCTACAGGGTGCCGCACTGGGGTATGGTTACAGTAAGTTGTAAAATACTTGTGCAGCTTTACATCCATGGGTAGGTCTGTGCTGAAAGCTGACTAGACCTTTCTGAGTTCAAGCCTGTGCTACAGTCAGCAATGTATTTAATGCTAACTTTTGCAAGAGGCAGTGGGAGCCATCTTCCTGAATAAGCTAAGGCAGTTTAACCTGAGAAAAGAGTGAAGGATCCAGTTTCTGGGTTTAATTCCAGGGCGTTGTGCTGGAACTGGTCGCATAATGTTCTGGGAACATGAAGTGTATTCAATTCCTCTTAGGAGCTATGAATCAGAGTAGTGCTCTCTTCCAGAACTATGACTGACAATATGCCAGCATTCTCTAGAACAAGGCAGAGCATAGATTTTCACTAGACTGGTGGCAATTGCAGCACTCAGTATGAAGTGAGCAGAAATGAAGAGGTATCGAATGGACAAGGTGATGTAAAGCGTATGGATTTAGGGCACAGAGGTCATTAAAGAGGTCAGACCCCCTCACTGTACACACACCTTTCCACTGCATGTGCAGGAACAATGTTTGTGCAGTCAGCTTTAGTAGCTGGGTGCCATCAGATGCAGCATAAAGTTCCATGGCAACTTGCATCACCCTAAATCTAGGCTGTGGTGGCCTTGCTCTACCTTCAGGGTAAGGTCCTGTCCACCTCCTTGAGTCAGTTCTGGGTGCTTGTGTGATCACACACACTAAGCTGTTAGAGGCAGCTTATCTGTCTCAAAATCAACCCAGCTCCAAAGTGTGAGCAGCTTTCAGGTGGATTAACCCACTGAAGAGCTCATAGCACACTAGAGTTGCTACTACCAGTACAAGGGAAAGGGAGGGAATGTCTCGACAGGGATGAAAAGGATTAAGAGAAGGCTAAGCAGCTGTAGAAAAGTACCTTAATGATTATTAGAATGTTTTGTTCATAGAGTAGAATAAACTCTGCTTTGTAAGGGATTTGTATCTCACTGAAGATCTGAATGATGAGCCCACAAGGAATCTCTGCTACCAGCTCACCCTGGGTTAATGGTGAATGTTGTGATTATGATGATGTATCATGTGAGGGCAAAATGATCTGTGTCTAATCCAGCAAGCCTGGGACAACTGAGGGGTTCAAGTGAAATGATGATCAACCTGGATATAGGTAAAAGCAATGTTCCTACAGTGAAAGCAGCACCTCAAGCTATATGAGGGCTTACACAGTGAGACCTGAGAGGCCTCAGCCAGACTTCAGTGAAAGACTGAGAATGCTGTTGAAAGAGAAGGAGAACACATTTCTTAAGTGGAGGAAAGAGTGCCTTTATTTCAACTGAGAGGAGTGTCTGTGGAAGGAAGTTCTGCTCAGTTGGAGAATGTACTACTACTGGGACAAAAGATGTCAAAACAGAGACACAAGTTAGGGTGATGTTAAAGGCAGCAAGAGGCATGTTAATCAGTAAAAAATGTGGTGTGACTTCTGTTCTCTTGATACTCTCGGCGAAACAATGTTTTAAGGGACTTATTTGACAATTACTTACTAGCATGTGTAAGAGCAATTTCTAAATATAGTCATGAGAGACATCCAGTATAGAAACATCTTAAATCACATGAGGAGTAAGAAGATAATAAGAAAGGTTCTCATATTATTTGGAAGGGAAATGTGTAAAGGGGTTATTTAAATCTCTGATTTAAAGGATTTTGGTTTATAGTACAATCACCCTTTCTCATCTTTGCAGTGGGTATATACAAGTATGTCAAAAGGAAGCCACACCTTCCTTACAAGCACAGGGAACAACTTCAGAAAGGGGGATTGTTTTAAGGCCAAATCAGAATGGTATTGCTGCCAAATGAAATTTTGCACTTGGAACCTGTGGAGGGAGGAAGATGTGTTAATGTGGTAACAACCAGTGGAATGCATGCAGTGTGTAACTTGTCTTCACAGCTCCAACTCCTCTCCATGCCGAGGAAACAGGATGAAATATTACCCAGTTGTACCTGAAAGAAGATGCTGAAAGAGAGGCAGAAAATGGTTCTGACAGGCACTGAGGTGCTGCTTGTCCTGGTCACTCTGAGGAGGATGGGCTGTCTCTGTGGGATGCACCCATTACCTCTACTTGTCTGCAGCGCTCACGCCCATTCTGTCTTACTATGTTGGCTGGACAAGCAACTGTCAATATAATGAGATGGAAGACCACAGTTTAGAATAAAACCCCCCGAAGTTTACTTTTCAAAGAAATTCAGAATGTTTTTTTTAAGCATAATTTGAAACTGAGCGAGAAGTTAGTGAAATTGAATAGTGAGGAAGGACAATCACTACAACTATATTTTTACCGCCCTTTGATGGCTTTATATTCCTCTTTTTATGCTCACTTCCACAAGCAAGATTTTAAACAGATTAGGGAACAGTATTTTAGATTTGGAAAATGAAATATGGAAGTAAAAGTGTGATTCTGTCAGCATGGAGATTAATGGTTTCAGGTATGTCATTGTTCTTGGCTATTTGGACTTTTACATCAATTAATTTAAATTACTGTCAGAGACTTTAGTGTAATCAGGTTTCCTCATTAAAAGCAGCTGTATTTTTTCTTCTGGAAGGTCTTGAGTCTGACACTGTTGTGTTTTTTTAAGTAGGTTTGCAGAGCAAATAATGTGTCTGTGTCCAAAAATTTAGATAAGTTAGTTTATTACATTTGAATTCTTTCAAAGATGTTTTCCATTAGAGATACGTACAATAATCATGACTTTGAATTTCTAGATGTATAAACGCATGTGTAAGCATAACTGTTGAGCTCTTTAGGAAACAGTGGAGGTTTGTCAGGAAGAGTTCAAGATTTTGCAGTACAAAGTAGTTTTTGTTGTACAATACATGTGCTAAAGAATAGCTGCAGCAGACAAGTTGGACTAAAATGTTCAGTAATAGGGTGATGTGTCACTGCCTGGTGCGAAATGAGTCACTCTCTATAGAAATGCAAAATCACATTATAGAGTCTAGAGTCTTGTACTTGATTCATATATGGACAAGACTGTCCTTTGTACATGATCCTGCTTTTCTTCAATATCTGTATGTATCTAATTTAAGCCCATAGACAGCATTGCATTGGTGTATGTACCATCTCATGCTAATGATCTGTTTGATAGGTGCCATTTGCTTCCATTCAGGACTCAGTGTCTTACTCTCCTTTTTTGATACTTTTTTAGATTTGATTAAAGACTAAGTATAGTTGTCAAACTGGAGTGGCTGTTTTGTCATATGTGAAAATACTGGCCTCAGAGCTGTATTTGGGCTTGCTTCAGAACAATTGTTTATGTTCTGACTGAAGAGTTACACTAAGTAGGAAAAATCATTTAGTGCTGCTTGGAAGGACCACATTTGAAGTCATCAAAGGGCAATGGGAAATCTTTCTGTGCAGAGAATTGAATAAGTCTAGAGAAAGCATGAGAGAGTTACTGGAGCTCTGTGGTTTATGCAGTGGCATAGAGATGAAGGCTTTATTTAGGAAAATTATTTTTGTTGTTGAAATGTGTGGATTTTGCTACTGCTGGAGGAGTAGATGGTGTGTAGGTAACTTGAAAAACTGAGTTTGCCATGAGATGGACACAGTTTCTGGAAGGCCCTTCTCAGTGTTTTTGCTGCCTCTGAAGTTCAGTAGCTACCAAAGGCATTAAGTGTAAAAACACTGTGGTTTAGAAGTGTCTTTGTGAAGCCTGTGTTTCTTACTTTTTCATCCCACTGGTGTGGTCAAGCAGTAAACTAAAAATTGCAGTGTTAGTGGGTACGCTCAGAAAGCCAGTGTATTTGCCTGGAAAGGATGCCAAGTCTGATAGGGATTTCAAGTTTAAAGCATTTAAGATTTTAGACAATCACTGTGTGTCTCAGAATTACAGACCTGGAAGCAGTGGCTGTGCCCCTATTCAGCTGGTTTAAGAGCCTGTAGGATCCAGAGGTAAAAGTCCAATTTCAGGATAAGGATTATTACTGCAGCAGATTGTCTGGGTAAGTTAATAACAAGTTCCATTAATCACTGGGTGGTCCTGCTCATTTGTGAAAAGACCATGGGGGAGCAGAGGGGGAAGAGTTGTGTTTGAATTGTTCTTTGTTGGAGCAAGAGCTGGGCCATTGCTGTTGAGATGTTGTTCTAGGTCTCTGTGGCTGGAATCAGGCATCTGATTTGTGACAGCTGCTCTTCTTTCCTTTAAATGTACAGCACTTTTCCTTTTACACTGTTCAGTGGCTAATGTTTAAACTCTGTGCTAGTGGTTAAAAAAATAAGGAGTGTGTATAATTAGAAAGTGGAGAAAGCAACTCTATGTTATGGGAAAGAAATAAAAAACACTTTTTACAACTACAGTTGAGGGTCTTGCCATAATTATCTGCATGTGATTACTGATTGCTTCATATTTTTCTCTCAAAAAACTTCGTAAAGAAAATGTTCTCAAAACAAATACTGTATGCATTATAAGAGAAAGGACTTAGCCTTTTAGGTTTATTAAGTGGTGGAATACATTCCTTTAAACATTTTCTGCTACAATTGCATTAAACATTTTGTATGCTTCTAGCTCATGTATTTAACATTACCTGGTAGAGCTGTAAGTCTCACCTGAAGCTTAAATCAAAAAGTATTTTGCTGCAGACAGGGCTGAAGGGAGGAGGAGACTCAAATCCCATTTACAAAATGAGGGGTTCAATACATGCTGGTGGTATTTTGTCTGAGTGACCGATTTCTAATCAAAAGCCTTTACTCTTGCAGGTGGTTTAGAACCGAGGTGTATTGTGTTTTCTGAGCCTGGCACTCAGTACTTTATAAGCCATTTGGCAAGTGTTCACAGTGCAAGTGGTGATGCTTATCTGTTGTGTTCTTAAGTTCAGGTGTCCGGGCATCTGAGGGAAAGTGCTCTTGTAATTTAAAGGCAGAAGGTCAAATTTAATGAAATGTGGAGTCATAAAGGGTGCATATCTATGTGATAGGATGCAAAGCTGATAGAAAGTGGGTTTTCAAGGAAGGGTTTATTGCAACCCTTCTTGAAAGCAAAGGTAGTTTTTATCTCTTTCTGGTTGTTTTCTTCCTGCTCCTTTTGTTATTTTCTGTTTCTCAAAATAACAGCAAGTACATGATCTTCTCTCGACTGTTCTCTACAGTATTTCTGTCCTAGGACTCTTTATTCTTTTAACCTTGAGTTGAAATTATAAATTACCAGGATAAACCAGTCTTGTACTTTGATAAAAGAACATGAGAGTGTACCAATAAATGACTCCTGAACAGAGCACTGAAGAGAACAAAAGTGTATGCATCTCTTGATGGGAACAGAAAAGAGACACTAGCAGGAAAAAGGGAAGGAGGGGCTGGCTTGTGAGAGAGAATATTTAGGATGGAATGTTGAAAGAATTTTTATCATCCCTAGATGCACAAAGAAACTGGTCATTCTAAAATGTTTCATTTCCTGCCTAAGTATCATTTCTCTGAACAATTTATCAACCCACTGCTCCTAGCCATGAGAATATTTTTTTTGACACTTATGCAACAAAAATGGAACAACAGCTGGACAATTCATGGTCCCTCTGAGTTGGGCTGAGCATTGGACAAACATCATGATTAGATCTTCTTCTGGAAAAAGTGTGTGTGTATGAGATTTGCTCAGGTTTTGAGCAGGCCACACATCCAGCAGAGGTGGAGAGAAGTGTTATGTTAGAACAAGATGGAAACTGAAAGAAACCTAAGGCAAAGAGAGGTAGGTGATAATGAGGGGTTAGACAACTGTGAGAAAAACAAACTAAATGGAAGCAGTGCTAGTGAAAAGAGACTAAAATGAAAAAAAGAAAGGTGATAAGGTATCAGTGATGAGTGAATGAGGAGAAAACATTTCTCAGGATGCAGGACTGGTTTAACTTCTCTGTGAGAGAGAAAAATTTCACAGCTTAGTAGAAATACTCAGGAGATGGGCAGAGTGACAGCTCTGCACTTCTGTGCTGCCAGGTGAGGTGAGCACACCCAGAGCACTGCCAGGAAAACCTGACACAGGAGGTGAGAGCCTGACCAGAGCTGGGAGTAACACAATCAGTGTCAGTGGAAAAGTGATTTCCTTGCTCTACCCTTTCCTCCTTCTTATTTCAGTTTTTGAGCACCAAGCCAAACTCTTCTCTTTCTCAGTCTCAGAGATGATGATACCCTAACAAAGAGCAGGCTTTGTCCTGGTATTTGAACCTGTAGCATTGATTTAACCTTGATGGGTCAGAGGAGCATCAGTTTCACTGTCTCTCTCCCAGGAGGCCAAGCGGTGTTTGTACTCCAGCTTTGCAGAGAAGCTTCAGCAGTCTTTAAATTGTCACTGGCGCCCTGGGAACCCAGCTGGTAGTGGCTGTTTAGGGAATGCTCTGAATTGCTACATCCCTTCTTGCCAGGGGCATATTCCATTCCTGCAGCTCTTCTCCAGTCTCTGAGCTGTGATGGTTGGTACAGCTTCGGGCCACCTCTCACCAGAGGCTCTGAGACTGGGATCCTCAGGCTAGAAGAAGAAATTGTAGAAAACCTCTCTGAAAATAGAGCTAAATTCAAATAGGTTCACAAATGGAATACAGGAAATTAAAGTTCTAATATTTTAAATAGGACTTGGAATTAAGTTATTATGGAGCATTAAATACCCTTTCAAAAGCGGTAATATCTGCCTTGATTTCCTTTAAAACTTCAGTTTTGCCAACTCTGGCGCTGGTCATACTGGTGAGAGAAGTGCCAGCTTGAGCTAATTTTACAAGTGCAGAGCACTGGAATTTGAGAAGTAACAAAAAGAGGCATATAGTGGACTCCTGGAAGGAATTGGTACATTCATTGCAGAAAAAAGAATGCTGTAAAAATGGGATTTTTGTGTATAATTTAATATTACCACGTGCTTTTTGGGTAGGTAGGATTGCTATTGCTTTGCAAGTAATCATGCAGTGTTTCTTTGCAAAAATTATATTTTCATTTGCACTGGCAGAATGCTGCCAAGCCAGGAGCCATCAATCTGCGCTTTGTTGTACAAGTCTGCCTTCTTTCTAGAGTATTCAACTTTTTAAGCATCTAGCTTACTTTTGTGAAAAAGTATTTGCTGATTGTCAGAATTCTTAATCCTGTTTGAAGTTTATTGGACCAAAGTGCTATGGATCTTGCCATATACATTGTAGTTTGCAAGGAAGTGATGGGTCCAAACATATACAGGTAACTCCATAGCCAAGCAATAGTTTAAATAATAGCAATTTCTGTAGTGTTTTCTTTGTAATAACCATGTATTGGTTATTGTAGACCATACACAGAAGCTGCCCTGAACTGCATGTGCCCTAAGGTATACTGATGGTTCTATGATTTGGATGTATACATTGATTAAGAAAATACCCACAATGTATTTTTGAATGTAAATGTAAATTTTTGAATGTAAATTATTTTTGAATGTAAATAACAGAAGCCTTTGCTCTGCTGCGCCAGACGAATCTCAAGGACAAAATATTTCTTGAAAAAAAGAAGTAATTACTATTAAGTAATAGTAATGCAGTAGTAGTAGTTTAGCTACTCTCAGCTGTTTATGACTAGAATCTGAAATGAAACAGAGCTGATATCTTGGCAGTTTTGAGTCCTGTGTGCTTCTCTGATGGGTCTCTTGGGTTAGACTCTTAAGAGGTATTTACATGCCTAGAGATTTAGATAAGCACTTGGTGGGGTGTTCAAAAGCATCTACATCTCTAATACCTCTTGGCTTACTTAAGGGAATATGGGAGTTTGTATATGCACATGTGCGTGTCTATAAAAGCTGTTGATTAATTCTGTTATTTTGAAGAAAAATCATATAAAATTTAACAGGATATAGCATTCCAGCCACTGACTTATTTCACAAATGCTGCTATGCTTGTACCTTCTTTTCCTATAATTTTTTTGGTTTATTGTTTTGCGTTACTTGCCTGTATTTGTTGAAGCAAAAGAAAAAGTTGTTAATCCTTAGGCCTTCTGACCTGCATGGAAAAGAATGTCCTTTGACATATCATTTTGGAGAATTTAAGTGTTGTCACTCAAAATTTGAAAACTTGAAACCATTTAGTCGTATCTATTTTAACATGGAAAATAGATATAACACTTTTCTACAGACTGTGTACAGTAAAATCTCTTGCATAGAATGTATATTCATCTCTTAATTTTCACAACAAAATCTGGAATTACATTCTCACAATAGATAAATTGTATACCCATAATAAATAAATTGTGCAGCTCACAATTTGTGTCCCATAAAGATAACTTTCCCTTGTTTTGCCTGCTCAGGAATACAGATAGAATATTTTATTTAAGACTGCATTCCTCAGGGCAAAGATTTGGGACTCTGGCATTCTCATTTCAGAGTTAGCAGTTATTTACTGTGTGGCCAAGGACAGGTCAGTTTAACCCAAATTCAAGTATTTAGTCTTTTAATTCCTCCCCTACATTAATGTTGTATTAGGAACTTCGATATGAGGTTTCAGCCTGTATGAATTTGTTTCCCATTTTTGCTGAAGCATCCAAAGCTATAGCAGAGGCTAAAAAGTAGCTCTTGCTGAGAGCAGAAAGTCTGGAATCCAGACATGTGGAAAAGCAGCACAAGTAGCACAGGCTTACTTCTAATGAGACACTTGAGACCTTTAGAGTGTCACAGAAAGGGTGAAGCTGTCCATTATATCATGAGGATAAAATATTCTGAAATATGCTAAGACCTTTCAAAGGACATGCTTGCTTAGAGCAAGAGACAGCACCCTCCTCAATGTGCAGATTTCTTTGTAAGTCTAGATTAAACAGTCTATATTTACACATACTTTGGCTGGATTTGGTTAATAAGGTTAATTTGAAAGGCTGTATGATTGTGTGCAGACTAGATCAGCTGGGTACAGGATTTTGAGTGTTGACTAAGGAACATCAAGTGCCCAGCATTCCTGACCCTACTTAAAATTCTCTTTCTGGCATAGACTTACTTGTAGGACAACTTTAGCAGTATCAGAGCTAGAATTCAACATCTCATGTTTCTGTTAGTAAATTAATAAAAAAACCCACCCAAATCAAGCCATATGCAATTTTGTGCCTAATTCTGGCAAAAAATTACATACAAGAAATACACTAGGAAGAGCACAGGAATCATATGTGATAAGTTCTCAGTATTGCTGTCAAAGAAATGGGATTAGATTTTTTTTAAAAAACAGATACAGCAAATATCAAATTGATTAATAAATCTTTCAGTAGGTGCTTTTACTGACTTTCCTAAAATGCAGGACCCCATGTCTGGCATACTGGCCTGTTTCTACAGATGACTTTGTTGTTTAATGCCAGCTACTTCATCTTACCTAATCAATTGTAGACCTTTTCTGAGATAAGAGATGTTACTATATCTTTTGCTGCTTTTTTGAGAGATGATGAGTTTCTAAGGCACATGCACAGAATTTTTCCATGTCTCAAGACCTTTAATATACTTAGGTCTGTTTCCCTTTTTTTTCTTTTTTTTCCTTTCTTTTTCTTGAAAAATCAGGAATCAAAAGCTATTTAATGCATCCTGGAGTTCCTGTCAGTGGAAAGAATTGCAAGGGTGCTGGGAACTTTGAGCTCTGGTCAGACACCCACATCACAGACATTGTGTGGCAGATCTTTCTGCAAAGCCTTCATTAGTGTGGTTAAAATGGCTGCTCTTCTCGTTTGAAAAATTTGTTGTGATAATCCTCCCACATGGCAGAATCTTTTGTTTAGACTACATAAAATCAGGCTGTTTGACTAATAACATTCTAAACTATTTTTTTCCTTTTTTTTTTTCTTTTCTGGACTGTGTTAGTCCTTCTTCAAGAAAGACACATTCCTCAACCAGTAACCTTGTTTGTCATGTTCTTAGGCTCTGTGCCTTTTCCTTGGATGGGGTTTCCCAAGCAAAGGCTGTTAAGTTGATTAATTGTGTTGACATGTAGCCAGGTGTCTTCAGCAGTCCTTATTCATACAAGTCGATCTAAGTTCAGGGAGTTCACACTAAATGGTACAGCGCAACTGTTTATAAAAGAGTTGAAAGCAGTAGTAATTCTTGTCTGCATAGGTGTGAGTGTCTCACAGAGCAGTGGGAAAGCAGAACCTCGGCTGATGGGTCAGTGAGGGGATTTTGCCGAAGGACCTCTTGGATTGTGAGGTGTATCTGGATTGCCTGCTGGAACTCCTCCATCAGTGGAGAGTCCTGTCATTGCTCAGTCTTCCTATATGCACCAGGGCTTGTCAGGCCTTTCTCAGTCCCAGAATATCTGCGTTGCACTATTGGCTCTTCCTTTCTGAGCAGAGCTGAGCTGCCGCTTCTGAGCCTTAGCCAGAGCTGTGCTGCTGCCCGACAGCTGTGGCTGTTCATTGATGTCTCATGGGAGCTGCCGGCCTGATGTTCCCTGGTGTCAATGGGCACTGTTCTCTGCAGAAGCATATGGGGAGTTTGGATGGACTGGGTCCATTCCTGTTGATGCTGGCAGCTGGAGGGGTCACTGTAGAGCTGATTGCCTGGCTGGGCTTCTCTACACTTTGGGTCATGCTCAGCTGTGAAGAGTTTGCTCCATGTTAGAAAGTAGATTGAATAATAATGTTTGGTATAGATCTGCACAGGGCCCTTCAGCAGTGACTTGCTTGATGCTGAACTCGTGTTCCCCCGGCAGCTCAGTGAACATCTCCATGTGGGAAAGATGTGTTTGGGGGCACCCTTGGATCCCCTATCCCAGGCAAGCCACATTGCAAAAATAATCTGTGATCTTGTTGCTCCTGTTTGCCTGAGAAGTTCCAAGTAATCAAGTAGTAGTGGGTTCATAAATATTAGTGAGATAGGAATGTTCTTTGTGAATATAAACACTCCGGCAGTACTCTCATGCATTTTTTAAGCTTTGTTTGTATGATTCAGAGATCTCTTGGTAGAAAAAGTATGTTTTCCTTCTTGGGAAACAGGCCCTTGAGATTCCTGGTGTCCTTTAGATGGCCTGGTTTTCGGTGTTGTCTTTTTGTCATGTAAAGGAATTTCCTACCAAAAACTGAGCTCTGAAAAGTGAAATGGGGTTCAGTTTTTTATATTTCATAAGTTGCATGAAATTTTTAACATCAGAAAATATATAAAATTGTTTTAATATTTATCTTGGTGTGTCTTTAAATGTAAAACACTTCTCTACATATATTTTAAATCCTTCACATTTCACAAAAATAGTAATATTTTTGGTTATTTTAATTTTGCTGGCTGCTGGGACAAGATTTGCGATTGGGTCCATCAGAAATCCCTAAGAAAGCTGATAGTGTGAGCATAGTGATGAGGTGTCTTTGAAATACAAGCATGTCCTATAGTTCTTTGTTTCTATTTAAATATCTGAGAATAGACATCTTCAGTGAAACATTAGGATGTGAATTCCTCTGGCCATGGATGAGTTTTCTGGAGTTCTGGTTCAGCTGCTTGTTGTAGGTAATGAATTATGGGTGAATCATCCAGTTTTATGTTCTTGTTTTCCTGAATTTCTATAGAAATATACTCTGCCATGGGTACTGACAGACTGCTGCTTGAATTTTGTATCCTCAGTATGATTAGAATTTTTAATGTGTTCATGTCTCGCATAAATTCCAAAATGTTATTATGTTTTATAATTATGTATGAACCGTTACTAAAAGAGAAAGCTGCACTTTTTTAATTACCTGTGCACATGCATTGTTAAATTCAGAGATATTTTATAGCACTTATGCAGCCATGGGAGCAATAACAAGTATTTGACTTCTAGGGCACAGCTTCTTGCACACCATAATTTTGATTAAATAGCAGTAGGACCCAATTCAGCTGCTTGATTAATTTTTCCAAATAAACCCCCAGTTCCCGCTGTTGCTGTCAGAAATCTTTGTACCATTTTACCAAATGCTTTGTGGAAATCCATGCCACTGTTAGCTGGAAGTTTAGTAGAAGAAAAAGTTACAAAATGCTTCATGTGAAGATGATGACCCTCTGAGCTTGACCCTGTGAGGTGCTGAGCACTCGGAGCTTCATCCAGAAAAGCACTTTAGCATCTACTGAGGATGAACTTAAATGATTTGGTGGAGGTGAGCCAGAGTGCTCTGCATTTGTGTGACTAAAACATCTGCACTTTGTAGTAGACCTTCTATTTATTTTGGAGGGCAGAATAAATCTTTTTTTCTTTAAAGTACATCAGAGCAAGAGAATTTTTATTTTCTTTGAAAACACAACGCACTGAGGTGACTCCAGAGTTCCTGCCGTTGTTGAGTGCTTAACCTCTAAAATGAGGGATTTGTGTTTTCTCCAAAGCATTAGGGTAGAATGAGCTATGTCAGTTTGATTAAAAGAACAGGTCCAAGTACCAGTACACTTTCATAGGTTGGTTTTTTCTTTATTGTTGCAGGGGTATTTTCGGAGAAAATATCTGTTTAGGTATATATTACCCATTTTCATTTGCAGATGATTTTGTACCCAAGGGCCAAGTACTGTGTTTCTTTAGTCTTTTGTTTAGATCTGTATTTGAAAATGTGTGTCTTAGTTTAGTTTCTCAGAATGGGGCACTACTTTTTCTTGTGAGTGTCCAGACCTTTAGAAAATCTCTAGAAGTCCCTCACAGGGGGCCTAATAGCTACCCATTCACCCAGTTAGTAAAGAAGAACATTTTATTATTTTTTTAAAGAATATTTTTCTGTCGTGGTGGCAAGCTTTGTGCAGCTGGCTCTGCCAGTGTTCATTCCTTTGAAGGTTTACTAAGATGCAAGACATTAGGCTGTGTTGTAGGTCAAGTGCTTGGTGGTCTGCAGTACATGAAGTAGTGGTAACCATTTTTTTTTTGGGTGTGGGAGTTGGCAATTTATATGAAATACAGCAATCAGGAAAGAAGGAAAACAAGCAGTATGCGTAGCACTGTAGTAGAATTTGGAAGCAAAAAACAGGGAATATGAGATATTTGAGGTTAAACTACTTTTGATGTAGAAAAGAGGCTGAAATCTTGGTCTCTAATCTGATAGAGCATTCTGGAAGAGGACAAAGAAAAAAATCTCTCCCTCCCTTAAGGATGTTGAACACTGCAAGGAGATTCAACTTTGTCCTGCCAGCCACCTTTTATTCTTCCCTTTGTTTATTACAGGCTTAAATAAGATCCTTGAGAAAGCTGTTAGTATTGTCACATTGCATTAAACCAAATCAAACACTTACATGGCTGCAGGGAAATCGCTGGAACTTTTAATGATTTATTAAGAGAAGCGTAACTATTATGTGTTAACCATACTGGAATGTAGTATTTTATTTTGTACTAAGTACTGTATTCAAGATGTATTTAATGCATTTGTGCAGTTTGGACCAGTTCTGTTTCTATGGGAAATGTAGCCATACAGTTACATTATTTCCTGGCTCTCCCTCTGTTAACTTTGGGACGAATCTATTCGTTTTCCCAGTTGATTGCTTGCTTCCTTTTTAGGGAGAGAGAGGGAAAATAAATTTAAAATCTTTTCATAGCCTTGACTTTTTCATCAGAATAAAAAAAATCTAGGTTTTTCCTCATGGGTTTGACAGCGTGCATATTTATGACAAATGTAGGAATTTTCTATCCCATTAAAGTTTCAACAGATAATTTCAGCAGCTAGTCCTTCAGAACAAAATAAATGCTGTAACTTTGTAAAGAGTCATTAAAAGCTCTTAAGCTTTTAATAGAGTATGCTACCTTTCATTCAGCCTTTAAATAGCATAGGCTGATTTCCTGGCCAGGTATGTGCCAAGAGAGTTTTGTTGGGCAGCCACTTCTTTCAACAGTAGCTGAATAACAGCAAAAGAACTGTGACAGTTCAATCCTAGTTAGTGAGTGTTGCAAAAGAGGGGCAAAACAAGTGAAACAGAAGGTCAGAGCATGTGTGCAAGTATTGGCTGGCAATAATCCCATTGACTTGTATTATAAAATACCCAGTGGGTATATTAAAAAAAAAAATAGGGTAATTGTTTTGAGAGTTTTATCAGCTCTCTGTTGATCTGGGATATTTTTGGCAGCTTCATATACTCAGTAACATTCTGTAGTGAAATATGAAAAATTAATGTAATTCAGTGGATATGATGTACAAAACGTTAGTAAAATACAGCATTTTGCTGAAGCTTGTTTGTTATAATCCATATAACAAAGAGGAAATATACTATTCCTGTGCAGTAGGGATGAATCTTAATATTTGTAACTTAATTTTCAGGTGTTCTTTTTTGTTTAAATCTTGAGATGTTTTTAGTTTAGAGTTTTGGTGAGCTGTAGATTTTACTTTAAAATATGGACTGTTCACGTGTTGTGTTCATGGAATCACAGAGTGGTAAGGGGCTGGAATAGACCTTAAAATTCATCCAGTCCCAAAACCCACTGCCATGGATAGGGATACCTTCCCCATGACCAGATTACTCAAGGCCTTTTTCATATTTGGATACTGCCAGGGTTGAGGCAATGCTTCATTGTAACAAAACACATCAAAAGAAAATTATATTATCTGAAAAAAAAAATAAAATAGAATAACGAAGAACTATCCTCAGAACAAAATCCCAATATTAGATTTATAGAAAAAATCTTTTTCTCAGAGAATTTCTTGGAATATAAATGCCTTAGCAGATAAATATTTAGTCTTTTAAGACTGTAACAAAATTGCAGGTTGCATTTTGAATTGTAGCTGGATATACAGAGCTAAAATAGAAATCATAATATCTGGAGGGGTTTCTTTCAAAGCCTATTTGTTTTATTCCACATTTTTCTTCATATAAAATTCTACATAAGCCCACCAGAGATTTCAGATTGTTTATAATACAACATTGTATTTAATTTTTCAATTTTGAAAAGAACAGTAGAACCTTAGATAGAAGTAACAAGCAAGGAGCATTTGTGTACGAACTGCAATGTTTCTTCAGGGCAAAAGGTCTTCTGTTATATAGAGCATGCAAGTTTTACTACTGAAGGTGGTTTTCTATCATGTGTAACTTCAAGTGAGAGGTGATAATACAAATGGCTGATTTGAAAGTGTTTTCATGTCCATAATTTAGCTTTGTTGTCTGTTTTTTTTTTCTTTCTCTCACTAACGCTAATATTAAAGTGTGAGAGAAGGAGTTGAATAGACACCTGAGAGGAAGAAATTTTTCCTGTTTCAGAGCTGTTCTCTGACTGTAGGTTTTGATCCAGAGGAAGCCTAGTTCGCTTCACCAGAAACAGGATTAAGGAAAGGCTTTGGCTTCTGACCTGCAGAGGAATAGTAAAGAGGTGGTGGCCCCACTGGTGGGAACTGGTTTTTTTCACAGCCACAAATTGTGGCCCTGTCTAGTCAAATGCTGCCCAGGAATTTGGGAGTGAAGGATTCTTCCTGCAGAAGAAATTCCAAACTCCCTTGGAGTACACGCCTCGTGTGATGGCAGCAGTGTTGTCTTTGATGAGGTGACTCGTAAACCCTGATAAATATTGCCATGTAACTACACAGCCCCTCAGCTGGACGTCCTCTATTTATGTTCAAAGCATTTTGCAACTTCATATAATGCATGTAAATGATGCTCAGCAAATAGAGAACTAAAACACAGCAGCTGTCTCCTTTGTGCATCCATTTTCAATAATTAATTTGGTATCCTGTGACTTTTAATTGTGAGAAGGGTGATGCTAGTTTTACAACTCTTAAATTCAGTATGATCAGAACAAAAGCTTTTTTGTTCCTAAATGCGAGACAAGTACAGCTATTCCCAATTATATCAGTATGAAATAAACTGTAGGGGTGTAAAATTTAATTATAGCCATTAGAACTTTATACCAGTTTTTACTGTTGGTAGCTCAGACAGCTTACAGACTTCAAGGAATCATTCTTTACGGAGCATCGTTTTTCAGAGGACATTAGAACTCAGGGTAAATACCAATGAAGAAATGCATCCTTTGGGCTACAAACTGCAGCATCATTAATGTTTGCATAGAACCAGGAAAGTGTTAACAAAAATTTTTTTCTTACGATGAGTACTTTTTTCCCCAGGTGTAGGTGTGTGTTAGGTTGTCTTCAAAGTCTGTATGAAACAGTGTATGCAGATCCTGTGGCTGGCTCTCAGGAGTTGCATCCACAAGTGACTGTGAAATAGATTTAGAATTCTGTTATTGATTACGCTTTCACAGTCAAGCAATCGTGTTACTTCATTAGGTTTATCTTTCACCAGCATATAAATGGATTATCTGTAATGAGACAGCTATGGGCTGCTACTCAATGTGAGTTCTGCAATTTCAGCCTGAGAAGGGTAATTCCCGCACTGCACTCAGTCTTTGAAAACAGTTTTGGGAAACCACAGATCTCTTCCTTGCCTGTTGGAGAAAGAAAACATGTGTGAGGCTGGGGAAAATGGCATTGATTATTTTTGGAATTAACAGTGCACAGAAAGGAGACAGAAACTGTTACTGTGGAGGAGCTGCAGAATTCCTGATAGGAATTCCTGCTTTTCATGCAGCCTTGTCATGTACCTTTCTCTGTCTGCTAAAGGACTCCTCAGACATTCCTGCAGAGACCAGGGCAGTGTCCTGCTCCATGTGTGACCTCAGGTCACTCCTCTGCTGTCTTATCTTACAGCAGCAAGATGATGACCCACAGGAACTCACTGGTACTTGGGCTATTCCATCTGTTTTATCTGCTTTTGTGCTCATTCTGTCAGTGCTCTGGAAGAGAAATGATCCTGACAAGTGTATGTGATGCTTGGCATATTAAGCATGAAGATTGTGAGTGCTGCTGTAAAGCCAATAGCAATAATTAGCAGTATGTCTCTCTTTGAACTCACCTTTTCCCTTAAGCAGGACTGTTCTGACTGTGTGGTAGCAGTGATATTGATGCAAGGTCAGCCACTGCTGAGCTCCCAGCTCTGCTTCATCAGCTCCTTGCTGGTTTTTGGCAGGGCAGCGTCCTCCCCCCACACCTGTGCCGTGAACAGGGATCCATGGCACTGCTGAGAGCCCTGACCCATTTTCAGGATATGCAAGTCCCCAAGGCCCTTCTAATTCAGTGAGCTGAATTCCCTTTTAGAAGGTGCTGAGGACAAACAGAATGCTTTATTGGGGACGGGTTTGGGGAGTAAGCAGCAGTCAGAGAGCTAGGCCTGGATTTCACACTACGCCGTTACAGTTTCAGTGAAGCCAATTAAAACAGAGAAATATTAGGTGTTTTTGAAGGAATTTAATGTTGGATGTGTGTTAAATCACTGTTGTAGTGAAGGGATGCCTTCAAAGGCTGTTTCACACTGGGTAAGGATCTGGCTTTCTTTTCATGTTGTCACAGTGCAGGTACCATGCACTGCAAGAAGCAGATGGCTGAGTTCTGCTCGGTGGCTTAGTCCTGGCCATGATTCACTCATGAGGAATCATGTGAGGACCACAGGCAGGTCTGACAGCCTGGAGTTTTCACACAAAAGTTGGTTAACTTTTAGCCTTTTCAGGAGGTTTACTGAAATCTCTCTGAAACCAGTGCCTTGAGTTTTTGAAGAGCACCTGGCATTGTTGTTTTGATCACAGAGGTGCTCAGTCTCACAGGTGAGTAATAGTGAAGCATTTATCACGACTCTGTTCCTTCCAGAGAATTGCACACCACTCCAGCAGCAGGAATGGGAATTACATCCCTGAACCTGCTGGTACACAGGGCCAGAAGGTGCAGAGACAGAGTGCAGAGCTGCAGAGACACACTTGAAAAGGTTACTGTGGATTTACCTGCAGTCAGACTATGGTCCCTGTGCTGAAATCTGCAGTATAGGTCATGCCAGTAGAGTACAAACTCTTCAAGCATGAGAAACCATTTTTTTTGTTTGCTTGTTCTAAATTCATATCAAGGATCCTTGTCTCTCTTTTGAAGGGAGGACTTCACTTCCAAGACTGTTTACTTTTGTCCTGCATAGTTACCTCAAATGGATGCTGGCTATTTTCTGATCTGGAGTAAATTCCTGTAGCTCTCAGAGATATTTATTCTGTAATTAAATAACAATACCTATTTTTTTTTGTGTGTAAACTTATCTTTTTACAGTTATTCAGTGAAAAAATAAGTGGAGCAGAAGGAACGAAGTTAGATGAGGAATTTCAGGAGATGGAAAGGGTAAGAAAAGTCACATTATGTTTTTCAACATTAAGCTATTGCACAATCAAAAATATTTTATGTCTCAAATGATTGGTATTGTAGATTTACCTGGGGGAGAAAACCCTATAATGTGCTTCCAAACAAAAAAGATAAAAGGGTAAATGCAAATTTGTCCTTGGGCCTTGTTAGCTCAGCCTAGGGAGAAGAGACATCCACTAAGGTTGTTTGAGCAGAGGATCAGGTTCCACTGACACCTCTCCACAGTGAAAAGAGATTCCTCCAAGAAGGGTGCAGAGCATCAGGAGGAACCTTCCTCTGGCTGTGTGGGAGTTTAGAGAAATCTGCACTGTTAGTGAGGCTTTGTAAATATCACAAAGCCTTTGCATCTGCTAAAACTAATGATAAAAATCTGGCTACTTGGGCCAGATTTTCTCCTGGTAAAAGATTATATTTTGTAGTTTAAATCCACATTCAGAAATTTGCATGAAATTGACATATTTCCTATCCCCTGATAGGCTGTGTTTCAAATTAAACAATGTTACTGCTAGTTTCTGCTTTTACAATTATGTGGGTTTTTTAAATTGCCCTTGCCTTTCTACGTATTTTTTAATGTTCATAGTAGACTTACTTTTCTTTTTCAGAAAATTGATATTACTAATAAAGCTGTAACGGAGCTTCTGTCCAAATCCACGGAGTATCTTCAGCCAAATCCAGGTAGGATAGGAACAATAGGCGGTGGATTTTGATGAACGTTGTTTTATTACTTGGAAATTAATTCTAGCTAAATAAAAGCTAATTAGGTCATCATTGTGAGATTTCTGTGTGGAGTTCTGCTAAGTTCTTCTAAGCAAGAGGGAGAGAGAGGGAGGAAGTTGGCTTTGGCTGTGCTTGTATCCTGCATTTGCTTTCTGCAGTATTTCTAATCAAGGCTCTCACAGGCAGGACTATTCAAAGGAACGTGAGTTGGTGAATATTTGCCCAGAGAAATTATGCTTTTTCAGGTGGGAGTAAAATCTTGTTTCACATGACCCATATTGTTGAATGGAATATTATTTCAACTTTTTACTATAAGATACTGACAACAAAAAAATCACCAGTCTGAGACGAGCTTTGTGACTTCACTTGTGAAATAATTTATTGCTTTAAATAGATTAGTTTTAAAATTGGCTTTATCACTTTTTAATATTTTTTTTTCTTTTCTTATGTCCCTCTTAGCATACAGGGCCAAGCTGGGAATGCTGAACACTATGTCAAAGATCAGAGGCCAAGTTAAAACCACAGGCTACCCCCAGACAGAGGGACTCCTGGGAGACTGCATGATACGGTATGGCAGAGAGCTGGGCGATGAGTCTATGTTTGGTGAGTTTGTGCATCTCCTCTGCCAATATTTCAGCATAAAGTCCTTTACAAACTAGTACTGACATAACCTGTGTAGTTGGCCACTGCAGGTAAGAGGGAAAGTTAAGTGCAGGGATCAGGGGATGATTGATACAGCTGAGAAACAGAATGCTCCTGCACATTTGTCCACCTCTGTTGCAGGTGAGTTTGATAACATTGTTACTGATGCTGTCTGATCATCCCTATTACTAAGCACTTTAGTTTCTAAATGCCAAACCTAAATAATTTAGGGTGATTTTTAAATGCAGTTTGTTTATTTTAACCTTTATATAAAAATAGCTATACTCAAATTGAGAAGTAAACTCAGGGAAAAAAATTGTAGAAAGAAATAAACAGTAACACTGGATAATTTTTTTAGTAATGACCTATGCAAATACAGTAGAGAGAAAAAAATTCTCCCCTAATATCTGTCAGGGAAAAAAAAAACCCGAAATATAATTCAGAACAAAAATTTTCCAGTCACAGTTTTGTATAGAGAACAAGCATAACTTGCATTACTTTTTTTTTTACTCTTCAAGGGACTGCAGCAGATACAAAGATACCTATTTGAAATGGCTATTTTAAACATTAATTTTCTGCTTTTACATATCTTGAGACCTAAGAGTCTATTCTTTACCACAGGCCTTGCACTACTGGATGCTGGTGAGAGCATGAAGCAAATGGCTGAAGTGAAGGACTCTCTTGATATTAATGTTAAACAAAATTTTATTGATCCTCTACAGTTATTGCAGGACAAAGATTTAAAAGAGATTGGGGTAAGTTTTCCAGGGTAGAGCTTCACTTAGCAATAATCAGAGTCAAATCAAGCCCTAGTTTCCTGAGGTATTTTTCTTGAAAGCAATAAGGTAAATAAATTTTGTTGTAATAGATTTTCTTTCTAGAAAAACAAAGGCAAAATCTGCTTAGAGTCAATGCCTAACTATTTCTCCCTTGTCTAACTTACTCAGTTTGCTATATTGCTTGTACAGTCAGTACAAGCATAGTGAAGAGAATTAACTTCTTTATTTTTCTGCTGTTTTATGTTAATGAACATTTTTATTAATGCTTATGAACATGTGAGTGGGCTGTGATTTACTGCTAGTGATTATCCTATCTTACCATCTCTGTCAGCCTAAAGCTGTTTATAATGGAGAATGAATATAACTGTTAGAAAAGGCTTTTCAGAGCAAACACAGAATGATCTGAATAGCGTCATAAAATATCGAAGTACCATATAGGAAAAATACAGGACGCTATGAAACACATTTTTAACCTTTGGAGCTAAGCCTTTCAGTGTTTTTGTTTACAATGTGACAATTCAAAGAAATCCAAGCAGTCTTTGTCTGAGTCTGTTGATTCCAATGGATTTGAGTAATAAGCAAGTTAAAAGCGTGGTGAAATACAGAAATGAAAGTTATTTTATTTGTTTACACATAAATGAATGTGGAAAGCAGAGTGAAAAGGTAGCAGTAATGTCTGTAGCTGTCTCCTTTGAAGCATAGCTGTTTTCAGTTGTGTTCTTCTGAACTGCTGAAAGGAAATTGTTTGATGTTAGCTTTAATGAGCATTTTGTACTGTCACTTTGCGTCCATTCTGTGAGTCTGTCAGTCTCAGGATTTTTGGCAACAGAAAAGCTTGTGTAGTTTTATCAGATAGAAGTGTCAAGTTGATACCTAACAAGGGCACCAAGATTTGTTGGAGCACTGCTTTATAAGGAGAATATAACCCTTTAACTTTTAGTTGTCATACTGCATATGATTCAAGATGTAAAATTGAATTATGTGTAGAATATGGTGACACACAAATATTTAGGTTGGATGCTGCGTCTCTCAGCAGCTCAGAGAATCTGTACTGTTGCACATTTAGTGAAGTCCATGAGGTGGGTGTCTAAGATAGGCAAATCAAGGCTGCCAGTACCCCAAGTGCTACCAATGGGCCCTTTACTTAAAATTTCATTCATGTGTGTGGCCTTACACTTACCTGGTGCTGCCTTGGGTCAAAGGGATGGACTGTGAAAGTCTCTGAGCCTTGTATTTCTTTAAGTCTGCATATATTTGCGTTCATCACTGATATTTCCTTAGATCACAATGAGTTTGTTTGGGCATGTCCTATTTGGTCCTTCTCATAAATGTTGTGTGTTTTTTAGCATCACTTGAAGAAACTGGAAGGGCGCCGCTTGGATTATGATTATAAAAAGAAGCGTTTCGGAAAGATACCGGATGAAGAAGTTAAACAAGCAGTAGAAAAATTTGAAGAGTCAAAGGAACTGGCTGAAAGAAGCATGTTCAATTTCTTAGAAAATGATGTAAGTCTATGCTGCATTTTTGTTTGCTGCAGTATATCCTGGAGGGGCAAATGTGTGGGATTGGTTAAAGCCAGTCCCATCCTTCACAGGAGGTAAGGTCTGAAAGCAGAAACTCTGCCTCTTCCTTCTTTTAAATCCCCTGTCAGAGAAGAATATAATGCACAGCAGAGAATGGGAGAACTCAAGAACACAGAAATTTCTTCTGGAGATGCAGTGACTCAGACAAAATGGTCACAGAGGTCTCAAGCAGGACTAGTTGAGAGTAAAATGCAGTTTGGTCAGTGAGAGGGTGAAGGCTGGGAAATCGTTATAGTCAAGACCTGCTGCTGAAAGTACAAGCAAGGGCATGTACTCTCTAAGCTTTCTGAATTTTAGCTCACTTTATAGTCAAAACTTCGTTGCTGATAACGGAGTCTCTGAATGATTTTACCTCAGAAAATCATTACTATTACTCTTTGGCTCTGCAAAGTCCACAGAGTGAGTTTGTGGCTTGGGCTCAGGTATGTGGGCTTTGGCTCAGAGTTCCCAAGTCCATCATGAAATTATGTCTAAATAAGGAGCAGCTGTGGCCATTCAGGATAATCCTCTCTTCTGTCCACACAGAGGAATAGCAGGATATGCTTTCTCTTGCATAATCATGGAATTGTAGGAAAAGAGAGCTGGACCTATTTGGGCCTGTTCCAAAGTTTTCTCTTCTCCCGTAGATGCAGCATCACAGAAAACACACAAAGTAAAAAGTGTGCCGTGTTCTGTGAACGAACTGCAGAAGGGAGGAGATGTGAAGTGGGAATATTTAACTGCAAGCAACTTTTCTCTCTATGCACACCCAGTTATTAACTAGCCTATAGCTCCTGAACTGTTTGTAAGTGGGACACATTTCTTAGAGCAGTGTATAGTGTAAGGCACTTCAGCCTCTTGCTGTTTTACCAGTGTAAGTTAGTGAGAGCAGCAAAAGCTGGAATATGATCTTAGCAACAATTTCAGCACTGTTCCACTGTAGGTTCTTCCAGTTGCCTGCCTGCAGTGGATGTGTGTTTCATAATTCTGTCTGGCATGGGCAGCTGAGAAATGTTTCAGGTACTGTTTATCATTAATCAGAGCACCAAACCGAGGATAAAAGAGTTCAGGAATTCAGCTGGTTTAGCTCAGCCACTAGAAAACGGATGAGTTATGCATTCTAGTATAAGTAATTCTGCCTTTGGGAGGGGGTGAACTGGATATCCCTCTGAAGTTTTGTCTGTACCCATTTCCTATTGTTTCTGTTTTAAGAAAATTTGGGGCTCTTCACTGTCCATTTTTGTGCTGACCCAATCTGTCTGTCCTCCTGAAACTTCTCATTATAGCCTTGTTGTCTAACCCCAAATGGTCTCACTGTGTTTGTAGAGATCTTAACTGCAATCACTTCCTTCTGATCCTTTCCAGTTCCCCAAGTCTCCCTCTCTTGGTCTTCTTGCCCTGAAGTCTGTTCTCTGAGCTCTGGTTCCCAGCCATTTTGCCAGGTGCCTTTCCCAGGCTCAATCCTGATCCCCACCTTTCTCAGGTTTTTGCACAGCCAGTTCCAGACCTCCCACATCGACACTGTTGCATGCACTTCTTATCAGATGCATCTTCCTGCCATTCCCACACTGCCAGTCCCAGGTTCATCTTCCTAAGTAGCTTTTAGCCCCTCAAGTTTCTCTGGCTCTTTCCCAGTCCCTCTTTTTCTCTCTCTTCTCATAATCCACAGTTCCATATTTCTCCTGGCTCTTAGTTGTCTTGTTTGGACAGTCCTTTATCCATTTTCTCTGATCACACATCCAGACCCCAGGCACTTTGTGTATTGTCCTCAGCTGTTTATATTACTCCCTTCTGACTCTGATGGGATTGTATCAGCTGTTGGTTTGGTTCTGTGCATTTCATTTCTCTGTGCTATGTGACAGTGTTTGGCTCTCTTGGAGTCCTGGCAGAATTTTTGATGATCCTTTTAACTGAGTAAAAGCAGACAAAGTATAGCACAAAACTGCCATGGGTCCATAAAACATTTGTAGAAAGTTTACTCAGATATTTTCTTATGATCCAATGTCTGAAGACATCATGATGGAATGGAAAGATGTCAGACTTCTTGGGGTCTGTCTTCTTAATGTTGTCTTGAAGAAGACAAATATCTGTTACTACTCCATACCCCATACAGCTTGAACTTTTCAGCTTGTGTTAGGGGAATGAGATTATTTGTTACCTCATGAATAAAAATATTTTGTTTTTTCTTTCTCCTTCACATTCTCCCTTTCCTCATCATTTATTTTTTGAATGATTGGCTAATATGTTTTAAATCCAAGGAGATAAATCATGTTTCATTTATCAGTTTATAAATGCTGCCATCTAGTGAGGTAAGTCCAGATCATTTCAGAACGGCACTTTGTAAACATTGATAATAAACACTAATGGTTCTGAGTCATAAGAGCTGTCACAGTGTAATTTCTTCCAGCATTGATCAGAAAAGCTCCACTTTCACCTGCTAAGGGGTCATGTCCTAGTAAATGTTTTGGGCTTGGGTGTTGACAGACAGCTGGCTTGAAAGTTGAAAGCAGAAGGGATTTTCACATTGTGAAAGGAAATGACTCAAGGACCCAGCCCTGAGTTAGTGAACTAGAAGTTACACCTCGGTTTTGTTCAGTTTCCAACTGGCAGTTTCTGTGATAGAATCACATGTACTCTTTTCCAATAACCTTTACAAGGTACTGTGGTCTTTTGAGATACCAGATCTGTTATAAATGATCTGTTTGTTTATCCTTCTGCTGAATGTACTGCAGTGCCCTTACAACTATTTTCCTCTCTGTCTTTCAGGTAGAACAAGTCAGCCAGTTGGCTGTGTTTGTAGAAGCAGCACTAGATTACCATAAACAATCCACAGAAATTTTGGAGGATCTGCAGAGCAAGCTGCAAAACCGGTAAGACAGAACCCCTCAGAAAATGTTGGACCCTTTTTGCAGCTGAGGTTCACAACGTTGGAAAGTCACTGAAGCAAGAGATCTTGTAGCACCAGCTCCCAGATGCACGTTTGCTGTGCTCTGTGCCAGACTGAGCTCCATGGCTTTAAACCCCTGCCACCTGGCAGCTTCTGGCTGTGCTGGGAGACTTTAATGTAACACAGGATCTGCCCAGGGAGCTCTGAATGTGTGCAGAGTCTCTCCCATCTGTGGAGGTTAATGGGGACAGCCTCCCTTTGTTCAGAGGTTTATTTCAGCTTGCATGCTTTGAGTTATGTTTTGGAGGATTTGCTTGGAAGTTGGCCTGTTTTTATTGAGATTAAGGGGTATAACAAAATTCCACAGCACAGTAAGGAACCAGCCAGCTGGCCAGGAGCAGAGCTGTGCTGTAACACATGCATGAAAGGCCCAGGTACTTCACGTCAGCCTAAGAACAGGGAGAAATGCTGTTGTCATTAATGTGTCACTCACTGGGAGACCCAGAGTGTCACTGTGGTGTAGGCAGTCAAGAAAACTGCTTGAGGCTTTCAGCTCAGGATGGCTGTGGCAGCTGTGAGCTTGGGCATGAGGGCAGCTGTGTCTGCAGACACCCTGTGCCATCCCAGCTGGAGGGGCCAGGGAGACAAGGAGCTCTCAGCTGGGGCACACACAGCAAGAGGCACTAACCAGTTTTGCCACCTAAATGGTGTTTTCCTGTTTTCCCCAATAAAAAGGCCATGTGTGAGATGCAGTCCCTGGGCCTCTGTCGTGGATGTGTTTTTTCTTATGTCATTTGTAGTTGAGCTTTCCTCAGAGCTCATTCCTGCAACTTGTGCTGCACTCAGTGGCAGCTGTGGGTGCTTATCACTTCTCAAACTCAGGCTGTTCAGCTTTATGCCTTTGTCAGCAGGACCAAAATATTAAAAAAATTAAAGACTTGTTGAAATTCAAGTGTTGCATGAGAAGAGAGCAGCTTTTAGTAAAAACACACATTCCCTCCCCCCCAAAAAAAACCCAAAACAAACCAAGCAGTCAAAAAACCCAACACTATTAAAACCAAAACACAAACCAACGAAAAGAAGCCTACAACCAAAACAAGCACCCAAACCCGCAGATTTTCTGTCTCCACATTTCAAACAGTAAAGCACTTAACCTGAGCTTAATTTTTGTAAGTATTTCTTCCGTCATTCTTCCTAAGTAAATCTCTTGCTGCTCTTCTCTGTGTTACAGAATAAATGTAGCATCTAGTAGGCCTAAGCGTGAATTTAAGCCAAAGCCTGTAATAACTACAACTCTGGAGATTGGTGATAATCAGCAGCACAATGGGATTGCCTATAGTTCTTCCATAAAATCATCAGGTGAGTCTGTCACCAGAGAATTAATGTGTCTCTAGATGTTTTGCCAAATTTTTGCTTGAGGTATTTCTTTTGCCATGAGAACAGTGGACCCATCAGGCATCAGTATCTGTACATCTGATTCCAGATTGTTTCCCAGATTTCAGAACAGAACAGAATTGTAAAGCAGGGTTCCTCTCAGCAGACTCTAACCCATCTGAAATTTAGGTGTGGCATTCTCCTTGGTCTTTCAGGTCTCTGAATTGCCACTTGAGGGTGGGAGGAGAGAGAGGGAGAGGCACTTGAAGAGAACAGTTCATTTCTTTCAAAGACAGATGCCTACAGTGGGTGTGTTTGATCACAGTCTGGAGTATCTCCAGGTGTTAATTTTTCTCCACAGTCTCAGAGCATAAATAATCTATACAGGATCTCAAATATTAGCTATGTAAAATTCAGAGAGATGACTCTCTCAGCCTTACTGGTTTTAACGTCTTCTTTACTGTCCCCTAAATTATGCACTGAAGTCTTTGCATTAATGAACTGAAGTACTTTCAGGTACCTGTTGGTGGGGGTTTAGGACCCTTTCATTTGATTAGGCCCTGATTTCACAAAAAAAAGGTCAACTTTTGAAAGTTGTGTGAATAGTAATAATCAGTAATGTTACACTGCTCGTTAAAACAGCTTTTCCTCATCTCATGAATAAAATTATTTTGCCCTATCCACTTAATAACTACATTGTATGATGAGATAAGCCCAGTTAAAAAAACAAACCAGTAAAACCCCCAAGCAAACAAAGAACCCCAAACAAAAACCAAATTACAATATGCAAAGAAAAGAGAATGAAAAAGCCTGTGATTTTTCTATAAACATTATTTGAAAGGAAAATAGAGGAGAAAGTAGTAAGCCAAAGGTTCCCTTCTATACTTGGCGTGGCATCTAGGATCTGTTCCCGAAGGTTTGTTGGTTTGTTTTTTTTTTCCTAACTCTCCAATTTATTCTTCCCTCCAGTCTTGTTCCTTTTTAAAGGTTGTTGGGAGAGAAATGAGAGAACTAAAAGTGAAGAATAAAGCTTGGAGCTGTAACTTCATGCTCCTTCTAATGTCTTTAATTTTCTTGCACTGTGCTACAAGAGCAAACCATTACACAATCCATACTGAAGGGGATTTGCAGCAGTTTGGCAGCATAAATCCACCCAGCAAGATCTGATTCCTCGATGTGTTTGAAGCTCCTTGTGTTGCCTGAATGCTCAGATGAGTTTTTGTGTTGCTCTCAAATGTGGGATGGAGGAAGACAACGCCCTCTGCACATTCTCTCAGGTCACACCAGTCATTCCTAAGACTTGTGACACAAAGGCACATTTCATCCAAAGCACTGGAGATATTTGCAGGGATCAGTAATCTCCTTGGTATTTTCACAGCACATCTGGATGAAAGTAGCAAAAACATAGCAACTTTATTAAAAATCACCGTAAAATTTTTTGGCCCTATCAATTACTTACCAAGTTATATAGGATTTTTTTTGCCTGTTTGCATGTGCAGGGGAGAAAGGATATTCAGATTCAGCATAAACTAGTGTGTCAAACCACATTATAGTGGTTTATCATTTCCATCCAGCAGTTGCTCCAAGATTTCCTTTAAGGATAATCAGTCCTGCCTTTGGGAGAAAGACAGATGATGACTTCTCCAGGTTGCTTCCAGCCCACTTAGTTAAAGAAAAATTGCAGTTTTAATGAGCTGCAGTTCAGTGAAAACTGGAAAATAAATGACCAGTGGTCACTAAGTTAGGGAAGGAGTGAGGCACTTTCATTCACTGCCTCCATTCATGGACTGTTGCACCGTTTGCATACCATTAAATGAAGGGTTGTCGCTGCTTCACTTGCTTAGTCTGTCAGAATGGAAAAGAAATAAAACCACCATAAGAGATGAAAAGGAGAAATAAGAATAATTGTTGCCATACTGAAGTGTTGCTAATAACATTAGAAAGACCACGCATGCTTGTTTTTTTCCTCCTGAAGCAGGTGTGGATGCTGTGCTTACCTCCCCAGCAAGTACAAATCATCACTGAAATCACTGTTCATTCTCTTTTGTTTTCCTATTCCTACTCAAACGTTGTCCATATGGATTTCTGTGAACTGCAGTGGGTTCAATATGCACTGCTCATAAATGGGAAAACCTTTCTGTCCCTTTTTAAAATCAGAATCATGAAACAGATTCATTGTTTTAATGATCTGTGATTCAGAAATGAGAATCAGGCAGTTCTAACCAAAACTGCTAAATGTTTTAAAATCTCCATGAGATGGGGAGATAGCATTATAATCACCTTCTTTTTGTTTTCCACCATCTTACACAAACAAGTACTTTCATGCTTCATTTGCTCAGCTTCCATATTGACCCTATCTAAATACAGATCTTTAATTGCTCTGATACTATCCCTCAGGGTAAGTAGTGTCTTGATATTCAGCAAACCCATGGAGATCTGCAGGACAGTTCAAAGCAGGATGTGACACATTCAGCACAACTATCACGATACAGTTCTGAGCATGGAAATTACTTTTCCCATGTTCCACAATAGTTTTTCAACTATCAGCTTCTTGGAGCTGAAAGAGTATTTTCCTTTTTATGGTCTCTAACATGTGAGGATTATTTACTACTTATGACTCGCACACATTTGCAGGGCTAGATTCGCATAAACTTAATTTTTATGTTGTTGTGAGTTACTTGGCTGCTTCGAGTAAATGCAGATAAAAAAATCTCAAGTTCTAATTCATTGTTATCCTCATTAATGGGCTGCAGCTGTGAGCATCATCTGGCTCATTTTAGAACTCTTTAATTGCTGTATTACATCATGCCTTTCACTCAGTTTGTTTGTCAGGTTTGACTATGATATGAAATATATGGATCTGGCTGCCACATGCTGGAATTTAACATAAGCATCTAAGTGTTTACTCACTTCAGCTATGAGGGAGACTGGGATTAATTATCTTAGCAAGCTTCCAGTTTGTGATTATTAAAATACAGTTTTGCTACTTGATGTGTACAGCATGGTATAGAAGGCAGAGTTAATACAGGTACAGGCAGTAATACCCTCCCTTTGGGGAAGACAAACAAAAAAACCCAAACCATCATTGAATAGCATTTTTGTTTAATCCTGTAACACTCCAGGAGTCACAGACAGCTTCTTGCTTACCCTGATTTTGTGCTGTCCAGATCTGAGTGGTCTGGAAATTAATGACAGTTCTTTTTTGACTGTGACAGGGAAGTAAACTAGGGAAATAAAGGAGGTGCATATGGAGTTGCAAATTAACATAAACCCTGTTGGCAGAAATAGAAGAGTGCAATTTATTTAGCTGAAACCTCTGCAACATTTGTGCAAGTAGACAGCAAAAGGCTGGAGTGGTGCCAGCAGTTCTGTGATGTTAAGCAGTGTGTGTTGCAGACTGTCAGGCAGTGCTGCCCCCTTACCTTTGTCAGAGAAGCTTTGTCTCATTGGATTATACAGTAGCAGCAGCTGCCTGACTCTAATGAAGACTTTGACTGATCCTACAGCCTGGAGTGAAACCGGTTGTGCTGGCTGTGGCCATTATTTAAAAACCTTTCCAGGCTGCCAGACGTTTCTTTGCAGTTCTTCGGAGCTTAAAATGAACCAAATGTGATCCATGTCTGATCAGGTACCTCACTGTCAGAAATTAACTGGCTTGCAGTAACAAATTAGCCCCATTGGAGCAGGTGGTGAAGGCAGGAACTCTGTCAATTATTGCCATCGCTGCCTTCTGCTGTTGACAGTTCTGGAGAGCTGGTACCAGATCTACCTTGGCAAAGGCTGGAAATAACTCAGCTATTTTTAAACACCATCAGTCCATTTTTGGTTTTAAACATGATAAGTCTTTTTTTGCTGGGCAACTGGATCATCTCTTTTTCTGCTTGGAATCCTTCCTTGACAACCAAGCTTTCACCTGTACCAGTGTATTAGAGTAGCTCTAATTTAGTTGGTTCTTGTAGGACTTTATCACTACACTGAGCCTTCCACAGGGAGAGGATGAGTCTGACATTGTGACAGTGCTGCTCTGGGAAGGTTTGCTTAGTCTCTATGGGCACTTCTCTTCCATTGTTATAAATAAAAGCTCTCTTCTGTTGCTATCAAGGGTAAAATATACCCACGAAAGAGAAAAGCAGTTCCTGCTTTCCAGTTTTAACACCAGATACTTCCCCCCAATAGTATTATTGTCAGTTAAAAAGATGCTTTCACCTGTCTGTTCTCACTGGGTGATGACCACTGGTTCTTAGCCGGTTTCTTTTAGAGGCTTCTCCTAACTCCTTTATCTAGAAAGTGCTTGAGCAGTTACTTTTTTAAAAATTTCCTATGCGTTACCATGATTAACAGATTAAAATGCATTTTTCCATTTTAGCTGTTATATTTGTATTGCATTACCAATTGCATGCAGGTTTACCCAGTAAAAAATGATAGCTGGGAGAGTCAAGACTGGAATATTTGAGTATTGCTGCAATGTTCCAAATAAGAATACTTACCCTAATTTAAAGTAAGTACTAGTGTTCTAGGGGTGTCATGCTATATATAAGGTGTGGTACTCCTCTTTACAAGGCAGCAGCATTAAGTCTTTTCTCTTGTTCTTCATTTATAAATGTATTTCAAATTACCAGACTTTTACTTGGATACATTACATCTGTTGTTAAAAAAATCTGTTATGGCTGAACTACAGTTGAACCATGGGCTAGTCCTTGACCACAGAATTGAGCTTTACAATTTGAACATAAATGAGTCTAATAAAATATATCGTAATTATTCGTAAATATTAATGTTACATTTAGATTGGTACCATAAATCCAAGGTAATTAATACTCTTCCATGAGAATTTATTTTAAAAAGGTATTTACTGCATTAACAAGGTTAACTTTTTTTTAATGTTTAAGGTGATTTAGAATTAAGATCTTTTTAGGATAAACAATGGAAATCACAAGAACAGCCAGATACTGCATTAGAAAACTGTTTTAATCCCTAAAATAATTTGACAGGCACCTTTGTCCTACTGTAGCCTTTGCCTTAGTTCAGATGGAGGATGTGTAAAATAAAGGACTGGAGCATACAAGCTCAGGGAGCAGTAACCCAGAACTATCACTGCTCAGGTGAGGGTGGGAGCCTCACTCCTGCCAAGGCACATGTGGTATGAAAATCCAGGTGTCTGTCTGAGGCTGCAGGGCTGTGTTTGTAGGACAGACCAGGAGCCCCTGCCCTGCGGTGGGTGTTCCCACAGGATCAGGGTACTGCAGGGCCATTTGTTGAAAAGATTCCTTGTCATTTCCCCTGTTGACTCTTCTGCTTCCTCAACCCCCTGCCCTTCCGATTCCTCTGGCAGCTGCTCCACAGAGAGCAGCACATGGGTTTTGACAACTGATTACTCCAACCCTCAGCTGGAAATAAACATCCTTTTGAGAGGGAAGGCAACTAGGAATGAAGGAGGAGTAGCATCTGAACTTAAGGGACAAACAATTATGCTTGAAATTTATTATTATTATTCTTGTACTTTATATGTAGAGGCACCAGATGTTAATGAATAAAAGCAATGGAAAAGCTGTTGCTGTCGGCATGACAGCAGGATTACATTTTTGACCCCTCATTTTGTGCTTAGTGGCTGGTGAGATGCTGTGAAGCTCAATTAATGTTGTTTTTTCTGTCACCGGGGCAGGTTCTTCAGTGCACATGGATCAGCCTTGCTGCCAGGCTCTCTATGACTTTGAGCCAGAAAATGAAGGCGAGCTTGGGTTTAAGGAAGGGGACATCATAACTTTGACCAATCAGATTGATGAGAATTGGTATGAGGGGATGTTAAATGGAGAGTCTGGCTTTTTCCCCATTAATTATGTTGAAGTGATAGTTCCCTTGCCTCAGTGATTGTGTCATTCGAGCTGTGAACATGATTTCATGACTGAAATGGATTCACAAATGTTCTGTCAGTGTGGCATTCTGTGAAAGCCTTGCTATTTGACTGACTTACTGACTTTTGTATGCGTCTTTTTAAAATGTATTTATTTTATATTCAAGAAAAATTCACCTTCCCTGATTTGTCAACCTGCAAAAAAACCCATACCCAGTTTTTTTGCTTTGTGCCTTGAAGATCACTGTATAAAGTGTTTACTGGTAGCTCACTGTTGCTCCAAAAATGCATTTCCTTGCTATTATTGTATGTGGATTATTTTTTATCTTTGACTGCAATGATTTTACTATTGAAAACCATTTAAAAAAATACTGTTAGTGAAGCTAACTGTAACCAGTTCCTAAGTTACTGATGTCATGGAGCTGTTTTCATCTATCACACCGTAATTTATTGTGAACAAGTTAATTCATCTTTTGCATTGTATGTTGACAAAAGGCAAAGTGGTTGTTGTCAATATTAAGATGATGTTGTACTAAGTACAAGTTCTCAGCATTGAAAATTGGTATAATTTACTGATCAAACTGAATAAATATTTCTGTGGGATAAGAACAGTGGTTGCTGCTTCTGTACTGATGGTTCTGGCACTTGTTTGAGCAGGAGGCCACTTTTTCTGAATAGATCAGCTTTCAGTGACAAAAACAAAAACAATGCCAAGTTAAAAAATACATGAGTAAAGAAAGCATTCATTTTATGACACCTCTTCTCAGCAATTTTAATAATTTTGCTACTTTATTGTTTGGGATTTATGTCTGTTAACATCTTTTTCTAGCAGAAGGAAACGAGAGAAATTCCTTGGAACTATGTACAAACTGCTCCTAGTTCCACATGGTTTTTATAGAACTCTATGGAGAGAAAGGGGATGACTAGCACTGGTGCCTACAGCACACAAATGAGAAGTCAATACATTTCTCTTTCTTATATTTAGTTGAAAGGGATGGAAAGGAGGAGAAAGAGAAGAATAAGTAGTGATGGAAAGACATGTAATAACTAAAAATATACCAGAAAAGCCTCAAAATAAAGGAAGAATTCTGGTGTCAGAAGTACTTACCCAAATGAAGCTAGGAAAACAAAGTGATTCTGTTTACCATCTCTTGCTTTGCCTAGTAATGTAGTAGTGACCAAACAAAGTGAGCAGCCCTAGGAACATGTAGTCTTTTGCCAATTGCTCTCAGTCCAAGACAAATTGATGAGAAGAGAGCTGAATTCTTTATGGGCAAGCTGTCTACTGGATTCCTCTTAAGCTCATAGCAGTTCAGCTCTAGGTGAAGCAAGGGGTAAATATAAACAGGAGAGCAGAGTGCATTGCTGAAGGTTTCTTCACTCTGCAGTCCCTAAAATCACCAGTTTCATTACTTCAAAGTCTTTTGAACCACGCAACAGAAATCATTGAACAGACAGATCTTTATTATTTAATCTGCAAATATTTAAATCCAAGACTGCTTTTATATACATGAAAAATTTCTTTAATAGTTAAAAAAAGTTTTAAGAAATGAAGATAAATACAGCAAAGTTAGAGCAGCAGCTATTTCTATTGTTTGAGGTGGAACAAGTCTTAGGCCAGCATCTACTCTTAATGTCTCAAAATTAGAATTTTTAAATAATTTTAGAGTTTAAGCTAGCATAAAGAAAACCTCACCTTAACACCTGCCTCCTAACACAAAGCAGGTCTTGAATTTGGAACTGAACACTTTGGCAAGTTAAAAGACAGTCAAAACACTATTCTAGCATTGAGAAAAATCTGCAGGCTCAGCTGCTCCCCTCCTGCTCTCAGGTGGAAGTTTATTTCATGTGGCTCAAATCCCTTCCTTTCCCCCAGGAAAGGGGAAGCAGGGGAGCAGTTGGGTGGAGAGACAGAGTGACTGCAGTGCCCCCGAGGCTGACTGTTCCCTCCTGAGGGTTACAGGACAGGCTTCCCATGGAGCACAGAGTGCCAGGGAGCTGCACACTGGCCCAGAACCAGTTCTCCCCCAGCTGTCCCATTAAGACACCCAGAGCTGCAGCCTGCATGAAAATTTAGCACATAAGGGTTCCAAGAGCAAAGAATTTAGTGAAACATCACAGTTGGGGCTTTCTAATTTTGATTTTTGACTAGCATGTTTTTCTCTCTAGCCCCTCAGAAAGCTGTTGGGAATCAATGCCAGCAGCACTGGTCACAATACCTGCTCTGTCAGAATGAGATGCTTTTTCACATTTCCAGGATCCATTTTTCCAAGTTAAGGCTGGCACAGCTCTGCTGTGATACAGTGTATCTAGGAATATACAATACTGAAACAGGAACTTCAGCTGCTAGACTACAGAAACAGTACATTTAACAACAGGCAGGAATATTTTTTACAACTTGCTTTTAATTCTGAAGTGTTTCACTCTAGGAAGTGATCCAGACCAGTTTTACATATTTCTGCATCAGGATCTGAGCAGGAAACATTTCAGACACTCATCACTCTTCTGGACAGTGTTTTACTTCAGACTTGCTCAAGGTACAAAGGTGTGATCGGTCCCATGTTTCCCACTCAGCCTGGAAAGACAAATTACCTTTGGAGAACACCATATCAGTATATTGAAAAAGCTGAAGCAGCCTCATGTTCATTGTCAAGTATTTAACATCCTTTAAGGGCATATGTTTAGAAGCTTTGTAAACTCTGTCTCCTCCTCTGTTTCAGCAGGTCACAGAAACCAGATCCTTGTGTAAAAGGAAAAAGAACTTCCAATGGAGCTTGTATTCTACTACTCTTTGTATTAGGGAATCCAAGGCCAGGGTCCAGGATCAGAAGGTAGGAAATTCCATCATGTTATGGACAATGCTTCTCACAAAGACATCAGATGGAATATGTGAATTCCAAATTCCAGATATTACAGAAGACATCAACAAACACACAGTCTATGTCACTGGGACTGAGAGGTGTTTTAAGATGATTGTCCACATTACATGGCAGAACAGCTGGGATCTTCATTTTGCTGCAGAGAGAAAACATGAAAACATTAGACTAGTTAACATGTGTACAAACTTAATATTTCTTGCTGGTTACCCTCTTGATTCTCATATAGGCAGGTAAACTTTTTAGCACTTTGTAGGTTTAATTACTTATTAATAAAGCAAAGCAGATTTTCAAGAGGCAGCACATGAACTGTACTACACAAGTCTTTAAGTCCATGCAATACATAAGCTTGGGCCTTCCTTAAGGAGAGGCTGTCAGACTGCCCATCACTACCTCACTTCCCAAGCATCAGAACCTAAGTGGCATGCAGATGCATGCTGCCCTCATTAGGATGGTAAAAGCAGAAGCAAAACTTGAAAAGGCTGCCTTCCTTTAAAGCACAGCATGCATTCTTCCTGTTATTTTACTGCATGCAACAAATTAACTTATGTTTACTAAGCAGCCATGTCAGTACTACCAAGGCAGCAGAAGCATATAGGTACTAATGTCAAAAGTTTAACAGGAATTCAGCAAACAGGAATGACATTAAAATTTGATTGGAAATATTAGAATTGATTCTTACCATAAACGGCACACAACTGTATTGTAAAGTTGCTGATAAAACAGATTAGAAGTGTAAGGAAAAAAGTTACTTTTGCTTTCCATCACTGTTTATTAAACAAGTCATATAAGTGAACTCAAAAAATGCCTTTTGAAATAAAAAGAAGCCACCCTTGAGGCTCTACTCTGAGTATGAGAAGAAGCTCATATCACTAAGAGCCCAGAGGGCAGAACAGCATTATAGATCTTCTCAACAGCCTATTTAATGGGGTCTCACCATCCTTCCGTGAGACTGAAAACATTACAAGAATGTGCATGCAAGTCAGGAGACTGATAAAGATCCTTTAAGCCACATGGTATTGTGGTAACAGATTTACCCCAATTTTCTGCTTGAAGGACAAAAGAACCCCACCAAACCAAGAAGAAGAAGCCAGCAGGCAGTAACTGCCTGTTTAGGTATATTTTTTTCAGAAAGACAGTACTAAGGTACATTTAAGTTACAGATCATGAAAATACCTAGGAAATGGTAGTGGGAGCTTTAACCTAATGCAGTAAGATGTGACTCCTCTTTGTAACCATGTAAGATCTGTTTTAGGAAGAGCTGTGGTAGCTTAACATTTGTCAGCAGAGTTTTTAGCTAAGCATCCCCTTGCTCTCAGGCGTTTGTACCATAGTACTGTTTCAGGTCAAGATGCAAACCAACTTGAATCAAGTACATTCTGTAATTGTTTGGTTAGGACCAACATAAAGCCCTCATATTAGTTGGTTTAGACTATTTCAGCAATTAAAGATAGCTAATAGTATATCAAAGCATAGTAGGAGCATCCAAAATGCATCAGTTCAGACTTGTATTATGGTCAGTCAAAAGGCATTTGAAGGGGCTGGATAGTCTTGCACAGGATATTATAACACCTTGCAAATTTGTAGCTAAAAGTTTGCAAGTATATTGACCTTAAGTTCACACTGAAATCACCTTAAAAGCAAGCCAGGGACACTGGAGTGGAAAGTCACTTCATCCCACAGAAGTTGTTAGTGTTTGCGTTCTGTTCTTGGTAATAGCTTTAATTTACAGTCAGATATTTAGATGAAACAGACATTAAAGGTTGTATTTTCAGTGTGTCAGTAATAAGATATCAAATAATTAATGCTACTGTTTGATCATACTCAGAATAAGCAAAATTTCAGCTGCATTTCTGATGCCAAGCCATGCAAGCTACATCCTACGTGGGACAAGAGACTGCAGCACTACTGATGAAGCAAGTTTTCTATGAGGTGACAAGCATGAGTCTCACCATCTCACCTGCTTAAGGATGCTCACAGGAACCACTATCATGAAACCAAACAACATTTCTTTTTTCTTCTTCTTTTGGTCTGACATCAAGAAAAACATGAAGAGTTGCGGGATATGAAGAGTACTTGAAGCAGTATTTTCATTTAGTAAGGACCAGAAATGGCCATTGAATGACTCTGCTGACAGCATATATTTAAACTTCAGGCAGCTTACCTGAGATGCAAACTCTGCTTCACTTCCAGTTATTTCTTCATAATCATCATCTTGCTCACTTTCTTCTCTAGGTACAAGCGTTATCTTCCTCTCTGCAAGTTCCTGGAATACAATTGAATTGCCACTAAGACCCCTCAGGAATTACACACAAACAAGTTTAGCATTAGGACAGTAGAAGTGTTTTATTATTTCACTTACCTCACCATCATCTGTAATGAGTGTAACACCAATATTATCCCCAGTTCCCCAAGACTTCTGAGACTTCCAGATCAGATCACTAGGACCTGGGCTTACACCAGCAGCTGCGCCCCAGATCTGAAACAGATTTACAGTGAGCTTCTGAAGAATCTTTTTCTGTAGTTAGATTACAATTCAGTGTAACACTATTAAGTATTTTAATACCAAAGGCATCCAGTAGGAGAAACTGAACCGCTGCAATCCCTGGCAAGTTAGTTCTCTTCAGGACTACCAAGAATGGTGGTAAAGTTTTTCTAGCTGAAGACACTGCAGAAAAGACTGTTAACTCCTGTCCAATGTAGAGGTAGCCCTGGTTGGCCATACAGAACATTTGAGTCACAGAGCCAACCCACAGTCACAGACATGCTCAGGGCAGCAACTTGTGTGTGCAAGAGCCTCTCACCTGGTCACTCACAGTTCTGTTGAGCAAACTCCTCCACAGTTTGGAGCAGCAAGTGTAGAGTTCAGCTCTTTGATCACCATCTACATGTACTTAGAGTATGATTTTAGAGCTAGTATTTCACTTAGTACTACAAGTCATGAACTTAGCATTGCTAACCTGGAGTAGACTAAAGATTTTAGCAAGAGTGAGTCTCAACTTTTACCAAGTCACAGGAGTATGGAAAACCCTAAGAAAAAACTAGAATACAATGATTCTGTTTATAATTAGAGCACACTCCAGTCTGAGATGATCCAAGTTCAGTCCAAGCTTTTGAGGAAAATGTACTTAGTATTTCAGATCAGGTTGCTTCAAGGATTTCCCCCTTACCTCTCTCCACATAAAGTGAGATTTAGTTCTTTAGACACTTGGAGTATCTGTTTAGTTTTTCCTTATTACAGAAATCTCCACTAACATCTAACATAACATAAGAACAGAGCTCTGAGGAAGTTTTACAAACAAAATACCTACTCTAACTTCTTGTCCTGCTTGAAGAGTGAACAGTGAAGGAAACTTGTAAGTAACATCTGCCACACTTTCAATACGTCGTCTCAACACCCAGCCATGTAGAGGTTGATCCTGTGGGACAAGGAATTTCTCTCAGCATCACAGACCAACACCATATAATTCAAACACAAGGTTCTTTCTAGACTCATGGGCCAGTTTTAATCCCACTCATGTACCATACAAGTATCTGACAATTTTGAAGGAGCAGCCACATTTCCATTAAAACTTCCTTATGTTTTCTCCCTATACTTTAGGATTAATCTTAGTGAAGTAAAGCCACACTTATTCTTACCTTCCATCAACAGTAGGGTCATGATACTCTTTACCAGGGAGATTTTGATAAATGAAGTTTGCCATGGCCACCTACCAACTATATATATAAAAAACCTGAAACACTTTAAAAATTGACAGGTCATTCTATATTTCAGGTTGAAATGGCTAAACTACAAGCCATGTTTTGAAATCCTGATAATGAATTTTAATAGTTCTAGATATGCAAACTAAACTAGTGGAAGAATTAGCTAATTGACCAGATAAATCCTCTCCATAGATTGATATCACCAACTCTATTCAATCTTTTAGCTGTTCTAAGTATTTTCAACTAATGCAAAGCCATCTGTATCCAATTTACTAGAGCCCCCTGTTTAGTTCATCAAGGGTGAGTAGTACTTCTGGTAGTGCTAGCCTGAATCTGATGAACAGGTGAAGGTGTTTGATGTCTGCACAGTAGAACCCCCTGCACCTCCACCCAAAAGCACCTCCCAGACAGCCCTGGGAACAGAGCACCTGCAGTACTAAAGTTCAGTCTCTAGTCTGTCACTAAGCTAAGCCATCCCTGAGCAGTCACACATTGCAATGCAGAATTGCAAATGGAAGTACCTCATCAGAGCGGTTTTTAAGCCTGACAAATTTCCCGTCTGCATCAATCTCTTCAATAGATATATTTCCAGTAGCTGAAACGTGCTGAATAGTCTTAAATGCAGCACTGTGCTCCCTCTTTTTGGTTTCTCTGATTTTCCTTTTCTTCCCATGCAGGAATCGTCGCCCCTGACTTGCTGCTTGAGTTGCTGTGCTGTGTGAAGCTGGACTAGGTGACAGCTTTAGCCTAGAAGAGAGTCAGATAACACTCACTTAAGTATCTGATGTGCTTTGTTTCTTCTCATGCCTGCCCTCCCACAACATCCAGGCCTAAAACCTTCCTACAGCCAAGCCTTCCATGGGGTCTTGAATACAAAATTTTACTTTTATGGCAAGAGTAGCTAGGCGGTTTGTTAAGTTTGGAAGACAGCCCCAGAGTTCAGAGCAAGCTTACATTAATAAGAGAAGATTCACAACTGTAATAAATATTCCTTTAAAGTCTCAACAATCTTCAGTGAAAATAATTTAAGTTTCTGATCCTTCTTAGCATGTACTGAGAGTTCATGTTCTCACCATGCATGCAAGATACCACATCTGCATAGACGAGTTGAGCCAAGTTCTCAGCTTCATTCATGGAACTTGATTGCTCTTTCAGATGTAACACAAAACTTTGAGAGAGTTGAGGAATCCTTAATGGACCTTTCAATTTTACCAGCTGGATTTATGAAGTTACTTCGCCTTACTGTCCCACATGGTAGATGTGGGATATAAATACAATTTACAGAAGATGATGCTTCAGTAATTCAATTACTATATTAATGACATGCTTAATGTTTGTTTCTTGTACCCCCACATTCTGAAGGATAAAGAGTTAGCATAGAGATGTTCAATGAAGCAAGTTCTCATAATGAAGATCTTGTCATAGCCTACCTCTGTTCCTCTCCTTCCAACATCTTTCTGTATGCATTTATTTCCAAGTCTAAAGCCAGTTTCACATCTAAGAGGTGCTCATACTCTTCCAGCTGTGTCTGTGCCTTCCTCTGAGCTTTTGCCATTTCTTCCTCCTTTTCAGCCATACGCCTTCGATGGAGATCACGATCATAATCCAGCAAATTCTGTAGCTCCTTTACTCTGCTCTCCAAAGCAACATTCTAAAATTAAGGGGGGGGGGAATAAAAATCAAACCATAAGTGAAGATTAGAGAGAAGAGGCCAATATTTTCAATTGAGAGTAAATGAAAATAATTATAAGGTTATACAAATAAAGACAGAACCTGGGTTTGATACTGATTAACTTGAGATACCAGAGTATCAACTCTCTTCTGTGTTTCCATCAGCTCCTCCCGAGCAGCATTGGCAAACTCACTGTGTCTTGCTGCAGCTAGCTGGGCATTCTCCATCTGTGGATAAGTCACCGTTAGTCCTGAGTTGCACATTAGCATGTATTATAAATAAGGAAGGAAAACCAAATAATTTTCACCTGTTACACCTGAAAATAGTTATCTTTTACTGAAGTGTGCAGATACCAATAAAGTCCAGGTCAGAAAGTTCTGTATTGCTTTCCAGGGAGGTTTACACAAGTTTGACATCTAGGTCAGAACATAATCAGGTAGCAAAAATCTCTGGATTGGGATATTTTAGTAATGTATGAGGACTTTGTATAGATATTACTTAAATTGATTCTCCAGAAGACCAATGGAGATATGTTTGGAAGCTGCTTGTCAAAGCATAGAGCTGCAGGATATTGGGTGTACAAATCAAACTATTATCATTCTTCTCCGAAAAGTCTGTAATTACAGAGTTCATGCATATTTACAAGCAGCACTAAATTGCTCTACAAATACCTCAATCTTGAGATGTCCCAAGAAAGGGTAAAGTACTCATTCAAGAGGTACTTACAGAATTTTCAGAGGAAATAGAAACACAGGCATCCAAAAGAATTCCCCGAGTTGGCATGCAAGTTGATGTGTAGGAAAAGTTAGGTTTTATTCAAGACTGAAATTGCTTAATACAGACATAACATTGGTCCTAAATCTGTCAGAAGTCTGAAATATGATCAACTTCGCCTAATCACTCCCTGTGATTAGGAGATTATGCTTGAACCAGTTTTGTTTGGGATCAAATGTTTGCAGAAATCCTACTGTCAAGTTTGACACTGCTTTGAAATTCCATAACAACTCATGCCAAGAAGCTCTGCAGTGAATGCAGGAGCTCCATCCATCAGCTGTCTATGCCACTGTGACCTTAATTATGTGCAGAGAACTTTAATCTTGTTTTACTGTCATCTCTTACAAACTCACCTTTGCACGGAATGTTCGCTCCATCTCCTCTTTGTAACCTTGAATTTGTTCTTCACGTCGATTTCTGAGCCCCTGCAGAAGATCTGAGAGCTTACTCTCAAATTCTCTTTGACGGCCAGATACTACTTCTGCTATCCTGCTCTCATGGACTCTTTTTGTCTCCTTGAGCTCCTAGGAGAAGAAATTTCTCAGAGAAAAAACAAGCCAATACAGTTTGAAGCTGGATTTGGTGTACCAGCTTCACAAGTCCTTCCCTGTTGAAAGAGATTTATCATTGAGTACACAGTAAATCACCTTTATGCATATCATAGTCATCCATTAAGTCGGGCACATCTACCTTACTGCCTCACTATTGTTTTTCCACCTCACTGCGACCATTGCTTAAGCTAAAAAATGTAGTAAATATTTAATTTGTAAGACTAATTCTTTGACCTAGATAGATTCAGTTCATTTTTTTAACTTGGAACACATGCATATACAGTTTAGTTTCTTTAAGCATTGTTACTTCACTTATTTTATTCAAAAAGTAATAGCAGTTGGTAAGAAAAATCAGAATTCTCTATCAAACTGTACACTTTGAGATTCCTGCCAGTGAGAAGGAAGTTGGTTCACATTCATATGTAGACTACTTATTTAGTTATGTGTACTGAGTTCTCGCACAAAGACACCTCTGAGAAGTGTCAAGAAGTTGGGAACACAAGTTGCTAAACTTCTTCACTTACTTTAGGCTTCGAGTAAACATCTGGAATCATTTAACAGTAACTAATATATTCACTATCACTTACACAAAGTAATATGTTGAGATTTCAGTTATATCTTATAAGAGCAGCCTAAGAAATTTGTCATACCCCTGATACCTATTGGTACTATCCCAGTTAACATGAGGTTGTGTACTTTCTTGAGCCTTCCTACTTAGGTGGATGTTATGAGGTGATGGGCTCCCATAGGTTGCTAGTTACCTTTTTAGAGATAAAAGCAATGTTAAGATGGGCTTTTAGTGCATCCAGGGATCAGGGACACCTAAAAAGATGCCTTGTTAATAACCTAAAACGTACATCTTCATGAAGGCGCTTCTGGAACGTCATTTCTTCCTGCAAAGTTTTCATATGGTTTTCTAGGTCCACCCTCCTCAGCATTTCACTGTGGAGATGCTTTTTAGTATCCTCCAGTGACATATTCAGCTAGAAAAGACAGACAACAGGGTTATCAAAATTAAGAGGCATTTTTTTCAAATTAGGCAGCCAATTTGTTACAGGTCATTCAGCCTAATTACCACAGCAATCAAAATGCACTGGTTGAGTGAAGTGGGTTACTCTGTGTAAATGCTTATGTCAGTGGGATCCACATATCAGCAACAGATAGAATCCTATTTAATTGTTATGCAGACCAGATTTCCCACAAGGCAAATATAGAACAGCCCTTAATCCCACCAGCTAAATTTGACTCCTCAAAGTAGACTTCTGATGAATCAATTGTACTTTTCATATATATTCCTCCCCTTTAAAACTGTACTTATTCCAAACTTCTTCCTAACTTCTAATATAGCTTTTTTGACACTTAATCTTCCAAATTCAGCCTATGTTGACAAACTAATAAACATTTTCAGTGTTATACACTTCCCTGATGTGTTAGAGAATGCTACAGGGGCTACAGCAGTACATTTCATCTTGCTTTGACTTTAGAACAAGAAACATTACATCCCATGGTCACAGAATTAAAGGTACATACAACAGGTGGAAGTTTTAAGGAAACCATCAGTAGTATTTGCTGTCAGCAAACCTGTGGAAATCCTTTTGTCTACCTGTCACTGCCATAGTTACCAGGCCTTCTCTGCTTTTAAATATCAGTAACTAACTGAGGAAAATCAAGCACAAACTGCAGGAGTAAAAGCGAAGTTTAGATTCCAATAGCAAGCCTTACACTGAGCACTTGATCTTTTAATTCACGGAGCTCATTCTCCAAAGTCCGGTTCTCATTCAGGGCTGTTGCCAAAGCAGCTTCCTTCGCATTTAGCTGGGCATCGAGGTCTCGCAAACGAGCCTGGGCCACGTTTAAATCACTTTCTCTTTTGGAATTCCTGCAAGGGAGAGTTTTACACTGTTAAGTGCAGCTAATGAGGGCAAGTTTGTTCTCAATGTGTTTCCCTTCAGAGGGGTCCGTGGCTAAACACAGGAGAGGCTTGTCAGGCTCACGGTGAGAGCGCAAAACAAACCAGACAGGGCGCTCCGACAAGCATCATTTATTCTACCAGAGAGATTCCTGACCCATTTTCCAGCTCGTTCAGTGCGCAGCCCACACGGAAGCCAGCTATTTTCCACGGCATTCCCAACGGGAGAGGGAAGGGACGGCACAGGCCCCCGGCTGCACGGGGAGAGCTGGGCAGGCTCAGAGACCGGGCGCGGACAATCCTTCAGGGCCACCCCCGCGGCAAAGGCGGCCCCAGCCCCGCGGGAAGCGCCTCAGGACAGCCGGGCCCCGCAGCCCCCGGCCGTGAGGGCGGCCGGGCCCCGGCGGGGCGGAGCGCGGCTGAGGCTGCCGGCCGTGCCGCTCCTCCTGCCGCGCCCCGGGATGTCCTGCCCGCAGCACACAGCGAGCTTTGTCCCTCGGAGGCCACACACCAGCCCGGGGAGCTGCGGCTGCCGCAGCCCCTCAGGCACCGCCGCCAGCGGCTCCTCCCTCACACCGCAGTGCGGGTACAGCGTGAGGGGAGCCCGGCTTTCCGAGACGAGACCAGCCCCAGAGCAATACCCAGCCAGTGGAACCGCAGGTACCACCCGGATGGCAAACACTCCTCACTGCCCTTGGCACCACAGTGGGGAAGGACACTGTGATAATTCCCCAGACGGCTCCAACTTTTAAAATCCTTGCAACTGCCTGCCCAAAACTCCTATTTGAGATTACAAAGAGTAAAGGAAGGCCTCAATTTTAATTTTTTTTAAATTTTTTTTTGGCAATATCAGTTCTGCCAAGTGGCAAAGTTGTGTCAACTCATACAATGAGTTTTCCAGTGGATAACTGAGACCAGCTGGCAAGAGTCCAGTAATTCTGCAGGACTGATCAGCTCTAGAAAGCTTCAACTGCAAGGAATGATTGGAAAATACTAAGGGTTGTTTAGTCTAGAGAAGCGAAAAGTGACAAGAGACAGAAGAATTTTTAAATATGTGAAGAACCACTGCACAGAGTTAGGGAATCTGTTTTCCATGTCTATTATGGAAAAGACAGGAAGCTCCAGGCTTAAATTGCAGGGATGAATACACGGGTTAGATGTTAGGGAGAGGAAACGGACAGTTCACCACTGAAACACACTGCCTGGGGGGGATATTCTGGAATCTCCATCATCTGGAATTTAAAACAAGGGTTACACAAAATCTGCTGGAAGAGATGGCTGGTTCCAGCACAGGCCTGGGGCATGTGGCTGCATCAGGTGCTTGCTCAAGGCCTTTTCCAGCCCTGCTTTTCAGAGGCATTTGTTGACTGTCTTGTGCTAGAAGTTATTTACGCCATACTCAGACTCTAGGAGAAACATAGCCCTACTAACAGTGAAAAACAAGATAATGGGCTGTAGTTTTAGTATCTGAGGTTTCTTTCTTTTCTAGGTATTAGTTATTCACCTTCCTTTTGGGGTCTCTGCTACCACTACCACTACCTATATTAATTATAATATATTAATTAGATATATTAATTATGTCAAAAACACTATGTAATATTGATGGTTTCATCCTACAATAATATGAATTTCATTCTGCAATCAAAGTGTGTGCAAATCTAAAATTCCATTAGTATCTGTTTTAACAGTTCACTTTCCAATGTAAGCATCTGACAGCCAGGCTCAGGTTTCCTGGATTCTTTCCTGAAAAATATTATTTTCAAAGAACCCTGGAGTGAGACATTTCATCTTTAAGAACAACAATTTAACAAGTCTGACTTTGACAAGAGCATTTACTACCCTTTTAATCCAAGTTTGGGGTTCAGAACACCACTTCACAGCCCTATGCAGCAAGCAGTGACAGTTACAGTACTCTGCAACATTCCATATACACCAGCCATTCCAGAGCTAAGTGTGGCCTACAGACTATCAATTACAAGCAAAAACTTTGAGGCACTGCCAATCACATTCCTTGTAAATCAGGATGTCACATAGGCCTGATCTGGAGAATTGAAATAATTTTACCAAAAGCTTTCAGGTATGTTTGAAACGGACTCCAGTTTGTCAAGATCAGGAGGTCAGCAGCACATACAGAATTCAGTCTTACAATGTCAGCTGCTACACTGTGTTTGGCAAGTTCAGGAGCAAAATGCACATCCACACTCTCTGCTGCAGAAAGAAACTGGTCTTGTCTTTCTCTGCTGTGTTACCTCAGTTGCTTTGACCTTCCTGAGGCTCTGAATTCAACCAATATGCTTATCTACAACTCCTCCTCCCCAAACATCTTTGGCGTGCTTCCAGTCACCGTTGTTTAAATAGTGGTTAAAAAACCACTATGCAATCAGTTTATTGTTGTCAAAAACCTTGATGTTTTTTGTCAAAAACCTTGAGTTTCTTAATCAGTGATTAATAAGAGCCAGTAGTTAATAATGTTGGGAAATTACCTGGTGACATTTCTTTCTATAAGAGTTAAACAGCCACCAAGTTATTTAAAGGGTGTATAAATCTAAGGACACGATACCCTCAAAGTTTGTTCCAAGTCATCTGAGACATTTGCTGTTAGGCAGCCCAGATACAACACACATTAATATTGAGACTTCAGTCTAGTCCTTTCAGAACCCAATATGTACCATGTATCATTTCCCATAGGCTGTAAATTTAACCACTGCTAAGACCTAGTTACTGTAAAGGAAAAAACCCAACCCAACTTGCATATCTGCCAAGTCTAAAGCTTTACAAACAAAGCCAGAGTTACACAAACACGAAGAGCAACAGAAAAGTTTTAGAACAGGCATTACCCCTCTCCTCACTGTCCACTCAAGTGGCTGGTTAGATTTATGAAACAGATCTGTGAGCCAAAACCCAGCATGGCAGAGACATGGCCAACAACTATGCAGCTGGAAACAGAAGCTTACAGTTAAAAGTGTGTTTTACTCCCAACTAGAACAGCAATTTGAGTCCTGAGTCTGTGAAGGGGCAATAAAAGAAGCTGGTGCCTTAATTTGCTCTGATACAGGTTTATGACAGGATTCAAGGGGGCTTTGAACATCCAAATTATTACAAGTCTGTAACTAATATAGGGGTACTATGGGGCATTACAGTAACTAGCAGTGCTAGCAGGTTGTATATTTCTATACAGGAAGCTCGTTGGGATTGGACACTTGTTCACACACCTCCTCCTCCTCCAGGAGGATGGGACAGCACTTACATTGCCTTTGTTCAGGCTTGTTGAGCCCAGACAAGATGATGATCCCAGCCTCAGGATACACAGCTTACAAGAAAGTCAAGCTAAAACAGCAGGCAGCTCATCTTAGACTTAAAAGCAGCTGGGAAAACTTCTGAGCAGTACCAACGCGGACCAGGTAAGCTGCACTGCTCCCAGAACTATCTTCTCTCTGTATTCCCCACTGGGCAAAGTCTGAGCTAAACAGAAAAAAAAAAAAAAAAAAAAAAAAAAAAAAAAAAAAAAAAAAAAAAAAAAAAAAGCACTCTGACTCCATATAAACACTCCTTCCATTGCTCCATTATTTTCTAGACACTTGCCAGCATCTTGAGTGTTTGTAAACACAGGTGTGGTGGCAAACCCATGCAGCCCTGCATTCACAGCCCAGAGGGGCACGCAGCACCCCAGGCACCGCAGGAGCCCCATGCCTGTCTCAGGCAGGTGCTGTGACCCCAGAGCATCGCGGATACCCGGTACGCCACCACAGCACACCTTCGGAGCAGGCACCCAGACGTCTCCTAACTCCAGAGGGCAACACCTCCAGGGTTATCACACCCGCATGACCTGGACATGAAACATCACCGCGCACTGCTCCCACAGCCCATGGGCCTGAAGCATCCCCTTCCCCTCACCCTGCAGGAGTCCCAAAGAGGCGGCTCCCCGGGGTGTCCCCGGGCAGGGAGGCCTGCTCCGGGCCGGAGCACCGACCTGACGTGCAGTTGCCGGTGGTCCTCGCCAATCTTGCCCAGCTCCACCTGCAGCGTGGCCCGCTCGATGGCGATGTCATCCAGCGCCCGGCGGGCGTCGGCCAGCTCCGCCTCGTAGTTCAGCCGCAGGCAGCCCAGCTCCCGGTCGCTGCTCTCCTGGTGCTCGCTCAGCCGCTGCTGCAGCGCCGACTTATCGGCCTCCAGCGCCCGCACCCGCTCGATGTAGGCGGCCAGGCGGTCATTGAGCTGCTGCAGCTCCTCCTTCTCCTGCAGCCGGCTCAGCCGCGCCGGGCTGAGCGGGGACTCGGCGGAGCGGCTCCCGCCGGCCGGCGTGGGGGGCAGCGCCGTGGCCATGGCAGCCTCCGCTCCGGGCCCCTCCGCTCCGGGCCCCGCCGCCGCCGGGACCGCCCCGCGCAGGACACCAGCGCCCGCCGCCGCCCCAGTATAAATAGCCTCCAGCTGCCGCCGGCCCGCGCCGAGGGTGGGCAGCTTAAAGGGCTCGGGCTGTGCCCCACGGCCGCCCCGGCCCGGCCGAACCCTGGAGAAAACTAGGTTTTTCCCCCCCTTTCCCATCCCCCCCCCTTTATTTTTTTTTCTGCTTTATTTTTCACATGTGCCTTGCTGCATCTTATCAGTCCCATGATGCTGCCTGGAGAAGGCGGGGAAGGAAAAACCCACCGCAGCCCCGCGTTCTCACAAACGGGTGCGAGGGGTCGGGGCAAACCAAAATCCCAGCTTCAGGAAGATGTATGACAGCTGCAGTGATGCTCGCACTCCAGCATGCTGCTGCGTCAGTGCTCTGCTGTTGTGTCTGGGATTTTTTTGCAAATTGTTCAGCTGATGAAAATAACCGGGTTTATGCTGTTCTCTGTAGGCGTTTTTAGCTTTCCTGTCAGCCATCCCACTTATGTAGTGTTCTGGTTAAAAGCTGATGTGTGAGCAAAAGGAAGAACGGAGGCAGAAAGACAACCTGCATGAAGACAAATGTGTGAAGCAGTCTGTAAAGCCTTACGCTAATTACATTTATAAAAATCACTGTTTAGTAAGAAGGTTGCTTCAGCACTTCTTTAGTAGTGATGTGAACACTGATAATTGTCAGTTTTCTCCACCAGCTAATTTTTAACTTCCATGTTTGAGAGCAGATGCTGTAGGAAACTCATTCAGTTATGGGCATAAAAATTTCAGAACATTAGTATAACTGTAAATTACAGTGTATGTTGTAGCAGCTACAAGAAACGTCAATTAAGATCTTAGCTTAAGCTGTTATTTCCTACACAGAAAAATAAACTTGGCATCCTCTTGGAGTTCTTTAAATGTAAAGATGGATTTTTATGAAGATTATGGGGATAAATTCAAGCTCCTCTTTATAGGTGGACAGGCAGGTAACAAGAGAACAACAACATAGTTTGTCCCAAGAGTATAGTTGGAGAGTTTAGAATTAAGTCATTTATACCTCTGGACACAAAGTTACAGAGTAGATAAGGATACAGATAAAGGTGTGAATCCACAATAAAGTTTTTTTTTCTGAGCATCTTTATACATTTTTATAAAATCCCCAAACGTAATTTCAAGATTCTAAAGCTATGTGCAGCATGGGAGGGACATAGAGCCAGACTAAGCACCTCTGGTTCTCTTCTGAGTAACACTACCAGGAAATTCTTTCCTGCAGAGCTGTTCAAGCATTTTATTTTTTTATTTTTTTATTTTTATATAATGAGTACTTTTTTGTCCTTCATTGCCAAGAGAAAACTCAATTAAAAAAAAAAAAAAAAAAAAAAAAAAGGGGATAAAAAAAGAGCATGGTTTAAATCTGAACATGTACCTCTAAGACCAAGATATGTTCATCTGCAGGTTTATTTCAGCTTTGAAACCTCAGTCCTCTCAAAGAACACTGTGATCGTGTGTCTTTGCCATGCTTGATCATTGCATGTTACAGCTGTTCAAATACATTGTATGGTTTTGGAACAGATGCAGGACAAAGCAAGAAACCTGCTATTCTAAGAATATTTTTTTCTTGTCTGCCAAGGCTTTGTAATAATGCAAACAAAAACAGCTGAAAGAAATTGTTCAAAAATAGTCCGAGCTAGTTTTATCTTTTCTATTCTTTATCTACTCTTCTTGTGTGAGAACAGAAGGAGGCAACTTTAAAAAAGCATAATAAAGTCTGTTGCTGATTGTTTTCTTCATGACATCTTTTTTCTGACTTCTTCTTTGATAGTCTGCATTGCTTAGACAACAAATATAGCTAAGGAATTCCTGCAGAGATAAGCCTGTGCCATCCTTTCCTACTGTTTCAAGTTAAAAGATATTAGAAATGTTCCAGGATTAAGAGATAAGGGGGGAAAATGTGGGGAAAGCTACCTAACCTAGAATAAATCAGAGTAAAAATTATTCTACAAATAGTCCTTTTACAGTAAAATATAGATATGGGAGATTTAGATGGTATAAGCAGATGCCACAAAGTTGGAATAAAAAACATTGTTGATTTTTTCAAGTATCTTAATAAGTCCTTGATCTTGAGTTGGTGAAATGAGGTGAAAAAAGAAAGCAGCAATGCATACAATAAAAAGCAGGAAAAAACCAAATAGATAAACTTTTTGTTATCCTTTTCCATAGGTATCTTCTAACTAATCCCAGCCAGGTGTAAGAAATGTTTCTATATTGATCCCAGAAAATACTGTGAGGGCTCCCAGGGCGCTGACAGCCCCAGGGCACTGATGACCTTGACCTGCCTCAGCTGAGGCTTCTGCCCACGCTGTGCCCAGGGCTGCTGGAGCTCCATTTAAGCTCTGGCCTGCCTTTCACCCCTCCCTTCGTGCTCCCCTGGGGTTTTGCTGAGATGTGGGTCTGGCGGCCCATGGACTCATTTTCTGGCATGGTTTGGACCAGCCTTGTTACTGACCTTTGCCTGGGCACTCTGCAGCCTTGGCTGTCCCCTGTAGCCCCTGTCTATCTCACCTAGGAGCAGTGGCACGGGGCCACAGCCTGTGTGGCTCCTGCCCTGCAGCCTGCCCACCTGGCTGGGCTCTCTGTCCTTTTAGGAAGCAGCTGGACTTAGCCACTCCTTGGATGACACTTTGTTAGAGCCAGGATTGCTACATACTTAGGTAAGGTGAAGTTTCTTGAAAGAAGTATCACTTTTTAGATTTTTTTTTTTGGTGACCCAATACAAAATGCTTGAATTGATATCTTTTCGAGGGTTGATAACTTTTGATAACTTTTTTTGATTGATAATTTTTAATTAACTGGTATTTTTTTAAATTGATAACTTTTCAAGGGGTAAATGAAGTTGAGGCTGTACATAATAAGCAGTCAGGCTTGACTATTGTGACAATACTGTCACTATTTGTGCTAAAAAATATAGGCATAGATACAGAATCAGCATAAACAATGGAAAATTGTATAGTATTTTGATGATTTTCTCTGGATGTTTTTTGCTCTGTAAGTCACTAGGGTGACTTTTTCTAAACACCCACTGGAAACAAATCAAGATATCACTGGACAGTATAACACCTTAAGGAGCTACTACATATAGTGGTCATACTGTTTCAAATAATATTACCCTGAGGCATTGGAATGTATCAATAAATACCTTCCTAAGCAGTCTGTTTACAGAGAGCTGGTAGTGACTAACACATGACCAGAGCTAATGAGGACAAATTGAGTTCTATTGGCCTGACAATGGTTGCCACAATACCAGAGAAGGTACTTTTCCATGAGAAAAACAGAGATCACCCACCACGAAGGTTAAAGGGCAGTTTCTGTGTCACTGGTGGTAGTACACAGAGATGGGAAAAGCCTTTGCAGAACGCATCACTGCTCAAGTGCTCTGCCTCTGCAGCATACCAGCTTATGCCTCTGTTTGCCAGGTTAAATTAAGCAGTACAATTCAGCTGGCTTATAGTGGCTTTTGTCTGCTTTGGAACAACGGCCTCCTATAAATTGGTAATAGGGAAAAAAAATTTCTTTGTGGCCTAACCAGGTGTAAAAGTAAACAGCCTTTTGTAGGTAACACTGGGCAAGTTTCTTGCTTAGGCTGTCCTGGTTTCCAGCTGCCAGTGACTGAACTCTGCTCTCAGCTACAAACACAGAAGCTGTTGGTACTCATAGTCTGTACTGGTACTGCTGTGGCCAGTACCTGGCTTGCTGTCTGAAGGTGCACAGCGAAGTGTGCATTCATCCTCTCTTTTCATAACCTCACTCTGTGCACCACTAGTATTCATCCCAATGATGTATTATGTGTTTCTTCCAGCCTTTTATTTTTCTTATTCCTTTTTCTTGTTTGCTCCGTGCTTCTGTTCTTTCATTTCCATGTTGGTATGCATCATGCTGGATGCTTGTGTCGTGACATGCACAAGTCATCCTGTAACATGCAGGCCACCCACTTTGCTCTTGCTCTTCCCCAGTGAGCCATTACAGCAAGGACAGGTCTTGCTGACCCTCATCTGTTGCCAGTGACTTGCAATGTAACTGATTTCCTTAGAGCTCCTGTTTATTCATCAAATGTTGCCTCTCTCACATAGCATTTAATAGCATTTTATTTTTAACAATCACAGAAGTGAGGACCATCACAGAATGATAAAAACAGATCATTGTCAGTGATGCATGAGAAGAAAATGGCAGACAAGTTCAGGACTTCAGTATTCCATATCTATAGCCTCACTGGGTTACATTCTTTTGCAAGCTAGAAAGACTATCTAACACAGGGTTATGTGTAGATAAATTATTTTACCTCCGCAATAAACTTTTTATTTTGCCTTATTTGCATTCAACTTCTATTTATACAAATTAATATTTTCTAATTATGCCCAACATAATCACCTAAATCCTTTTGAAAATATATTTTGAAAACCCACAAAATGATCATGTAAGTGTATTATAAGTATCTTAAAATGTTGATTCTAACATTCTGATTAAGGCTGTGAACTAGGACAAAAAGTAAGTTTGTGCCATTTGACTGTGCAGGATCATAAATATGCAAATAAGTGACAAGTTGTTTTGCTTAAGCACTAAAAGGAATTTGAAAGACAAGAAAGAACAAATATTTATTGAAATACTTGAAATAGTGGTAATTTCAATATATTGTTTTGGTTAATTCTAGAGTCATTTGTGTTGCTGTTAGGGACACAAAAGAATGAGCAGGCAGCAGAAAGGTCAGCAGGAAAGATTGCTCTTTATTATTCTGACTTCATCTTAAATACCTTTGACAAGCAGGCCGAAGATTGGCTACACAGGTAGCCACCTCTTTGACCTCGTTGGTGAACATCACCATCAATCATCTTTTTCTTCCCAGAGGAGAAATATGTAAACAATAGATAAATTCTAAAAATATACATAGTTTACTTGAAGCTGTGCAAGTACAAAATGCAAACAGTGAAAAGCAGGCAAACTTGAGGCAACACATTTGAGCACAAACCAAGAGGGAGATGGTGCTCTTCTGCTATTATGTATAGGTCTATACATAAGCAGTTTTTCTTTCTATAAACCGTGAGGATTTTTTTCTACTTACTGTATTGATGGAGCTGTTTCTAAAGCCCAGGGCAAGGATCTACAAGGAATACAATGGGTTCCACAACACCAACAAATGAAAGACAAGGTGCTGTGGCTGAACTTTGTACCTTTATACTCAGAGAGGCTTTACACTTTATAGGGTATAACATACTTGTGAAGGTTGACAGTGTGTGATAGCTCTCTGCCCTGGAGGACTTGTTATTTCAGAGTAAACAAGCACCCTGTGCATGTACAGTGCAGAGCCAAAGAACTGATTGGACTGTGTCAAGGTTCTCATTACTCTAGTTACAGGAAATTTAACATTTTGCTTTCATTAATCAATCAGGTGCAGCTCTATAACCTATAACTTTGAGATGTTGAACCAAAACGCAGTTTCTGCATGAGGCCTCTGCAGGATACTTCCAATTTTGCTATACGTTATTCAGAAGGCTGATTTATGATCCAAATGTTGTTCTGCACCATTTCAATGGATTTTAAATTTGTAGTTTAGCCAAGCATGTTTTCTCTTGAGTAGTAAAGGCTTTTGTTGTGATGAAAGAATGGCCTCCATGATCATCAGATTTTCTTACTTGAACTTGTTTTGGGGAAATAATTATATAAAAGTGGAATCTGTTGAAGAGGTATGTCTACCTGCATTTTAGGACAAAGATAAATAGAGAAGTGTTTGGTTTCTCTTTTCAATATAAAGGTTTTCTGTTAATGTTCAAGGAGTGAAATTTGGTGGTTATCATGTGACTTAACAGAAGTTTTTTGTTTGCCAGACCAGAGATTTTTTTTCAGTTTGGCCCTTTGGCAGCTGTATCTTGCAGAATCTTTTTTCTCTGCTACTTCTGCCTGTACTGTTGAGTGCAAGTTGAAATTTTCAGTTACAATTGAATATAAATCAAGAAATTACAACATATTTCATGGCTATGTTTGATAGTGAAGACACATGGTCTTAAGTCTGTGTAAAACAAAGGATAATACCATCATATTTCCAGCCCTCTTCCTCATGAGAGCCCATGCCAGCTGTACAGATGGATGACAATGCTGTTATGTGTTCAGTGAAATAATAAGTGCAAATGTCCATATTTCACAATTTAATCAGCAGTAAATGCTTTAGAGTTGTCATTTTCCACGTAATTTAAATTATGCATATTTTAGGGACCAGCAAAAACAAAGCACGTGTGGAATAAATAAGCCTTGCTAAAAGCAAGAGACAAATACATCTGAACTGCATGTTAAAATCATTGCTATAGTTTGTTATTCAAAAATCTTATACTGACTCTGCTGGGCTAATGCGGCATGAGTGGGAATTAAAAGACTGTGTGGTAAAAATTGTTACTAAGTTAATACCTAAAGCACTTGATACTGGACCAGAGATGTGCAAACATAATACAATAGGCAAAGAACAGAATTTCTTCCTTGAAGAGTTTGTAATCCGTACAGACAAGTCAGGGTAAGCAAAAAGGAAGTCAAATATTTCCTTAGAAAATGTTGTTTTATTTTAAACTTGAATTTTTTGCAGAATTGCTGATGAACTTCTCCCGGTATGAAAATTAGGCAACCAGAACCTTTAAATTTGTGGCCCTTTTAACTTTAGGGTGTGTGTTAAGGAGTCTGCTATGGAGCTGTAGATGCTCCAGATAAAATTTGAATTTGGTCCTTGTTTTCAATCACATCTTGCCTGGACACCTGAGTTTCATTCAGTTTTTGCTTGGCTCAGCAGAAGAGGTTATGAAGACCTCCAACAGGAATCAAAATTTCAAAGCTTCCAGATTCACTGGAATTTTGGAGAGAAAAGAGTGAAGTGGCAGGAGTATGTAGTGAGGCTGAGGTGAAGAAATTAAATTGGATAAAAGAGAACACAAATCAGCCTTCAATGAGAATGAGATTCACATAGGGAAATGCCCTGTTTTCCCATCAGAAGGAAGGGTTCATGCAACACATTTCATCAGGAAAGTGCTGTCCAAAACCCTGTGTAGTTCCTAGTAGTAGGCTAAGGCTATGTTTATGCTCCAAATACTGTTATTTTCTGGGTGCTCATCTTCCTTTTGAAAAGGAGGGTTTCAGTGTAACATAACCAGACCCATGGATTATGGGGGAAAATGGAATTAACAACACTTAACTCATTTCAGCAGTGGGGTAACATCTTCCTGATCTCTACTTTCCAAGGTAGGTACCACAAGGTAGTTGTGTTGTTTACTGTAATGCAGCTTTCTGAAATCTCCCTGGGGGCTAATGCTTGTGGGTGCTTATCTCCATTTTCTTATGTGCTGTAAAAATTTAGAATCTGTAACCTGGACCAGGATTACATAAGGAATTAGGGGTGTGTGTGTGAACAGCAGTCTCGCTTCAGTTGCTGAATCTGATGGAAGCTAATCTAGACTGCTTTGTAGTACACAATTTCTCTATGCCTTAATTTATTGTAGGTGGACAAATGTTTATAGCACTTGCATATATTAATTACAAGAGAAAAGATATTCTAGATCAGGATGGTGCCAGCTGGGTACATTCCTAAGAATATGGCACGTCTTGAGGGTCAGCTTCATCTCCATGGTTTTGGCAGGGGAAAATGTACTTCCTACATTCATGAAGAAGTTCACTTACACATCTACATTAGATGATCTAATGACTAAATTCTGGCTTTAAAATCACCTGTAATCAAGCCTGAAGTATATGCTACCTACATGGGTATATAATTTTGGAAGATAGTAATTGCAGGGTTATAACTGATGTCATAGTGAAGGGACTGTTTAATAACTGTGGCAACGGAAATGGATGGAAAACCAGGCTTTCCAGGAAGCTGATACACTTTCAGCTGCGTGATATTAGAAAAATAGAAGATCCGGTCCTTAGCAGCACTCTCGCCTGTTACACAGCCTATTATACTAATGTACAGACTGGGAAGAACAGCTTCCTTCAGGTGTCCGGGCGCCTGAAACAGAGCAGCCTGTGAGTTGGGTGGCACGGAGGGGGCAGCGCTGGTGTCTCTGCGGGGTCGCCGCGAGTCTCCGCGCTGCTCCCGGCCGGGTGTGCGGCTCCCGCCGGCGCTCGGCCCCGCGCTCTGCAGGCTGCTTTCAGCAGAGGGCACTCTGTTCCTAACGATAGAGGAGCCGCCTTCCCGTGCTGGTGAGAAACCTAAACAGATTGGAAAAGTTTCCAGTGCAACATATTTGAACAAACTCTTCATCGGTTATGTTTAGTCCGCTGGAGCATATTTTTAACTTCAGTGGCAGGGATCAGAGCCCTTTCTCTACGTGCTGCTCTTAGCGGACTCGACGAAAGCTTGGAACATCAGTGGAAGCCGTAGTGCAAAGGTAGAGGATTTTGGCGTTCCTGTTCAGCAGCTCGAAGCTCAGAGGGAGAACGAGAGCGAAGCTGTCGTGCGAGACATATTCGCCAGATTTACAGTAGGAAACCTAAAATTATTGTAGACGGCAGCGTGATTAAAGCTCTAGTCGGTGTGCGAGCAGATTTGTAGCCGTATAGCGAGAGTTACTCGCAGATGAGACACAGGATGGTTGCGGTTTTGGAAACTGCTTTGTATCAGATTCGGGGGCTGACTTCACGGTAGCTTTTGCTCCTCGGGGGAAGACGAACCACTTGGTCCCGGGCTGCCGGGGTCTCGGCCCCCGACATCGGAGCGTCGCCAGTACCTCCGCAGCCGGGGGTGGGGGGGCCGGGCCGGGCCGGGCCCGCTTGGCCGCCCGCCCGCTCCTGCTGGCCGGGGCGGCAGAGGCTGCGCGGGGGGCGCCGAGCGAGCCGCCGAGCCGAGCCGGGCCGGGCCGGGCCCCGCGCCGCAGGTGGAGGCGCCCGGGCGCCTCCGGCCGGGGCCGGGCTGCGGCGGGCGGGGGCGGCCCGCTGCCAGCAGCCCGTAGGACCTTGGCTGAGGCGCGGCGGTGGGCTGGAGCCTGGCGTGAGGGAGGGGCCGCCGCTGGCGGGGCAGGATGCTGCATCCCCGGTGCCGTGACAGCCCAGGCTCTCCCGTGCGCCGGCGGTGCCCGGCCCGCTCCCCGCCGCCCTGCCGGCCCCGCTGCGCGCTGCCCGACGCCCGGCACCAGGTGGGTGAGCTCGGCAGGGCAGGGCAGCCCCCGAGGCTGTGCCCCAGCCGGATCCCCGGGGCGGGGGGCAGGCGGCCGCGGGGCTGCGCCGGGGTCGCTCTGGAGGAGTCTCCGAGAGGACACCTCTGGGTACCCGGGCACCGGCACCTGGGAAATAGCGGCCTGGTGTGTTCGGCCACTTGGGGCTCTAGGCAATGGACAAGAGGGAAAAAACCCAGCAGCTTTCCTTCTTTTATTGTCATAGTTGATACTTTCGCATGATAAAAGCATGCAGGAGTGCTAATGATTTTGAGAATGAGGGGAACTTTAGGATGTTTTTGGAAGGAGGGAATAAAACGCTTCTTTCTGTAAGGAATCTTAACTATGTTCAGCTGACAGGTGCAAGAACTGATCGGATAGATGGTTTTCCTTGGGATGACTGCTTCTTTAGAAAGGAGTACTTTATTTGAAGGAGAATTTGCATTTACTGTGGGACTTGGCAAACTTGTGGGGTGGTGGCTGAGGGGAGGGAGGGCTGTTTGTTTGTGTGTGTATCGGGGTGTATAGAACTTGCACTGTTATGAGATCAGTCTGGTAATGTATAGTCTAAGGCAATCAAGTGCATTGGCACCAGAAATTAACAGAATTGGTAGTATTATTACATGATGGGGTTTTTGGCAATTTTAAATTGACTAGTCCATGCTGGCCTTGTAATTTTGATGATCACTAAATTGATGGATTTTTCCCCCCCCTCCAAACTCTGATTAAGCCCTGATTGTTTAGTCTCTGAGCTTTCAAAGGCAGTCCAAACGACTGCTGAAAGCACAGCGCTGTGCTTTCATCTTTGAGTGGGTGAAAGCACTGGAAAGTACATCAAAAATTTTATGCTCCTTGGGTTTTACCTTCTAGAGATCAAGATGGGAGGGATTCCCAATTTGATAAATTCTCTTACTTTCAGGAGATAATCAAGCTTGTCCACCGTTGCCAGCTTCCCCGAGCGTCTCGTTTTGGTCCTTTTCTGTGCCCTGATTGAGCTGCCTCACCCTGCAGGCTGTGCTCATGGCATGTGCTGCGCGCCTGCCGCTCTGGCCAGCGCAGCCCGCCGCTGTTTGCATTGCGCTGCTTCCAGCGGCCGGCCCACTTTGCTTTAGTCATTGACATTCTGGCGCAGCCCATTTGGTTTTGTTTGTAACTTGAAACAATTTCTCTCGGCAGAGCCCCAAGGCATGAGGATGGCCAGCCCTAAAGCCACTGGGCTGTCCTGGGAGATCACTTGGCTTGCTTTTGCTCTCTATGCTCACCTGCAGGTAGGTAATGAACTTGTTGCTGTTGTCATTCCTAGTCCTATATCAGGTGATCTTGCTGCACGACTGTGCATTACTGTTTTTAAACAGAAAACTACTGAAGGAGCTGCAATATAATTAAAAGTCTCCCAATGAGAACATTTTCCTTTCACCAAACTTTCAAACACATCCATGTGGGAAATAAATATTCTTGCTCAATATGTTGTACCTGACTTTACCAAAGGGTGATCAAAGGGAGATCTTGCCAGATGTGTAATGCCATGCGTCTTTCTAGGCAGAACAGCTGTTTTTGCCCCTGGGAATTTAAGCACCTGATAAATGTTAAGGTGCTGTATGTAACAAGGGTTACAAGAAGTACTTGGGTAGAAACATCTGAAGCATGTGGAAGTGGGAAGGCAGGGAAGGTGGCCCAAAAAGGTCTTTGCTCCAAGTGTTCAATGAGTACAGGAACCATAGAGGAAAAACCATAGCTGCCATCATAATGCCTGACACATGAACCTGATCAGTTCCAAGAAGTATTTCAAGAAATATGGTACTGGCATGCTGTGGAAATGTTGTTACAGTATGTCATTCTCCATACTAATAGTTCCCATAGCACAAAATGTTTGGAGGATTCTTCAGTCTTAAATACACACAAATCCATAAATCCTTAGAAAAAAGATGGCTAAATAAACTGAGATTTATTTTTTTAAAATAAATTGGACCTTTTTGGAAGCATTGTAGTAGTTTTCAACAAAAAAGTAAAACCTTTAAATAAAATCAGTGTTGTGTACTGTTTATACTATTGCAATGCTGAAAAATGGAGCCTGGTGTTCTGGGCATTATATACACATACATCCTGGAGAATTTTGAATTGAAGAACAATACAGCAGGCAAAAGTAAAATCAAAAGGAGTATGAAGAACTGAGGAGACTGTACTACACAGCTGAGTAAGCTGTGATCAGTTTATGGTGCACTTTGAGGTTCAAGGTAGTGGGAATGGGGCTCCAATGCATCTTCAGTAGCACTGCTGAGTGTGCTGTGAGTGATTTGGCATCTGATGAACACCTCCTCTCTGTGGATTATGGTTGCAGCTAACCAGTATCCTGATCACTTGAGTAAAAAACTTGCCATTAAAGTAAAAATTTACATCTGTATTAATTGTGCGGTAAAACATGGTGCATTCAACACATGTCTGAGCAGATAGGCCACAGTGGGATCTGCTTTTTGCCTGCATGTCCCTTATGCAAGGACAAAAATGTTACAGATTTGCTATGCCTGTTCAGCTTGTATTTTTGTGTGCAAGCAGTTGAGAGATGCTGTAATAACCAACCCTATAAAACTCTCAGAAAACAGTTCATGAAGTTCCCTTAATAATTCTGTTCAAGATGGGAATAGAGAACAGAATAGCGAATAGAATAGAGAAGGGAAATGTCCGTTTTGGTTTTGGAGACCTTTTTTTCCTTTTACAGAATTTTTCGTGTATTTTTTCTTTCATATTTTTCTTATTGCAGAGCTGGAACCGGTAGTGGCATAGTTTCCTCTTCTCCACAAATGGTTTGGCATAGCTTCACTTGTCTCTTTATAATAAAAACAACCCAAACACATTGTAGTAATCAATTGGCTATTGTGAGTAGCTTTATGAACACTTCAATCCAGGTCAAATTTTATGGTCTTGATTGTCCTTTAAAATACTGTAATCTGTTTGGCATATTTGAGTCATTAGCACTTAACCCCAATCTTGTAGGAGGCCTTTTTGCTCCTAAGTTTTAGGTGTTTTATCACAATTTTAGGCACATTAAAGATATTTTATATTATTTAACATAACATTTTTGGTATCCAATAACCATTAATTCTTTAATTGGTTGCTTGGGGCCATACTAAATGGACCACACACAGTCATTTTATCCTAATATTGTACCATAACTTCCACTTCTGTTGTTTTTGGCTATTAAAGTGCTTATGTCTGGAGCTAATCAATTAGAAACAATTGGATGCTGGGCAAGGTCACAAGTCTATGTCATATCACTTATGTGCAATTGATTAATTTTGTCCTGCTTGAGGCAGGTACAGAATAAAAAAATGACCATTTAAAAAGAATGTGGTGGGAATGTGGTATGAATGTAATGCAAAGAAAACTTTAACATGAGAAGTTGTGAAAAAGAGGTAGCTGTTCCTGAGAAGCAATGGAACTTAACTTTGGTTGTTGGAGTCCTTTCTGATTCCTCATAGCATGGTAACAACCAGTGTGGTGTTTAGCTGAGCTCCAAAGCTACCTCTGTCTTTGCAGATGTGCTGTGTCTCAGATTTGACGAAATTGCTTTGTTAATGGCAAGTCGGTTGCTGTGCAAGTAGGTAAATTAGGTTTCCTAGGATAACCCAGGGAACCCCTAATCATTGTTGAGCTGCCTGTTGTTAAATCTGCTCTGTGACCAAGAGCAGTGACATAAATCACTCAGGAAGAGATCACTTATGGGTAGGGCTTGGCCATGTTCTTTTCCCAGTACAGAGCTGACCTTTTCTTGTATGTGCCAATATAAATGACATTAATGGAACTGCATTAGTCTAAAGTCAGTGGTAATAGAAGCAGATTACATATGTATGTTTTTCTTGAAAGCAAACAATATACTCGTCCATCAAATGGTAACAGCAACATGGAATAACTCATTGTTTCTAAAGATTTAAATGATGACTCCATCCAAAGAAGTTAGTGTATTCTACAGATTATGTGTACTTGGGAATGTTAACTACATCCCTAGCCTTGAATTTATTGCTAAATATTATTTAAAAGGCTCCTCATTTTTCCTCACATTGTAGCAGGAGAGCTGTTAATTCTACAGATTTTAGGAGATGGGTTAAGCTAACAAAGTAGAAGTGTCCAAGCCCATTTCTGCTGTTTTGAAGTGATCTCTCGAGTACACGTTGCTTCATATTGTAATTGAAAAGGCAGGATGTTCAGCCTGGTAACCAACTCTTTCTTAACCTTGTGATGATATTTTATTACACTATTCAGCTAGATGCTGTTATATTTGTTATGAAATGTAGGACTGTATATCTTTATAGCCTTACTAATGGATTACTGGCAGGAAGAAATGATGGCTAGCAGATTTGTATGGGCAAATATATATCAAGAATTTTACACATGGATTCATTTTAGATTTATTCTCTAGTATGTTGTTTTCAAATCAGGAATACAATGATATTTTCTTAGATTCCTATCGTCCAAATTGAACCCTCTACGAGTTAATACATTTTGCCTCCAAAGACCATGGGATTGGTAATGCGTGCAGAGGGAGTAACAGCAAAGACACCATGTCTGGATATTTAAGAAGCATTAGGTCTTGGTTTCTATGGAAGAGAAAGTTTCATAGGTCATATATTCATTCAATAAACTATTGGTTGCTTCTGTGATTTATGTTCCTGCAATCCCTGCCTGCATTATGGTCTTTTCTAACTATCTGTGATATTTTGGAAATGAAGGATATACATACTGAAAACATTATTGTCTTCAAAATGATTCTGCCATAACCAATCTGCCAAAAACTACCAACATAGTAAATGTCTTTAAGGGTGAGTTTTGCAAGGCCAAAAATCTGATGTCCATTATATGACATAGTGAACTTGGAGACCATCTTTGTGGAAAACCTTTGGATTATTGTTTTACAGTCACTGAATGTATTGCACACTGATGTCCAGAAAATAGATTATGAACTACATGCCATAACAACATTCTTAAATTCTCCAGTAATCTTGATCAGAAATATCAGGGTGAGATTGGCAAATCCTGAGTTAAATCTGAAGCACTTTTCTGTTTCTGTAGGCAGGTGGCAATTCTGCACCTATCTGGAGTTTTGCCATCAGCCTCAAAAGGCCTGTGGTTTTATTCTTAGTGTGAAGATTGAGTTGCTGCTTCTAAAGACAAATAACACATCTGAGACTCTGTACAAATATTCTGACTTAAAGCATTCATTGCTATTGACAAGGTTGCAACTCAGTGACTGCATTACCAGAAAACTTAAACATAAGTTTCTGAATGTGCTTTAAATTTATGACTGATAATGATTGCTCAGCCAGTGCTCATAGAATCTGAACTGCTGTTACCCCCAGTTTACAATCCAATAGTGGAATTGCTTGAAAAGTTGATGCATGTGTCTTGTGACTGGAGACACAAACTATGTATAAATACTTACTTTTTAAAATGTGTCATAAAAAATTAAAGTCAGCGATGGGAGAGCACCAAGAGTACAGATGTCATCAATGAAGGCGCCTCTTTACTGTCTAAGTTATTTGTTACGATGGTAATTTCTTGTGAAGTTACACTGAAAGTTGGACAGAAATTCTCAGATCAATTGTGTGTAGAGCTGCAAATTTTTGTTTCCCAAACCAGATATCCAAGAGTCTGGTATGCTTAAAATAGGAATGATTTCTAACAACTGCCAGTGGCTTCTAATTTTTCTTGAAAGAGTAGTCAGGAATTGCTCTAGAATGATCTTTGGTTTAGAAGATGCTTGAATACTTAGTCACTGATAATTACTCATTCAGATCTGCTTGGTGCAGCTGCATCTTTCATATTCCTTACCAAATTGGGGCATAAACAGCACTGAGGTGGCAGTTTTACACAGTGTACCGAATTCCATTCCTGCCTTTGCATCACAGAAAATGTACATGATTGATTGTACTGATATTAAAGCTCTTACTCTTCATCCAGAACTCAAGATTTAGCCATCCGTAATAATGCTAAAAAAACCCCAAAACATTTTAAAATTGGAGTCCTGTTTATTTGCTGTTACTTCTGTAACTTGTAGGTTCACATTCTTGTCTTTATGTTCAGTTTTTGGGCTTGAAGCTTTTTTTTAAACATTTCTCCATGCTCACCTGAATTCCCAGGAGCTCCAATCTGGCTGGCAGTCTAGTAGTAAAGTATACTGAATTCAGCGATAGTGGAAGCAGATTCATAATTGTGCCTCTATAGTTGTTGATGTTGTAAGTCTGTGCAAGAAATCTCAGGCAAAAATTATATCATATTGTGCAAATGTTTTATTTCAGTCAAATTCGTGTGTTATTACAGTTTTATACAGTTAATAATAGTGATGATAGTTCTGTGGCTGTGAACAGTCCAACACAGTCACACTTGAACAATTTCCAGTGTAATTCTTATTAGGCAAAATCTCCACAGAACAGGGACAGTTTTTGCATGGTGAAAGAATGGGTTTGTTTTTGAAGTACAGTTTGATAGTGAGCACAGCATTCCAGAAAGGACATTGGATATAGCCATGGCAACTCCAGAGAGACTCCTAAGACCCGTGCAGGAACTGTACAGCCCTGCAGTTCTGACATGCTCTATGCACTCGCTTTATTGTCGGTGATAGACAATAACTCCTTTTGAAATCATGCACATAACTTTCTTTCCTGTAAGGGGAGAACTTGATATTAGCTGAAGACTATAGGCTGTCAAGTGCTCTTAAGGGTTGGATTTTCAAAATGCCCTCACTCCAACTTGTAGGAGGGAGGACAGTTCTATGAACGCCTTTTTGGATGATGACAGCCACACAAGAGCCCTAAATTAATGCAAATAGAGCAGTGTTTTCAGAAGGGTTTGTGGAGTCTTTGTTTTGATGACTGTCAGTAAGACCTGAGACGTTAAACACAAACACTGTTAAGTACTCAAATGCATTGGTAAGTGCTTAGCTGGATTTTTCAAAACAAGGTAAATTTCAATTAACTTAATGGGAACCAGGCATTAGGTGCCTTAGGCACTTCTAAAAAGTCTGGCTAAGTATTTTTCATCATATTTAGCTGATTAAACCAAAGCTTTCACCCCCAAAATTCTTTTGAAATAATAGGCTTTTGGTGAATAGATTCTGGTACTCCAGTGCATATTTGATAATATTTGAGAAATGCAAGTACAAGTGTCATGTGTTTATAAAGGGAGGGCAGTTCTTGAGAACTTGGCCTAATAAATCCCTTCCAGACAGCATATTACATAAAGTGTTCAGCAACAGTGTTATTTCTGTTTCTAATTTTGTATTTATTAGATTTAACATCATTATGGAGGGAAAATGGGAACAATATTTTCAGTCTGTTTTGAGAAATGTGGTTTCCAAGAATTGTCAGTTTGTCATGCTTCTGGATGCGCTAGAAACACAGTGAATGCAAGTTAGCTCAACAAAATTGTGAAACAATATTAAAACTGCATTTATGATTGCAATTACTAGATTGTTGCTGTATGCTGACTTGTCACTGGTGTCCTGGTGGGAGGTCCCAACTGGTTAATGAGGCTGATTTGTAGCATTAAATAAGTGGAAGGTTTGTTTACACGTAGAATCATGTATTTCTGTGTTTATGTAATGGTGGTCTTTTACTATCATCAGATGCTTTTCCAAAAATTGAAGCTGCTTAAAATTTACAGGGTGCAGTCTCCTGTTAGTGCATGCAAGCAAAACAGGGCAACATCTACAGTGTGTATCAGGGAAAGGATTCATAGAGGCTCACTGCATGGTAAATCAAGGTGTAGAGGAGAGTTTTAGTTGCCTGATCTGCCTTTTTTAACCAGCAAGGTAAGGTGACATGGACACACCTGCACTGCTACGGGATGTGAAGAGTGTGGGATTGTGTTTCTTCAGTCTCTGGCAGTAAGTGTTTCCTGGCCTGCACCTTGCTGAAGCTCTGAGAAGATTGCAGGAACTGGCTTTATTCCCAGCTGGCTGATTCAGCAAGAAATTAACTAGCTCCAACTCCCCTGGTTTTGTTGCAATTTCCCTGCTTATATGGGTGGCTGTTCCAGGTTATCTACTGGGATGGAGAAATGTGAAGGGACAGATGCTGATTCTGATAGATTCTGATAGATTTGCCTCTTCTGATGGATATTTTCTTTGCTTTCTGACTAGTGTAGCCTCTTGTGGTGTAGCAGTGGTGTGGAAGCAGAAGGCTGAACATGCTCAGTGCTCTCTGTGGATGTATAACAAATGAAATATGCTAATATATAATTTGTCTTCCTCTTCTGAGAGTCTTCTCTTATTAGATATTTTCAAAGTCTCATTACTCATTTGGCGTTTTGTTTTCTTGAGTCTTCAAATACTTTTAAACTGTTCCCTGGTTGAGTAACATGGATGTTGGCTGAAAAACCCAACAGCACAGCAGTGTCTTGAGTATTGGCTGCTTGTTAGGTAATATCCAAGTTGTAAACTGCCAGGTACTTGTGGCACATTATGGATTCTTTCAGCTGATGTCATCAACACTTCCGTTGCAAGCAGGACAGAGAATACATCTATCCCTGGAGAGATGGGCTGTGTGCTATGTAGGGGATTTTGCTAAAGCCACTAACTGATAAGGCTACTTGAGCAGGCTTTGCTTTTCTCCCCTGATTTTATAACTTTATTTATATAAGGTGCTTTATGTGACTAAAAATTTACATGTTTCCTCTAGACTGGTGATTCTCAGGGAAGTCTTTTCATAGAACAGCAATTAACAGTGCTAATTGAATGTTAAGAAATGATGTGAATGGGAGGTGTAAGACAAAGAAAAGAGTGTCATCCTTTCACTTAGGAATTCCTGCCTGTGCTGGTGCGCTGTATACAGTTCAGGTCCAGTTATGAATGGGGTAGAAAGGTTAGGCTGGTGACTTCTTTCTTTTGGTGTAAGAACTGAGTGCCTTTGAATAAAACAACTAGAAGGGAGATTAAAAACAATGAAATGTGGGTTTCTTCCATGTAATGATAATGATATTTGGCACTCCTTCCCATAATTTTTGAGTAGAAGGTTACATGGATGTCAGGGGAGACAGAATGGGTACTACTGGGAAGATCCACTTCACAGTTCTCTACAGATGAACCCTGGCAGGCTGGGAAGGTGAGCCCAGGAAAGCATTGCAGCATTCTTGCTCTGGACGTGCTTTTTTGGGTGTCTCCAGTTATTGGCTCTGCTGGAAGCTGGTAGACTGGATGATTCCTTGGTGTGAATCGGTTCAACTGTCCTTAGGTCATTTTTGTGTTCCTTGGGGCTACACTTGAGCTTCATTGAACTAGAACCAGTTCTAGATGTACTGTCACTTATAGATCATAATTTAAAAATTAACAAGGAAATACATGCTCCGAACTCCAGGAGTATCTGGATGATTGTCCTGGACATAAGAACTTACTCTAGACCTAAATGGATGCCTACCTTCTGAGCTTCTTTGTGTCTGCTGGGAATACTTTTTTTAATACTGTTATTAACTTTTTTCATGAAAATACTTTTAGGATGTTTTTGATATATTTTCAAATGTTAGAATTTTAGAATGATTTTTCAAGTATGCAAGGAAGTTCAGGCTTAATTGCTGGAATAGCTTCTTGTTTTTAAACAAACACTTGTATTTTCTTGAGGAACATAAATAGAGAAACAGCTTCTGATATTTTACTAAATATGGCTTGGCTTAAGTTCCACTTTCATTATGTGATCAGTCCTTCTGTAAAACACAAATATTCCAGACATTTTCCCTGCATGAGAGAGCACTTGCCTTCCCCTCAATGTGAAACTGCACACTCAAATGCTTTTCCCGTTTCCTTTTCCTCCCTCTTTCAGTTAAATTTGGAACACAATAGGTTGGTTAAAACTAAAAGGAAAACCTCCAGAACACTATCTTAACATATGGGGTTTTACCATGCAGCTGTTTATCTTCTGCTAGGAGGGAACTATAAATGTATTTTTAATGCCAGGAGCTGGGCTTAAAATGCCATTAGTTATCTGGTGGGAATAGATTTGAAAATTAGTAAGCAATTAGATCAGTGAGCAAATGCATTTTACTTAATGTTGTAAGTCTCATGGGCCTGTCCAATATCCTGTTAGCATCACCTGTTCTTAACACTCAACCTTTTAAAGCTTTTCCCTTATGCAGTGTTACAATAAAAGGGAAAATTTTGTTTAACTCATAAATAAAAATTAGTAATTTAATTTTAATTTAAAAACCCCCAACTTGCATGGTTTCTCCAAGGGAAACAGAGATGTTCTTGGAACACTAAGCTTTTCTTGGAGAACATTTCTTCCTGTAGATAACCATCTTGAGAAGGGCCTTAGTTGGGATAACAAAACATGTGGATTTTGTTCTGATCTTTTTAACTGGCTCGAATTATGTCCTTTAGCAGACATCAGTGATGCATTTGTTTGTAATTGCTTATTTTTCTTCCTTAATTCAGACCTCTGTGAGCCATCTGTAATGTGTCACTTAGATGCCACTATTTAGAAATGGGGGAAATGTAGGAATTATAAACTTTTTTACTAATTCAAACGTTAAAGCCAGTCCTTGAGAGCACTCAGGAAAAGACCTTCTTCAGCTGTATTGTTGAGTTTGTCATTCCTTGTCTGCCAAAAGCTCACTTTAAGTCAGTGGTAGTATGAGGGCTCTTGTACTCCAGGCACTACAAGATCTCAGTTTTTAAAAAGATCGTTCATGAGGCTGCTGTGAACCTTATTTTGTAAAATTCAGACTTTCTGCTTCAACAGTACAGCATTCTGCACTTGAGTAACAAGAAAAGTCTGCAGACACTTTGCCTGAGACATCAGTGGGAGTTTTTCTGGAGTAAGACCTGCCCATAGGAACCAAATTGAGGCTGAATTTTATTACTGCTAACTAGTTGGCTATCATATTTCCTGTTGTGTGGTGTGAATCAGTCCATCTCTTCATCATATAACCACTAAGGACAGATGGCATTTAAAGTGTTGCCTGCATCTGTTTTCTTGAAAAATGGCTGTAGCTGTCTCTCTGGGGAAAAAAACAAAACAAAAAACCAAAAAAAAAAAAAACCAAAAAAAAAAACACCCAGAGAAAATAAAGATAATTTTCCTGTTGCATATAAACCTTTGCAAGAGTTGAAGTCATTTCCATTTGTTTACATGTCACTTTTTTATTTTGTGTCACTGAAGACCATTTTATCAGGTGTTATGGTCCATCCCTGTTGGCAGGAATTCCTCTGAACTGCTGTAGAGGGAAACATCAAAACTGGTCCTTAGAGCCTGTGCATTGTTTTTCAGGAGAACTGAAGCAGAACGTGGAAACTCATTTTTTAAAAATCAATACGGCTTTTTGCCAGAATTATTATATTCAAAAGATGTCTCTGTACCTCTTAAGGGGTTGCATTCTCCATTGCATGGTGCAGTTCTGAGTGAAAAGGGGGAGACATGAGTACACCACCAGTGAGGAAGACAGAGCTGATTTCTCCATGTAGCAGCATTTTGTCTGTGTGTATGAAAATTGACATCATGATGTAGGAATGTTGACCGTGTTTTGCATTTTGCTAGCTGCACTTACTGGAAAGCATGTGTTTCAAAGGGAGTTTTCAATTTTTATAAGTCTTTGCTTCCATAATAGCCCAGTCTTATTTTGAATGTAGACTTGAGCTATGAATAAAATTTAACTCATGGAGGAAGATTCCTCTGGCACAAAATGTGAATGAATTATGCAAACGTTAACTAGTAATGTGCATTTCTGGGTTAGAATAGTCAAAGCCAGCCTTTAGGTTCCACTGTTACCTCTCAACATTGTCCTACTCTGTTCAAGAATGCCTTACTCTGAGAGTAAGGATGCTGAGTTTGGATGATCTTCTCTCAAGAAAACCTGCACTAAGTGTGGAGAAAGCTTAGCTGGCTGCACAAAACAACCCTTTGGTTGTGGGAAATTTCCACTAATGTGATGTCTTAGTTCCAGATGGGTCTGTGAAAGAAGAGAGCCAAGAAGTGAAGAAAAAAGACCAGCAGCAATGAAAAAGTGGCACTAGCTCTTCATCTGGAGAGTAATCATTCAGATAAAATTGGCAAAATTCAATTAGATTGTCTTTCAATAATGGGCTGGCCTCTCTCTTTGACCTTCATAATCCAATTAATTTTCCCAGGGTTATACACTATGTAGGAAGTTGGCAACCCGAGTTTCCCATGTCATCAAATCTATCCAGTCTCCTGAGAAAGGGTTTTCTAAGTGCAACATCCTTGCACCTGCTTAGCTCTTCCCCAGCTCGTCCCAAAATCAGACTGCTCTGAACACCTTCATGAATTTATTCCATGTTGCTGGATCGATTTACTGACTTTAATAATGGGAGTCTCCAGCTGATAGGAGAGAGGTCCAGTTCCATTGACCTGTTCTTGTAGTGTAGGACCCAATTGTTTTTTCAGGGTCTAGGATAGATGGATTTGAAAGAGTTAGACATCTGTATTCTGAGAAATTAAATCGGCCCCTTTAGGTGAAATCAAATGCACGTCATACCTGTCAAAGAGTATTCTTTTGCCTGCAGAGAAAAGTTAGCACATTTTTTTATGAGGGAGAAGCATTTAACAACCATAGAAAAATACAACCTCCTGCTTCAGGTGTTCAGTGTCTCAATTCACTGCTGAAATTTTAAACTTTGTTCCTATGTGTCTGCTATATGGAAATATGTGCATGTGTAGCACATGTGATTGCTCTAACAAAGTCTCAGGCAAACTGAGATTGTCTTTAGCTGAATTTTTATCTGAATTAAGTTTTAGAAACCTGCAGGTTCCTGATGGACTCTTCCTTATGTATAAGTTACAGTGCTGCTGCATGAAACAGTGATTTAACCCAGGATTATTTTTACTTGAGAAATTAAACACAATCAGAGCTTTTTGTACCGCTGAATAAGAACATGGGTTCAGAAAAATGAAGAATGATGCTTCATGATGAAGGGTGATGCATTTTGCTAGGCTGAATACCTGCTCTGGGGCTTGCAGTGGCATGATAGGTTTTGTTCAATAGGGACCTGCTTGCATGATTTTGTGTTGGAATTGACTCTTTTAAAAAAGTACCTTAAAAAACAAAGCCTGTTCAGAGCTGCATAATTAACACCAGATAAGTCAGAAATAATGTATGGAGCACCTGAGTAGAAATAAAATTTAGATTTCTGGGGACATTCTTGATTCAAATGGATCTGGCTTTCAGCAACTTATTACTCTGTTCAGGTGTTTTTGTTGAAATTTCTCCAGTTCTCTTCATTGATACTTGTGTTCAGCTTTTAAAATGCTGGTGTAGCTCATCTGTGTCTGTTGCTCTTTCTGGAGAGCTGCCCTAGCAGTGTAGTTTCTATGGGCTGTTAGTACCAGAGGATCTCTGCTGCAGAAGGGATTTTTCCCTCTGTGGGTTTTGGTGAGGGCTGGTGAGGTACTCAGCTCTTCCCCGAGGCTCTGGAGCTGCAGAGGCTCTCAGAGGGGTCAGTCCTGGCTGCTCTGAGGGGCACACAAGAGCTCGTGTTTTTTCAGAGGCATGTAAGCTGAATTGCAAGGCTCTCACCCAGCTGATATTTTCCTACATCTTCCTAATGTTTGCTCTATTTTTTTTTTTTATTTGCAAACTGCAAAAAAATTAATGATTGGTCCTAATATTTCATCAGAACATTTACACATAACCAGCTGTATTTCAAATGTATCTCAAATGTTCAATTGTTAATTTTCATGATACCTACCTATGACTTTTATTGTTTATTTTCCGAATCTGATTTCAAGTAGAGCAAGAACTGTACGAGCTTTATTGTTAGGGGTGAAACTTAAACTTTATTGGGATTAAGTGTTTAATAGTATAATTTGCTGCATATGTTGCAAATACAAGCTGCTATGAATAGATCCTCTGTAAAAAAAAAGGGCATTTGATATGTTATGTATGGACTTAAATCCAATATGTTGTTATCTTTTACTAAAGGAAATTATAAGAAGAGATTTGCAGAGAAGGGTTTATACTATTAACTTTAATTTCTTTAAAACTTTTCTCAACTGAAGCTGAATTTGATTTCTGTATTTTGACTTTGTTTGAAATGTGCTGTACATAACTTCCTCTGTTCCTTGACTATTATTTGGAAAATAGTACAAATTGGCTGTTTTCATCTACATGAGAAGAGAAAAATATAATTAGTAACAGTAGGTGGATTATTTATTCAAGTGGTGTGCCCTGATTTTCTACTTGTCCACCCGTAGTAGACTTGAGGATTTAAGCGCAAGGTTTCCTTTTATGTTACCAGATTTTTTAAGATGTAATTTCTACACCTTGTAAAGAACTGTGAGGCAGACCCTCCCTTTCCTACATGTCTTTGGGCTTCAGCCTCCCTGGGAGCAATAGTACAGAACACACTGATTTAGAATAGGTATTGGTTTGGATTCGTATGACTTTAGCTAAAATGGAATGACTCTGTGTTTGTAAATGGCAGAAATGAAGAGTTGTGGACTATTTTGAGATTTAGAGACCATATTAAATCTTCTTGGCCTAGAACATTTGAATTGGAGATTTAATTATTGTCCCACACTTCCTTTTAAAGCGTGTAGCTGCTTCTTTGAGGGTTTTATGTGAGTAGGTAATTAGGGTTTTTTTAAACATTGGTTGTATTTTTTATAGAACGATTTGCAGTCAGTGCCTTTGTTCTTAAAGCTGGGGTAAGACAAAATGTGGGAAATCATTGCACGCATTGTCTTAACTCTAAGAAAGAAAAATCATATAAGGAAGGGATAAGTGTCATTCAGTAATTTTTGAATGCTTTTCTGTAAGAGGGCAAAAAATTTTAGACCTTGTGCGATGTGTAGGATTTCCTTCAGCCTTTCCACCAGGAACTATAAAAAGGTTGTATAAAGACACAGAATAATTACAGCCTGATTCAGGCCAGCAAGTTGGCTTTTTTTTTTTTTTTACTATAATCACGATAAAAGAACGTCTATCTTGGCCAAAAGAACTGGGCTCTGAAATAGAGATGTTCTGGACTGATAATTCCAAGTACAGCCAATCTTGCAGAGAATTATGCAGGTTAAGATTTATATTTGGATCTTGTTGTTTAAAATGGATGCTGTTTAGGCTTCTTATAATAGCATTTTACTCTGTGTAGGGTGCCGAGGAAACCAGGCCTGTAAAATGTGCAAATGAAAATAGGAATACTGCCACAGATAACTCCAGCATGGCTTAACAGTGAGACTCTTACTGTTTTCAATTTGCAAACCAATAGAGAATGTGAAGAAATGTATAATTATGCAGGATGAGAATAGATCAACTGAATCAGTAAGATCAGAGTATTTCACACCACTGCAAGATTGTGAATGTTCCAGCTTCAGTAGTTTCTAATGTTGTGACTCAACTTTAGTCTGAGAAGTTATAGATGTATAGGGCAAAAGGAATCTTCTGCAATTAAATAAAAGAGCAGATGAATTTATTTCCCTCCCTTTGCACAGTCCATTGTTCTTGGATTCTGTCTGTATTTTGAAAAGTCTTAGAATGCTAAAGACAAACATATGAGAATCTGGAACCATGCTAAAGCTTTAGATACTGAGCTGTTAGGGTTGGCCTCCGAGCTCACATTAGCTTGTACTGGCAAACTAAGAGCTGACTGCGGATAAGAAAATTCAGGGGAGGTTATTGCCACAGATCCTTCCAAAAGTGCTCAGGAATAGTTGAAAAATATTCTGTAGGAATAGTGAGTGCCCCTCTGTAAATCTTTTAAATTAAACTATGCTGTCAAGAATTCTGTTTAACCTTAAGTGTAAATGGTAGTGGTAAAAGAGCAGCTGCTAGATATACAAGAGTAGATGATTTCCACCACTGGTTAGACATGAGGCAAGTATTGGGGACTCCACATTTCCCCTGGACCTTGCTGGTTTCAAAAGTAGTGAGCAGAGTATCTCATGTCTACAAGAGGCATGACAGTTTTTCAAAAGACAAGGTCAAGGGGAAAAATCAAGATTGTGTGTACTCTTTTAGAATTCAGTGTATAAAAGCTGCTTTTGAAAAGCTTTTCCTTAGTAGTCATTCTACTTCTGAGCAATAGTGGTGTTTTCCACTTGGCTGGAGCAAGAAAGGCCGAATGAGTTGCCTTGTAAAGATGTCCATGGCACTTAGAGCTGATTGTTCATTTTGTGTGCAAGAAAAGTGCTGTTAAGAGATTTGATTGTAACAGCAGCAGCAGTAAGAGTCAGTCCCTCCACAGCCTTTACTGTTCAATCAGGAGGGTTTTTCAGTAGCTTAACTGCAGTCTGTGCTTCCTATTCAGTTGTGGATCTCTAAGTTTAAGCTGCTGGTAGTTTCAGTGAAAGGCCAGTAACTTGGTACCTGCTGAAAAGTTATCACTCCCTCCAGTTAGCTTGTTCAAACTGCTGATAAAGAGAAGGAAATGACCATTTATCCTACTATCCATCTGCTATGCCATCGTAAACTCCAGAGTGATATTCCGGACTAAAATTATTCTCTTAAATTTCCTGTAGAAAGATAATCATAATTGGAAAGCAGTGCATGACTTATGACATGTCTCAGTTTATCTGTCCTGGGAACTATCCATTGTACATACACATCTGCTTCTGTACACCCACACAGGATGGGAAGATATTCCTCCACAGGAAGGTCTTCCGTTCCCTCAGAATGCAGGTGGTATGTATTGGCAAATCACGTATTGTGGATGTGGGGGCCAAGTTCCCAGAGCATTGCACTCAGAGTGAAGCAATTCACTCAGCTGCTCGAATGAGAATCCAAGATGAGCGAGTCGGAATGCAATCACCCATCTTTCCGTGTTCCTTCTGTGATAACTGTTTCGCTCACTTGTACTTGCTACTTGTTGCATTTGAAATATTGACCATTAGAAGACTAAAATTACTGAATGAGATCAGTCACAAGGGAGACAGTTGGTGCTTAAAATATGTAAAGAAAATGCAGAGCATTTAATAGGACATCATAGGTTTTTAAATTCCAAAACTCTAGACAATGTCCTGCCTTTGAATTACAGATGTTCTTAAGTGCTCTCGATTATTTATCCTTTATTTGTTCATTAAATGCCTTTCTGTAATCACCTGGATCATTTTAAAATTGCCTAATAAAGTTTCTTTGCTGGATATGGAAGATGGTTGATAAAGTTGTAGTGTTGAAACTATCCTGATTAGAACAGGCACCCTGTTCTGAATTAACAGTTTCTATTTTCGTTTTATGTCTGACTTGCTCAGCTGTGTCTTTTAACATTTCAGCAATTCTGGTTCATTCAGAGGATTTATTTCATTCTTTCCAGCAGCAGGGCCTGTGTTTATCTTTTCTCACCTCAGTAAGAGCCCTTTCCCCTTCACCGTATCAGTCCTCCAGCATTACTGTACACATTGTATAGAAGAATGAAAATGAGTCATTAAACTAATGACCATTAGTCTTAACAGTTGTCAGTGAACAGATGCCTGCAGTGCCTGTCATGTGAGCTTTTAATTGCCCTGGGGTTTGCTGCTAAAGCAGAGTAATCTAAGTAGTGGCTTACTAGTGAGTGTACACATGAAATGCTGTCAGTTAATGCTGGTAAATGAGTTGTGACCAGGAAGGGAACAGTCTTCAGATTATTGGTATGTCCTCTTATACAGTTGCATTATTTGGTTTTTGTTCAGCTACTGAACTTTTTTTCTAGTTAGCATTTAATTTTTAATGCTGCACAGTGTGTCTGGCTCAGTAGAACACATGGTTAAAACTTTGCCCTGCTTGAGATACTTTCACTGGCAAGAGAGAAAGATGAAATATACTTGAACAACCACCTTTCTCATTTGCAAAAAGTGAGAGGAAGCTGAAAAACGGATGGATCATAAATATCAAGACTGGCATCACTGGACTGAGGGAATAGTTAAGCTGAGATTTAAATGTAGCTAAATTAGAGTGCTTGGAAAAGTGAGTTGTAGTGCTTGAACAGTGGGCCTCAGTCTGGGAAACCATTTCAGTAGTGGGAATGATGATACAGGAAGTCACTGTCAATAATCTCAAAGTGGCCGATGAATGATAAGACAAAAGTAATTTCTTTGGGAAAAATACTTTACTGTGAAGTAGCGTGCTTTGCCTTGTGGTTGATGTATCAGAATTCCTGACACCAGTAAAGCACAAAAAGTTTAAAACCTTTAGAGTATTTGCAGAAATGTGTTTGAGACTTAGAAGCTGCGTGCTATGCACAGTTTCTTTCGGGAATTTCTTTTTAAAATTGTGCTGAAACAGGTGTGCACACGTGGAGGGTGCTTGGCTGAAAGGCATTCACCTCATGTGCCTTATTAATAGCCTTAAACCAACATTCCTACAGCAGAACCATGACCATTTAACTGCTTCCTTATTGTGAAAATGTGCCTGACCAACTCAATGTGCAAGGCTGCTCAGTCCATAAACCCTGCAAAGGGACTTACTGCAGTGGAGAAAGAAGAGTAGACAAAGAACTGGGTTAATATCACTAAAAATTATCAGGAGTAGTGGAAAACTAACAGTGGAAAAATCACATTTTCCTCACCATATGTTAAATGCATTTGTGTGCTGAGCTGTTGGAAATCCTAAGTGAGCCTGGGAGTGAACATCTGGCTGGGGCATTTCTCTACAGTCTGGTTTGTTCCAGGTGAGAGAGATCCGTCAGCTAGAGGTAACAGGGAGGAGAACCATTTTGATTATTTACGCTTATATTCAGGGTGGTCTGTCTTTGTAAGCAGAATTTTGGGATGCAGCCGCTCTATAAAGAAATGGTGACAAGATGGTAGCAGGTGCTCTCGGTGCTCTGCTGAGAAAGGTGGATGAAGAGCAGTGTTAGCCCGAGCTCTCCTGTGGCACTTACAGGACTATTGAGGACTTTTTGATCGTAGATACAGATTATCAGAAGCTTTCTATCTTCCTGACCTGTCAAAGTTGCTTTATTGCATGCCTTTTGGGTTCCTCTACTTGAGTTTTGGACTATTTGATCTTAAAAAGAGTTGCACCAAAGGTCTATTTTCCTGCTGAGAAATTATTCCAGGTCTTGGTGGCTGGGCATTTGCTTGTTCCAGGTCAGTTTCTATTATGAGAATTTGTAGTCATTTACAGTAGCAGAGCAATTCCATCCATTTCATCTACCTGTTTAGTTCACAATAAACACCACACTGTTGCTGATGACAACATTGTGTAAACAGTATGCAGTGAAGAAAAATTAGTAGATTACTAGTGCTAGGGCAGCCTTTTCTGGGGGCTGAATACTTGCCAATTTTTCCCTGCCACCTGAATCAGAAGCAGATGTACAGAGATTGAGGGCAGGGAGAAAATTCCTTGTCCTTAGCAGTGAAAGGCATGGCACTGCCCTGCAATATCTAAAAGAGTCACTGTTCAGGTTTCCTCATATGACAAAAGTCTCTAATGTCTAAGTCTCTAAGGTTTTTAATTGTACTCATCAACAAGTTTAATGTCAAAATCCTCAGCATTTAGCTCTGAAGTGTATAGCAGTTTAGGATTCCTTTTTTTTTCCCCTAAGTGCCGTGGTTTTAATACCATTCCATCACCCCACACATTTCCCTTCTTTGTGTTTTCATTATGCAACAGGAATTCTCTTAAAAATCTGGATCCGCCACCAGTTCTAGCAGGTGTTTGGCTCCTGAGTGCCAGAGTTTTTTTCTTCACACAGCTTATGGATGAGAATTTCACTGCCCTTAGGCACAATTTCAACTGAAGTATATGAAAAGCGTGTTACTGTGTCAGTTCAAATTATATCACTATTAAAGAAAAAACTCAAAAGGAAATTAAATATAAATAATCATACTAACATAACATAACATTAATAACATTAAGGTTATAATTTAAATTAAAAAGAATTGGGAAATTCTGAGTCAGAAGTCCCAGGCTCTCCTGAGAGCAGCCATTGTAAATGAGGATATTGACAACTTTGAGTCACACAATATGTCTTGATGAATAGTACAATAATACTGGAGTACATAAGAGCTAAGTGTGGTTTTTAGTTCTGTATAATACACTGAGTGGAAACTAAGTATTGTGTGAAGTCTTGCATTCACTCATCCTTACCCTGTTTTATTTGATGGTGACTAATACACTTTGCTGTACCCCACAGTGTCCTAGGTCCCAGTTTGCTCAGATACAAATATACAAATTGCTACCACCTCTTTGCCTTCCTTGGGGTGTTGAGACCTGCATGAAGAAAAGCTGGTTGTATGCAGTGGAAGATGTTTTTTTTTTTTTAAATCCTGGATCTTGCTGTCACCCCAGTCTGGGCATTCACCACACTTCACCACGTGGTGTTCATGATAAAGGACACTTAACAAAATGCCCTGGGATTTGGCTGCATGGAGTCGATTTTCCACCTGGTAGCTGGTATAGTGCTGTATTTTGGATTTAGGAAGAGAAACATGGTGTTTTGGTTGTTGCTGAGCACTGCTTTCTCTAAGTTGAGGACTTTTCATCTTCTTACATGTCCTGGCAGCCAGGAGGCTGCAGAAGCACAAGAAACTGGGAGGTGACATGGCCAGGACAGGAGACTCCAGGTGGCCAGTGGGATGTCCCGTACTGGATAGGGACACACTGAACAATATAACTGGGGAAAGTTGGCCAGGGGTAGGTGGCTGATGCTCAGGGACTGCCTGGGCCTCAGTCAGCAAACACAGAGCAATTGCACTGGGCATCCCTTGTTTTGTACACTTTTTTAATCATCATTGTTATTGTTTTCTTCTTGTTTTTTGTCCTATTAAACTGTCTTCATCTCAGGCCGAGAGTTTTACCTTTTTCCTGATTCTTTCCCCTGTCCTCACTTGCTGTGGGAGTGGGTGAGGGAATGTCTGTGTGGTGCTTAGCTGCCTGTCAGGTTAAACTGCAACAGAAAACTTAAAAAAAATATTATAGATTATCATGGTTTCTTGGCTAAGGATGCTCATAGTACTTTTTGTAGCATATTTCTTTCTGTGGACATCATGAGAACCCTTAGAAACTGTCAGTGAGTAAAAGACAGAGTTCCAATAATACTGAAAGAACTTAATTTATGTCAAGATTTTTACTGATTATTAGGTTTCTAAATAAGGAATAAAAAGAAGGTTTTGTCTGGAATAGTGGAACGTATGGTGAAAGAGGTGATAAAATCTTTTAAGACTTCATTCACCTATGTTTGTCTTGCGAGATTTTAGAAAGAGATTTAAGTGAAATAGTATTTTCTGTCTAATTTCCAGTTATTCCTCCCTTTCACTGTTTTACCACAGAGGAGAGTTGATAAAGGGGATTCAGTCTTAAACAAAAAAAAGAGTGAAAACATCCCCCAGCCATTCCCATGTCCCCAAAGCAATGAGCTTTGGGGAACATGCAGGTAGAATCTTCACTCACCAGTTCAGATTGTTTTATCTATATGCTATAAAATTGCTTTTCTGTTGGATCTAAACATGGCTATGCTCCTTCCCTATTCCCCAAGGCTAAGCTAAAGACTTGGGGAAATAATTGGGTATTGCATATTTTGAAAGCAGGATCTGATCCACAGTCACTAACTTTCTGACAATAATTGGAAGTGAACTGCTTGGGGTTATCTTGTCTGTGTGCTGGATTTTCCCCCTTGGCTCTTATTTATACAAAACTAGAGGGAACGGAGTAAGCAGTGCTGCTCACAGTGCTATATTGCAGGAGATGCTGTCCTGCTGCAGCTGGATTTGGGCCCTGGTTCTGTGAGGAGGTCCCTGGGAGCTTTTCCACTGACATCACTGGGAGCAGCTTCAGTCTGCTGGTGCTGCTCTTTTTAGAGCAGATTTTAGGCACATCTGATCAATTCTCTGGAAAAAGGGCAGAGTCTGCCTAACAGTGTTTAGAAGAAGCTTCATTGGAAGAAGAAAAACTTCGGGGTTCATATTTCTTTTAGAAATATGAAGCTAAGTTGATATTTAAGCTGGGTTTTGAGAGTAAGTGAAGTTTTGGCTAAATACCGCTGCAGCCTCTCAGTGAAATGTTTAATCTTTTAGCCAGACAATAGCAAGAGAAAAAGCATAAGTAATTGTTGATAAATATCCAAAAGCTTAATCACTAGTATAAATTTTAGAGGGCGCAGAAAAAGATTTCAAAATGTGTTGATCTCAGTCTGCAGACCAAGCTATGCCAAAGAAAATGTATTTACATTTACTCAAGAAAAATGGTGGTAGAAATGTCCTTCTGAAAAGACTGAAAGATGGGATCTTAATTAAAAAACTTAATGGCCTCCATTGTTCTTCCTGTTTCAGTGTTGGCTTAAGGTTGTAGAGAGCCTGAAGCAAGGTTTGGGCTGAGCACTTTTGTTGTGGTGACGTGATCTGAGGCACATTCCAGTCCCTGGAACAGCTCCGAGTGCCTCAATGGGCGCAGGATGGTTTGAGCAGCAGAGGTGATGTAGGCAGTTGCTTTCTTGCAGCTGTGAATATGATTATAGTTACAGCTTAGATTCAGTTTTCAGTGATAGACACTTCAAACAATAGCTGAACTATCAGTTTCTAAGTTGCTTCCTGGCAGTATTTTACTGTGTTGGAAAAACAGGGGCTTATCTGAAATATTTAAGAATTGTCTTTTGCTTATCTTTGTATGTATCTTCAACACAGAGGCACATTTTTCCAAGCTTGTTTTATTTCTTCATGTTCATGCAGGCCTAGAATGAGAGATGAGAGGAAAAATCGTTAGATTTAGGCTTAAATCAGACATGTCTTAAATCTGCTTTTAACTCATACAGAGCATGCAGCATGGAAGAAAAATCCTTGAGTCTCCCCCTCTAGTTCTGTCCCTTCAAGAGCTTTTGACTCAGTGTTTCAGGTTGTCTCATTGTCTCACTTGTGACTTCCCTGATGAAATCTGACAGCCAAGTTCTTCTTTCAGGGGTCTTCTATGAAGAAGTGGTTGACTTCAGTTCAGCCAAGTCCTCCTTCATTTTTCTAGGAGAAATGACATTTATACTTTAATTCTGATCTGAAATGCTGGCCTCTTCGTTTAATATTAATAATTAAATAATTGCCCTGGCCTGCTGAAATGCTGAGCTGCTGGCAGCTTCTGTGGAAACTCGGTTCACTTGCAGGGTCTTTAAATGTTTCAGAGTGTCTAGCATTAGGAAGCTGTTTTTGTAGATCTTGGCCATGACAAAAGCTAATCTGACTCTTACTACATATTTATTCATCAGAATTGCTTGCTCTGGAGATAGCAGAAGTTCTGAACTGTTGATGTGACCTTGTTTATCTGCAAATACACTTTTTCATGTTGTGATGAAGCTGGAGTGCTGTGCTCTATCTAACATTTTTGTATGGGAGTCCTTGAAAATCCATTAAACTGAACTGCTACTTAGCTGGTATATTACTTCCCTGGGGCGTAAATCAAATGCTGCAGCGGCTTAGGAGACAGATATTTAACTTGAATTAAATGGAAATACACACATTTTGGTATATGATTGGACTTGCTGTGCATATTAATCTGACAAACATGTATTTACATGTCATTAAGAATGCAGACAGTTTTTTCTCATTTTGCTTTTCCCATCTTTTTTTTCTCTCTAATACAATGATTTTGGAAATGAACACTGCACATTTTCCACTTCCAACAAGAACTAATAAAAGAGCCACAAAACTATGGAAAGCAAACTGCTTCCACTGTATTTGTCTTTCTTTATAGAATTTACTTTGGGCAGGGTAGTGCAGTTGTGCATTACTGTAAAGCTTTTGTCGATTTGACCTTTTATCTTTTGTCTGTGTTTCTTTTTAAAAGCGAGGTACTGAGGCAGTTTCAGGAAGAACATGGTATTTGTTGTTTTCAGCATTTGAAATAGATGATTTTGAAGCTTTCATCTGCATTACTCCAGTTTCTCATTATGCTCCCAATTTTAGCAAAGACAGGCTTAGTTAGGAAGTGACTGATGTAAGTATAAGTAATGTTTATATGTGTTAAATGTACATAATAGCAGAGTTCTTACTTTTCTCTTGGTTGTGGTTCTTGGTGCCAGCAATCTCTAAAATTAAAAATTCTTCTGTACCTGAAATATTAATGTTCTATTTCTAATTATGTTCAAGTTATTTCTTTGAGACATTACATCTGTTTTCTCATCTTGACCTTCACATTGCATATTTAGTAAAAAGCTCTCTTTCTAAAGCTGCTGCTGTCTAGATGTAAGTATGGAACAATTACTTTGAAGTCTCCTGGTGGCTGTGATTAAGTACAATAGTAGCATGCAATTATGAGGTTTGATTGAACTTTGTCTTGGCCTCAGTATCAAATTATCTCCAAGAACTGTAGACTAAACCAGATTTTTAAATTTATCTGAAATTAAAATAGCAGTTTAAATCCATGGATGAAATTATTACTCTCTAACTTGGAAGGAATGACCAATGATTAATATTTATAATTTTTCATAATAGGAAAACTCTACTGTGTGGTGATTTGATAATTGTAAGTGAGCTGGATTGCAATAGTTAACATGAATCCTGGATATCAAGGAAAAAAAAAGAGCAGTTAAAGTACTTCGCGCTGTGCAGTGGTTTCAGAATGTCCAATGGGGTTCATTTGGGGTCAACCAGAACCAGAAGTTGTGCTCCAGCAGCACCTGCTCTGCTCAGTCACTGGAAGATGCTCAGCTCTGCGTGGGCATTCAGTCCTTCTCATCCTTGCTCCTTGCTAATGGCAGTATTGGCTGGGAAGCACTCAGTGACCATTCCTCTAACTCTCAATAATGAAATGAAATCATCAAATCCAGCAACTCGGGCAGAGGCTTCTAGTCAGTGTTCTACAGAGCAATGAAACTGGGCAGCACCAAAAACAACGAGCAGGTCTTGGTGGAAGGAGATCTAAAAACCAGAGGCTTGGATACAGGCAATTCTTTGTGTCTTGTGCAGTTGAAAGTGGAAGGGTAATTTGGTCTTTCAGCACTCAGGTGGGAGTGGTGAATGAGGAAGCAACCAGAGTCTGAAATCAAAGCTCTGTTCCATCATAAGGCTTGAATAAACCCAGTGCCACTTCACACTTCCCACTTCTGCTGATCAGGATAGTTCCCTTTGATCACATAGGTGGAAAGATGTAGCATGGAAGACCTTATTTTTTCAGTTTCTGACTAATAAGTTACATGCCCTAATTGACCAGAAAGATTTTTAAACGCTGATCTGTTTCCAATTTTTATATTTTCTTTTTTTGTCAGTAGGTAATACACACTTTCTTGCTACATGATATATTAATTTCAAGGAATTTTATGTAGTGATTAGTTTTATATCTGCTTTGGCTATGTTATCACTCTCTACTGTCTTCATAGGCTTAAGATCATAAAAACTGGTTTAAAATGCCTGCTTTAAATCTTAAGTGTACTTGTAACTTGACACATTTAATTTAAAGCTATTGAGATTAAACTGGCCGTTGAACAGACCTAAAACGCTAGCATGAAATGTAATTGTTTTCTCAAACTTGCACTTATAGTCTTTACTTTAAAACATGAATTTATATCAGATTAGCTAAGTCATTCAGAGATGATCTCAAATATACTATAAACCCACAGACTGTTGAAATTTGAATTACGTTTAAGCCAAAGTGTCCGTGGAAATATAAAAGCCTCATAAGGAGCATTGGTAGATTTCTCAGTGGGGAATAAAATGGACTAAGTGGAAACATTCTATTTTGTGTTCAGTACAATGTATGAATGAAAGTGTATTGGGAACGTGGAGCTTATTTGAAGGTGCTTGCATCTAAAGGGTAAAAATGTTTTTCTGCTGCTTTAGAGAGTGGATACAAAAGAGTTCTTTGAACACTTGAAGATTTGATTTTTTTAAAAATTAACTTCTCCCTTTGGTTTGTTTATCAGATGTAACACATTGGTTTCAACATCAGTTTGCCATGACAGCTGATAATGTGTTCTTAGTGTTTGGTTTTTTTATTTTTAAATTAATTGCTTGGCTGTATTCTTTCTCGCTTGATTTATACCAGACAGGTAGCAGTACCTATTGCTGCAGCTGACAATCAGTTTCCATTGTAACCTCATGGGTAACCTTATAAAATATCAGTGTTTTACACTGAATTTTTCCATGCTTAGAAGCCAGGTTCTTCTTGCCTGAATCTAGCAATCTCCTCAAGTGCCTAGCTGCTCATTAGCTTTCCACAAGAAAATGGAATGTGTATTAGAAACCCCTAGTTTTTCTTACTATGTTTATCAAATTGCTGTTTCAGCTTCAAATATTGGCATGGTTTATATTCAAAGCATAACACTGATTAATGTCCAAAGACTTTATATTTTAAATGTTTAAATTACAAAGATGAGAAATGCGAGCAAGTTACTGCTACATATCCTACTGACAAATTTGTTTATGAGAAATTAAGCAACAGTGTGATACATACAATTGGCTAAGAAGTATGGTGGGGTAATTCTGATTCTCTTCTGCCTGTAAATTCGGCAAATCTTCCAAAAATGTTGTTACAAATCACTAGTACTTAACAGGATTCTTTTCCAAAGTGTTCTACAAATACAAACGAAGCTTAACAATATGCCATTAAGATAGGTCAGTAGGTGTTGTAATTGTTTTACGCCTGGCAAACCTGAGGTAGAAATGATAAGTACTTTAACCCTGGCCACTTGAGATTTAGATTGAATATCTCTTATCCATTAGCCCTGTGCTGAAATCATAGGATTACATCACTGCCATATTCCCTCACATAGGATCTGTCGATAGCCCATTGAAACCAGTGGGGAAAGCTGCCAGATTATGTCAGCCCCTTTCATGTCTGGGTTTTGCTTCACATGTCAAAGCTTGCATCAGCTGCAGCCAGCTCGGGTTCAGCAGGAAGCAGAACTGTGGATCTCTTTTGGTGGCCTTATGGGGAAGCTGTTGTTACCAAATGTAGATTTGTTCTCCATATTTTATTAATTATGCATAAATAAGGTCAGTTGGCTGAAGTGTAAGAGTGGGATCTCTGCTGCAGTAAGCTTTATAGAAATGTAATGATAATATGGTGTGAATGTGAATTACTGTTATGTAGGCCTGATGAAAAAATCCTCTTTACAATCTTGTTCAGTCTTGCATGCTGAAATATGACCTTTACCCTAGTCTAGACATGTCCTTTGCAAGTTATTTCTAGTTTATATGAAGACTGCTTGATTTGAACCAAGTATGTTAATCTGATGCTGTCATGACTGGTGGGGTTTGCAGTCTGAGAAGCTGACAGCTCTCAGCAGAGTAAGCAACAGCATTGTAAGCTTCTCCAGACCATCCTGCAAATGACATGCCATCTGCTTTTTGTGAGATCAGTTGTGAGCTTCAGAAGGTGAACTTACTGCAAGAGAGAAAGGGCAGTAGGTCTTACCTTTCTTTTCTGCCACGAACTGGTTTAAATTATGTTGATTACTTCAGAAATCTCTAGTTAGCTGGCACCTATATTTGGTACAATTCTAGCCAAGAGTCGAGAAACTGGGCAATGGCAACTGCCAACTTTCATGTGAAATTGCTATGTAAATGTCAAAATATACAGTTTAATTACGCCCCTATTTATTAAGTTTATTCATTGGTAAATGTCCAGCAGAAACTTGCACATTTCAGGCCCTTTTTCTTTCCTGAGTGGTTTCAACCTTTTGGAAGGTAATGTTCATCTCCCTGCCCTGCCCTCGCTACACAGCTGGACTCAATATTCTGCATTCAAAAGATGTTTGCTTATTTTCTCTAGGATGCAAAGCAGTTGGCTTCTCAGGGCAGTGTTAATGCAGGAGGAATAAGGACAGAGGAGTCTGTGCAGAGTGTTTGCTGCACGTCTGGGTTGCTGAGACCTCCAGTGCAGTGAGATGGGGCTGGCCCAGCCTGTGCTCAGCGTGTTGAGCACACTTAGGTGTGTTGTGATTGCTGAGCAGGCACAGATCCTCTGAGCAAGAGCTGTTTCTCTAATCAAAGCCTAGGTGTCAGACAGCCCAGCTGGAGGTACCAGCTATGATTCTGACAGTATTAACTCCTCTGTAGCTTGAAATGAGCCCTTTTCTTTCTTTCTCTTTCCCGGTGTGTTCTCAAATGCTCTTCCCCATGAATAACATCCTGAACTAATATGGAGCACTGCCTGTGCTCACTCCAGTCACTCTCACCCCGTATTTCTTCTTTGCAGCAATATTTTCCTGCAAGAGAGGAAAGTAACTCATAGTGTCATGGCTTCATAGGTAACCCTATGGGACTAGATGAGCCCTCAAGATATCTTCTAAGCTGAGTTACTCTATGATTCTGTCTTTGTTTCTTCCTGTAAAAATAAATATGTTGTGTTTAACCAAGAGCCTGTTAACTCCAGTAGCCACTGCTCTAGTGAAGTGTATAAGGCAAAAGAAAGTGTAATGTTGCTTTTTGAATGTCTCTGAGCAGGGATGTTTGATAAGCCAGAGATGTTCTCCTTTGGTTTAGAAGATTATTCTGCTGTTGAGGCATCTTCTTTTGGTTTGAACCTCTGTAGGTGTTTAGCATGTCTCCATCTCAGCAAAATATCCATGCAGAAATACCATGCCCTAAAACACAACAGCTTTTTTTTTTTCTCCAGAAGTTCATGTCTAGATTTTGTAATTATATGCATAGGTTTTTAAAAAAATTACTTGTGTTTGTAGTAGGTGTAACATGACCTTTCTGAATTTCTTCCAGACAAGAGCAGAGCAGTCCCAAGGTGCATACTTCTTGCCTGAGTTTGCACTTTCTCCACAGGGGAGTTTTCTTGAGGATACCACGGGGGAGCAGTTCCTCACTTACCGTTATGATGACCAGGTCAGTGTCCCATATAATGTGAAAATTATAGAGATTGATTCATTCATCTAACTCTGAGATAAAGATTACTGTGAAACAGATTAAGGTAGAGAAGGTGTGTTTTCTTTGAAAGCACATCAAATTTATAGCAATTGAATGATAGCACACTATGCAAGATCCAAATTAAATCACTTATTTGTATAAATAATAAGTAAAACCACTTTTGGAAAACATTAATAGGATGTAATGAAAACAAGAGCAGCAATATTTTAGTGATGTGTTAATAGATGCTTATAGTTACAGCTGCAAAATGTGTAGAATTAGAAGCGATTGTCCTTTCTGTGAATTGTTTGACTTAACCTAATTTGTTTTATTTAATGGAAAAATCAGCGTTGGGCAGATTTTGCATTTTCCAGCCTGTGAAAAGTCATAATATTGTATTAGTTCATGAAATTTTTGTAAGGGAAGGTTGGGCAAATTATAAGGAAACAAATGGGAAGTGTAATAATGGATGGAACAATGTTTAGAAAGAAACATTTTTTTTTTAAGTTAAACATTTTTAATGCTTTCTCCAGACTCATAGAAACATTATGTTGAACATGGAATATAGATATAAATGTAAAGAAAGCAACATGAAAGAAATGCTGTTAATCTTGGCAAAAGATCTGAAGTAAACCTAGGAAATGTGTGGCGTGCTGTGGAAATTTACTCATAACACAATGTGTTCCAGGAGTCAGTTGAATTTCACATCAAAACTGTCTGAATTACATTCATAGACACTTACAGTACATTTCTTAATGTAAAAGGAGGGAATTTGTTAGGAAACACCCCCTGTAGAAGTGAGAGAAAAGCCAAGGTATGGTTCTGTCAGTGATGGGCAGGTTTATTTTGAAAGATGGGCTCCTGGCAGGAGCTATTTGAAGAAAATAATTTGCTCATCACTATCCTAAAGGAGAGAACTGGGATGAGTTTATTTAACCTTTAAACTGACAGTGTTTTTAGATAGACAAAAAGGAGCAGAAGAGCTGCAATAGAAAGCATGCTGAGCCACTGTGAATTATTGGAATTTAGTTTAAATGTTTACAATAATTCATACTTTTGCTTCCCTAGAGGGTCTTGATTATCAACAGAAAAGGTTCTTGGATAAGACCTTCCTTGGACCAAACACCTGGGAAAGCAATAACTTATAGGACAGTAAAATGCAGCTGCAACTCAGGCTGCATTTAATGACAGTAGTTGAAAAACACTATAAAGGTTATACACTTTGATCAAAATAGTTTCCATTTAATGGAGCACATTTTTGAGAAGATGATAAATCACATATAACAGAGGCTTAGTCTGAGTCTTTGACTAGACTGTTTGGACTATGTGAATAATATAGCTGATTAAAAAACAAACAAAATGAATCCCCTTGAAAAACCCTCAAATACCAGCAGAGCTCTATACAGAAGCCAGTTCCAAGCCCAATTCCATTTAATGGAAAGAATTCCATTTGCTGGAAAGTTTTCCATTAATTCCATTGAGATCTGAATTGGATCTAGGATATAGCCAGCTTCTGTTCTTTCATAAATGTGATTTAGTTTTGAAGCCTGCTATTCCCAGACACTTAGCAGTATGAAATTAAGTTTGAATTCCTGGAACTGAAAGTGGTGCTGAAACATCAAAATGTTGAAAGTAAAAGCAACTGTATTAGCAGTAGTTTCTTTTGAAAGAAAATTCAGTCCCTAAGCATTATTTATTAAAAGTTATGAATACATTGAATGCAGATGGGAACTGATCTTATCTCTAGCTTTACTTTCCTGCAAGTAAACCAGGATTTCTTCAGTGAATAGAATGATTTTTCCTTGATTTTCTAGGAAATTAATATTAGGTTTGTGATATAATACAGTTACAATTATACTTTTACTGAAATGTTAATACAAAACTCAATTGTATCATGGTCAAACTGGGTCAGAAAACTAGATCTTTTTTATTTGCTGTGTTTCATCCAACTATTTCTTTTGATACTTACTGGTATGAATGGATGGAAGTCTTAAAACCAGAGGGTGAAAATCCTTCAGTCGATAATATTTTGAATTTTTTTTTAAGCTGAGATGGATATATTTGATACATGATAAATGTGATAAGAAAACACAGGTGAATAAAAGGAGAGGAATATATGTATATATGTATATATGAATTTAAAGCCCATTTTTAACCTATCCAACAAAGAAATGGAATCAGTACCGGAAGGTTACCGCATAAATGAAGAATGCAGCACCATCATCTCAGACACCTTAATTCCTTAATTTAGTCATAGTAAATAATTTTCTATTTTGTCCTACTGTGAAAGGCTGCTGGCCTTTGGGAAATATATTCCTTCCTTTTCCCTGGTATCCATAATTATTCTCTGGGCATCCGTACAGAGTTGTGGTGTTCCTGTACATCCCAAGTTACACCTGAATATTGGAAAATCGAAATAACTTTGTGCACTTGACTGCAGTAAAGCAAGAGCTTAGTTAGATCTGGTCTGCTGTGGATGTGATTCCTCCTCTTATGTCCATAGAATGGAACAGAATAAATAAAAGGGGAGAGAGGTTCCTGAGACTGTGGTATGGAGGTGGAGAAGAGGGTGGATCACAACCTCTGTTCTTTTGGCTCACCAGTGTTGAGACACTTGCAGGAAAACCATCTATCCCTATCTTCCCAAGTGTGCCCTTTCCCCCCTTGCACTGTTCCTTTTATCCAGGCCAGTAAAATTTCCAGGGATAGATGGATAATATTTTTATATAGCAGCATCATCATCGTCATGATCCAAGATTAGTTTCCTTACATCCTCCAAACACAGGAATGTTTCAAAGGGGTTTTCTTTGGCTGTTGTGTGTGATATTTTTCAAGCAGGGAGCCAGTTTAATCAGAATCATTCATTCCTTTGTTAGTAAGTAATCTCAGTAAAATAGAACTAGCTGTTACTTAAATATTCAAAAGTATTTGCTATCTGAAATGACAAGCTTACAGTTTGAAATGAAAGATGAGTAAATATTAATAGGAACACACTGTACTCTGCTCTAGCCCAGCAGAATTACACATGGATTCGTGTTGTACATGCAAGATAGTACATTTTGTTCTGGTTTAATCTGGCAGGACTGTGCTCTCATTTTTGTACGGGACTGCACTAACCTCTTTGCATATTTCGTTGCTTTGTGTGTATTTAAGAATTACATGCAGATGAAATTCTTTGGCTAGATATTTTCAAAATTCAGTGAATATCTTTTTTACCACTTCTATCACTATAGAGGAAAATACCTTTAAAGATCTCATTAAATACTGGCACTGATTCACTGGGATGACATCTGCATAAAGTGGGACATTATAGTTTTGACACATTTGCTGCTGTATCTTCGAGGAAAAACAATGATTAAAAGGAAATACTTCTGAGGGATCCCGAAGGACAGAAATTAGAAATATTTAAATTGAACATTGTCTAAAGGCTCCTGTATTGTTCACCAAGGGATGTCTTGTATGAGTGTGTTGCATCCTGCATTTCTGAAATTCTACTGAGTCAATGCAATTTAAACCTAACTTGGTACCAAATAGATTTTGATGCATCGCCAAAGACTTCAACTGCTGTTAGAAATTTGAGATTTAAAAAAAAAATGGCCCAATCTACCATTCATGAATATAATTAAATAACTGAATAAATAGATGAAAATAAATGAAGTTATGAAATAAATATACAAGTAATAGCCCTTTTTCCAACTTTGAGATACGTGTTGAACCTTGCCATAAGGCATCGTTTCCTAGTATTCTTTCTGATTTCTTTTGGCTTTTCACCTTTTAATCTACTACAAGGAATTTTTTTCTTTTCCAAAATACTAGTAGTACTGGAAAGCCTTCTTGCAGAAATAAAATGTTCTTGTTTTCTGACACTTAAGGTATTGCTTCCAAGTATTAAAACCATTCCATATGACGGACCACCAAGAAGAACAGCGGTGAAAACTTGGTTGGGCTGAATGTGTTTGAAGTACATTTCCACTTTGATTGGCTGCCTGGCTGAGAGTTCTCTTGGGGGTGTGGGTAAAAAAAGGAAAGCAAAAAGAAAATAAGCTTATCTTTCAAGTGAGAAAATGTTTGCTTGACCAGTTAGCTTTCTAGCTGACCTTGCTTATTCTAAATTTTATGATGTCTACCACTTTAAACTCAGAACAAGGATAGCCTGATTCTGGAGCCATTACATATATGGCTCTAAGTAGTCCAATATTGGCAAAGAAATCTAATGTTTCTAAACAAATATTAATGAAAATCTGCCCTATCAGACATGTGAGTGCTTAGCTATGCAAGGTAAGGTAGAAACTGGTCAGTCTCTTTTCAACTAGATGTGCAAGTTGTAATACCCAGGCTGCAGCTGCTACAGTTTGTTTAATAACTATTCTTTCTTTGGGTTTGCTAGAAAAATGCCTTGTTATGAAGTGAATGCCAAAATCGGGAAAATAAATATTTTAAAGTACTTATTATAAATAAAATAATATTTATTTCATTTAAGCCTTGTCTTCCAGAAATAGAAATAGCCTGTCTTGGCTTCTGATTTTTCAGGGGGAAAATGAGCATGGAACTTGAAGTATTCATTAAAAAAAAGGCAGTGAAACCCAGCATCTCAATTTCTTCAAAAATTAGTATTGAAATAAACTGATGGAACCTATTACTCCACTTTTTTTTTTTTTTTTTTTTTTTTTGTAGCCTGGCAGCAATACCTGTTTGTGTTTGTTCTATAAGTTTTTCATATTACACCAAGGAAACTCTTGTGTGGGCAGAAGTTGTCTTATTTTTCCACAATTTCCTCCATCTCTTTCCCCATTCCACCTGCTGCTGATTGCCATCCTCTGTGCTCTGCCTCTGGAATGGTCCCTGGGTCACAGCCTGGTTTCAGTATCAGCTGCTTGCTGGCTTCTGCTCCCAGTCTGAGCCTTTTTATTCCTTTGCTGGGTAGTTTGCATCTAAATCACCAAGAGAAATGGAGCCACGAGTTTTCAGGCTTGGAGATGAGTCATGTAAGGGACATTACTGCAAATTAACACATCAGTGAGGACAAGCTCTAATCCTGAGAAGGGAGGAAGATTTGTAGTTGGTGGCTCACTTGCTACCCATGCACATAAATCTGCAGTGCTCTCGATTTAGGAGCCTGGAACTTGTGTCATTCTCTGACAAGCCATTTTTGTTGATACCCTGAAAAAGCATTCAGAACTATTAAAAAGACTTAATGTCTTGATTCTCAACGTCTAGCTCTTTATTTAGAGATTTTTTTTGAACAAACAAGCTGTTTTCAAGTGGCCACACAAACTATTTCAGGCATTCTTCTATAATGGAAACATTCCACTGCAGAACACTTGGTGGTTTCATTTGTGTATTTGGAGAATGAACCAATAAACTTAATTTTATCCGAGCACCAGAACTGCATCCGCTATTACGTGGCTGTGGGAATTTCAGCACTGTGTTAGAAATCCTCCTTTTCTGCTGTGTGGAGGACTGACCTTGCACTCCTCACTCAGCCAGTCTGCTGATGTTAGAATAACACTGATTTCCCTGACTTGAATCCTGCAAGTCGTTCCATTCCCTCAGCTGGGATAACTTGTGTAAGTAGCAAATTACTAGGTCAGGTTTGTGGTACTCTATGCTAATCCTAAAGATGTCCATAACAAGTTTTAAATCATATTTAAGGAGTTTGCAGCCATGTTTTTGTAAGGCTGGGTGAGGATAAAAAGCATCATTTGGTGTTTCTCTTAAAATTTAACTGGAGGCAATGTTAGATGTTCCCTATTTTTAAAAATTCTATTCCTTTTTTAATATATACCCTTTTTCTTGTCATTCGCAGGTTTAATTTTGGTCTCTACTTTTAAGGGTGTGTTTTTTGGTTGGTCTTTTTTTCTTTTTGTAAGGAAATTAGCTCCATAATCAAGTGAAATGTGTTTCTGATTTGGAGGGGAAAGGAGGCAAGGATTAAGAGAAAATGAAAACCACTTACAATTTCAGGCAAAACTACTCTTAGAGAGACTGGTACTGCATAAGTTAGGCATGATCCTATTCAAACAATACTTTTGTTTAGGCTAATTGCTGGCTGGAAGTGTGGGAGCAGCATATGCATGAGTAATTATATCACTAGTTTTGTGTGATAGGTTGCTTAGTGAACTGAAAACTGTTTTTAAATGCTTTTGTTTATTGGCAAACTGAATGGCGAACTGACGCTTTTTAAAACACCAACTACCATTTTTAGTTCAGGGTTTTGTTGTTCAGAGAAAATAGAGGAACTGCTGTTTGCAGCCCATGTTTCTTTGTGCACTGAGAATTACAGACTTTCTTGTTTTCTATTACAGCCTCAGTCCCAGCCCTGCCAAAGGTCTCTGTGTGTAAATCATACTTACAGAAGCCAGTAGGTCTTCGCCTTGTGCAGTATAACAGCCTTCACAGGGAATCTGTAATAGCACAGTTTCTGCAGAAAACACATTTTATATCATTTCAGTTTGGATCAAGTACATTCTACGAGGTTGTAATCCTATTCCATCAAATCTTGTGGTGAAACTGCCTGGCCTGGGTCCGTAGTCCTTGTGTGGCTGTGATGATACTGACCTCAGCAGCTGGCAGAGGATTCCCAGGTAGCAGAAGTGACCCCTCATTTGCAAGGTCAACCCCCAGAATGATTTCTCAAGGAAGAAGGGAGAACAGACCAAAACTTTTCATTGTTACTCTTATTCTTGCTTCCCTGGGTGCTGGACAGATCTTGAGGCTGTTCTGGTAGAGGATAAAAGGCTATGCAGGGGTACTGATTTCCTTCCTTTTTTCTTAGACATACTTTAGGGGCCACAAATTGATGTTTATTCAGTTTGAAGTTGAGCTATATGGAAAAACTCACTTTAATACTAAATACCTTGCTTTTCTGGCATCTCTACCATGCACATTTGTCACAAAAGACTGAAATTTATGAACTCACATTCAGTGTTTCATGTTCTAATGTTTACAATTCTGAGTTTTCCCAAATATTTTTTTCAGTTTCTAGCAATAGATTAAAAGGTTTTGTTGTTGTTGTTGTTTGTTTTTGTGGTGGTGGTTTTGGGTTTTTTTGTTGTTGTTGGGGTTGTTTTTTTTTTTTTTTTTTTTTTTTTTTTTTTTTTGCCTTTCATGTCCAAGGAGCAGACAGAAGGATGTGTACTTGGGCAAATATTCTACTGTATAGTCTTTAACTCAATTCTGCTGCACTGGACTACAGGGCACCTGTTGAATTAACATTATACAGACTATGTGCTCATTTGACATTCTTTAGAGGAGCCCAAAGATTAAATCATGAGAGATTGATACAATGCAAAGTGAATTTCCCACTGACCTCTTCATGCCCCTGGTGATCCTCCAGAAGCTGGCACATGTTCTTATCCAAGAATTTTGACATTGATAAAGGCCTAGGTTCAGCCTTCTAAATTAAGACTGAAAGGTCTGGAGGTAACAGAAATAATCCCATGCTTACACAGCTCTGATGTAGAGCTGCTATCATCTATCAATAAGAGTTCATTGAGATACAGTAGAGAAGTGCTTCTAAATCAAAAAGATATATTTCAAGTACTGTGGGAAATGCAGTGCTTGGAACTGGAAAGTCATTCTTCAGATATACATGGATGAGAGGATGTTTTAGGCTGATAAATCCTAATGGTGCATTAATCACTTTGCTAATACAGCACAAACATTTTGAAACTATGTCTTTTTCCTCTGGTCTTAATCAGGGAAAGAGCAGATTGTATTTCATTTTTTGATAATTCAGCTTAATTTGTTGAACTTCTTGAGCTGTTTAAGCTCCTGTTAAATTTTGCACAAACGAGAAGATAAAATTGTATTGCTGATTTTTTCATGAAGGATGAATGGTAAAGAGTAATGCTGTATTTGAAGATTAGCCTTAAGTACTGTAATGTCTTTGACACAAATTGTAGGTCCCACATTTTGTAGAATGATTGGCAAATCAAACATTCCTTTTTATTCTCTGTTTTTCCCCCCACTTTCCCACAGACAGGCAACTGTTACACTGATTCTTGGTTTGGAAGGAAAGGCAGACCTCTGAGAAGTGGAAACAATCTGGACTTTTTTTAAATACTCTTAAGATTATAAAACCTGACCTCTTTCCACTTGAGCCTATGTAATCTAGCTTTATAAAATTATCTCATTGGTAGTAATTTTTTTTTTTTGTTTGTGTTATAATGGTATAAGATGTTTTTGTGCTTTGATGGTACAAGCCTTTATTCATTTAACATTTTTACATTGCCTAAGAGAAAAAGGGTTTTTAAAATGGCACCAAACCTTTAACTGATTTACAGGTTCATGAAGCAGACTAGAGTATTTGCACATGGGTGAGAAAAATTAGTAGTAATAGGCTGCTGTATGATGTGGGATGTTTTTGTAGTTTTTTAAATGGCTCTTGGGAGATGGTTGCAATTGTAAATACAAGATATGTTCTCCTTTACCTGATTATTTAGGCTTTGGTCCAAAAATCATAGTAATTTCAATAGACTTTAGATCAGCCCTTCATTCTTTTTACTCCAGAAAAGAGATTTGCTGTTGATTTCAGGCAGATTGCATTCAGGTACCCCCAAAGAGATACTATTAACTGTTTGATCAGGGAACTACTGAAAAATGGGATAGATACTGCAGAGCACCAGCATCACTGCAGCCTCAGTTCTCTGCAAACAGACAAGTTCAGTGGTCTTTGTTTGTTTCTTTCAAATCTGGTGTCCAAAGGATGTGCAAAGACTTGTGCAGTGAACTTTATTTATTTTATCCAGCTTCTGGATTTGGTGAAGATCACCGAATTTCCTGTGATTTATACAAGCAAACCTATTTACACACTATGAATGCTGAAATGAATCCTGTGTTCAAAATATTTGATCTGTTTCAGTAATTATATTTTACTCAAATCACAAAAAAAAAAAAAAAAAAAAAAAAAAAAAAAAAAAAAAAAAAGCTGATATGTGTAGCATATAGGTCAGTGATCTTCCTTTGTCTAAGTAATATGGTTGTGTAAAGTATGAATCTGAAGAAACAAGCTGTGGTCTTTCAGGCAGCTCACAAAATGTCTCATAACATCAACACAGCATATGGCAAAATACCTTTTTTTACTGTTTATAAAAAAAAAGACTTGGAATGCATCAGTTTTACTTAAAAGAAATGTATTGCATTGACTTTAATGTTTTTTTATATTATTAATAAGTGACATAAAATATGTTCAGATATCAGACTATAAACCATGAAATTTTACCACCTTTGAGTGCTGGCTCCAGTGGTAACTATTCAGGGCAATATTGCAGTCTAATGTATGAATTACAATTATATCCTAAGTCTTATTAAAATACTAGATACTAGGGCTAAGTTTTAAACTTGTCCTGCCCTTTTTGTTCCATTTGAAAAAGATTTTTTTTTTGCAGGTATTTTTATACTTTACAGTGAACTTGCCAGTTAATGTTCATTTTTCTCCTGCTTCTTCAATATTGAGGCTATAGGATAGTCTGTTTTTCTCATACTTTCAGCTCTGCATTCTAATGAATGTGAGGGAAAGAAAAGGAGGGTGAAAATATTTCTTAGAAATAGTCCTTTTTCAACACAGTTAAGTGACTTCCTTTAAATAAAGGCTATTGCCCCAAAATTAATTTTAAAAGGGATGTCTTTTGAGTGTCAAAAGAGATTATCATCCTTGTAAGGTGTAATCATAATGGAGATCTCTCCTGTACTTTGGTCCTGCATACTGAGGGGAGGCTCTGGGGGAAGCACCACGAGGACTTTGAGAATTGGTTCTGCATATGTTTGTTAATATTCTGGTGTGTGTGGATGGAAGATTTGGAACCCTGTCTAGAGCAGATAAAACAGATTACCTCTCGCACAGACCTTGGAGTCTGCAGCCCAGGCACTTAGGCAGATGCATAACTTAATTCTTGTGAGGACTCCCGTGTACGTCAGAACTACCCCGTAAGGAAAGGGGCACATGTTCCAAAGTGTGGGCTGGATCAGGGCCTCGTTTACAGCCCTGGCCTTTGAAATTCCATGCTTAAACTCCTGTAAGCACCCCAAAGAGAGACAGCACCTCTTGGGAAGATCTGAACATCTCCTGCTCATATTGCAGTGAGTGGAAGTTGAAGTACTTTGCTGCAATATGATGGGGCCAGCAGGTCTTCCCCTTTCATTGCTCAGATGTGTACTGATTTAATAACTCCCATTACTCCAGCCTTGTCATAAAGCTTACCATGAATTGCAATCAATCTAGTTTACATTTTAACCATTATTTTTCTTAAATGAAGGACTTGAAACCATTTTTGTAGATTGACGACATCAGAAGATTTTCCAACTTGATGAAAAAATCCAAATGACCACATAATATTTTCAAAGAACAGACTGATGGAGGCTGGCCTGTTGTCAAAAAAATAGTGTAAAAATTAACTCTGCTACATTGTGATTTAATTTTAAATTAACTTTCTTTTTTTTTGACAACATTCATATTTCACAGAATAGGTGTAGGGTGCAAGTTTTCTGTATTTCCTACCATGAAGAAAAAAAAGAAAAAAACATTAACTCTGACATCTGTTTTTAGCACTTTCCTTCATATTTTTGGATGAATGCCTGGCAAAAGCTGGAAAGCGACTAAGAGATCAACCAAAGATGGCCTAAGGGCCTGTTCCCAGCTGGTACGACATCTGGAATGTTATATATAGTGGATAAATTCAGAGTTGTAGTTTAATAAGATTGGTATTCAAGCACTCGGCCTACAGCAAAGGAAAGGACAGTGAAGCTGACAGCATGTATAGTGCGTAGTATGTCAAGGTGTCTGAAATATAATTTGCTGGGTTTTCACTTTCATTTTGGCAGATCCCTTATGCTTACATATAAACTTTCATCCAGTATTGTTTCAAACGCTTAAAAAATAAAAGGTGAAGTCATATTGGTATTATATCCAGAGTCTTATCTTTTCGCTAAGCTTAGAGTATGTCTGGGTTTCTTTCTTTCTTCTTAGGAAAAAAGTGCTAAAGACAGATTTTTATGAGCTGACTAGAAATAACTTAAGCTGCTACCTTTGCAAATTTCAAGTATATGCAGTCTTTTACAGTGAAGATTTTACAGAATAATAAACTATTCAGGAATCTGGACTTGTGCTCTATGGAATCATATTTGCAAGATTTATGTCTCAGAAGGCCTGGGGTTTTTTTTCTATTTAGTGTTTAGTTAATCTTTGGTCATCTAATATCCAAACTGTAATTGAATGCTAGACAGGCCCAACAGAGTTGCAGGCAGGGATCAGGACAGAGCCACCTGCTTCGAGCAGCCCTGGTGAAAAGGTCTGAAAATGAGCTGAAGGTGAGTCCTGTTTGCAGCCCCATAACTGCACCAGTTGCATAGAGAGCTTGCAAGTCCCTCTGCTTTTGGGTTGCCTTTGCATGTCCCAAAATAAGGTTAAACCTTGCAGGTTTTTCAGTGCAGGCCAGCCCATAGAAGGATCGAGGCTGTGTCCTGCAGTGAGAAAACCAGTTCAGTTGGCTGGGGACAGGCCAAGGTGGGAGGCTGCAGCCAGGACAGAGCTTGCTGAAACATCTCTGTGTGAGGCTGTGCTGTTCTGCACATGTTCCCTTTCTGTTTTGTGACCCTGTGGGCTTCTCTCCCTGATCTGCCTCTTTCCTGTGGGATGCTGGAGCAGGGGGGGTCTGAGAAACTGCACTTCTGATGGGGAGTGACAGTGTGGGCAAGGGAGTGTGCAGTGGAGGAGGACGTAGGGTGTGGATTTTGACTGGGCTGTAATTGATGGAGAGGGCCGTAATCAAAGGTCTTATTCCTTCAGTTTTCTAGGAAGGACTTGGTAATTCTTCAGCACATTGTGGTCATTTCTGTATTATTTATTGCTATGCACAATCTTGTAGGTGAAGACAAGCAACTTGAATAGGGCTTGGCAGGAGGCCAGCAGAATCCAGAAGATGGACCTAGAGAGGGAGAAGAGATGACTTTTGCAGCTGCATTTTGGTAGCAGTTTGGATTCGGAGATGGAAAGGCCAGTTCTGAACTGACTGCAGCTGACAAGGAGAAAGCTGATTTGTCTGCAGGGTAGTGTCACTGATTGTTGTTTAGCTGGTGGGAAAGACAACAAAATCTTACTATAAAGTTGTGTGTGGTGCAGGTGTTTGTGCCAGTGGTGCAACTGAAGCTCAAGAGGCTAGAATCATACAGAGCAAGAACAGTATAACCGGTTCATTCCTTGATAGCACCAACAGTATAGAAATATTTCATTGTTATAAATAAGAGAACAGAAAAAAAATAAGTGATTACCTTGCAAATCTTATGACTCCTTCTTGTGCTCAGCCAAACTCAGTGTGTCTTAGTGAGCTTGGGGATAGCCAGTGAAATCCCTTCTGCTATCTACAAAATAAGGATGATCCCAATGGAATAACTAATGCAGTACTGAAATACACAGAAGACAGGGACAGGAAATTGTGATGGTGTGTGTCTGGTCTTAAGTGTATAAAGCTTTGGAATGCATTGCGAGAAAAAAATAATTAACAGAAAAGTAAATGAAAACGAAAGAAAAGGGATTTATCTGGAAGATCAAACCTACCCTAACTAATTTTATACCTTTGATCAGGTTTGTTTATTTGGGTTTTTTTCCTTTGTTTGTTTTGCTTTGGTTTTATCTTTGCTTTGTTTTTGTTTTCCTTAAATGAGACGAATAGAGAGGCCTCATTTGTCTAGCCTTTGCTAAAGCTATTTGATAAAATGCCATTGTGAAAAATTGCCTTGGAGGAGATGTGGTGTCCTGTGTGAAGGGGGATGTGAACAAGGAGTGGAATAACTGATGGTGCCAAAAGAGGAGTATTAGCCTAGAAAAGGTTACCCACACAGTTCCCTGGGACTAGAGTTTCAGTAACGTGTGGGGGGAAAAAAATAAGATTGGGCTCATTACACTTCATATAAGTGAAGATAAGATAAAACTGGGAGGAACTGTCAACAGAGATGAGTATGAGAATAATACAATAATAGCTGCATGACCTGGAAGATGGGAGTAGTAAGATGAAGTGCATGGTGATACACATGGGGGCCACAAGCAAATATTTCTTTTTGGAGCTAATAATTGGAAACAAGATAATGTAGAAATCAGTTTTAACTTACTGCTACTTCTGAGGTCTAGTACAGAAAAAACCATTCAGAAAATAATGGAGCAGGTTTCTCAGCCTAAATGGGGAATGAACAGTTTCTTTTTTAATAGGCTGATTTTTTCCTAGTGGCTGAGGAAAGATATTGATGACATGACTTCTGCCTGTTAATGTCTGAGGCTGGGAAGGGGGAAGCAATTCCATAACAATAAAAGTATTTCAAGAGACTGTAGGCACACCAGTAGCTGTATTGGCCTTCAGTTATCTCAGTATGGAAATTAGAGAGACTGGTTCTGGCCACAGTTTGAGTAAAGTCCTGGAGTCACAGCCCAACAGCAGTATTGGAGGGGCAACAAACTAATGTCCTTCATTAGGATACACCATTATTTACAGAAATGTGACAAGTCTGTGTTTGGAGCTCAGGAGCTCCATTCCTGAACTGCATTTTTTGGAGTACCAGTTATGAGGAAATATGTGCTATGCTGGTCATGCACACATATTGGAGTTGTTTAACATAGCAGTCAGAAATGATATCTCCAATGATTAACTAGTTTTTGCATGTTAATTTGTGTACTTTAATAAATGCTTATTAAAGTAATATATGAAATTATAGTAGATACAGGGACATACCTAACCTGTATTACTTGCTGCAGTGTTTGTGCATTGCTCGTTTGACTTTCTTTCTTTTTATTTTTTTTCTTGTTACAATCATTTTTTCTTAGCAATTCTTACAGTTATTAACCTATTTGTTTGAAATAAAATTCCTTCCATTAACCCAGCATTTCATGGGTGACATGCATAGATCAAGAAAATTTCCAGCCTTTTTTTGCCAGTGAGCTGGAATGCAAATGAATCCATATAGTGTTTGAGTTGGTTTGGCAATAGCTCTGTAACTTTATAGGTTTATATGCTTACACTAGGATGATTCCTGCTGTTTTAAGTATTGTCCAGAGGATATAATTTCTTAAATGAAAATTGCTTGAAGCCATTCAATTTTTTGTGTGACAAGTGAAGGTATCAATTACTTTCTCTTATTCCCTGTATGGAATAGGAAATGTTAATGAAACTCAACTTCTGAACCTCGTGATTGGTAAATTTTTGATGACCATGGTGAAAGATCATTGTGGATCAAGAAAACACTTATTTTACTCTTTAAAGGTTACACACAGGACACAAAATGTGTGAGCAATAAAAAGGAGAAGGTACTGAGAATATATATAAATTATTAAATTTTAATTCCAGTTTTCATTAAGCATGATGTTATGCAGATCCGCCCACTCCCTGCTTTTGTCCGTCTCTGTTGTTTGGTCTGGCCTTACATTTTCTGTGTAAGGATTTGGTCCCAATCTACTGAAAGCAAAAGCATTGGGATATCACACTGGAAATTCTTCTGCTGTATTCAACAAATGTCATTTAAATCATGAAACATTTTTTCTTTACAGAAGAAAGGTGTGGTGTTTTATAGCTCACAATTTGAAGGCTGCTGCACTGAAACTTTGATATGTGCAGTGACTACAGGATTGTGCCCTTAGGAATGTAGGAAAGCAGAGGGTGGAGTTGACTCAATTCTGCCTCTGAGACTGGATGCTGAGGAGTGGGGCACTGCTGATTTCCAGTTCAGTTAGACTCTGTTTTGCACATTACACTTTTTGAAGGATCTGCTTGGTGCCATGAAAGGTTTGTATCAGGTATAAGCTGCTTACGTTAAATCTTCTGCCCCCATGTACTGTATGTTTGAATTTCATGTTTCCCTTAGGCCCAGAGTTTTATCCAGAGGGTCTCTAGGCTTGTTGTTTGTCTTTCTGGGGTGCAGTTAAGCACCAGGTTTCAGGCAGGAGGGTGACAGCTCATAGCCATGAGACATTAAAGCTTAGCTGTGTGTCATCTGAATCTGACTTTTTGTGAAGAGTGATTAAAACGGTTCAAATATTTTTGCTGAGTTGAACTTTCTGGAGCATGGGCAATAGCTTTTTCTTCTAGAAAAAGTCTTTTTTTTCTTTCTTTGGAGACAAATTTTGAAGAGATTTTTTGTGATGGAAGAGGTCCTTGATAACACTGCAGGCAGACAGCATTAGGCATTCGTTTAGAATTACCACACAGGAGTGTCCTGGGCCTGAGTTGCTCCCTCTACTTTACCTGCCAGTATTTTGGCCTAAAGTCATAACTAAGATAAAACACACAAGTGCATAAGCATGGAAACAAAAGACTTTTGTTTATCGTAGATATACTTCCAGTGAGTTACTCTTTAAAATTCTGACTAGTTATAGGACGGATTTTGGTATTCCATATTTCTGCCAAGCAGAGAATCATACAAAAATAAACAATTTTTGCTACTCTTAATGCTTTAATATAACTTTATAGTTGTTAACACTTGTATTTTTTTAAATGGGAAATACTTATATTTTTCTATCATTAATTAACTCAGAAACTTACTGACATGTGCAACATTCACCTTCAAAAGAAAAAGGGATGATCCACTTGGCACAAGTAGCAGAACTCCTCTGCTTAGAAATCTTCCTTTTGTAGATAAGGTCATTTGAGGACACTCTGTTGCTCACATTTGAGCAGAAATCACTATTGAGGCTGAATTGAGGTAAGAGTTTGCCAGCCATAAAATGGATGGCTTAAAAATTGGCCAGCTATTATGACTACATTTTATCTGTGGCCTGAAAAAGGAGAAGGTTTGTGACGTCCTCTGTGTGTTTTCAGATAAATGCGCAGGACTTTCATAGATGGTGGCTCTGGATGGACAGAGCACTTTGGCTGGGTGCCCCTTTGCTGTTTGGGTCTGGGTGACTTCTCTGGCTCTCAGTGTCTCACTGCTGAGATCCTTTTTGGGTCTGGACTCTTACTGAGATTTAAGTTTCCCTCATGTGTTCAGCATGACCCATCTCATGTGCTGATGCAGAGCTTTGAGGGTTGGATCCTATGTTATGTGATAAATGCCAAGCTTTCCAAATTTAGACCCAGACAACTGTAAACTGTACTCTGCATGCTTTAGTACTGCAGGACTTCGGGGTAGGGGGGGGATTTGTTAATCCCTATCTCCCATGTGTAATTAGATAGTGCTTTTGTAAAGTGCTGTGAGATTGTGGGCTGAGTGAAGCATCACAAAATTAATAGATCTCTTACATTATCACAGAATACTTAAACCATTCTCTGAACACTGTCCTTTGAAGACTTCTAGAGGTGTGTGCCCTATTAAACAAAAATAAAGACAATGGAACTGGTTTCTGTATATTTGTTATTTCAGCATTATTTTAAGATTTTTAGTGGGTTATATCATGAGAATATAAACATTAGTGTATATTGCTTATTATAAATCTGGAAGTGCTAAATGGCAGGGTAATGGACTTGGGAGGTCTTTAACTTTTCTGAAAGTGATATTTTAAAAGCTTCATGTATATTTGTTGGAGATTTTAATGAAATCTATCAGATTGGTACTAGATGTCAGTTAGAAACAGATGTGGCATTAACACACCCCCTCCTGCCAAGGTATGGTCTGATAACCAGAGAGTTCAGGTAAAACTGAGAGGAACTGATGTCAAATCTCCTTGGATGCCAAGTTCATGTCAGCTTATGTTAGAAGTCCTTGATGGAAGACCAGAGGCAGTGTATATGTGCATGTGTGTTTTCAGGGATTTCTGGCAGTTTCAATGAAAAATGTTTTTGTGCTGCTTTTTAAAAAGACCTTTTTTAAGGCACATCTAGAAATGTAACCCACTGACTGATCTGTTGGTAGCCTTTTAGAACTACCTTCCTTTCTTGCCAGGTTATCAGTTCGTGGCAAAATCAAATGGGGCTATCTTTTGTTGCTACTATGTTTTCATAAGTAGCAGGCTTATATTGCATTAGTGGGGTTATTGGGTAAGCTTTTGGGCTTTTTTAATGCAGTGTTATGAAGAGGAGAATACATAATTGCTCATGATTCCTTTTTAAACGGCACATTTCTCTTATCTCTGTAATTTATTTTGAAAACTTTCACCTAGAGATAGTCTGGCTTCACTGGAAAACAAGAATTGACTTCAAGGCAATAGCTGTTCATATATTTGTTCAAATCCACTCACTAATGGGCTTCAGTTTGATTTATAAACCAGCTCTCTCTTATCGTACAAACTTTAGTTAGCTTTTGTTCATGGAGAACCGAGTGAGTGAAGTCAGTTTTCACTGAGACAACACCACTGAAATAACAAAATGAACAAGCTATGACTGAAAAGAGCCTTAAATATAAATGTTGTGATTGTGACAGGGCTAATGTTTGAATTTATAAAGGAATTTAGATAAGCAATATGATGTAATGCTTTCAGAATTTAAAAGAAAATAATTTTATTTTTAGACCAAAGGATTCTGAGTAATTGGTTTGAATATGTGAATAAGAGCATACAAAGTTTGTGTGAAAGAGCTGTAGAACCCCAATGTGGCAGTTTTAGATGGTTGGGGAAGTAGTATGTATAGGCCCAGGAATTCTACAGTTAAAGAACTTTGCAGCCTTTGGGACTTTCATGATCATTGTGCATTTCTGGATTTTTTTTCCTGCTTGGTTTTCACTTTTCAGTGGGATTGCAGTGGTTTTCAGGTGCACGCATCCCTGTGCATGGATGTAGAGTGCATGGAAGGTTCCAGGCTGACAGTTTTTACTTCCTGGCAGTTGAGTTAAAGTCCATGTTCAAGGGTTTGTAGAGGGAGATTGCAGTAGGCATCAGCTTTGATCCAGCAGCTGAGATCTGCTGCAGGGCTGCTGTGGGCTGTACTGAATTTTGTCTGTTAAGAACCCAGGGGTTTCAGTGGCGAGCTCTCCAGTGCTTTGAAGCTTAGGGATAATCTCTCTCTTAGCTGGCTTGAGCAGGTTTCACTGGGTGATCCTATCAGCTTGAGTAGATGCATAAAAGTTGCATGTGTACATGGCATATATGGGTATCAAACCCCCAGATAACATCAAAGGTAGTTGCTATTTTTCTGCCTTCCTAAGGAACAACTGAACATTGAAGTCCTTGATAGTAACCTTTGGAAAATCACCTTTGGTTGATTGTGGAAGTACTTTAAATTGCAACGTTGACACACTAATAGTAGGTGGTGTCAAATTGGTCCTGGTATTTCCAGAGACAGCAAAATATTTCTTCAAATTTCTAATTCAGTTGTAATTCCTCTGTATAGCACAGGATGTTACCAAAGACTTTGGAGTGAAAGGAAGGCATGGATCTTTGGGTGCTGGGGACTCTGTTTTTGGAATAATTAAAATTGTATGCAGTTACCCCTACTTGGTCTGAGAAGAGGTTGAGTTCTTGCTCCTTGCAAACACAATGCTTTTATCTACATTTTGGCTTAAGTAGGTGCTGAGATAAAGATTAATAAAAGAAGGATGGAAATGTAGTGTATGTGGCACCTCTTCCTATAGGGCAGGAACAGTGTTGCAGCAGTAGGACTAGGGACTGATACTGGGGTTCTCAGCCCAAACGCTGGGTATTGCTGCTCCTGAGACAACAAAAATAGCCATTGAAATTAGTGGGAGCTCATATTAAAGATTGTAGGGTACAGATCTGTATTTTTTGATTCAGAAGGGTGATAGGGTTTCCTGCAATATGAGAAGAAAGACAAAACTGTTTCTCTTCCAAAGTCCATTGACTATGAAGCTTGGAGAACTTTGGTGCTAGTACACCTATAAAAATACTTTGCAGGGAAATGAATCAAGATGTAATCTTTAAAAAATGAGCAGATTTTGTGGTACCTTTCAAAGGGAAAGTGGAACAGACTGACAGGGAAAAAATCCAAACCATGTATTGCACCTAACTGCTGAAAAATGTGGGATGGGCTGACTCATAGTAATAGGGATTAGAGTCTTTTATTCCAGAATTACTGGTTCAAAGTGAATAGAGATACTGTACTTCCCTGAAAGAATTGGAGGAGAGAGTGAGACAGTGATTTCTATTCCCTTAGCTGCTAAAAACAAGAATCAATACTAAATCTTTTATGTCACCTTAGAGTTTGTAGACTTTTAAGTTAAAAGAAATATACGTAAATAAGTATTCTGTTGGAAACTTGAATTTGCTAAGCTTCTCTAGGATCCTTTGCTCTTTTTATGTTTTCCTTGTTTATGGTGAAGGGTGAGGTAACATAACTGACTTTCGTTTATGGCATCAAAAATTTCTCATCTTATCTTTCCCTTTGGAGAAGAGTTTATAGTTTGTGTCTTAGACTCACAGACATATAAAAAAGTAGTAACACTTTAGGTTCACTTGACAGAGCACATGCTCTAATAGGCACACCCTTACTCTAACAGATATCTATAACAGATTCCCACTCTGGCTGCTGATTCCCACTAGGCATAGGGATAATGGAACAGTGCACCCATAATGGGTACATGTAAAAACAGAGCAGAAAGAAGGCAAAAGAGCTCACATGAGGTGATTCTGTGCATAGTGTGGAAATGTCTCGAGTATTTTTGCTGCTTGGAGAGGGGGTCCTTCACTGCTATTCTGTCCTGGCTTACTGGAGTATCTCTGTTAGGAGGCCTGGCACTCTGGGCAGGGCTGAATGCCTTCTCCAAATTCAGAGTTGTAATGTGCTCATGTTTCACTCCTGCTTTATTTTTATGTATGATGTTATGTGGCTTCATAGTAGAAAACAAAGCAGGAACCATCCCCGAGAAGCCTTTTTTTTTAAATAAGCTTCATCCATGACATCATAATTCACTTTTTTTGGGGGGAGGGGGTGTTGGAATTTAAAAATAAGACTACCCTCAAAATGCCTTTTCTCATGTGTGAGCAGTGATGTAATGATGTAATGAGAGCATAGGGTTTTTAAAATAATTTATTATGCAGTAATTGTCATCGTTCCCATGCTGCATTTTTCTCTATAAGATTAGGAAGCACTGGCATTCTTTACGCTTAATGGCACAAACAATTATAGTACTGACTTGGCACTGGTTTGCTGCTTTGGCTGGCTCTGATGCTGCTGGTTTTTAAATTGGCTGCAAAGCAGCCTGTGGGACCGATGTATAATCAGTCGTCTGTTGGCGCGTGGTTCTGGATAACGTTTTTCCTTTGACTCATCTCTGATTGCAGGGAATTTGCTATTGGCTGGAGCATATTGGAGAGCAGGGCTGTATGCAAGTTGCTTATGAGCTCTATGCAAAGTCCCTTTTATGGCAAAAGCAAATAGTTTCATATATAACAGGAAAAAATGCACCATCCCAATTTACTGTTTCATTGCTCCTTTGGCTTTCTTTCTGAATTTAATATTATAAACCCTTTCTAATGTTCCAAGTTCAAGATCTGTGTGACTGGGTTTTGCCAAATAGCGCTTATACTGTGTTTAGACATTGTGCTGCAGAAGTTGAGGCTGAACCAAACTGAGCATCCTTGCAGTATTCTTCTGTGGCTGAAATGACTTCAACCGCTGAAAGAGTTTCTTGGGGAACATAGTAAGAGCCCGAGCAAGGAAATAGGAGGAGACAGGCCAGGTCATTAATATTGCAGTGCCTTCCTTTGTACTACATTTATGGTTCCCCTTAGGCAGAGACCTTTGGGAGTTGGAGAGTCTATCAGTTTTGGTGATCGCTTTGACTTGAAAATGCAGCTAGTCACTGAAGGAGTTATAGGGAAATTCAGTGTTCCAATTTGACCATCTCAGAGTGTCAGTGCTGCTCCCTGAAATGGGCATGGCTTTATAAACTTCTGCTGTACCCACATTTATACCCTTGAACTGTCTGTGTGTGATTAAAAGTCTCATCTGACTTGTCACATCTGTGCAAAGCATAGTGCAAATAATTATTTGTAGTAGTACTTTAAGCGCAGCGAAAAATGCTATTTATTTCTGTGCTGGAGATATGAAGGGCTTACAGTAAAATGTAGGAAATCTGGGAATGCTGCACTGTGGCTTGAGGAGCAGCATTCACATAGTATTTTCTGAGGGAAAACTCAAACATTTTGTCCAGAATTGGGGGGGAAAAAAAAAAAAAAAAAGGTAAAGAGGCTACTAGAGGCACAAAGCTATCTGTACAGTCAGCATTCGTAATGTCTTTTCACTTGTCATTTTGTTACTTTGCCTCCTCTGCCTTGATATCTCCTGCCTAAACATGTGTGAAACTGTCTAACTTTATCTGAGAAGCAAAACCTGTGCACACCAAATGATGTACCAGGAGAAAAACAGCTCCTCTTCTGTTTCTGTGATCATCAACTTCAGTCCAGTTTTTGAAACCTTTACAGAGCTGTTAATATGGTGGGAAAGATGGCCTTTTAGTTGTACTCACAAACTTATCAGCTTCTCCAAATATACACCCACTTTTCCCTTTCTGAATTTTGTTTGCCCTGATAAAAGTCCTCTGCATCCATTCTGGGCTTACCAGTGTGGCTGGTTGCATTTTTTTTCTCTTGCTACCTAACTTCTCCTGTATTTACAAATACCTTTTCACCAGTTTTAGGTGTTGATTTCTGTCAACTTAATTTTAATGGGTCTTGTGTCAATACATTGTGTCATTTTCTGAAACTCATACAGGTTTTTGTAGTGAATGCTTACGGCAGATACAATTAAACCCCCAAACCTTTCAAATTTGAAGGATTATATACTATTAATTGTTTTCCAAGTTAATAACACTATGTATACGTTTGGAATGGCCTGACTGGTATTACAGAGTCAAAGTGGTTGAATTAATGGTATATTGCAGTGTGTTTAGGCAACCACACAATGGCTGAGGAGGATCTGTGGGGTCTGCTGCATCCAGAACTGTTTAGGCTCTTTGCACAGGGATGACTGTATTGAGCCATAATAATTCCAAAGCTGCAATTACTGCAAAATGAAAACATAACCCTTTAAAGATATTTGGGTAGACACTTCTGGTAGATGCTCTGTGGACTGAGCTGTTACTACAGCCTGGAACTTGTAACACGCTCCGGTGTTTAAACCATGCTGTGTATTATCCAGCTTATTGTATCCATTTTCTCCCAAGTGCAAGAGAAGCCAAGAAAACTTTCATTAAAGAAATGATCCTGCTAATTTAAGGTGGAATGCACTAGTGTGAAGTAATAATTTGGCTTTGGTTTGCTTTACAGTAGTACCTCCTGGAAGGACCTGCTGTCAGGTCGTGCAGGGGCTGGAGCTACCGGTGGACACGTGAGAAGTGCTTTATTAGAACTGAGTGGCAATGACAGAAGAATCAGTGTTGCTAATGCATGCTTATTATTTTTACTCTCCAAGTGCCTTCCAGCACAGGGGCTGTTTCTGGTGCTGTCACACTGCCCATTAGAGCAACAGCTCTTTAACAGTCTGAGCAGAAATCATTCTGCCTGCTTGGTGCCAGAGGAGATCCTGCTGTCTTATCACTCTCTGACGTGGTGGGACAATAGTTCATCCCAGCCAGGGATGTTTAAGACTTGAATAAGGTCAGGAAAGTCTTGAAAGTGAAATGCAGGAAACCTTAATTTTTGCTTTTGAGACCAGAGATCAGATTTCAGGTTTCTTTTCTAAAACGAATGTGCCTGAAGCATGTTGTTGTAGTTGCTTTCATGTCAGTAATGATGGTATTTTCAGAAGACCACTAAATACCGAGGAAACTGGAGGGGGGAGCCCTAGTTCACATAAGATTTATTCCCAGTTAAGTGCCTCTTCCTGCTAGCTGCTCCTAGCTCTGTCCCCGGGCTGGGGCATAAACTGCATGTGAGTGCAATAGCTGTGCACCTCATCTTTTCTGCAAACACCTCCTGTAACCCACTGGTAGCTGCTGAAAGAGCTGGAGTAAAAGCTCCATCACTGCTGTGCTCAGGAAACCCTTGTTCCTTCTAGTGACCCCCATATTGCTCTTATTGCAGAATTGAGCCTATATTTCTGTTTTTCCTTTCATCTGAACTGTTTTCATCTTCTATTGATGAAATGGGCTATAGCTGAAACTGTATTTCTGTCTGGAATGCTGTTTAATTAGAATAAATGATCCAGTGTGTACGTAAGGTTATTTTTCTTTAATAAATCTTTTCTCCATGTGTATATTCAATGACAAAACTAATTAGGAATGACAAACATGTAATTCAATAGGTTAGAGGGAAAGATTTGTAATGCCTCTTGTACTGCTTTTCATAGCCAAATTGTGGACACTGTGGGTTCTTTGTTTGCTCTGTCACCTTGAAGTTCAGCTTACCAAATTTAGCTCAGCATTCTCATGTTTTTGTAATTTGTGCTGTTGGCCATCTCAGGGTTCTTATTTCAATTACATTTTTATCTCACTGGTTCTTTTTTATTAAGTTACCCTCCTTATAAAAGTTAATTTTAATTAACTCTAGTAATAAAGAAGTTATGGAAGCTGTAACTGAGATATGGTAACATAAATTTTCTCTAAAATGTGCATTTAAAAGAAGAATGGAAAGTTTATTTCTTTTGGTATTTAATTAAAAGTTAAGAATCAGATGTGCAAGCTGAAAGGAAAAAATATAACATGCTTAATAGAGTTGAAATGAAATATTCTGTACTCTTCATAGTTTTTTGGTTGACATGTTTTTTATTGGTTTTCAAGGGTTTTTTGCAAGTTATATAACTTTCCCCATCAGGTTTTTCATTCTTCTCTGTCTGAAGTGATGCATCACACCTGCTTCTGAAGTCCAGGGACAGCTGTTTCTCATTTTTTTCCTTTTAAGCAACAAATGTTGTTGTCATTGGAGTCAGTTGTGAAACTTGTAGGGACTTTCTGGTATAGGTTTAGGCTTTTGGGAGTCTCAACCTAGCAGTACTGTAGTTTTCTTGAGCCCTTCATTATTCCTGCAGGCTGTAACACTCACTGCCTTGCTGTCACATACTCTGACCCAGACACTCCTCTCTGTTTTGTACAGAGTAAAGAGCTGTTCTTGTTTACTATTTTAAACAACTGTGTTCTTTTCCATCTTCTCACCACTCACAGTGAAAGGTAGTTCAGCTTTTTATATAATACCAGATTTCCTTCTCTGTTCCCCCATATCAGAGAGAGTTAATGATGACAATGACACTGGAGTTGTCTCTGCTGACACCCATTTTCCAGCAGACAGGTGCTGAAGGAGAGGAGGAGCCTGGTGTTGTCCAAGATGTGCGTTCTGCTCTGAAAGCAGCATTAGGCCAGAGGAGTTGCTTTGCCCTTGTGCCAGGGCTGATAGTCTTCTCTCTCCTGGAGTTTCTTCAAGCCTTTCTTCCGTGTGCCAAGAGCACCTTTGTACATTCCTCTGCAAGTACAGTTCTTATGAAGAGACCAAGATATCTTTCATGTGTGTGTCTAAGTTGGACCTACCTTAAAATCTCCTGCAGGTAGTAAATCAGTTCAGCTACCCCAGTAAATTTCTCTGGAGAGAAGCCAAGGGAAGGAATCAACATGGTTTATAAACTTTGAAAATACATAGTAAGTAGTTTTTCCCTTAACTTGGTGATTTACTTCTATTCATTGTTAATAAGTTAATGTGGAGAAACACTGGGTTTGGTGCCAAAAATCATCAGGAACATAACCCAGAGCAATTTTTAAGGGCACAGCTTTTAAACAAGCTTCTGGAAGAAGCATTATTTGACAGCACGAAAGTGAAATAACCCAGTTTGTTATTTTAATCTCGTATCTCCACTTCTGGTGTTCTGTCTTGTGGATGATTTGCATTCAGCTGAGGCTTTGGCTGATGGGTTACCATAAATGGCTCAAAACCAGATTGTTCCACTTGCATACAGCAATTTTTGTGTATAATTAGAATAAAGCCAGGCAACTTTCTGAAATACCTCTTTTCACCTGATTAAACTTGGAGTCATTGTTCCTGAAATAAAACAGTTGGCTTTTTAGATTCTGTGGCTTTTTTCCTCTGTGAAAGATAGGAGTCACTGTTCTTTGGAAAAGGCATTTCTTGAATAAGAACGCTTTTTTAAAAATTAGGTGATCTCTTATAGGCAGAAATTTGAAATTAATTGGTTTTGTGTATATATATATATATAAATATATATATATAAAGTATTCAATCGCAAAATATGCTTTGAAGAGCAGTGGTGGTCTTTGTAAAATGGAAAAAAAAAGATTAGATTTTGCTCTTGCTTACTTTGATGAGGGAGAGATTTTGTAGGCAGTTTTGCAACTGATTTTTCATTGAAAACTGAATACCATGCTTGTACAATTCATCCTCTGAATGAAGAAAGATTAGTAGCAACCTTGGTAATTGACTCAGAAGTTCAGCTGAAGTTTGGGAAGACTCAGCTAATATATTCTGGGTGTATGCAGAGCAAGAAAGCCAGTGGCTTTTTTGGAATAGTTTACCCTTGTTAAATAAAAAGAATATGCAGCAGACTAACTCAACAATGTGGTCCCTGATGTGTGGCTCACAACACAAGCACAGGAAGGATTATTCGAGGCTTTCCTCACTGAGCCTTTCCCAGGCAAGATGTCACTGGGGTATTACAGCCCCCAGCTCACACATGGAGAAAACACTTGTTGTTTTCACCATCTTGCAAGACAGTTGTGGTGCTTTATCCTTTACCAGTTTGCCCCAAGATGTGCTGCTTGCGGGAGGCCTCCAGACAGGTTCAGCACTACAGTCTGAGAGGCTGCAAATCTCTCTCACCTCATTACTATTGCAGAGGAAGATGTGGGTGATGGAGAGCAGACATAGCTATCCTTTGAGTATGCTGTTTGAGAAATCTCCTTTTTTGGGCTAGGATAGGGTCTTCTCCTGACCCAGCAGCATGAGTTAGTTAAGACTGAAAACCATGACAGAGCTTGTAAAATGGTTTCTACCGTCTGCTTGTTTTCCTGCCGTGCTGCTGAGGCCTCACAACAAAGTTAGTGACAACTGTTTGTGTGCCAAGCCTCATTTATGGGCAAGCTCGTCTTGTATCACTGTACAAACCCTTAAAAATTTCTTTACAGCCCAACAGGTCTGCTCTGGGGCTGTGTGAGCTTGCTCATGGTGGCTGCAGGGTAGCAGTCCATGATTGGAGTGCTGAAAAATGAATGTCAGAATAATTCATTTTCAGAAAATGCAAATTAATCCAAAGTAAATCAAGTTAATGGAACAGAAATTTAGGTAGCAGATAACTGATAGAAATTTCCTGTGGGATTCCCATCTCTGTGGGAGGGTGCTGTACATTATAGAAATAGAAATGCTTTTTTTTTTTTTTCAAAAAGGCACATAAAAAGAAGGTTGAAAACAGTTTAAAGAAAATAAGAAACATCTGTCTTCCTCCTCACCCTTTTTTTGTGTAGGTTATTAGCCACTTCCCTGCTAAAACAGATTGTCATATTTTACTCTTTTTCTTTGTATGTGTAGGTTTAATATGAGAAAGCACAGGCCAACTGCAAGCTGTTCTTGCATTTTGATTTTTGTGTGTGATAGCATTTGGACAGAAAAAAATGAAGATGAGAAGCTTACTCTTTAAAATTTATAACCAAGCTCTGAATCTCCAACTAGGTTACTTATGACAGCTTTCTTCAGATTTCTTCTCCAGCTATATTCTTATTGACCATTTCAGCTGCAGTTACATATTTCCCTTTAGCTGATGGTCATCTTGGAACAGGCAGAGGATGTTGCTGGAACATGTCTGAAGGCAAAAGAGAAGAGCAATGAGGCCATTCTACCCTGGGCAAGTCTCCAAGGGAAGTATTACACACTTGGCTTTCATGCCCTGATATGTGAGACCTTGTGATTTGACTACTTGAAGTGGTAAAACTCAAAGTACAGTTGGTTTTGCATTGTGCAGCATGGACTGTATGTGTTAGCTGTGAAGAGTACAGTGCAGTGATAGTATTTAGTGTCTAATTAGCATTTTCTCTCAAAGATTATTAACTGGACTATCTCCAGCTATCTCTTTACTTAGGTAAGTGTTATATCCACATTAACTTTTGAAACACAAACCTGCCTTATGTGGGGTCAGGATTAGTTGCACATAATCTCACTTATTGCTTGGGAAACTGAGTCAGAAAGTTATTTTTCCAAACAGTTGTAGCTGCTCCTCCTCAGGCAGCAGAGTAGGTGCCTGGATCCTGGATCCTCTGTCCTCAACACTTGTCCATGCTGCATGAATGTTGTCACCTAAAGGCAGCTTCCCTTCTCTGGGATATTTGAGCTTTACTATGCTTCGATGCCCTCTGCTGCTCCGTTAAAATACTGCTGTCTCCTTGCTATCCGAGGAACAGGGATAATTTTGTTCTACACTTTTTTTTCTCTAAATTACTCGGCCCTGTAGTTCCCCTGGTGAGAAGTTGATAGTAACAAGGATTAGAGTAAGTGACATAGGCTGTACTGAAAATTACTTTCTTTGAAGACATTTTTTCACTTCTGAAATTCTGACATGATTCATTCTAAGGTCACGGGTTTTTCTTGTTTTATGGCAAAGGTGGATTTTATATATATGTACATACATGTAGTTTTTATTGCTGTTTTGTTAGTTTCTGCCTATACAACATATGAGATCTAATGTTCAAAAGAGAGTAATTTCAGATTCCTGAAATCAGAAGCTATAAATTTTGATTTGCGAGTTTGAAGTCATCTATGAATTGCACTGTAGATGCTTATTCTTTTCCTGTGGTTTTGTTGGTTTTGGCTTTGATTTTTTTTTTGATGTTCCCCTCCTTTCCTCTAAAATTCTTTGCTTTTTACCAGCTAGTTTGGCAGATCCATCCTCTGGTTACTCCTGTTCTCTAGAAAGAAGCCTTAAGGCTGATAGCCATTAACCTACACATTTTGCTGTGTTGGGGGCCTGTTGTTGCTGTATGGTTCCAGCTGCATTGATCTTTGTGTTAAAAATCTGTGGATATAGATTCCTTCCTGCAGTTTCAGTTCCTTCAGTGGTTCTTTCTAGCTCTCAGGAACACCCATAATAAAATGTTATATTAGACTTGATTTTCCATATTTTTAATATAGTCACAGAAGTTGAAAGGAAAAGTACTATTACGTGATGTTTGGGATCTTATGCATATTCAATTAATCCAGTTTACCTTTTGCCCCAAGCTAAGCAGTTGCCCTTTGTGCTTTGTGTGAGAATTGTGTGCCCAGTGTCTCATTTGATTTTGTCAAATTTTAGCTTCCAGTTGCTAGTTTGTCCTACAATACTGTTCTACAATTCATAGATATAAATAAACTTAAAGTAACTGTGATTTACTTGAAGGTATTTGCAATATTGTCATCCTGTGTTCTCTCTGTTCATGAAGGTCCATAGGTAAGACAATATCTTGTCCCTTAGGCCATTTTCATTATTACTTTTTGGACCTTCAGGTTTTCAAAAGTTTATAAAAATATAACAAGCAAAAGTGTGGTGGGCTTTTCAAAATCAGTTGCACCATTTGTACATGCAGTTGTAATTATTTTCTTATTCTTCCTGACTACTGAGTGCTGTTTTTATTTATTAATTAGTGATTATATCTGCTTCCTAACTCCCTTTGTTGATTCCTTAACAAGAGTTACTTGAAATTTGCCACTCATTTACATTCACTTATCATATGAATTATCAATTATGTAAACCTTGATTTTAAAGCTATGCCTACCAGATCAAATGCTCTGCAAAAGTTAAATAATTTCATAATTATCATTAAACCTCCCAGCCACACCTGGTATCAGAGTGTGGCATCAGGTTTATTTGACAGGATTGCTTCTCTGTTGCTGTGCACAGCAAAGTTTTCTTGGTTCTCTCCTTATGCTCTTCTGTGTTTGTGAAGCACACAATTTCCCTTATCTGTATGGAACCATTACCTTGGCACAGAAAGTGAAGGCAATTTATAATTCTGTTTTTAAGATAGGCTGTCAGCAAATCCTATCCTGACCACTCCTGAGAGTATCTTATACAAAAAAATAATTGTTCCTAGATTGGTGATTGATGTAGCAGAACTGATAGAAGTTACATTGTTTAAAAGTGTTTATAAATCACCCTGTCCATATGTTCATTTCCTGTAATCTGTCATTATGGTTTCAAACATAATTGTGAGAGACACAAAACTGGCTTCGCAGCACTCAGGAATGAGGTTTGCTTCCATTTGGTCTACGTTGAAAGGTGGCTCAAAGGAAAAATTATAATCCTGGAATACCATGTACGTTACAACAGGATATCTTTGCTCTGTGGTTTTGAATTACTGAAGGGCGTAGTCTGTCTTTAGAGTTTTTCCCCTAGCATTGCTGGGATTTATGCAAAGTAACCGGGCCAGTTCAAGGGATTGCTTGGCAGAGAGGACCATGGTTTTTTAAATACAATTCTTTTTCTCACTTGGGAGGTTAACATTATGACAAGCTGGGTTTACAGTCAGTGTTGAGTGGGGATTTTGGCTCCGTCCGACAGAGATGGACTACTAGAGCACAGTGTGGTATGATCACAGCACAGAGCTCTCTGCTCTGTTCCTGAAGATGCTTCCCAGTTTCTCAGCAAGGCCCAGAAGCTGAGTGAGGGAGCAGTTATTGCAGCAAGAGTGAAATCTGAAACACTCTCTTCGTGCACAGGTTTTTGCATTGCAAGGGATGGAAAAATATTTTTGGAGAAGCAGTCTAACTTTAACCATCTTTTAATTCTTTGTCAAACTCAGCCAGGAGCATGATGAAGGCAGAGGTTTACTCTGCTACAAAGTGCCCCTACTCCAGGGTCTTGCTAGAACAGGAGAGTAGGTAGAGCATAAACATTTTGTAAACTCTCTTTGTCTCTTGGGTACCAAACAATGACTGGCGGTGAGATTACAGGCCTTCAAACTGTGCAGGTTTTCTTCCAGTTACAGATTATTCCTTTAAAGAGGCAAAATAATGCATACAGTATTGTCTTCTAAAGCTGCCATGCATTCCTCCAGAAGCATTATTAACTGTCTACACACCCTATCCAATTTTCCTTAGTCACCAGTCTTATTAAGGAATCTGTCCATTGCCAGACTCCATCAAAATGTATGAGCCACCTATTGTATAAAGTGGACAAGGACAACATTTGAATTTAGTATGGTAAAACCAGGAAAGCAAGTTTTTTTTTCTTTCTGCCTTTTTTTTTTTTTTTTTTTTTTTTTTAAGTACTTCTCTGTTGTCTGGGTAAATTTTCAGCTCTCTCACTTTGTATAAAGGGTTTGTACTGACAGACTGAGATCTTTTACTGACATCTGTGTCAGTTAAGTAAAACACTTCTTTATTGCAGACTTGTTTATAAGGAGCAGATTTGAATGAGTTCATAACTGTAAATGCAAAAAATGTGTCATCATTTAAGAGACACATGCATATTGTCTCTACTGGGTGATTGATTTTAGTCAAGAGTTAAGAAATAGCTTGGGTTCTGAATTAGGATTCGGGGATATAGTAAAAATTGTTAGCTATGCAATTGAAAAGTATCCCTTAAGTCCAACTCAGGATGTGCTTTTTTCTCTCCATTTGAAAAATTGGAAAGAAATAACGTATTTGAGTTGTGTTGCTCAGTAAAGCAGGAAGGGTAATTTCTACTGCTGGTGTTATAAGAGGTCAGAGGATGTGGTCAGCCCATCTTGCTTCTCAAACAGCAAATCAGTGCTTTATTCCTGTTTTCCAGCAGAGAATTTATTAGCCGCTTCAGGTGTTATGTTCATGGATTTTATCAAAATATGGTTGGTGTGATGGTACATTTCAGTGTTCTCTTATTTGTCAGTCCCTGTATTAGCATTTTGTTGTTATAATTTTAGAAGAGATTTCCTTTAAAAGCGTGGTCAACTTTACTGTTAACTGAGGAACTTTTTCTAACTTGGGAAAACTGTTTGTAGTGTCTAAACAGTTATATGCCAGCAAAATTGGATTTTTGTGTTTTCCCTCAGTGCATCTCTGACTTAGATTTGTGTTCTCCTTGTGTGTGTGCAGACACACTTGAGATCTGCTTTTAATTATTGGATGGGATTTACAAATCAGAAATACAAACACAAGCACACAGCTTTTTAATCATATATAAGTCACCTTTCAAAAACTGTCAAGGAATCATATTTTTAGAAGCCTATTATTTGTATAGACACAAGTAATGCAATAGCTCAGACTTTGAGATTATGAACACACTTATGATGAGAATATTCTTGGCATAAGTCAGGAGTATTATATAATAAGGAAACAATGTCTTTTTATACTTTTCTTCCAAAACATTCCCTAGTGAGAACTAGGCGAAAAAAACCCCATAGGATTGCCTATGAATAGATCCCCTTGCAACATGATAACTTCAGCCAAATTACACAAAGTAGATTTAAAATCCTTCTCATGTTTTCATAGTTATGTTTTTAAAACCCTCTATTGGCATCTAATGTGAATTCTGATTGTGTAACTGTAAGACCCAGATCAACAATGTGTAGATGGTATTAAACTGTCCCTCTAGCATTATGGATGCCTAGAAGGCAGGAGACCCAGTTGTCAAAAGCAATAAACCATTTCAGTGACGTAAAATAAAAGCAGTGGGACTAATCCAGATTTACCTGATGCTCCAGAATGTGCAGGAAAGCAGTGTTGAGGCTGAGGAAAATGTCTTTGGCTCAGTAGTGCTATAGGTTTATGATTGTGTGCACCACAAATGTAAAGCCTAACTTAAGGTCAGATCCTCTGTAAGGCAGCCTTCAGAAAGGTCAGTGACTGCTGTAACAAGACGTGTCAGAGGGACAGGGGAGGGACTGGCCCCTGCAACAGCTCAGATTCAGAAAATAGATGAGTGGTTGGTGGTTACCCTTCTTCACTCTTTTTGCTTCCCCTGGGACTTTTGTAGCTCTCCGGTATCACACAGAACACAGCCCCAGCCCTCCTACAGGGCCATGTGCAAATGCTGAGAACTGAGGGCAAGCAAAGTGAAGATGAATGTGGCTATAGCAGCTGTTGTCTGTGGTAATGATGTTTCCTAGTGTTTCATGAGAAGTTTCTAAAGAAAGCTGTTAATCCAACGTGGCCAAGAGAATGAGAAAATATATTGGTACAATAGGTGGTATTTATAGTACAAATGAGGATTTGGGAGTTAAGTTAATGATCTAAATTGGGCAGGAACTGTTCATCAGCAAGCTTAAAAGCCCCGAAAGAGCAGTAGTCTTTGGGTGTGCAATATATCTGTTCTCAGACAGACCATCTGGGAATAGGTATATATAGCCAGCCTCCAGAAGACTTGATTCTTCCAAGCTGCTTTTATACTAAATAAGAAACACAAAGTTGATTTGTGATAAAAGAGTAGAGCAAAACAGTAGTTAGATGATTTGAAGGATGTTTAAAGTGGGAAATATATTGTGAGATAACGTGTTTTGGAAGAGGCTTCTCTCTGGCAGGCCCAAACCAGGACACACACGCTGGAAAGAACAGATAGCTGAGTGATGGACCTTGTCTCTGAGCCAAATATGAGACATTACAAGGCCTAGGGATTAAAACAGTGGAGGCCTGCCTTTACTTTTGTGTTCTGATTGCTTCTTCAGAGCAGCTGTACCTTAGCCCTTCTCCCCCACCACCACGTGTGGTACAGATCAAAGGGAGAATGGCTCTGGAAGTCACCATGGTCTATACTTGGCTTCCAGGCAGGATCAAATCCCAGTGAACTGTTCCTGGTGGATATTTGTCGAAGGTGGTTTTAAGTCTTATTTGTTGACCAGGATTACAAAGCCTTCCAAATCCAGCATTTCCTTATTGTTGTAGTTAGCTTCCCTTATTGTTTGTTATTCTTATCTAGCTGCTGCTGTGGCTTTGAACATACAAAGGGGAAAGGAGAATGAGATCACAAGCCAAATTTATACTTGTCATCTCTACAAAGGCTAAGAAGTTTGTTCTTTATTTTTCAACCCATGAGTTGCTACTCAGATAATTTTTAATGGAGTTGAATGATCTGCATGGAAAAACTATGGAATTCATAGGTGTAGTTTTTATATTTATATATGAGTGCTGCTCTGCCTTTGTGCTCAGTGAGATAAGCTTGATAAACTAATTTTGTTGAGATCTTTGAGTTGACTGATAAATGGTGAACAAGATCTTTTCTTAAGAAAAAAAGGCCTCATTTGAGAATCTATTTTAAGGAGAGAAATAAGTAGTGCCATAAAATGTGGATCATTCAAAAGTGTTTGAAATTTGACAGTGGGTAACCTTGTATAAAATCTGTTAACTGTGTGTTGTGGACTGCACAGCTCATTGATCTCCTAACTCTCTGGAAACTTCACTTAATTAATTTAGCTTTATATATTTCAGTGGAAAAAAGTGTGTGCAACCAAGCAGGAAGTTGTTTCAGGCTTTCAAAATAAATTTGTATATGGAATATGGGAAAAGACATAAAAAATCTCTCTCTCATGCCAAAAAAGGAACTTTTCTATGCTAAAGATGTTGAAAAAAACACCATTTAAAATCTATGTGTGTGTGTGTGTAAAAATGTATTCTTAAGTGGATCTTTTTTGAGGGTATTTGAAGAAGCATAATTCTAGACTCTTAACAAATACTTTATAGCTGGGAGAGACTGGTAAAAGAAATGAAGTTGAGAAAAGAATGTAGGAGATTTTTCCCCTCTTCTTTGATCTTTATCTGCCCATATGTGTAAGAAATCACATCCACTGTAGTTTGGCTGTATCTGACATGGAATTCAGGGGTTCTTGTAGGCCCTATACAAAACTCAATGAAGTGAGTGAGATGCTTTCCATCACATTCAATGGCTTTTATATCAAGCTTTATTCACTAAGTGCCTGACAGTGACAGTTTGATTGTCTTTCATTTGCCAGAGTATTTAGCAGAATTAAAAACAAAATGGGAATTTATTGCTTAATTTATTTACACAATTTTTCCTTAGGTCCAAATGCTAATAATAAAACCCAGAACCGACAAAATCCCCCCGAACTCCTCCCTTCCCCAAACCCTTCAAATACAAGCAACCAGGGAATTTTATAAATAGATATTCTTACCTTTACTACAAAAAATTCATGCGGAAGTCCTATCTTGGAATAAGCTATTCATTAGTTGGCTTGGCAGAAGGAACATAATCCAAATGAATGAGCTGCCAAGAGTATTTTTAGTGGTTTTATATGTTGCCCATTCAAATCTTGGAAAATTTCTTCAGAAAATTGGACAAACTGACCACTCATTTTTATGGGCTTTCACAAGATCTAAAAGTGAAAAACAACTATTGTATTTAGCATCTGTTAATGGAGGTTTCAGGCTACAGAACTTGAGAAGGTACTGCTGGGAAGCTAATACAATAACCATAAAATATTGGACTGATAATAGGAAACACTGGCACTGAACAGATATGGAAAGAGTCATGCTAATATTCCATATCCAGGCCTGCTGCCCTGTGCCGAGTGCTAAAGATACTGTGGTGAAACATACACAGTAGTAGAGATCTGGAACGAAATCAGAGTCAAACTCAAGATAGATGAAATTGTCTTTTTCTCCCATGAATGCTATTCATTGGGTAATTCTGTCTTTGGAGAATTAAAAGCCAGGAACTTGGACACAGAAGAGAAAGCACATTGTGCTAACATTTTTCCAAACAGGGACTTATATGTCTTTACCCCACATGTGTAATTAAGCCCTCATCTTCCTTTATTTGAAGTCAGTGGCTTTTTCTCTTGCTTCTTTGGGAATTGGATCTAGACCTGTGCTGCCATTGTAACTGTTCCCTAGACAGATTTTTTTCTCCCCAAGCTGGAAGCTAGAAAATCAATAAAAGGAAAACTATTCACCAGATATCAAATGAGGTTCAGTGGATTATATTTTATTTGACGTAAAGTGGAAAGAAATGACAAGAGAATATTACATTTTTAATCCCACATAAAATACATTTCTGGGAAACTGTTCTCTGCACATGGACTTTTTTTTTCTCAGCAACAGTCTTTTTTTAACCTGTACATAGGTTATATCCAAAAGCTGCTCTCAGAACTTCTGAGATCCTCTGCAAGATGAGATATAGGCAGGAGATTTTAATGTTTGGGAGTTTTTTTTTGGTTGGTTTGTTTTTTTGATTCTTTTTAATTATCTTAAAAAAAACCCCAACAAAACCAAAAACAACAACAACAACAAACCACAAACAAACAACACCAAAAAAAAAACCCCAAAAACCAAAACAACCCTTCCTGACAAATGTAAATGTGTTTTGCTGCTTGTGAGGGAATGTAGCTGGAGGAAACTTGAGATGTCAGAATTTGTACAAGCTTTTGACTGTGAATAACCAGAGATCAAACAGAAGTTACACCTCTGGTGGAGCAGAAGCAGCTTAAGGACCCATTTGATTGGTGCACGTGCCCCCCAAGGAAGATTCTCAGCATCAAGTCAGGCTGCCCTTGTGTAAAGCAACCCCTTCCAAACAATGAATGAAATTGTTCTTTAAGACCAGGAAATCAGCTGGAGCCAGTGGAGCTAAACAAGCTTAAATATTAAATTTGTCTCTAAGTAAAGATGAGTAATAAAAAGAAACACTGCAATTATATTTTGATTTTGGATCAGTTATGCCGTTGCTTAATATCACCAAAGATCAGCTCATGGTTAAAAGGGCAAGAACTGCTTTCTCTAAGAAAATTCATCTGGCTAAATTTGATTTATGCCACAGTAAAGAGGCACCATGATCAGGCTGACAAGTTTTAGAGTTACTTTATGCAGAATTTCAGTCAGACTGCTTTTCAGTTATAGGCTTAGTAAATCTTCTCCTTGAATATACTAATTTAAAATGGCTCTTCAAAGAGTTATATCTACATTAAAAATCAGGATTAAAAAATACATAAACATAAAATAATTCCTTTGAAATCCAAAATTTATGATTTTTTTTCTCCATTTATAGAAATAGATATTAGGATTTGTATATTTGCTGTCATCTAACAATATGTATTTAATATTTTTCCTTTTGACATTTATTCTCTTGCCAGGCTATATCTGCTTATGGTCTGTGATCTGCTTTGCATTACTTTTATAGAAATATTACCATTAAAAGTGCTACATGTAGTATTGAATAACAGGGTGAGGCAGGAGACATGAGTAGAATCACTTGTTCACAAATGAGGAGTTTGGATGCCTCATCTCAGTGACAGGGTATAAATAGCTATAATCAAATCATTGGTCTGGCACTAGGGATAGTCCTGGTATGAAATTGAGGCAGGCAGGAGTGCAATATCCCACTATCCAGGGGTTATGAATATTGCAGATTATGGATAGACAAAATGCACAAGAAAGACTTTCCTATACTGGCTGCTCTTGCTACAGTTTATTCTTCTCTCAGTATTTCCCCAATAAACTCCTTTTATTCATAGGCTTGGCAGTTAGCCATAAAATTTTGCTTCTAGCAGGAACTTGGCAGACAGTGTCTCAAGTCAGGAAAATTATTTTAAACAAATTTTTTAAATATATGTATTGGGGCTCTTTTAAAAGTTAGAGGTGCAGTAATTTTTTTTCTGAGAAAAAAGATTGGTTTCAGTGGGTTTTTTCCATTGAAAATTCTCTAAACATTTTCCTAAAAAAGGAAAAAAAAGTTGTAAACAAGTAGTGAAAACATTACTTTTCTTTCAAAAGCATGTGCATGAAAGTACTGTACATGAGTGTCAACGACTTGTGTGTTTTTAAATTATGGTTTTTAAGGTATTGCTTTAAATCAAATACCTCATGTGTCGCTGTGATGGAATAAAGCTTGTTTATGATGTTATAAACTGTTAGGGAAATAGTATGCACCATGAGTAGTTTTAAATGCCCACTCTCCCTCTTGATTTACTTTCCTGTAACCTGTCTGTAAATTTTGTGCACAAGAGTCTTGGAAAATCAACCCTTCAACAAGTTCAGCATAATGCAATATTTGATAAGGTTGTGTGAGCAAGGGGTGCCCTTGTGTCAGTGTGTTGTGGTGGGAGTACACTCGGGCTGTGTGAGCCTTCATGGGAGCAGAACAGCCCTTCTCATACTTCAGAGTTTGCAGTGGTAATTTGGGCAGATGCCACCTGGAGCACCACAAATCAGCAGGAGAGATCTGGATGGTGATTGTGGCTCTTAGAGCTCACCTGTAGGCTGAGAAACAAGTCCCTCCCATGTTCTCTCCTGTCACTTTTCTCCTACAGTAAACTGTAATTTTGCTGTCTCAGTTATTTTAATCTGGATGTTCAATAGTTGACAGCATTCCTGCCATAGCTCTCCTTAGCCTGGAATGATTTCCTCAAACACTGTCAAGTGGGTCTCCATCAAATGAGCACATCAAGAAGGACACGAGGAGTCCTAAACCAGCACAGGAATTTTATCAGAAGGAGATGAGTCTATGATAGGTACTGGACCCTCAGGAGAAATGCATAGGATTTCTTTTTGTTTGCACTGATTTTTCACTTGGAAAGCATTATTTAAAAACACTGAAAAATAATGTAATCACAGAAGTAGGATTGCAGTTTCATATGGCATCAGAATATGGAAAAAAAAAACAAAACAAAACAAAACAAAAAAAAAAAAAAAAAAAAAAAAAAAACAAAAACAAAAAAAACCCATGAAAAATAAGCCTCAACAGGAAAGATTTTGGATACTTGACAGTGGCACCGATGTGCTCCTGTGTGATCTTCGAAGGCTGATGGTCCTCTCCTTTCACAGACATAATGCCCATCCTTTCATCTGTGTTACTTTTGTTTTTCCACTGAAGGGAGACCAATTTTAAAAATTGCATGGTAAAGCATTTAAAAGAACATTCATTTGGAATATTTGCAAATACATTTAATAAGTTAATTAAAAAAAAATGCCAGATATACTTCCCAGAAATTGGAATCTCTTTTTCTATTATGCACCTGAGGCATTCTGCATGTTGGACTCTGGCTGACCTGTCACACTGTTTGTGCTGGATGGAGAACATGTGGTGTGCTGTGTGAAGGTGGAAAAAGCCTCTGTATCCAGGTGCAAATTTTGAATATGCATTCAGTAAAGCTTTCGTGCATTATTACTATTTTATGAACGCCAGGAAATCTATGGACTGGTGTTAATGCAAATTTGTAAGTAGGCCCAGAGACAATTAACATACCAAAATGTCTTGAAGATTGTCTTCCCCCTCACACTTTGTACCTACTCTAGATACTCATATTCGAAAGGGTAATGTTTAGAATTGCAAAACAGGAGGTGGAAGAGCTCTATAAGGCTCAGGAAAATCTGCCTTTGTGCACTGAGATAAAATTCTCAGTTGTGCTACTCTCACAAAGCACTTCATACTTCTTCCTGAGGTCAGATTCTCATCTGTAAAATGGACCTAATGCATAACCTTAAAATGCTGCAAAGAAAAAGTTTACAGACCACTTAATGTATTTGTGTTGGGAAAATGCTCTTGTTATGTCTGTGCCAAGTTTTCTTAGCACAACTTATTTGTAAGGGCTGAGTATTTAAATACCATATCGAGGAGAATGTTTTCTAATTGATAATTTATAAATTATTTTATTACATACTAGGATATAACTTTTAAGTTCTTCATTGGGAATGTTAGTATCATCAATGATTCTTTAAAAAAGAGTATCATGTTTCTAATAAACTTTCTAAAGCATCTACTTCCTTCTTTTGCCCATTTTAAAATGCCACCTTTATCTCTCTTCTAAGCTCTGGCAAGTGTTTGCCTCTGGCTGGCTACTGAGAAAGTGGGCAGAGTGTGCTGCAATTTATATTGGTTTATTGCTTATGTTTCCTTTCAGAACCTCTGTGTGTTTTCCAGGGTCTGTGGCTTTTGAGCTGTTTGCCAGCAACATGTGCAAAGCTTCAAGTTCTAATTCTCCTGACCACTTAGAAATGGAGGGAATTGGAGTGATGCTAAACATTTCTCAGGGTAGTTTCCATTTCAGAAGGAGCAGATTCGGAGGAATGGATATGTATTGAGAGCTCAGATTTATGTATTTCCATCTATGTAGTCACATGTACGGAAATCTTGGAAGACAACTGAATACTGGAAACTCTGGGATGAGTTTTTCCTATTTTTCATCCTGGGCAGCTGTCCTGAATGATTGGACCTAAAAGCTGATTAGAGACTTGGTCTGCCTCCCTGACTATCACCAAAGTTAGTGAATAGCCTTCCTCCCTGTTCTCAGGAGAGTATCTTCTCCATGTTCCAATGCTGGCAAATGTGGGACAGTATTTGCCACTGTAGATGAGCAGATAAAGGGCTTATATGGCTCTGGTTGAGCAAGCATGAATGTAAACCTGGGCAACTAATCTAGATTTTTCAGGTGCGTTGCCAGTGATGTAATGCACCAGTATTTGTAGGATGTGCTTATTAGAGTTTTAAAAAGAGTTTCTCTTTTTTCTATAAGTTTTTCTGTCAAAATAGTAATTTATGGAATATCACCCAAGAAAATAGAACACTTTGCTGTTGTGGAGAGAGGCCAGAAGCAAATGCTTCTCTTGTCAAAGTCAGAAATGGAGTAAAGAGGTACCCTGGTGTAGGTCATCAAATCTGTCAGCAGCAAGGAAAACAGAATTTGTATTGAGCTTTTCTAAACCCATCTGAACAATGCCATTAACTCAGAAATTGAAAAATAGCAACTTAATTATGCTTTAAGTTCTTCAATACTGACTCCTTTTAGCAGGAACATGTAGGTGTTGTCCTTAGCAATTAGATGCAGGAAGAGCTGTAGGTGTCAGGTATTCTGATGCAGTTGCTTTCTGCTTGGGTAGTCAGGGAGAGATCCACAATTTCTTCTCCATGCCCACAAGTTCCATGTTCCCTCTGTTACTTCACAAAGAAGGAAGGAGGGGATACAGACTCTTTTTAGTGCCAAAAGCCTCAACTAGCTCATAGGTGCCAAACAGCCAAGCAACATTTCATCCCTTCCTGGATGCCAAAAGCCTCAAGTATCCCTGCTCCACCTGCCAAAACCTCCAGCTCTGTCCTGACAACTCCTGCAGAGCAGGCCTGTGCTGTCAATGTGAAATTTTGCAACACTCTGACAACGGAAAAATCTGGATGCAGTATAACACAGAAAAACATGCTGAGATTCGCCTTCAGTTTAGTATGAAAATGAATTATGCTGTAAATATTTCCTGTGTGTGACACTTGTGCATGCTTTATTCTCCAAAATTTGAATTTATTCAAAACTTCTGTAGAATAAAAATACAGTGCTGAATTCAACACTGAGAGGTCTAAATTCCATCTGAGCCCCCAGATGTATTTTTTCATGTAGCTCACTAAGTCCATCATTTGCCTTTTGGCCGATTCCTTGCTGGTGATTCACCTTGTTACTGAGTTTTACCAGCTTGTGTTTCTGAAATGTTCCTGCTATTATGGGGCACAGGTTCCATTTTGCAGTGAGTGTGCAGTGCTGAGGCCAAATGCAAGGAATAGGTAATATAACTGAAATAATGTTAACAATTTTAAAACTAATTAATTCTAAACATCTGCTTAAAATAGCTGCATTTACTCCCAGATGTTTTTTATCAGTCTAAAATAATGATACATTGTTTTTTTCTCCAGGATTTTAAAATTCCAGATATGTTCTTTTTAACATACAGCATAATACATAATTTACTTTGGTGCATAGAAGTAAAAGAATTATTAAACTCAATGACATATAGAGTACACAATTAGGTAATATATAATGCACTCAGCAATAGTAGAATTATATCAGGAAATGTCTTGAAATCTGTTTTAAGGAAACAAGGAGTTTTTAAGCTAAAACCAGGTAATGCAAAATCTTTTATTAGTAATTCTTATTTGTCTGGAAATATGTTTTGACTGTTCTATTTAGCTGCTGCCACAAGTGAAATAGTATTTCCTAGATCTGTAATCTGCATTCTACACGTCACTTAGAATACCAGATAGAGGTGAAAATCATTTTTGTATGTGACCTTAGCAGGGAAAGAGATTTCTAGTGTAGCTCGTTGCAAAGGAGCCAGAGTTAAAAGTGAAGGATACAGTTCTGAGGCTGAATAGCACATCCAGTGATTATCTGCAGGTAAATACTTGTTCTTTCCTGCCCATGGATACAGTCATCAGTGCAATTTGATACTCTTCCACCAAGTGTAGTGTCTGGAAACAAGAATCTGGGAAATGCATCACAGAGCTACTCAGGCAGGATATTTTCCCTTCAGTGCCATAATTCCTTGTGCTACCTCTGTTTGGAGCTGTTGTAGGTATGAGGGGAAGCAAATGGTACAGTGCAGTGCTGCACATGAAGATTAGTGAAGAGCAAAACAACCTTGTGCTTTGGAAGGCTCTGGAAGTCAAGACAGTGTTAATAGTATTTATGGGTTGTGAGAGTGGGAAGAAGCAATGAAAAGGAAATGCTTCATCCCTGTTCAAAACACCATCAAGGATGAAATTCACTCCTGGGAAAAGGGCCAGCGCTGAGCTTTGGGTATTGCTTAATTTACACCTTCAGTGGTACAGAAGTGGTGTTTATACTCCTCAACAGGTTCTTTCCCTTAGATGAGTTTGATCTGGAGAACCTAAATTCTGTAATTAATGATAAGAAATGCATTATAAAATAGCAATATGCTATAACTGTGCCAATGTAACTACTTTTGGTGATTTTCTTTAAGAATTTGGTGAGCCTTAGTGAATTAATACAAACCATTTGAGTAAGGAGCCATGAGAGAAACAAAAGCACAGCCACTCAGAGAGCTGCAGTGACACTGGCGTAATAGCAGGTGTGTTGGTAAATATTCCTCCAGGTCCAAGTCCTTACATGAAATGACAAAGACTTATTATCTGAGCCACATCACTGTAACCTGTTTGAATAGAGCATTTTCGTGTATCCATGCAGCCCCAGGTATGATCTGCCTAACACTGCTGCTTCTGCTGCCCAGAGGTTGTGCTGAATCTCTCTCCAGAACCTGACAGAGCTGGGTACCCTGCCCTGGGAGGTGTTTAGGGACTGTCTCAGGGCAGGATTTGTGTTGATGTGTGCATGGCATAGGGGCTGTCACCTGGGGACTCTGGCAGAAGAATCTGTGTGCCAGGTGTCTGTATTTCTTTCACTGCATTTTCTGCTGCCATAACACTCCTGTCAAATACTATGGACTTGCTTTGTGTTTGTGTTTAAAGAAAAATTGTACGCTAAAAACTCTATAAAACAAACATTTAAGGTATCAGGGCATTTCTGTTGAGAAGCTGTGAATGCTAAACATTTACATATCCAAGCCTTATGTAATAGATGTCTGAATAATAATAAAACTGCATAAACTGACCTTGGTTCTCTGGCACCACTTCTCCTTTGAAGTCTGCATGACCAAATTCAAGACAATTATGTCATCCTTCATAACAGCCAAACAAAAGTTTGGCCGAATAATCTTTTTTTCTTCATCTGACAGCACTGTACTTGATTTTTGTAATGTGTGTTACTGTAGCTGTTGTTATTTACTGGGTGCTACAAGTGACAGTAAAAATCCCCCTTGTTTTGGAGTAAAGATCAGCCCTGTTAACATCTGGATTTCATTTCTTTTACCTCCGTGCCCACTTTATACTCTGTTACTTTGAGTAGCACGTTGCAGGGAGGGTCTGTCCTGAGAGCACATGCACACCAATAATTTACAGAACATGGTGGTTGTGCCCATATGTGACAGGAGCAGAAACAGAGCCCTGGACAGAAGAAGAGAAACTGGCACCAACACTTTCCCTTCTGTTCAAATCTACCAGTGCCACACTCCAGTAAAGTTCTCTGAGGACAACATTGTCTCTGTCAGTTAAAGGTCCTCAGCACAGAGCTCAGATTGCACATTACTGGGCCTCAGACCTCAAGGAAGCATTGGTTAAATGTCATCTCAGTCTTTGAGGCTCTGTCCATGTCCCCAAGTGCTTCAAAACTCGAGAGTTTATTTTCCCTTACCCCCTGATTCAAGTAATCATTGCCCAGGTTCATGTTTAGTGTTATGACTTTTCTGCTTTCAAAATGAGTTTGACTGGGATGAAATAGTTTGAGTCTGCTTTTACCATGTACACTGGATTTTGGCAGAAACTTTGTTATAGGTTCTTAGCTATAGCTCTGACTGCAATGTTTGCACCTAACCCTGTGTTCACATGTGGTACAACTCCTTCCAGTGACGTGTTTTCCCATCCAGCTCTCTGTAAAGAGCAGCAAACCATCTAGCTTATGTTTATAGCTGGTTTAAGTTATTTTGTCTGGATTCACCAAAGCACTTGTGGCTTCATCATGTAACATCATGGATGCACATGTGCATGTCCATGCACACATTTGTGTTTGTGCTGGAACATAAATACTTCCATAATGCATATGCAAAATATATGTGTTGCACTTCATCTGTTGCAAAATTAAGGCACTAAAGGAAAAACCATTCTAATATGGTCCAATGTTTCACTGCTGAACCATGTTAGAATTATGACTGAAGACAATAAAAACATGAAAAACTGAAGTCAAGCAAGCTGGGAATGCAGTCCTGATGTACAATAGTATCCTTCTGTGTCCAGAATTGCAATTAGCTCTCAGTTTAATTCCTAAATGAATTTCCAAGGCTTTGTTGGTGTAAATCATGATGTTGGTGATCTTTTCTTTATTTTACTTCAATTTAGTACCACGGTGAAGACAAATGTAATGTGTAGAGTTTATGAAACCAGACAGCTAGTAAATCAATATTATTTTGGTAGTAAATTACTAAGTCAGTGCAAGCTGCTTTTAACTCTTTCCCATGGGACAAATAGCTTGGACTAGCTGGAGCTTAAATCAACACTGTGGGCACTGAATTAGTCAATGATTCTAAAGAAGGCTTTGTTGGCATAAAGTTCTGCTTTGATCGTCATAGTATTTACAACTTTTTAATTAGATACAGTTCACAACAATGGCTTTTATCAAAGCAGTTTGGGAAGTGAACAACTGGACTTTGTTTAGGGCTTTAGATGACATTCTGTCTGTTAATATCATGTGGCTGGTTTTAATACAATGATGAAGGTAGGATTATTTTGGGCATTGTCACTGCTTTGTCAAAAGAAACTAGCTATTCTAAAAAAGAGTGGCCTGTGTTGCTTTTTTAATATCACAAGTTTAGTCATTCCTCAACATGTTAAAACCCAATCATTTGCTTTGGACTTGCAGAGAACAAACTAATTTTACCCCCATAAATTTGAAAGAAGTGAGTCTTTTGTTCATCTTGATTTATTTTCGTTAGCTGAATGACTTTTTGGGAAGTGCTGAGCTTTTTTTGTCAAGACTGAAGGCAGTTGGTTCCATTTTCAGTGTCAGACATTTCAGACTTGGCTTCTGATATAAAGTAAACCCAGCATCAGTGTGAAAATTCCTCAGGGATCTTGGCAGAGCTGGGCTCTATCGTTTTTGGAATGGTAGATTGGCCTAAGAGTGCTTTTAAAGCTTTACGGTAAGCGATTGTAAAATTTGTAAATTTATAAGAGCAAGAAAGTTAAGAAGCCACTGATGTTTTTAGACCAACTTTTGCAATTCAGTGTTCAAATGGAGATGCTTATCCTCTAATAAAAAAATCACTTTTTTTTTTTTTTTTAAACAAGTTGACCACTGAAGTAAATGAGAATAAAAAATTGGCTGGAAACTTTTGTTTTATTAAAGCTTGAATTAAATTTTCAAGTTCTCTCAGTTGTGATTCTTCTGGGGCAGAGTAAATATTGGTCAATATTCTCTGCCACCTGAGAAAAATTAACTCACTGCCTCCCTTTTATCCACAATCTGCCTTTCATAATGATGCCAAAAGCCATTACTTTATGTTAGTGGTATTTTTATGTGCAAACTATCACCATGGTGGTTTGACAAATTGGTGTTTTAATCCTGACCTGGATGTAATACAGGATTCTAAAACTTTTAGTTTCATTGTAACAGGCCCATCATGTGTTTGAACAGGATGCCTTGTCAGTGTGCTTGAGACTTTAGTTCCTACAGAGCATGTTGGGCATGGAGGAGTTGGGAACAGCAGCGTGTTTGGGCAGAGCAGTTCTTTGGCAGGAGGCAACACATCATATACACTGGAGCTTCAAAGACTCTGCTTTTCCCCCATTTAATTATTGTGCATCAAAATAGTCAATTTGAAATGTGGTAAATGAGCAGCAAAGTAACATAATTGGTACTATTAATGCCAAGCAGTAAGACACATTCTGAACAATTTTCTTTTCCCCCCTCCTGTCTTTTTTTTTTTTTTTTTTTTTTTTTTTTTTTTTTTTTTTTTTTTTTTTTTTTTTCCTTTAGAACTCCAGAACTACCCGCTCAGATGAAGATAAGGATGATTCCTGGGATGCCTGGGGGGCCTGGAGTGATTGCTCACGGACCTGCGGAGGGGGAGCCTCCTACTCTCTGAGGAGATGCTTAAATGGCAGGTAAGCCACATGCTGATGTGTGTGGGGGCTCTTCTGCAGCTCTGGCACATTCCCAATCCTCTTCTGCTTGCTTCTGTTTCTGAGACCAATGCAGTATCAGCCAAGAAATCACTTTTTCTTAAAGAAGGCTTGGACTGTGATGTGCTGCTTAAGGGCAGATTGTATGTAATACAGAGCTAAAGATGATTGATGAAAGCACTGCCTGCTTCTTTTAGTGAAAAATGCACAAAGATCTTGGAGAAAAGTAATAGTTCCAGCAAGAAGCCTTGATACTCTACCAGTGTGTTAGGGACTGTGAAACAAGCTCAATAAATTGTAGCTGTATAAATTCCACTGAGGTTTTATTAATATTTTTAATGTGTTCCCCTGTGAAAAACATGTGTTTTCCATACCTTGATAGATGCATAGTTTAAAAGGGGTTTTTTCTATGTTTGATTTTAGTGGTAATGTCCGGGAAGCACACAATTGTGAAACAAAGTTTTCACGTTTGTGTGTATCATAAACATTTTTAATTTGCATGTTGTGATGCAGTAAGTCTTGCAAAAGATTGGAAATTTGAGACTTGTAATACCTTGAGCTTTAACAGTTGTACCTTCAACTGAGCTGAATTCTTGCTTCAGGCATCCATTTTTTTTCCTTTTCAAATGCTATTTTTCAGTTCCTCTCACACATTATAAAAAAGCAAAAGAAATTGTTATCAATTTTCATGCAAGAAGAAGAAAAATTTAATCTTAGAGATGTGAATTATCAGTTGCATGTTCATGCACTCTTTAATGTAAGGTACATCTTTTTTGTATGAAGGAATTGTTCCAAAATAGTGTTCCTGATTTTAGAGAAATCACTAATTATAATTTCTTGTCCAGTCTTTTGAAATATGTTTTAAGTTCTTTCAAAGGCTTGATATTATCATTTTTAATATGAAAGAATATCTTACACTGTGCAAAAGTGCCGGTTCATTATTGAGAAATTTGGCAGAGTGTATCTTTAGAAAAAGTGTGAAACTCAACTTCCCCAGATTTATGAGACCACAGTAAATAACCATGACTCTATTACATGCCTGTTATTTCAGCTACTAACAACAGACTGAGGATGTGAATTGCCTGGATGTCAGGATTCACATGCACTGGGCACATTTGCATGCAGTTCATAAGAACTCTGTTTAATTTAAAATCATGAATTGGATATTCTGATCTCCTCCTCCAGGTCACATCCCATTTATTAGAAATAGGTTAGTTGAAATCAGCATAGATCAGGCTTAGAAATGCCTTTTTCACAAAATGAATGTGTTTTTCATAAGGTTTGCTGTAAATTGGCTTACAGGGAAAGTCACACATTCTTTTCTGAAGAGTGACAGCAGTGTAAAGAGTTGAATCTCCAGATCCCCTTTGTATTTAAACCTTGTATTTTCAGTCTAGATTATGGTAGGGCAGCAGCAATAAAAGTCTAATTTTTGAGAGAATAACTAGCTGTAAAACAGGCAAGGTTGTTGCTATTATACAGTGTAACCATTCTTACTCTTTTTTTTAGGAACTGTGAAGGTCGGAATATTCGATACAAAACCTGCAGTAGTAATGTGAGTCTGGCCTTTAATCCTGTTTTACTCATTCAAAAAATGTGTTAAAGTTTTAAGAAATGCTGCTTCTTATTTAAAACCTTATGGTGCATAATTTTCTTTCCATCATTATTACCATTTTTAAACATTTCAGTCTGCATGACACCATGAGGTCTCAAATTTAGACTTCCCAAATGGACATTTTCTTTTGAAATTATAGTGCCAATTGTGATTCAGAATGTTTTATATCACTTATTAGGAGAGTTACACGTTTTGGAGGATTAACAGATCAATTCTCATCTTATACTAGCGAGTGGTTTTCCTGGGGGTGCTGTCTTGTAGATGAAGCATTAAACTGAGCTCTGGATCATTTGTGGTCGTTAATGATATGGTGACTCTCTTCATGTGAACAAAGAGGTGCCTGGTCCCTTTCAGATCTTAAATAGGATAATTACTCCTTATATTCCCTCTGTTTGCCTAAGCCCAGGTCTTTATATGTCTGTGTGCAAGAACATGCACATTTAGGTGCACTGGCACAGACAATTTCCACAAGTGTGAAGCTGGAGTTTTGACCATACAGGTGCTGTTACCGTGATGCAATCACATTTCATTTTTATGGACAGGTTTTATGAAAAGCCTTCATGTACAGCAGACTCCATGACTCGTGTTCCACTGACTTTAGCTGTGCTTTGTGCTGTTTAAACAACTCCTGCCCTTGAGACTGGGTCTAGGCTGCCCAAGGTGAGCAGCTCAGGCAGGACTTTGTGGTACCACTGGTCTACATCATGTGTGTGCAAACCCAGTTATGGGTGTTTAAATTCAGGGTGGTTTATGGTCTGCACTCACTGCTTGGCTTCCCTCACAGTACAATGTGACAGTTGTATGTCTATTCCAGAAAAGACAGAAGGCTGGTAAGTAATCGATAATAATACTAAAAGGTGAGGCCTGAATTTCCTTTGTGTTGAATTGTACCCAAAGGTGTATAAGCTCAGGTGATACTCAGGCATTACCAATCCTGTAATTTTTGCCAGCAGCAGGCAGCTGTGGGGTGTGACGTTCTCCTTTAGAGGCCTGACAGTGGAAGTTGCCCAGTAAATATATTGAATCAGTGCATAGGAGAGCTGACCATTGCTGCTTTTCAGTTTGCCACACCTACAGTGTCTGCTGGGCCAGTTGGCTCCTGCCCTCCTCGGGAACAAGGCTTGCTCACACCTCCACACTCCTCAGTGTTGGATGGATTTCACACCACAGCAGCTCACAGCAAAAGTTCCTGCTGGCAGAAGCAAGTGGAAGTGATAAATGAATCAGTCCCCGTGCATGCAGAAATCAGATTCTGGAGGCAAACCCTTTCCCTTGCCCTTCCAGAAGAAAAGGCCCAGCAGCTTGGTGCATGATGGCCTGAGCTCATAAATAAAAATGTTACCTGCAAAAACCCCCTGATGTTTAAAAGCTGTGTGATAACTCGATAACTTGTAGCCATCAAGTTGTAAGCACTGCACAAACTGTCCCTGAGTGCTGCAGTGCTTATGGAAAATGTCTTTTTGTATGCACTGTGTGCAGTAACACAGCTCTGTGCACTGCAGCTTCAGCAGGAGCACAGAGATCATCTCAGTGCCCCTTGTTCCTCCAGCACCAGGCCTGGGAACTGCCCAGTGCCCAGGGAGGGAGGATGCTGGGCTCCATCTGGGCATGTTTTCTAAAGGCCTTTAGTATATCTAAGGGCACCTGTGGATGATGTTTGTTTTAAGATTTATGCTATAGAAATCTGATGGAAATGAAGGCACTTTATGCTTCATCATAGAGAAAATTAAGATGATTCTCATATCCTCTCTGAACTCCCAGAGAGTTTATCTGAAGTCACTGGAGCCTGTTTTTTAACTTCAGGGCTTATTTTAAAGTGATAAGTGGCAGGCGCCTTGTAGTGAATCTTTTTGAATTTATGATGATTCAAATGTTAATTTCCAGACAGGAAACTGCCTTTACAGTTCTGCTTTTGGGGCATGAAAGGGATCAGGTTTCCATTTCAGTTCAGATACAGTCAGAATCTCTCAGGAATGGTTTTTCCTAGATTATGGGTCAGATAATGAAGAACTCTTGAGAAAAAAATATTTAATGAGATTTCCACTGTTAATACAGTTGATCTCTGAAATTGGCATTCCTGAATCCAAACTCCGTATTAGATCTGAATTAACCTCGAAACAGGACCTTACACCTAATGTAAATCTGAGACTACTAGGCCAGTTTAGTTTCAAATGGTGTAATTTCCCCAAAAGCATTATTTTTAATCAAGGCTTCTCACTTCAGGAGTGAAATTGTAGTTTGAAAACTAAGAATTTATACTAGCTTCTTTCCATATTAATAGGTATTACTGGTAACCACATGAGACATTTGGTATAAATACACAGTGTAAAGCTGTCTGCAAATGTAATTTTGCTACATGATACATTACACCACTAACATCTATATTGGGGAGTACAAATGAAGCACAACTTAATATGTGTGTCATTCTAATGAGAAGAACAAGAATCATTTTACCAGAAAATTAGTTTCATGTGGATTTGTAATGGAATAGTAGTAAGTTCATTGAACTCAAGCATAGTTCCAGAATAATATTAGTGATATTTCAATCAGAAAATTAATTCAAGGTCTTAGTAACAAAATAATTGTTAAGATTAAGGTGTATGTATAGCCTGCTTATCTTTCTATCATAACTGAGATGCCAGGTGCATGATTTCCTAAAACTGCATATGTGCTTTCAGCCTTTCATATAGAGACTTTAGAGAAATAAACTATCCATTGTATGTTGTTCAATGAGATTTTCAGTCTTTCTTGCCCCCCTTTTTTTAAATTTCAGTTTTTGTATATAGTGTTACATTCTAATGCTATGATGTGCACTGTGTGGAAGTGTTTAAGTTAATCCTTTAGGGTCCTATTCACAGAACAAGTTATTTGGGCCATTTCCCCATAAATTTCACATTCTTGTGCACCAAAAAGTCGCTTATATTTTTGCCACAGTGATTCTTATACGGTCAGAAAAAAACACTGTTTTGTAAAAGATGTTTAATTCCATTGTAAACTTTTATTATATGCAGTTAATGCTCACACTTGTTGAACAAATTCATCTATAATTCTCCCAGCATCCACTTAACCTGCTAATCTATCCATTCAGAAAATCTTGGCTGTACTCTTTCGACTTTAGACTATAATATTTCACCTTAAGTTACATAGTTTCTCTAATCTATTCATTTATTTAGTTTATGTTTATAATGCTGATGCACTGTAAGGCTCCCTTGGCTGGGGTAGTTTCCAGCTCAGGTATCTTGATTCTACTTAGAATCTGAAAATTGTGTAGGAGAAACATAGAACCTGGAGCTAATTTCAAAAAGAAAACAAAACAATGACTTCATCAGTTTTGGCTGGGTTTCAAAAAAATGAGATTCAAAGAATAAAACTAGACAAAGGGCTAGACTTTCTTTGGTGTCATCATTTTTACTGGGAATTTTCTTGCCTTCTCTTTTGTGCTTTTTTCAGTGGAGTAATTGTTGGCAAGAGTCACAGGGTCTGATGCAACCTTCACATTTTGTGCATGAACATTGCCTACAAAGATACAGAATTCCCAGGTCAGCTTTGTTTTCAAAGGCTGAGGGCACTCATTGCCAAAACTCAAAGATGCATTTCATAAGAAGCCAGCCCTTGGATGCAGTAGTTTTTAATCATCTGTCACAAAAAATATGGGAATATATATATGTGTGTTTTTAATCTTCATGGTAGTCATGTCTAAAGCATCTTTTTCAGATCTGTCTAATGTGTTCATAAGTCATGTCATAAATACATTTCATTCCACTGCAAGGTCTGGGTGTGATTTTTTTTTTGCCAATATTTTCATGTATTATGCCTTATAGATATGTCTTCAGCTCCTTATGCAGTGCATGAACCTCCAAATGGCCTGGCCGTGGTTCAGTGGATTGAGTGTGAGACAAAAGCTATTGCTGGAATTAAGAAATGGGAGAAATCCTGAAATTAGCAGCAAAATAACTTAACGAGTAAGAGAAAATGTGAAATATTGAGAGGAAAGGGGGAATGATGGAATGGAGTGATGTCTGAAATAGATTAAAACCAGAGACACACAAACAGGATGAGGGCTGGGTCCCCCATATCATTGTCTGATATTGTGACCTTGCCCACTTCCTGAACATGGCTCACCCTTGCCTACCACTCACATCTTTGCCCTGCCTTTTCCTTTCTACTTTTTAAACTCCCTTTTACTTTTCCAACCCACTCTAATGGAATTAAACTGATGTTTACAAGTCCTCTTGTTGTCTTGATTGCATTCATTCTGTGCTTAGTTGTCTTTCTCTTTAAACCCCTTTCTTAACACAAATATTTATTGTTCCCGGGCAGACTGGGATCTGGACTTGGTTGCCATCCAAACTCTGATATAATGCAAATGATAATAATTTCAGCTCTTTGATACCCCTCTGTGATGCTCTTTTCATGCTCCTGCATTTGAACAGAGCTCAAACATAAAGCAGGTGGAGCTGGCATGTGAATCGAGCTGCCAGAGTCACTTTGGGTTCTTTGAAGATGCCAAAGGAGAATAGGGAGATGAGAATTCATTTGCTCTGGAGCAGCCAGGAGGCGAGTGGAAGGAAGGGGCTGCATTGTGTTGAATCAATAAGAAACATACAGTAACCATGGGTTTGACATCCTGACTTTGTGGTGTTTGTGTCTTGGCATCGCATCAACACCCAGTGATAATGGATTGTAACAACAGCCTGTCAGACCTCAGCTGAAGGCCATCACTCTGCCTGCTCCACAGATTACTCTTTAATTCTTTGTGATGAAAATGTAGCTGTGCACTGCTCCCCAGACTGCTTGTAGCTTTACCTGAATCTAATGTTCACTTGTTAGTTTTTGATTGTTACTTGCTCCTCTGTTTGCTCTGGTGTAAGGGAACCATATGGTATCCATATGAGCTCTGAAGTCCTCTCTGCTTTTTAGACTTGCTGTTGTGGAAAATGAGAGGTGACAGATAAGTCAGAGCCAAAATTCTGCTCTCATTTACACCAGTGCAAACTTGGTGAATTTCTGAGGAGTGACACTGCAGTAAATACGTGTGGCTTCTCACAGTATTTACGTGATGTTTGTAGGGAGCTCTCCCTGGAGGAATTTTGTCAAGGTAAAATACTCCCTGTGTCTTATTCCATCATTGTATCGTTTCATAAAATATGGGCCAAACTAGCATTATCCTGGATTAAAAATAATACAAAATGTGTTAATATCATTTTGAATTATTGTCACTGTATGGTGAAGCATTAGACAGAGCTGGAAAGTTTTGCTGGGAAAGTTCGGTGACTTGCTCAGTGCTCGGCTGCAAAAACTCCATGTGTCAGTCAGTAGATGGAATACTGATTTTTATAAGGTATTTTATGTAGATTACCACCAATTCAGAGACAATTCTAGGCTACTGTTTGCCGTGGTGAAAAAAAACCCAGACTGAGTGCAATATTGTTGGGGGCATTGGACTGAAATTCAGAACTTTCTCCTGTATATTTTACTCTCCAGTCCTGTATAATGCACTTACTATTTTGTCAACTTTATTCAGAGAAGGTTCAGTTCACTGATAAGGTTGAAGCTGTGCTTGGGATCAGTATTGTTAACGAATACTTAGTAATAAGTTCCATGAGTTTGCCTGACACATCAAAATCTTTCAGTCTTCCATCCAATGAAAACAAAACTGCTAAAATCAGCCTCACATCTGGCTTATATGTGCAGTTGGAATTCTTGGAAGAATATCCTTTCAGTCTGGTGTATGGACTCTCTGACACTGGACATACTTTCAAATGAAGTCTGCAGCGAGGAATTGTTTGACACAGTAACTCCTTTGCCAGTACTTTACTGAAGTTATTTTCAAATCAATCAGTATTCATCTCCATTCCTGTCACCGTAGTTTAATATTAACATCATTGTTTGGGTTCAATGGTTTATATAGAAAAAAATATTTTAGAGCGTTTTATTTCTAGCAGTTCTCATGTTTGGTCTTTCAGCTGTGTATGCTAAGGTGCTGTGTGGGAAAATTGTCTCATTAGAACTGGAAATACAGAATCAATTGTTACCAATGTATTGTTATTGTATTATTATAGTTTATTTTTATTACCAGGGTTATTTTATTACAAGAAAATAAACCTTACTGCTTCCGTGAGGTGAAGGTACTTTGTCATTAATTAGACTAAAGGACGAAGCACTGAAAGTTCTGGTGCTTCCTCCTAAATCTTGTGCTTTTTTCAAGCAATACTGAACAATTAATAAGAGAAAATTTATTTTTTTTATTTATATGTTGCATTAATATCTCTTCCATCACTCTGACACGTGAACTGATGAACAAGTATAGAAGCCTCAGAAATCTTTCAGTGGGAAAAGCTACTGAAAAGAGAAATATTAAGTATCAGATATCACCTTGTCGTTAACTTCTAAAGGGATCTATATATTTTAATTCTTATTATAGAACAAGACTTTAACTGTACTACCTGGTGTCATAAAAATTAACACTTTTAATTATCCTCTCCTATCAGTTATGTTGTTACTGCTGGCATATGAATGATATTCTGTACTTGCACTCCAAGCAATGGATTAAGCAAGATAAATTCCTTTAATATACACACAGTAAAACTTTGCAGTGTGGCGTATTTGTCAAAACAGATCAGTTCTTGAACCAAGCCTGCCTGAAGAGCTTCTGTGTTATTCATCTGATACCTTTACTGCCAATGAAAAGTATTCCCTGGTTTTAAAAAACCCTACATTTTTTGGTTTGTTTTCAGGACTGCCCTTCAGATGTTGGTGACTTCAGAGCACAACAGTGTTCTGCCTACAATGATGTCAAATACCAGGGACACTTTTATGAGTGGATCCCTGTGTATAATGATCCTACTGCTCCTTGTGCCCTGAAATGTCAAGCTCTGGGAAAGAACTTGGTTGTGGAGCTTGCCCCGAAAGTGCTCGATGGTACTCGCTGCAACACTGAATCCTTGGATATGTGCATCAGTGGAATTTGCCAGGTATGTTCATGTGTGAATCTAAATGGGGCCTTTCTTGTGAGGCACTTTGCTCTTCAGTGGGTCGTTTGGGATGGTTTTTCGTTCTGTTTATCAATTTAGATGTATCTGCAAGTGCTGTCAAATGGATTGTAGATAACTTACCTTTTCAGGAAGACACAAAACTTCCTGACTGCCTTAGCCATGGATATTTATCTGTATAGGTAAAAAGGTCAATAAAATTCATTCACTCTTCTATTTATGCATGTAAAAATTAATGAACCTAGTTATTGTAGCTGTAGCTTTCCTAAATTTATTATATCTGTGAGGACATGATGAAATTGCAGTCTTCCATTTAATTTGATTCATTTTCTGAATCTCCTATAATCTCTGTTAAGGAGAAAATTGGACGTTTTATGGGATCCAGCCCATAATGGCAGGTGTGAGTATAGGCCTGTGGTGTTGTATGGGTGTGACTATGTGTTTGCATGGAACGATTGTTTGAATCTTTAAATGGCAATATACATTTCTAGATATATTTATGATTTATTAGTTATGCTATTGACTTTATAAAGTTAGTGCAAAAGCAGAGAGTTATAATATTTGAGGCTTGCTAGCCTTGCCCTTGTCTCATTAACAAAGCAATATTGCAAGCTTGTTTTGTGAACAGAGCAGTTTATAGAGAATGGACATGTTATTGCAATTAGTTTTCTTTCTCTGCAAGTGGTTGTTGCTCTGTTAAATGTCTAAAATGTGTGCGACTCAAAAATGCAGAATATGGCCCAGTGAGAAAAATAGCTCTATTATAGAGGAAAATTTGACACATTTGGCAGAAGACTGGTGCATGCATTATAGCAACATTAATATATGATCTGGACCTTGCTGTGGGTTTTATGTGACTTCTGTGTATGCTGCAGTTCCAATGCCAGTCGTGTCAACACATGGTGCATCTGCTGCCTCTGAAACAGGAGAGTTCCTCACAGAGAGACTTCATTTGTCAATAGTACTTCACTGGGGGATCCAGCAGTGTTTGTTACCCTCCATTTGAAATGGAATATACTTCTAGAAACTCTGGGACCACTTGCCAAATAATATATTTCTTGTGCCGTGTTCTTAGTGATGCTTCTATCCTTAAAAAAAAGGCTTTCACCCAGGAGAGTGCCCAGCCTTTTCTACAGCAGCCTTTGCTGTCTGTGCCCATTGCACCCTGAGTGCCAGGCTGCATCTAAGGCAGCTCTGGGCTTCTCAAGGGCTTGTGCTCAGGGTGCTGTGGGGTTGCCAGTATCTCCCACAGTGACTTCAAAGTTAGTAAGATATTTTGGGGTTGCTTGAGGCTTAACTCAGTCAAACACTTGATCGTGTTTTGGTTTGCTACTGCCCTGCCTCTGTTCCTAACCCAAATATCTGGAGCTGTTGTGTTAAATGGGGACAGGTCAAAACTTCACTGCTAGGATTTTCCCACTTCTGATATTTTTTCTAGTCTCTGCATAACTTCCAAAACTTTTTTTTTTCCCTGTATAATATGTTCCTGCTGTGCCCATCTGGATGTGGGAGTAGATATTGAGAAACATCTGCATGTCAGACACATATGTGGGCAACATTTACCCAGTTACTCTGCCTGCTTTGAGGCCCTGCCTCTTCTTGGGTTTTGTTTATAATCTGTGCAGACCTGCTTTTTTTCTACCAAAATGCAGAATGGGGTGTTACTTGTGCCAGCACCTGAAATGGTTACAGTGATAATTTTCCTAATATGGAGTAATATATTTGGACAACTGATACACACATCACCCAAAAAATCTGGAGTCCTAAGGAGCAGCCTGAGTAGTTCTGTCCTAAGCTGTCACAATTAGGTCAAGGATGATGTAAATCCTGCAGTGAACTTTCCATTTAGTGTCAGCAAGTTGTTTGTGTTCCAAAAAAGGCAGACACTACACTGTGCTTTGTAGCATATGGCATAAATTTAGCTGACATCAGAGCACATCCCACATGTCAAGTGGAGTGCCATCAACCTCTGCCATGCTGGTTCTCCTCTGTCACATGTCATCATATGGTGAGTGGGTATCACTCACCACCAAAGCACTCTTTATGCTGGACGTAAATATCTGTCAGAGTTTTCATTGAAAACAGTTTCTGTAAGCGCTTGGAAGACTCTTGCACTTCTTTTTTTTTTTTTTTATATAAGCTGTGTTTGTGTTTTTAACTTAAAATTGTAGCAGGTCATTAATTTCTTCTGAATCTTGACTTCTTTTATCCTGAGAGTTGCTTTCTCAAACTGCTTGTTTTGTGTACTTTCTCTTCTGGTTCCTGCAGATACTTTTTTTTGCCTATAAATATGTTCAAGGACTGCCCAAGATGCACAGGAGATTTGGTGTGCAGAGACTTAGGAAGGCTTCCTTTCCATCCCATGTTACTGCAGACATGTTTCTAACACATGCTAGTCTGATGAAGTTAATTCCTGAAGAGCTGTTAAAAAAACACATTTTTTCCCAAAATTAATGCTTACTCTTATCTTATTTTAATATTTAAAGATTAGGAAAAAAAAAATCTGTGTTGCCTTTTTCTTCTTTTTCGCCCTTGAGTGATTCATAGGAAGAATTGATTTTGAGGTAGCTCTGTGTCAAAGCCAGCTGTTACACTAAACCTGGAAATCTTTCCTGGGTGTCACTAGTTATCAAAGGCACAAAGTGCATTTTGGAGCCTGAGGGAGCCCCTCATGTACTCTGTCTACGTGTTTCTGCACCAGAGTTGGCAGCCTGGACCCTGCCCAGAAAGACTGGCAGTTACTCAGGGAGATCCAACAAAACTTTGTGGCTCTCAGAGCTACATATGAAAAACTTCATGTGACTGCACACGTGTGACAGGGGTCATAAAACTGGGAGTGGGGAGCTCCAGCTGCAGCTCAGCTGGGAGGTGTTGGTGGCTCTCCAGAATTTTCTCTGGAGGATGGGGCTGAGCTAAGCAGGGGCTGCCACATACGAAATGACCTGTCAGTGTCACCCTCCCTAGCCTCAGGGGGTTGGTTTCTCATCTGTGGAAGCTCTTGGCACTGCCCAGGCCAGCAGATCATGGAGCCACCCTTCAAGGGCTGCACCTGCCCCTATTGAATGTCACTGCCCCCCTAGGTGTAGTGGTTCTCTTGTGATGACATTGTTGGCAACTCAGTGGTGGGCTTTTATAAATAAATAATAATAACAGGATGCTCTCAGACACTGCAGGTAATAATGGGATACTTTCAGACACTGAAAACGTCTTTTGTTATCACTTGTTTTTATTTTGCAGTTTCCCACAGCTGCTGGAAACTGTTTCTTTTCAGGTCTTATTCTCTCTCCTACTATTTCTTATGGAGAATTCTCTCCATAGGATTTCTTAATGTGGAAGTTTATCCTTTCTTGTCAGATGAGTAGTGGGTTTTTTCTGATCTCCAGTTTCTTATCTATACTTCTTTGGTAATAAGTGATTGTCTGCCAAGTTTTGTTTTGTTTTAGTGAGCTGAGTGCAAAGGTGACTTTACTTCCCAGCCTAGCAAGGACCTAAATCATGTGAGCAGTGATAGCAGAAAAACTCATGATTTGGGTGTCATCTTGAAGTAGAGCCTTAGTAGCCTTCAAATCCCCCAGTGCTACTTCGCCAAGCAAGGCAGATTTGGCTGAACCCAGCCAGAAAAGGAGCAAAGTAATTTGATTTCATATACTGATTTCTTTTTTGAAAGCGTTCTCACAAAACAAGAAGCTCACTGGGAGTTTGTGTCCTATCTATCCTCTGGTTGTGTGTATGTGTGTTTTTTTTAAATGGAGACCATGTGGGAAAGGGTAGTTGCTCCTGCTGGGTGGTCCTAAAATCTCTCAGCTCCTCCAGCATGTGACAGATCCTGTAGTAAGAGTTAAAGGTTTTGGAAACACTTTGTTTTATTTGATGGAAGTGGATTTACAGAGTTGTGGAACACTCTTTAGCCTCTTGCCTTCAGATATAAAATGTCAGCAGAAATATGTGGAAAGTCTTTTTAGGAGCCCTTTAGTATGCAGTGAATTTTATGCACTGTATTTTTTTTATTTTCTGTGGGGCTTTTTTATTGCTTTACATTCTCTTCCTCTGTATGGATGGCCCAGGAATTTGAACACCACGGAGCGTCTCCTTGTGCCCGTCATTCTGAATTATTTTACACCTCTGTTCTGAGGTTTGCATTTTGACACACTTTGCCTTGACTGCCTGATTTCTTACCTGTGAGGAACTGAAAATCCTTAAACAGAGGAAGTTTTCCTCCTCTCAGCAGGGCTGCTGCCCATTCACCTTGGCAGCTGGGATTGCAGCTTCGTGTCCCGGGAGGAGATGGGTTGGGAAGTTTGCTATTGGTCCTGAGTACATGCCCAAGGTCCCTGGGGGGGCCTTATTCTGTTAATTAACACATGCTGAAGCCTGTGTCAGCTTGTCTGGGCTGCTGCTGTCCTGGGCTGGTGTGATTCCAGAGATGTGAGAACCTGTGCCACAATCAGGCCTTTGTTAGCTCAGGCATAACTGAAGAGTTATGAGACAAGACCATGTGAGAAGAAAATCATGACTCAGACCAAGATAAATCCTCAGTGAGCATAAAATAGGGTTTGAAAGCACTGCTTGAAAGCTAAGATTCCACACTACTTTTAAAAGTCAATTAAAAAAAAAAAGTAACTTGCTTAATTGGAGGGACGTTCTGGTATCTCTCCTCTGGTTGTCAGAAGCAATTACTAGTGGATGATGAGCATGGGAAAGAGACAGTGGGAACTTTTTTCTTTATGTTCTCTCTGGGGACATATTTTATCTGTGTAGGAATAAAGTGCAAGCTGAAGCTATCACAAAGTGAAGGATGAGAGCAGAGATTGCATAGTCTGTGAATAGATGGGCTTTGAATGACACAAGGTTTTACAGCAAGGCAAAGAGACATGGAAAATATTGACCAAGGGAGAGCAGGATTTTCACATGACAGGTTTTTTATTCATGTTTTTATTACCATGAATCCCCATAGCCATATTCAAAATTAATTATTTGTTGTGTGGCTACAGTCAGTCCTGACATCTGCCTGTGCTGGATTCTGTGCTAAGACAAGTAGAGCAGGGGAAAATGCAGCAAATTGCTGACATTGGGATCTCTGTACTGTGATAGAACATGCAACTGTGCGATGAAACTACCTTCATTTCTCTGAGGTTTGGGTTTTGTGAGTGTCTGTGTTTTTGGAAATAGAAATTCCTTTTCTCTGAGCAAGATCCAGAGGATTTTAATTTTCCCTGCTGAGTGATTCTAATAAACTGCAATAGACATTTGTCTTTTTGAGCATGTAAGGGTTTTTCATTCTTCCTTTACTAGTAAATGCTGAAATCAAACATATCCTTTCTTAGTCTAGTCACAGAACTTGGAAAGGGCATTTTTGTCAGAAATAATTTGGTGGCTATCTTGTATTTTGGCCAATACTGATAACCTTTAGAGGTATGTAGCTGTTCTTATTCCATTGTTATCTTAGTTCTCATCTCTTGTAAGCCCAGAATAAATAATTTGGTTTGCAGGAGTCCATATACTGCTATCCTGGTGGCTGGGCACTCAGATCACTTCACTGGATATGTTTGGTGTAGTAGTTCACACTATTTTTTGCAAATCTTGACAAATTTTAAAGGCAGTGGAACGCACTTGCACCTGGAACACAAAACCTTTGCCACCCTTCAGTAGATCAGGGCTCCAGCCAGCACTAGATCTGCTGCTGGCCAGTTTTAAATAAACACCACTGGACAACTTGTTCTGTTCAGCCCTCAAGGGGAAGGATCTCCTGTGCAGTAACTATCACATTCTTGTGAGAAGTACAATTATCATATCTATTTGTCCATTCTGCAGTGCAGTTCCTTGCTCAGCAGAAATACAGTATTTCTTTGACATTTTAAGCACATTGGGCACTTCCCCATAAATGATTTGCTGGGTTTTCTGCTTCTGCTGAATTCCACCAAATGCCATCTGTATGTTTGTGTTGAAATTCCCCTTGCAGGTTGTTTCTGGAGTACACATTTTGTGCATCCTTTGAAATAGCCAGGCCAATGGAAGCACACAAATAAAAAGAGCAGCCTTCAGCTGGGTTCTCCTGACAGCTGGGGGGTTTCCTCAGCATCTGTGGAAGGATGGTAATTATATAATATTGAGATATCATTGAACTGATGTTCTGTTTTCGTTTTATTAAACCAAATCACATTAATAAAGGTGCTACAAAACACAAGTCTACCTAATCATTTTAATTGAATCACTGATAAATGAGTCTGTATCAATAATAAATTTATTAGTCAAAGTAGAAAATTATTTAGTACTTTACAAATACATTGCTGAATATTTAAGTGGCATGTCTGCTAAAGAGCTTAGTCTAAGACACGGTAGATAGAAAAATAATGGCACTAGTGCAGCTTCAGTTTTAATGTTTCATAGAATTTATGTATCTGTCACAAATAAAAATAGCAGTGATTTATTCTTTTGTGGCTGCTTCTATTAGGAGAACTCAGAATATTTGTTTTTCCTGGCTATACCTGGACCTTTGGCTCCAGAGGACCCTAGAAGGGGGAAAGCTCACTTTGAAAGAGAAATATTATTTATAATTATCTGTATTGCTGTATAAGGTTTCAAGCTTTTGATAGTAATAATAACATTTAACATTTACATGATGCTTGTTATGCAAAGATGTCTGGTCTTACCTCTGAAATAAATATATTTATTTTATAAAGTGTATCTTCAACTTATTTATTTGAAGTATATAATCTTGAGTCATTGGCATTCCTGAAACCTTTTTGAATACAAAATGTAGTATTTTTATAACTGACAACTCACTGCTGTAGAATGAGTTCCACAAAAACGTAGTGCTGTGCCTGTTTTGGGAGTGTCTGCAGCTGGAGATGAGTGGCCAGCTGAGGTACTGCCACAGTTCAGGAGGGCTAAAGCAAATGCTGAATTTTCAAAACTTGATCCTGTATCGGACTTTGCACTGGCAATTCTAGTCCATGTTTGTGTTTATATTTATGAAGAAAAGTCCCTAAAAGGAGGGAGGGTGTGGGTGGGATTTGCCTCGTGTTTCACTCTGATGCTTTTTTACCATGTTGGAATTTTTAGTTAAAATTCTGTCCCCTTGCAGTCCTCTCCATCTTCTTATCATACCTAATTATAAACGTCTTAACAAAGGAAACTCCTTGAATTTTACAGATTATTCTTGGACCTTCACAAATCAAAATGAACATGCTACATTAAGTTCTTCGTTTAAGTCCAGTTCCTCAGCTGAAACACTACTAATTGAATATGACCTAAGCAAACAGCTTTACATGAGCTTCTGAGTGATTCTTGGATTCGTATTTGCAAAAATATTTTTAATGTTCCATAGCCACTTTTAACATATCAGCAGTGATTTCATTCTTCTCTTTCATCTATATTACTGTACTTTATACCCTGACCTTTGCTCTTCTTTTGCCTTTCTGAACCTACATGAACTATTCTAAGATTGCCACAAAGTATTTAACACCCTTCAGGATTGTCTTTCACAACAGCACTGCCATGCTGAGGTTTGTTGAAGCAGATGAGTGGTTTTGTTCACTGCTCAACCAGATGCTTTCTATCTGAGCTGCTTGTGAGAAAACTATATGTAATTCTATAAACTACGTAATTCTTTTTCATATTTCTTTTGTATTTTTTTGCCTTTGTAAGAACAGACAAGAAACATATTCAGGTTCTGTCCAAAAATAGTAACAGATTGGAGACCTGTTTCTGAAAATTATCTTGCCATATCCAAATTCATTGATAGCCCATCATGGAAAATTTTATAAATTCTCAAAGTGCTCATTTCCTCAATACTCTTTTTATATGAAATTTCTCCTTGCTGTTTGTTTTGTTACATGTTGGTGAATATTCTCCCTGCTGTCTGAGGAGCTCAATTACAACCTGGTCATTACAATACCTGTATCGTTTTTTGGGATGATGATAGTTATGATTGCAAATGTCTTAAATTCACAGGGTCCCAATCCTTCCATTACACAGTTTGTGTTATCACTTGTTTCATTTATTCAGCCTATGTTAAAATCACCTAATATTATTTCTGACTATACCCTAAAAGCCTGCAGATGTTTTCCCAGCCTGCCTGTAATATTTACAGCTGATCCCTTTGCTCTGCAAACAGCAAGCAATGTGGAATAAATTAATCCTACAAAATTCCTTAATTGTGGAAATCATCAGCCTCCTTGGCTGGCTGAAGTGGTGCGTGAGCAGAGGAAGGCTGTTGCCGTTTATCATTTTCTTGTCCTTGTTGCAGCTTTATTTGCAAATAGCCAAATTTACTGTCTTCAAAATGTTTTATCAAACACTTGTTTTCCCCAGTAGCTCTTGGCTAAAATATGAATACCTTAAATTCATGATACTTGGTGTCACATATGTTTTTGAGATATAGTTTCCAAGACCATGCCTTACAGCTTCCTCTTCTGGTGAGATCTGTGGCTGTTCAGCTCACCTGAGGAATACCTGGTGAAGGGTTTGCAAACACATAAAAAAGGCTGGCTCTAAACTCTGAGCTTTCAAGTATGTCCCATCCCAGTGTTCACTCATTAAGATTCCTTCTTGAATTAGCTCTAAATGTGTGGCTTTTCACTTAAAAACCTGTGGAATTTTTGAGTGCTTCATGTTAAATAAAATCTGTGATTCTGTGCTCACTTCAGGTCAAAATTGTGATTATAATTTGAGTTGTTGTCTAAATTGTGTTCCCAGATATCATTGCTTGATATTCATATTTGTAACAGCTGATGTAAACATAATCTGGGGAGGAAACCTGCAGAGGGTGAATGCCTCTAGCTGAACACACACCTTTGCTCTCAGGGGAGCTGTAAACCTTTTCCCACGTCCCTTGCAGCTAGCACTCCTGTTTCATTTCTGTGGCATTTGTGTATTATTAAAAAATAAGCAATAATACTATATGAAACAGTCCTGTAAAACATGCTGCTGTGCTGATTATCTGTTCTTGCATTCCATGAAGGACACAATAATGCTTTGTGTTTGCACAGTTGTGTAGTTTTTGTTACACCCAACGGGAGTTTGTTTTCACAGGGGCTGTGTGTAAGAGCCCAGTCTGGATGTTTGTTAGTGTCAATGTTGGGTCCTGATGGGCTGGTCTTGCTCTGCTTGCTCAGTGCCCTCCTCCGACTAAAGACCTGCAGCATCTGTAGCCCGCAAATATCTGTAGCCCCAAAAAAGAGCTTAAACTAAGAAAAATAGCACTTTTCCACACAGGGTATCACAGTGTGCAGCCTATTTTTTTTCCTTTGAAATGTGTTGATGAGTGAATTAAAGAGTTTTTTTAATATTTATAAAAGGACATTACAGTATGAAATGGAGATGTGTTTGAGACATCAATGGAGAGATTACACTTGCAGTGATATAATTTACCTCCATGTTCTAGTAGTATCTTTATGTGGATAAGGGCAGGAGTATCAGTGGGGAACAGTAACTACTTTAAAAGTCTTCCAAAGAGAAATGTAGATTCTCTGAACCACTGGTATGGTCTCCATCACTGCACCATCTGCATGATTCACAAACTTTAGGAGATTAATTCCTGCAGCCTCTCAGTCAGCTGGGGATCTGCAGTTAGGCCCCTTCCATGGATTGGAATGGAAAAGCACAGGAATTTTCAAAGGTCAGAAAAGTCGATTGTGGAGCTGGGAAGTGAAAGAGTTGTCAATGCTGAGGCAAACACGTTGAGCACTGTATTATTTTATCCCATGAAATTTCATCTGCTCTCCAGTTCACAGAGTGGCCCAGTCAGTTTCTGTTTCTTAAATGGTGTTTTCATTCATTTCTCAATGGTAATTGTTTCTAAAGTGTGAAAATAGACTTGTTTATAGTAATTTGTTTACAATCTCTTTTTTATATTTTTCTGGATGTCAGTAATGAACCCAGAGCTAATGCTAAAGACAACTTCAAGTGCAAATACTTTGTAATCCATGCCTAAATTGTAGTACAGTGTTCCCACAAGCCTTCTGTGTGGTAAATTCTGTGTGGTAAATAAGCACCTGTTCTGAGATGGTCTGAGCTCACACGTGTGTAAATTTGCTTTATTTTTGCAAATAAGTTTTTGATAAAACTGAAATGATTAACTGTTAGTGTTAAGTGGCTTATTTATTTTTAGATTTAATTCCTTGCTGGGCTACATAGGATTAAGATCCCCTTCAGTTGCAGGAATAAAATAATTTCTTGCTGCCAGTGTAGGTTTCTCTGGTAAATCTGAAGGCCTTAGGAAGGAGATGCCTTCACTGCAGGTCTCTCAACTGCAGTACTGTGAACTGTCCCATTAGTGCCCTCCTCTAAAGGGAATTCAAGCTGTAGGGAATTGCGAAAATAAGGGAAAGGGGCAGAAGGGGGAGGTGAGGCTGCTTTGTTTTCTTTTCCATGGACATGTGAAACTTTGAGATTGCCTTTCTCCGTGTTTGGCAGTGGATGTGTGTGATTTGTGTGTCTGTGTTCAGGCAGACTGGAGGGCCCAGCCCTGCCTCTTACGTGTGGACTCGATGCTCACCTCTCCAAGGGGATCGTGTGTCGGTTCTGGCACAGCACATGTGCAGTGGATCTTGGCAGCCCAGGCTGCCCCTTCCAAGCTTTTTTATATAGGAAGAGGCGTGTGCTGGCCAGTTTCAGAATTCTAGCACTGCTTTTAACTCTGACTTTCCAGAGGGTTTTCTATCCATTTGTCAGTTTGGATTTTTGTTAAATATGTACGCCCATGACAAATTAGCTGCCCTTGTCAGGGATGTGTGGCTGTAAGAGGCATGTAGGCTGACTTGAGAAAACTTGAAGCTGGAGATCAGCTTTTTACCACATTGTTCAGCATTTGGTACTCCCTGAAAAATTCTTCTATGAAATGGTGATGAGTAAGATAGCTGAGGCCAAATATTTATCTTCCATTCATCAGGAAGGTGCTTTTCATCAATTTTGTCTATTCTTTGTCTTTCCATTCTCACTCTTATTTTTCTTGTGGAGTTGACTGATATACAGAAAAAAGAAAAAGCTGGAAAAATGTTTTCTTTATAATTTGGAGGGGTTTCCATTGACATATTTTTTTTAAATTGCTTTTTGAATTTTTGGCAGTCTTAAATTTGGGTGTTTTTATAATAATCGTTGGAAAGTTTTATAGAATGAGTCTTATATTCATAAACCAGAAAAAATCAAAAGGTGAGAAGTGAATTATCCAAGTTTTTAAAAAGCTGGTTAGCAAATGTGTTTATAATTGACATTGATGTAAATGGCAAATAGATCTACAGAAATGCCAGTTTAATTCTGAATGGCCAAGACACTAGAATGTTAGCACTGCCCTCAGCTCCCTGTCCATGAAGCTGAAGGCTGAGTGCCCTTTAAATTTTTAACTTGGATTATTTAATTGCACTTATCCTTTCTCAGACATAATTAAACAGGTGATGAAAACCAAATTGTAAATAACATAGTTATGCCTTGTGTTAGAAAGAATAATGCTCAATGGTATTCATTCACATAAGTAGTGGGAAAGGGATTCATGTCTTTCCTATGCTTGAATAGCTTAATATTGTTGTGGTTCATCATTAAAATCATGGAAATGACAGCATGCTTTTAAAATCCTAAATGGCAAGATATGCTTTGATAGAATGAGGCCAACTCATAAAATCAAAAGGATAACATAATAAATAAAATTCCAGAAACCTGAGCATGTCTACTACAGCTTTGCCCTCCTTCTGACTGTGGTGTTGGTGTTGGCAGGCAGTAGGCTGTGATCGACAACTTGGGAGCAATGCCAAGGAAGACAACTGTGGAATCTGTGCAGGAGATGGCTCAACATGCAGGCTTGTGAGGGGACAAGCTAAGGCACATGTCTCACCAGAAAAAAGTAGGTTGCAAATTGATCCTATGGTAATTTATCCTTGACTTTGTTTTCTGCTTTTATATTAGCATGAATATTGGTGACCTTTTAACCATATACTTGTTTGCAGTTTTACAAAGCTACTTATTCTGAAGTCTGTGCTAGATTAGTCTATTGAAATTCCGTGAGGGATACCACACATTAGGGTATAGCTAGGAAAGAATTTGAGATATGCATTTTTTTAATAGAGCTACTCAATTCATTCTATCAGGAATAACCATCAAGATGCACATCTTATTTCAGAGGGTATCCTCATGTTGCAGTATATGTGATGCTGCAGCAATGTTTTTAAATCATGGAAACATCTTATAGATGGTTTTATGGAAATAGTGGCCTGTACTTGAAAGTACCTGGTTTTCAAATTAACTTTGATATTTTTTGTGTGTGTGTGTGGGTTGTTTGGTTTGGCTTTTTTTTTTTTTTTTTTTTTTTTTTTTTTTTTTTTTTTTTGGTGTGTGTGTCTGAAGACAACTGACGTTCAAGGGCAAGCTACTGCTTGTAAAGTACAAAAAACACAAAGTGAAAGGGACTAATACTTCCATCTCTTTTTTGTGTGTTTGGCTCAAATTTCACCATTCTTTCTTAAAATAATTAACATCTTACTGGGAGTAACTGTAGGTCTCAATAGTATTGAAAATATAACACAGAGAAGAGTAACAGTATTAGAAAAAGACCCTTTACTGGAGTCTGAAGGCTCTGGCTATTTTGATATGCAGGCAAGGTTTTCCACAAAGACTCCCTTCTGGCACTGATGCGCTCCACCCTCACAGATGATGCTCCCTGGAATCTCACAGCATATCTCCCATGTGTTTATCATATGAATAGTTGCCTCACATATTGTTTTCTTTTTCTGAACTTGCAGTGTGTATCTGTCACCAGCATTTGTCACATGGAGATGGGGCCTTTGGGGTTAATTACCTTCCTGCAAAGTCACCAGATAGAAGGGTGCTCTTGAAGTCAGTGTTCAAAGTTCAAATGCAACCAGGTTTTCTTTTTAATGGATAAAGCACTTGCCTCTGTCAGCTGCCTATATTTTAATACTATTGTATTTCAGCCAGCAAAGATTTCACTTGTGCCCTGATTTTGAAAGTGCTCTGTATATTGAATCACGCTAAAATCTTACTGCAGTATATATAACTATTCCCATGGGTTTTCTAATGCCACTGTTTGCAGTATGCTTCAGTTTGGATGTAGCTTGGAGTAGTTTATTTGTTCTCTCAGTGGTTATTTCTTTGCAGTGTGGTGTCTTGTATTGCCCTGCAAGGGTGTTGGGTACCACTGTGCAGGTGCATAATTTCTGTAATTCAATACATGTGTATAGCAAAGGCAATCTGAGTAAAAAATGACTGGTTGTGTGGTAGCAACTTTCAAAATCACAGGATAATTTTCCAAAAGTCAAAGAGCCTTTTTTACATATTAGAGGGTCTATCAGTGTTAACTTTTGCTTTGTTTTGAATAGAGGTCTTTTTTATTGACGGGAGAGTGTAGTTCAATAATTTATAAAATTTGTCCTCATGAAAGAATGAGAAAACATCTTGAATGCTTACAATGAGCTGGAAAAGAATTTTTATGGGGGGCCACAATTTTTTCATTTGCCTTATTAAAGACTCAGAGCTTCTGGTCAGCATAGAGCAAGCACTTGAAAAGAAAATATTTTTGTAGTGTCTCCAAGCTGTATTTGTTTTGTTTCTGTATATGGATAGATACAGATATATAGGGATATATATGCACGAAATAGTTCTTTCCCTTTCTGATGTGAAGGTCAGCTGGAATTGAAAGGAATTAAGTTGTCTATTACAGTTTAACAGCAACTGAGATTCTCGTGAAGAAAGATGATTCCTGGTGACACCGTAGCCAGTTCTAAGGCAGCCCAAATAAACTTGTTAGATTGGTGACTCTGATTGGATAGTTTATGATAAATGAAATTAAAAGTTTCACATTTAATTGCTGATTAGAATGGAAGTAGAGACAAAGTTGTAAAAAGGATCTGGTTTTGAAACGGTCATTTAGTTACAGAAAATATTAATTTAACTTATGGTATTCTTGCTCAGGTAAGATCTAACTACAGCTGACATCACTTGGTGGAAGGTTTCCCATTGCCTTCAAGGTTATGAACAATGCCCATGGTTCATTGTTCCTTCTGTCATAGTTCAGTGTCTTTTTAAGAGTCCTTTAAAATAAAAGACCAAGAAAGACTATTCTGGGGAAATATGTCAGTTTTGCCAAGTTTTGGGTTTGTCTTGCACTGCAGTAGGCTGGATGATATGAATGATTACCACTGGCATAAGCAAAACAGGACACATGCTACTAAATTCAGAACTTGGTGTTTTTCTTAGTTATTGTGATGGTGCCAAAATATTTTTTGGGTCAAGGTGTTCAGCACTATGCAATGAGTTCCATATAATCATCCTGTGTGTGAATGAAATGTGGAAATAAAGCCATCCTTTCTTTGTGGTAAAATATCAGTGAAGGGAGGCAGATTATCTTCCAAAGAGTCATTTGGAAGCTTTCAGAACTAGTGTTGAGAAAATACCCACACATGACAGACATGCATATAAGAAGGAGCTTAAGGCTATGAGCAGGATGTAAATTTTACTGTTCAATGAAGCAAATTAAAGAACTGGAAGGAAAAGCAAGAGCCAAAGATTTTAGTATAAAAAAGAGACATAAGGGAAAATTGAAGTGATTGATCATCTTAGTCCTTATTTTAAAACAAAGAAATTTAGGCATTGATAGCAAATTATTTCTCATGAAGGACTAATTTTGTTTTATTATCTTTTTTATATGTTTTTACATTAAATTAATGTCTTTGATCATAAAGTTAAACAGCAGCAAAAGGGAGCTTACTGTTTTGCAAATATGAAATGAACAGTTAATTCAAAAGTTTATTTTTTCCACGAACACTTAATTGCCTTTGAAAGACAAAGTGAGTTAAACTTCTGTCAGCAAGCCAGATTCTAACATTCTGGTAAAATGATTAAAGGTTTGACTAACGATATTCAAACAAAAAGTGTAATAGGTTGTAAAACGTACCATCCCACTGGGAAATGAGATATCATGGGCCTGAAGTTTCTAGTACTAAATGCATGGAACTCCCATTAAATCTACCTGCCCTTTGTGCACGTGGAAAAATTGTAGGATTGGGCCCTCATATCTCCTTTCTGCACCATTGGTGGCAAGAAATGGTAGGAAAGTGTTCTGGTTCTGGTACCAACAAAGAAAAGATGCTGGTTCAATGGGAGGTGAAGCTGAAGGTGTGGACTTGTCCCAGTCTGGTTTTATTTGGTACCCAAATTGCAAGTTTTGCCAATCCTAATGTTTTGCTAAAGAGCTTCTTATGAAAGCTTTCGCTGGCAATGGCTTTGTAACTGTTTGAATTTCCTTTTGCCATGTGCTTTATTTCCTGTGGCACTTGTGTAATATATCATTGGTCACTTCTTCTCACATGATGTATGTCATCATCCCCAAGCATGTTAAACCAAAAACCCAATTTCACTTTGGTCATTTATCTAAATAGAGGCCTTTGGCTCAGCTCTCTCTTCTGTGTCATCAGCCAGTTCAACTTTTTTGATGACTTCCTGCCTCACATTTTTTCCCTCTTTGAAATCAATAAACATGGAGCTAGCAACCCCAATTGTCAAGGTTGTCTGATACTTCATTTTATATGAAGGATTATTTGCCAAAATTAGACAGTTGTGTCAGAAACTTCTCATGCCAGGTGCTATGTGTTTTGGAGAAAATTCAGCCAAAACAGCTCGGCATATTCTGAGGACACAGAGGAGAAAAACATGTTGTTTCCCACTGTCAAAACATTCTTGAAACCTTTTCTTTAATACGTCTTAACATCCCCCATTGTTGGACTTGATCACAGATCAGGGATTTGAAATTTGGCAGGCAATGATCTTCTGGTCATGGATAAGTCTTTTGCAATGTCTGTGAACATCAACACATATTTTACTGCAACCTTTACAAAAAATCCCCAACCTTTTCCTTCAGTTTCTGTAGAATCTTCTTGGATGTTAATAGCTGAAATCTCTGAAAACTTATTCTTTTAAGTGTTCTCTAGCTTGTTACAAGTCCTGACTGCAAACAGATCACACATGTGCAGCCTCCTCAGGATACATTAACATGCTGCTCTTCCAGAAATAAGCTATTAAAATTTTTCCTTGAGATTGCTCTTGCTTTCTCCTTTACTGCAGTGTGGACCAGTTGCCACGGGATGAACTCTGTGATGCCTCCTACCTCGCATTCAGGCATTCAGAAGAGATTTTGTGGAGAGCTTCTAATCTCCTGAGCTTCAGACTTACAACAGGGAGTGATGAGATCACATGAGGAGAGGGAAAGATGAGATGAGCTGAACGGAAAAATCTGCAGTTAGTTCATGCAGTGAAGGAAAGGCAGATGTGAGGAGGTGGGTGGAGGATGTAGGACTGGACGTACAGACACACTGAGTCAAGGAAAATAGGAAGAGAAGACTGAGATTAGATAAGGAATCTGGGTAGGAGATGGAGTCAAAAACAGTTGGAGAGGAAGGGGAAAAATCAACTTTGTGGAGAGCCAGAAGATGGAACTGGGTGGGTTTGGCAGGGAAACTGTGTGTGGGGAGGGATAGAATGCCAGTGCATTAGTGTTCAGTATGGATAGGAGCATGTTTTTTGAAGCAAATTTCATCATGGCCCTAACATACTCTTCATAAGTTGACATCACAGAGTGGTCTTGGAGAGCATAAATTGGAATATTTTGGATCAAACTAAACCAGAAGATGTGTCCCAGAAAAGCACTTGATGTTCTCCAGCAGCTACAGGATACCTAGTGCATGGGATCAGACTGGAATTAGTCCCAAAGAGGCACCTGCAGTTTTGTTGTGAGAATGCTGAGTCTTCAACACTGTTTGTCTAGACATCCCTTTACTTTCATTGGTTTACTTGGGGCTGTTACAGGTCGTATGAACCCTCCTTCTGTATTTTCATGGTTGCTTTTGTCTAGAAGAAATTTCCTTGTAAGAACATTGGCTATTTCATTACTTATTTTGCATTGCATTTCTGTAAGATCTATTCTCTTGAGGGGCTGTTTGCTATATGTCTTTTAAGTTTTCTCCAGTGCATGTATTTGGCTTTGCTTTCATTAGACAGGTCAGCACAACAGCCAGCAGCAGTGCCTTCTGAAATTGTGCCTGATGCCAGAGTGGACGAGAGAAGCCACTGCAATTAGATCCAAGATTTTGAGATTTTTAGTTCCTGTATTATTGTTTGTACTTTGAGAGCACAAAGGTCTTCGATCAGAACCAGGGAACCAGCAAATAAGTTCTGAGCAAATACATAGAAAGAAACTCTTTTTATAGACCTGAAATAAACCCTCTGGCCTGCTATAAGAGGAGAGAGGGAAAAATCCCAACTGGCCCATATGTGAAACAGTAAATGGGTCCACCATGGCCCACATGGAAAAATAAATAAAACCTGCTGAATTGGATTGAGTTTAGGAATGTGGCTCCTTTATTTTGATCCTGGGGATTAGCTCCCAGTCTTACCATAGCAGGGAGTCTGATCTTGGTCTCTTTGAGATCCAAAATCTAAATCCACATTAACACCATAGAAACAGGATCAAACTTTGCCATCTAAAGTAAAGGCAATCCATGAGCTTAATCAGCAAGTGCTGTGTGTAGTGTGCACACATTTGCTGAGTCTCTGGGTGAGAGTGGAGGAAGATGACTCTCATGCTCCTGGGAATCCCTATCCTGAAAGCAGTGTTAGAATGGAGAGACATCTCACCTGTTTCTCAGGTTTTTAAGGCTCAAGTGAGCCTTAATCTGGGCTCAGATGTTAGAGTCTAGTGTTTCTGCATGTTCCAGATGATTTTGGACTAATTTATTTTCAGCTTTAGACAAAGGTCAGCAATTAACTTTCAAAGAAATACTGTAAGGGGAAAAAAGAGGTAATCAAAAATTCTCAGTATGGATTTCAGGGTAACAATTTCCCCTTATGTTTTCATAAGAGTTCATGGCTTTTAGCAGTGTGGACCCTACTGATTTAATGGGAAATGTACAGCATAACCATTTAATATGGGTTTACAGAGTCTTGTGTTTCTTTAAGAATATGAATTACATTCAGCTGAGAACTGGAGACCTTTGGAATATATAGTTTTGTAGCCAGACCTGGACAGCCATAACCATTGTTTCAAAGCTGTCCCTAGGAGAAGGAGTCCCTAATGGTCAGTTCTGTCCTGTTTCTTCCAAACCCTCATCTCTGTTCAGAAGTCCAAAAAACTCACATTTATTTTTTCCTATAATGTCCTTGATCTCAAGGAAAGACTGCCCTAGGTCATAATTATCTCAGTCAGGTTACAAAAAACCCCTGCTGTCAGACTTCTTGACGGGTCTGTGGGCTGCAGAGGTTGACTGCTGCTGTGGCGGTGAGCTTAGTCATCTCGAATGCAAATAAAACACTTTCTGGTAATATTGTCTGTGCCGCAGAGAAACACCAAATTTAGCACCCCCATGAGACTTTTGGACCATATCAGAGAGTGCTTCGGTGAGGGTGGAATGTCTGTAGTACTGCTAAAGGAATGTGAGGCATCCTGAGAAGGGATCTGGGGGCTGCTGTGGGGAGGTGCAGGCAGCACAGCAAGACGGCCCTGGGTGTTCTCCAGAGGAGCAGCCTGCACATGTGTGCACATCTGCAAAGCCGGGCTGTGTCCGTGGAGCACGGGCTGCCCTCGGTCCCGTTTCACAGCAGCAGTTCGTGCATTCTGGTCATAATTTGACTTTTATTCCAGGCTTTGTGCTGTGACTGATCCTTGGTTGTTATCAGGATGGGATTCAATTCCCAACCAAGTAAGGACAGATGGGCCCCTCAAACCTGCTTTTCCTCAAATACTGCCGAGCACATGTGAATTCAGTAGTTATTCCCTTACTTTAAAGATATACACACCCACTACCTCCTGGCTATCTTTAGCAATTCCTCTGATGAAAAACCAAGATGCAAAAAGATATTAAGTGGTTCAGTAGTTAATGTTTTTTCCAGGACTCCTTAGTTGTACTATTGTTTTACTGTAGTATTTTTCATTCTGGTGGAATACACAAGAATGAAATTAATAAAGCTCCTATTTTATTACATCCAAAATAAATTGTTATATTTAAATGTCCTTCCTAGAAATTGACAGTATAAAAACTGTAACATAAGAAGGTGTTTATTTCAGAAAAAATAATTGCAGTATTTGCTTGAAGTATTCTGAACATTTGGCAGGAAATCATACTTATGCTAAGGAGATGTAAACCAGAAGCTGATAATTTAGCATCTACTATAAAGGGTTCCGGTTTAAAGTGGAAAGAAACATTTTTCAACTATTTTTCTTTGTTAAAACGAAACTCAACTATTCTTCCTCTCAATATTTTATGGGTAATTCTGGAGCCAGCGTATCACTGACCTTCAACACACATTACTTTTCGAATCTGCAGAAAGGAGCTTGCTCTGCACCAGCCACTGAGTTAGGTTGATCACCAAGCAGAGAATCTTGTGCAGGGTGTGGCTGCAGAGGACACATGGGGCTGAGCCTCACTTAAAGAAGATTTGCAGTTGGGCCATGATATAAATGGGTGACAGCTCCTTGGATGCTTCTCTCTTCCTTTTGTGGATATCCCTGTGGATACCGTTTTCTGAGGGCACTGCTTTTGTTGTTGTGAGGGTCTCTGGCCTGTTGATTTGACTGGTAACTCAGTTTGCTTGGGCAAATAACAGATTTCCTGCATTTGAAATCAGAAGTAATAACTTTCTGCCTTTGTAAAATGCACTGAAGTAAGTGTGTAGCACATTTATATAGGAAGAGGCCTTTTAGGCAGCCAAAAGCTGTTTTGTATTGACGTGTCCTGTTGGAGGCTGCTTTGGTGTATAGTTCATTTTAAATTGAGCCTCTTACTGGAAGAAATGATCTTATATGGTAAGTTAGATGCAGACACCTTATATAAGGTATATAACATATACCTTATAGCTATTATATATTTGCTCTTAACTGGTCTGTAATTGGTTAAGGGTTAGTGTTAAGTAGATGATTTATTTCCTGTAAGTCCTGCCACTTATTGAAGTTGTGACCTGCAGCAGGAAATGAGGTGTGGGCAAAATGAGACTGAACAGCTGCAGATTTTTGTAAGGGGGAAGGACTACTTAGCAGATTCCTTATATCAATTCAGTGATTAGAAAATAAAACTAGGACAACGGAGTGTAAATATGTTCCTAATACACTACTGACATTTCAGTTGTTACTGTTAATAGCAAATTATTTTCCAAGAGAAAGCAAGATTTACAAGTCAATTTGTATGTCTTAATACTTGTATACCATAGCAAACAGACTCACTACACTGTACTTAAAAAAAATATATTATTTTAATAGAAAAAAATGTGAAAGCTGTGAAATATTTTCGTAGACACATTTGACAGTTTTCAGTCTAATTATGTGATGTACAAATTCTAAAACAGTTGTTTAATTTTCCTAGGGGAAGAAACTGTGATTGCTGTACCACATGGGAGTCGCAGTGTGAGAATTACCCTGAAAGGACCAGCACACCTTGGTATGACTGAGCTGTTTTATGTATTTATACATAGGCAGAAAATAAAAACAGAACCTTGTGTCTGAACTCATCCAAACTTTGGGAAATACGGGTAAGATCATGACCTCGATACCTTGATTCCTCTTCCCATCTTTAATATCCAGCCTGGAGATAGTCCTAGAGAACACTGAAAGTTTTCTTGGTAAAAGGAAATAGAATACCTAGTGGTGGTTTCTATTCCTTTCGTTTAAACCAATATAAGGCATCTCAAATGCAGTACACTCTTAAACAACATGCAAAAAACCCGCCTTCTGGAGGATTATGTGTGGAATCAACAGCCCCTGCTCAGCACCAGGTTTCTGTTGAAGCCTCTGACAAGTGATCTAGGTACCAATAAAGCTGGGTGAATGACTAGAGAAGTCCTGTTTCCTTGTAATTCTTTTAGTCATTATATACCACCAGAGAAACAGTTTGTTATTCTGTAAGACAATTGTTTTCCAATATTTTCTTATAAGGCTGATGGCAGTATTTATGGCTACTTCTTTGTCCATAGGCCTGGTTTGCGTAGAGAATTAATGATTTCAGTTGTAAATGATGCTACTATACCAAGCAATGAAATACAATATTCCTTTAACTTTGAACAATTTTTTATTTGTAGAAGTGGCAGATGTAGTCTGGATCATAGAATCTAAAAGAACTTCAGCTCTGAGATACGTAAACAGAAGTAAAAAATGCATTTTATTTGAAAATTGGTCATCAGTTATTTTTGTTTTCAAAAATATATTGTCACATCCTTTCAAAGAAAAATACTGAAATAAAACTCCCTCTTCAGAACGGCTCCAGAGTGACAATAACTTCTCGGTGTACTACTTATATAAAAAACATACAAAGCTAAAGTTATATTGAAATAAATAATATTCCTTTAAAACTCTTGCAGGGAATGTGTGAATGAGTGATCCTGACCAGTTCAGGTCAGGATTCTTGGACTTTCTTAAGTAGTTCTGCAGAAGGAAGTTGTTGTTTCAGCTTTGTATGAGGAAAAAGTACTAGATTGAGTGGCTCCTGGGGGATTTCTGGAAAGCTCCTGAGGAATGCAGCAGCAGCTCAGTAACTAAGTACAGAGTGCTCCTGGCTTCCTACCCAGGGTGGTTCCGTAAAGGAGCTGTGGCTTGGCATTACCTTTGTTAGTTCGCTCTCTAGCTGGACGGGAATTGTGAAATGTTCCTGTAACCACTTCCACCAGCACATCTGTTTGCAAATCTGTGAGGATTTGGATTTTTTATTTTTTTTATTTTTTTTTACCTAAAATTAAAATTGCAGAGGTGAAAAACAAGGGAGGGAGTTGTGGGGAGAGAGGTGACAATCACTTCTGGCTTCATAGCCAGGTCTCCAAGAGCTGATGCTCCAGAGGTGCTTCTCCACCTTCCCACTGTATGTGTTTGTCACTTAACAGAAGATACCAAGTGATCTTTTGTCTGCCACTTCATCAGCTTCAGTGTGGGTGTGCTGGTATAATTAAAGCCAGAATTTTAAAAATAATCACCTATTATTACCAGTGCATTTGTCAGAGATGTTTTTCCTGGCTTGCAAGGAGTTGAATTTAACAGGTGAAGCAGGGGCTGCTTCTTTAACTACCATTGTTAAAATTTTATACTGCCTCCTGTTGCCAGTATATATTTGTCCTTCAAGTAGAGTCAGCAGCAATAGCAGAAATGTGAAGAGCACTGTGGAGTGTCTGGCACTTTTCCCTTTATCTTGTGTTCAGTGGTGCTTCATCCTGGGTTTATGATCTGGTCTTGTTCCAGGAAAGCACAGCTGCTGGACTAATCAAAAATGGAAATGTGGTTGGAGATGTAGCACATAACAGATTTGAAACAAATGCTCTGAGCATTGTTTTGCAACCAGGAGTTAGTGTTTGAGTAAGGACTGCATTTCTCTGTAGCTGCTTAGAATAAGTACTTTGTCTGTGTCTCTGGGCACTTTAAAACAGGCAACAGATTCATCAGAGAGCCAAGATGTTACTTCGGGTTTTTAACAAATATGGCCCCCCTGTACTTCTGCCTGCTTGGATTTGGTGAAAGATTTGGTGGAAAATAACCAAGCAATTAGCACAAAAATGGGGCTGAATAAAATGTTTCATTGTGTTTGCCTTGTTTTTTGATTTGGACCGTATTATGGCTTTTCCAGTAGTTGTTTTAAGAGCATTAGAATCAAAAGAAAGACTGAAAGTTCCCTGAAATTAATCCTCCAGCAGAAGAAACAGGAAAACCAGAAGCTAATATTTTTACAAGTGGCTAATGCTAGATAACTGAGTTCGTGAACTTCGGGAGGTTAAACATTACTGAAAGGAACTGAAATGTTTTTCTTCTTGTCAATTTTTTCTCTGTTCACAGTGATTTGCATCAGGTGACAGCATTTAGCTGTGGGTTTGTGCACTGCTCTGTCTTTGACAGATGCTCAGAGGAGTGTGGTGTTGCTTGTTGCTTGCATTTTGAGAAGAATGTTTTGTATTGTGCTTCCTACAAATGAATCACAGAAAAGAAACAGCTTTTGGGCAGTACCATACTTGCTCTTTATTGCACTGGGAGCAGAAGCTGTTTCCCTGGGAGCTCTTCCATGCCTCTCTCTACACAGAGAGGTACCTGCAGTGGGTTTCCTGTGTCACACTGCCCTGCTCCTTCCTGCCAGCAAGAGAATGGGAGGCTTCAGCCATGGGGCTTCTGTCCACAGCTGGGCAAGGCATTTACCATTTTTGTCAAGGGAGGGGAAGTAACTAAACACCCCTAAACAAAAGTTAAAGGTCTTTGGCCCTGGTGATTGTCCTGTCAGTCACAGAAACGGGGGAGCACTCGAGAGAATTCCCTGTCCATGTGACTCTTCACAACTGGAGTCTCAAGGAATTGATTTAGGATGGGGAAGCCAAACTTCCCAGGTCTTTAGTATAAAACAGGAGACTCTGCAGAACAAATAAATATTTGGTGAATTATTTTCTTAACCTTGTCGAGAAATCAGTTGATCAGGTTGGGGTTTTTTTTTTTCTCAGTTACTTTTGTGAAATCAATAATGAACAGTTTTTGAGGGAGGAATTGCTCCCCAATAAGCATCATCATGTTATGTATGTGTTAAATACATCAAGAGCTTGGTGTTGCTCTGTTTCAGAGGCCTGTGATGACAAGCACTCACTGCTGCTGAGCAGGAATGTATTGCATCAGAGGTTATCCATTGTGCCGTGGAACAGCTCCTCATCTCCCTGTGTGAGAAGGGAAGAATCTGAGCAGCTGTTCTGAGCTTCAGTGATGTCACCTCCAGAGATACAGGCCAAGGCTCCATAGCTGGACCTGGCAAATAAACACATGATTTGCATCCACATCTAGAGTAGCTCTAATGTAAATGTATGTCAGCTCTCAGGGAGTTACTGCCTCATAGTTGCTGAACAATATTTTTGGTTTCTGCTTAGAAAAACATAAAAAATATTTTTTTATTGAGAAAATTAGTAAAAAGACTGTTCAGAAATGCAGCTGAGGTCACCAAATAAACATTTTCATCATCTTTTTGCACTAGCTGAATGACTTGCCTTGTAATCTTCAATGCTGGTTTCAAAGGGATCCTGTACTCCAGAGGATCTTACTGCATGTATTTAGAGTTGGAAGTACTTGAGATTTGATTTTACACTTACTAAAAAAAAAAAAAGACAATAAAAGACAACATGCTTTATTACTTACTTTTAACCAGTGTTTGTGAGCAAGCAGTAAGTTTGTAATTAAGGCAGTAGGTTTGGGATCAAGGCTTGCAGAAGCTTAATTCAAGAATTCTGAGTTCCATATATTTTAGAGGGTTATTTTGTGATGCAATCAGGAAAGGACACTTCCCTAAAGGTGACAGACAGAAATATGTAGTGATCATCTAAATACTTGGCCTTTTTTTCTGGGATTAGTTTATATCTATTTATTCCTAATGGAAATGTGTTGGATAGTGGGGCACATTGATTCCCAGAGATTTATTTTTTTGCTCTTTGACAAAGTACATTTTATTCACCACTACATTCATACCCTGTGATTAACATAAAGTCATTTCCTAGAAACAAATCCTTCCTGAAACTTCCTTCCAGCCATGTATGTGATCTTTGTTATACCTATGAGCACAGTGGAACCTAATGCTGAGAAGCTTGGGATAATGGTGGTATGTTTTCAAGGAATTTAATTCATTCTATAATTTCTTTATTCTCTTTGTTGGGGGTGCTCCAGAATGCATGTTTGTTTAAAAACTTTGAAGGAAGAAAACAGTTAATGATGGATTGCAGCGTTCAGAGCATGCTTTCAGTGCAGGTAAAACCAGATGCTTTTAACCTAAATGGTCTAGCCTGGCTTAGGTAACTTTGTTTAAAGTACCAAAAAAGGCAAGGTAGTGGAAGAAAGAGGGTATTTATAGCTCATCAAAAGATTCCTTTGAGCTTGCCCTGAGCTCATCTGAGATTCATGCTTTTCTCATGCAGTGCTCTGGTAGATTGTAACCAGACCAGTATATTTCAAGTCATGCATCTTGCTGTGCCTCTGTGCTGCATTACACAGAGCCCAGAATTCTACTTTCGTTATGAATATCTTCCTTTAGCTTTGTCCACTTACAGTTCAGTCAGTTTGCTGGAAGTGATTTAATCTTAAAATGCTTCATCTGTCTTCTGGAGGTTGTGGGCTGTTAGTTTAATCTGTTTCCAAGGAATAGAGAACAATTCAGAAAGGGTTTTCATCACCACCTGTTCTGGGAAAGGGCCCTCCCTCCTCCTGGCCCTGCTTTCTCCTCACATGGGAAACACTCAAAGCCAAGTTAATGATCTTGGTGCAGTGAGACAGGTATTGAGGTGAGTGTCAGGTGGGTTTGGCACCGTTCAGGCTTCTCTGGAATTGCTCCGATTGCTTGGCTTTTGAGTTGTGTGCAAGTCTGAGGTGTTTTTTCTCTATATTGATTCTATCAGTTTTGAGTTTCTTTCAGCTTTTCCTGCTCAAGCTGTTGCTTATATCAAATGTTACAGAGCACTTGATGTAGGAAAAAACTGTCTCAGAAGTTTAGACTCAGAAGTTAGACTCAGAAGTGCTTCTGGTATGAAAGAATAGTGTGTTTAGACAGATATTCCTGTGTTGACTTGTCTTGCAATTCTCTATCAGCCTATAATCTGAAGCAGTTAATATTCTCACAGATTCCCTGGGTGTGTTTTTACTGCACATATGCAGTTGGTACTTGCAAAGCAAAATTGTAAACATCACTTCCTGACTTTCTTGAAAACGAAAACCTGTTTAAGTTTACTAATTGCATGTTTCTTCTTTAGTTATAGAGTCAAAAACACTGCAAGGAGAAAAGGGAGAACACAGTTTCAATGCTCCTGGAACATTTGTCATTGAAAATACAACTGTTGAATTTCAGAAGAGTACAGACAGGGAAATCATAAAGATCCAGGGGCCTCTTGGAGCAGATTTCATTATCAAGGTGGGGTGTGTGAATGTACAAATCTACAAAGTTACTGTAAGTACATGCAACATAGTGGTGGCTGTCTATCAGCTTGTAACAATGCAACAAAGTCTTTTAGTTAGCAAGTAAGAAATCCTGATTACAGTCCAGAGATCATTTATGCTGAGAAAATTGAAACAAATTTAAATGCTACTCGATTAATGTCTTTCCTGTGGTGGAAAGTACCACAGGATCTTTAATGGTAAAAATGGCCAGGATGTCTGTTTTAAATACTGCTGGAAGAATAACAGTGTGACCCTGTGCAGTGGATTGAGCTAATCCAATTGCAGACTGCCACCTACTGAATTTGAGCACTGCTTCCAGCAGCACCCTACAATCTCCCCCTGACATTGCTAATCCAATCACTGACCATTTCCAATTCTTTTAAATTTCTTTTCTGTCCAGAACACATACCAGTGGCTTGCATCACTCATCAAGATGTTTATAAGTAGAAACATATCAATATTTGACTGCCAAAGGGAGGCACTCATACAATTTGCCATTGGAAGTGACATGTTTCAGTATTATCAGACTGCCTGGCTTTACCTGTCACATTGTGGAAAAGGAATTTCAGTTGTTTTCCCTTTGCATCTCCAGTATCACGTGCAGCTGGGCTTTCTTGACTATGACTCAGTGTGCTTGGATCACTTATAGACTTCTTTCTGCAGCAAATTTTAAAATTTTTGCTAACAAAGAGACAGACCCACAGAATACATTAAAGAACTTTGCTATTCAAAGATAGATAATCAAATGGTCACATTAATGCCTTGAATAATTTGAAAAACAAAGCAACATTCAAATGTTTAACTGTTGGGAACGTGAATTTAATGGCTACTCTAGACTTTCTAGAGGTTTTCTGTCTGTTATCATCCTACTCTGCACTGCTGTTATGTATGAACTCTGTGTAGAAATGGCATGAGCAGTAAAGTACAGTGTACATGTGTGTTGTAATGGAAATTTCTTCAGGCCAGGTACTCTGGATCAAAAGAGAGTGTGGTTCAGTTCTTCTTCTATCAACCCATCAGTCATCAGTGGAGACAAACTGAGTTCTTCCCCTGCACAGTGACGTGTGGAGGAGGTGAGTAATGTCAACTCTTCAGGAGTGATAACAGCTCAAGATTAAAAGGAGCTGATTTACAGCCTCTGTTCTGCATTTTTAGTGATTAGATGTTTGTGTTTCTCTACACACTAGTAATTCCTCAGCAGAATAAATGACAGAGCAGCAGCTACACAGGTTGGTTAAGCTGGTATCAGCATAGGGGATTTTACATGTTGTTACTGGAAAGTCATGTTTTTCCATAACAGATGTTCATTTGAGTAAGAACATTGAATAAGAAGTAAAAAATACGACATTCAAAATGGAAAATTGCAACTCATAGTGGATATTTGGGAAAAGTAGGCAAAGAAACAGGATGAGACTTTAAAATAAGAATAAGCAAGAGATGAAGAAGTATTTCTGGCCTTAGTATTTCTTCCCTCACATGAAGGAGTGTTTTAGAACATTTAGCTGAGAAACTGGTTGTACAGAAAGCAGAATAAGTAAATCGAATTTAAAGAATATCTGCTATGAGTACCTTTGGCTGTCTGATCTTGGACATTCAGTCCTTATGGTGGCTAGAGCAGCACACGTGGCACTGTAGCATCCATTCCTGGTTTAAGCACTGCAGCTTAGATGAGGTGTAGCTTTGCTCTGCTGTGGCTCATCCAGCCCTGCCCACTGCTTGTCATGTCTGATTCTGCAAAAAAAGTGTGAGCTCAGGGTAGGAAGAGAGTGTGACACTGCAGATAGCAATTTCCCTTCAGCTAGCATTTCCTAGGTCACCTGGAAAACAGACCAGGATGCTGGTGATACCAACACAGGGATTTTCTAGAGAGTGCAAATATGGTTTAAATAGTTACTTGGGACATGAATAAAGAGAGTGAGAGATGTTTAAAGTACAAGCAGAGTCTGTGGATCTTTTGAAGGACCATCCGTTCTGGCACTTGCACCTCCCTGTAATCTGAAATGCAGACAATTTATGTGTATGATCTGTAGTCCCACAGGAAACTACTGTATCTTACGAGATACTTGGCCTCATGAAGTGTGATTCTTGCTGGAGCTGTGAGTGGCAATCCATATCCTCTGATGATTCCATCACACTGTGTTTATAATTTTTTTCCTTAACTTCTCTGACAAGGGAAGAAGTATAAAGCATCACAGTTACTTTTGAGAGCTGCATGTAAACACTGGATAGCTCAAGGGACATATTTACCTTCAAAGGTATTGGCTCAAATCCAGCTTTATTCAGACTGCTGTTATGGTTTGAAAATTATAGCTACATGTCAATCTCTTTGAAATCATCCAGGGTGTTCAAAGCCCTACTTTGTGGCTGCTTGTCTAAAATATAAAACTGGTATCTTTAGCAGAGGGGCTTGGCAGTCCTCAGGGAGGGCAGGAACTGAAGAGGCACGAAAACTGAGCTGCTCAGTCATGACAGTAGTAGAGTTAAGAACAGCATGTTTCTGAGCATGCAGGGAAGTTGTGTTGCATCTGCCTGGCTTTAAGCTGTTATCTTAAAGTGGATTTAGTGTCCAGATTGTCTATTTGGTATCTGGTACAGGCAGCAAAAGAAAAAGTTCCTCACAACAGAGATTTGGAATTAGGCCATTGCCATTCCTCACTTGGATGCTGCTTCTGTCTTTAATTCTGTAGTCTCCATGTGTTGGAAGGGGCATCCCAGAAAGCACAGTCAAGTTTGATTGAGAAGAGTGTTTAAAAATTGTTTTTCTTGTTTGCAAGTGACATTTCTTCTGGGTCTTTTCAGTACTTACAAGAACTGAAACATAGATGCCGTGAGCACTGGAACTGCTTAGTTCTTTATGGTTATCACTCTCATGCATGATGACACTTTGGATCAGCCAAGAGACACACCACTGAAGCCACTGATACATGATACTTAGCATTTTCAGTAGGCACTGGGACTTGTGCTGTTAGTTTGTTGACTTGGTTTGGTTTTAATTCTTGTGGTCTAAAACATTTTTACTTTGCACATACCAGAACATCCTCCTCCTCTCCTCAGTTTAAGTCCAAGTAAGCTTTTTTGAATGAGTCTTTTTTTACTTAGCCAAAAAATAACCTAGTGGTTTATAAAACTCAGATCCCTTCTTGCAATCAGTCTCCACACATATTTTATTATTTGTTTTTCATCAAGTAGTTAATTCAAGTCTTCTTTTGTTGGCTCTTCAACTCAGAATGTTCTTGAACCTATTTCTTGGTTTCTGCAGTTCCTTAGCAATGTTTTTGGATCTCATCTTCAATTCCTCTGGCTTTCTGTCCCAAGTATTTATTTCTTTTAGCATGAATGACTGTGTAATATAGCTCTCCAACATACTGGTAACTCCTTCTTGGAGGAGGGAAGTTTTAAGTTGTGGAACATGTAGTGAAACCGTATGGCTTCATAGTTTTGCCTTGTGACAGGTGAGCTGGTGAGCTGATGCAAGTATTCCTGCATCATAAGAAAATATGTGTGCCTTTACTCTTAGAATATTAGTAGAATAAAGAGCTGGAAGCTCATCTAGTGTTAAGAGAGTTTAATATAACTGCTATTGCCTTTAATGAAGGTCTGGTTGTGCATTTTATGCTCAGTGTTTCCTTGTTTAAAAGCAAACCAAAAAAGAGTAAGACAGAAAATTAATTCCATGGGGACATAAAGCCATTTTATTTTATCTCCATTACAAAAATTAACTTTGCTTCTGCACTATCAGGTTACCAGCTCAATTCAGCTGAATGTGTGGACATTCGTCTGAAGCGTGTTGTTCCTGACCACTACTGTCATTATCATCCAGAGAACAAGAAACCAAAGCCCAAGCTGAAAGAATGCAACATGGATCCCTGCCCTTCTAGGTCTGTATGGCAAATAAATTTGTGTGTGACACAGGCAGTTACTAAGGAGGAAGGAATTGTATTTACTCAATTTCAATTCTTTTTATCTTTAAGGCTGGTTAATCTTGGTGGGTTATTGCATGGTGGGTTAAAAGCTGATATTACTGCCAGTAGATGTGTGGCATCTCTTCAGTGTTGCAGAATAGAAGATTTTGCTCATTCAGAGATATTGTAAATACCAGTTTGTTCAGGGGCTAATTCTGCTTTGTCTCTTGCTGAGTAGTACATCACTAGTATGAGGATCTTGTGAGAGGGTTTGCCTACCTTTGGATTTATTGATGCTGTTATTCAGAACATCTCAACAGTCAGACAGAAGCTCCAGTCACTGCAAGTTTTACATATGGTTTAATTTGGTTTATTAATTTACCTACCATAAAAGTTTGATTCTTTATTGGTAATGTAGTGTTGACAATTTAATAATTAAATCTTCAGTCTATTTGTTTGGGTTTTTTAAAACTAGGCATTTTTAAAAAATCATTCAAAGTAAATATCCTTGTGGTATAAATGGCACAGGATATTAATGCCAAATTGTAAAGGCTATAGTACACATAAATTGTATTGAATTGCACTGCACTATTTCAGGCTAACTTTTGGATTGTCTGGTGAGGTTTCCTGGCTGTGCTAAAGAATCTTAAAATAACATCACAGTATCAAGTCCCAGAACCTCACATTAATATGCCAGCTGGCTGAACTAGAGTTATATGCAAGAAAAGGAAACTCTCTCAATGGATTTCATTTCCTACAGCTAAACTGTCCATTTCCTTTCATTCCTGTTGGACATAATTGTTGATAGTGACCTCTAACAGTTATAGATGTGCAGACTTTCAAGAGTTTTTTCCTGGAGAGTGGATCACTGTATGAAGCAGAAAGGTTTCAGTAATGTTTGATGGCAATGGGTTCCAAATGTTCCAAAGCTGGAATGGGAAAATTAGGGGAAAGAAAAGGGGTAATTATATTTTTCCTTGCAAATTTAGTTTATACAGCCAGGAAAAGGAAAGTACTACTGGATATAATACTGTATTTCCTAGCATTACAAGTAAGACTTTATGCCTGCTCTATGCTATGCAGTTCTAATAAACAGTCCTAGAAGCATTCAGGACCTATCTAGGATGAATCCTGTGATGCATTTGTTTCTCTGACATTCATGTCCCTCAGCAATCTTTGTTACAGATAGAAGTATGTGAATATTTTTTTGCTAATGAAGTCACATAGACCTAAAGGGTAACTGATAATGAATTTCTCTGCTGGAGGCTTGCTCATTTAATATTTTATGGTGGTATGAAATAGAGAAGCTCTATGGTGAATAGTTCTTTATCCATGCAGAAAAGGTAAGATTCTACGAGTTGTAAGGTTCACCATAAGGCTCGTGTAATGAAGTAAGGTTCCTGCTTTTCACATTGGGAATTGCTTACTTCAAGCATGATCGCATAAAAGTATGTACTTGATGTACAGTCTTGGGTATGAGAAATAATGATGCAATATTTATTTTTTTTGACAGTGATGGATTTAAAGAAATCATGCCCTATGATCACTTCCAGCCACTCCCTCGGTATGTATAATCAGGATAGCATATGTGTCAGCTTTAGCACACTTTGCACTGCAAATATACTGTTTTAGTACTAAGATAATGGAACATATTTTGATTTTTTTTCTGTACAGGAGGGTAAGTTTACAACAGTCCTGTAAACATCTCTGAAGCTTGTGATTTATTTTAGTGTGCTCTGGATGATTACCTTAACAGTCAGAGGTTAATATCCTCTTCTTGAAAATACCAATGTGAAGTCTTTAAAATAAACAGTTGTCCCCCTCAGCCTTCTCTGGCTGTCGTGCTGAGAAGAGCATCATCTTTAAATTGCATATATGAATTCTTGTCTTGAAGGTTTTTCTTTTGACAGGCTTTGAGATTTTATAGAACAGATCTTACTATGTACAGGACTCTGGAAATTCTTTTTCTCTTGAGAGGTCCGATCCTTCTCCTCTTTACATCTACAGTCTATTTATTGACATCAAAGATGACATGTCACTTTGAAGATACCAAATTGTTGGAATATGTTTCCTTAAATTAGGTCATCAGAGAAGAGGTTGTTACATTTTTTTTTCTTTTTAACACCTGAATCAATTACAAGGATTTAAAACTTCTCGGGAACCCTTAGATGTTTTATGAAGAATGTTAGGATTAAACAGTATTGAGTCACATTTGCTTTTAATGTAAAGAATTATAGTTGATGAGTTAGTTGCATATTTATCTGAGTTGAACCTCTGCTTTATTATGTCATGTAATGAATAATGTGTAGTTTTCTAAAGAAGTAAAGATATGAAGTAATAAGAATGAAATCATAGACTTGCACAGTGTAGTGGAGCTACTGATTACAGCTGATATAAATGTCATAGTTTAGTTCTGTAGCAATTTGTCCTTGTGGATCTGCTGTCCTGTGATGTACTTTGGCTTTCATGCATAGATGGGGATTTTTTTTTCCTCTACAGCTTTTTCCTGTAGAGTTCTCTAATTATATTCTGTCTCTCCCTTTCCATTTCTTCTGCCAATGCTTTCAGATCTCTCCTGGAACTCAGCTTAATGTATTTACAGGAGTATTTCATCTTCTGAACCACTCAGGGCTTGGAGACCACTTGGTAGAGAAATTTAATCCCCCTTTCTGTGCTCTACTGTGCTCAGCACGTTTGCATGACACTGTGGTGAGATAGATTATGTCTGTGATAAAGCTGTGGGCAGGTTTTCTTACTTCAAACAATAAGAGCTACAGACAGAGGCCCACCTCATTTCAGCACTTCGGTGTGTTCTGTCAGAGAGTATCATGGTCTTCCTGGGTGATGCTTCAGAATCAGGATGTAAAATAGCAGGAGGCCAAGCAGGGCTCAGAGCTGGTGAGAGGAAATGGGCTGTGTTGTACTGGGAGGGCTCCTAAGGAAACACCGTGAAGATGTAGAAACACCTTTTCTTGCAGGAATTGCTGAAAGAAAACACTAGTTGAAAGTTTGTTTACCTGCACCAGGAGATGACTCTGGTCCAGTGTGGATGCAAGTCTTGCTTCAGGGCAGCAGGATTTCTCTGTGCTGTTGCCTGGCAAGGAACTGGAACGCATTGCCCTGTGCTGGCTCTGCTTTCTTTCCTTTTTTTGCCTGTTTCTTGCATGCTGACCTAGGATTGTTCTTGCAAAGCAGGAGGAAAACCAAAGTACTGGAAATACGCTGGAGCAAAGCTGCACAGGCTCCTTCACCTCGAGCAGCAGTCCTACCTCACACCTCCTACATAACATGAGGGCCATGTGGAGGCTGCCCTGCAGTCCTGTGGTGTTTACCACTGCTTTCCATTCACACGAGGAAGTTGTGGGAAAGTCGTGGTGCACACCACAAGATCTTGAAAGAGTTCTCCTGTGGCTAGGGTTGTAAATGCCCCACTGAAATATTTTTACAGATGGAGAATTCTTTTGAAATAAATAGAAAAATTTCCCAGGATGAAAATTTTCTTTTAAAGCTTTTGGAATGCCTCCATTTATTTCAGACTTGTTGGACTGTTGAGGATCCCTTGACAGCTGTGGGTTCTGGAAAGTATCTCCTTTGACTGCTTGCCCAAGACCCCCCTTTTCCCCAGTAGCCATGGACCTCACTCCATCTTGAAAATGCTTGTGGGAGTATGGGATCTGGAGTGTGTTTGAAACTGATGAGATAAAGAAAAACAACTATAAAACTTCATGCTATAAACACTTTCAAGCCTTATATTACATACAGCACAGTGAGCCCTACATATATAAATCCATGAGCTGCTAATTCATTAAATAGTTAATTGCTCTTAAGTTCCTGATTTGTTAAAAGAAAATTAGTTAACACTGGCCATTCATGTAAGTCAACGAAGAGTGTAACTCTTGCTCTTCATATACATTTTGTTATTTTGATATGATATCAGTATCTCAGCATACAGCTTTATTCAGAATGCTTTTGAGTATATACTCCATGGTTAATGTCCCTTGGCTTGCTCTGTATTTTGTACTCATTCTTCTGTTGAGTTTAAGCATGATTAATATGTTTTTGTAGGCAGCTTAATGAATTGCTTAAAATAGGAAGTGTCCTTGATTTACCTGCTGCATCATAAAAAGTAGATTGCTTAAATTTACTTTTGATTTACAGGCCTCTGCTTCATTGAGTTGATATTGTGACTTCCTTTATGATAGCCAACTTGATTACTCTTGATTAAGTGATTTTGGTGGGATATTGTAGTACTTGCTGAGGCCATTGTTCAAAACAAATATAATTATTTTTATGATCCTTTTTGAGCCTCTGCAGTAATAGAGATAAGATTTAACTAACCAGACACTGATGAACCTGCAGGACTCAGTCATTTCCCAGGGCTTGGCTTTGATTCAGGAGGGCCATGGAAAGAAAGAAAGAGACAGGAGGTAGAGGGTGAGGAGGTATTGTGTGGGGGTCATTGGAGCCTACAGACAAATGCTTTGATAGAAGCTTGTTACCTCTAAATATGACAGGAGCAGGACATTATTGAAGTTAGGGTGATTGCTTAAATGTGCATTCATGCTAAGAGGTGAATGAAACTGAGTTTGTAGCCCAAAAACCTCCATGTCATTCTCGCTTCAGATGGTTCTACATTTTCCATCTTTATTGCAGTTAGGTCTAAGATTGTGAATAGATGTCCATTTTGAAGATATTTCTTCCCAGCAGATTGTTTTTTATCTCTCTGTTGGAGGCTACTACCCCAGAGCTCTGCTGATTTACAGGCTTTTCTTAATCCAAAATTTTCATTAATCTGTGCATTGCCCTGCTGCAGGAGCAATCAGCTGAGTTAGCCAAAGCAGCTGAGATGGATGAGAAGCTGCCTTTTGCTTGAAGCAAGATGGAAAGTGTGAATACAAGGTCGTTCAATGGCATTTTAATGAGGGTGGAAAACTCTTGCAGAACTGCAATCATGACCAGCCAAATGGTACCTGCCACAGTTTAATTTGATCACAGTCCTTATGGATGAAGGCAATTTGGTATGAGATAGCTGGGTTGACCCAAAGTTTTAGAAATCTCATAAAAATTCCTTCAGGAGCAGATTTTTAAGGGTAGTCTGCGTGATGTTAGCAGCGATGAGCCTTAAGTAATAACACCCTCAATCAGGGCAGCCAGATTTGTCTTTGTCTTTCAGACTTCATAGGATCTTAAATACAGGGGCTTCTTTGTCTCTGACAATGGTAATAAGTGTCTATGTGATCACATAAATTAATTGCCAAAAATATTCCATTTAGATGATTTAGACTATTTTAAAGTAAATTCTTTCCGGTAATCAATCTCCGTATATTCACAGTTTCTAAATTATGTATGAGAATAAAAGTTTCAGTTATGTTTTGAAATCTACTTACATTTACAGTTCTATTTCTGATTTTGCACATGAATTTAAGCCTGGAATAATGCAAGGTAGGTGGTAAGAATGCAGCAACCAAACTTTAATTGACACTAAGGTTGGACTCAATAGTTTGCATTTTTAATAGAGGTTAGTGGAATAAGAAAGGGCCTTATGAGGTTTTTTTTTCCAGATGGGAACATAACCCATGGACTGCATGTTCAGTTTCCTGCGGAGGTGGCATTCAGAGGAGAAGTTTTGTGTGTGTAGAGGAGACCATTCATGGAGAGATACTGCAAGTAGAGGAATGGAAATGCATGTATGCCCCAAAGCCCAAAGTCATTCAGACCTGCAATCTGTTTGATTGTCCTAAATGGGTGGCGATGGAGTGGTCTCAGGTAAGTTGAGAAGTAATTTGAACCTTCAGTCTTGTTTTCTAAAGACAGGCTCTGGTCTTGTGTTACCATGTATTTGTTAGCACAGGACTAATGGAATAGTATAGCCATGAATGATAACCAGTAGTACTGGGAAAAGTTTGCTCAAAGCAGTTCTACCTGATAATCAAAACATTAATGTGTCTGTGTGGAGAAAAAAAATCCATGTAGAATTCCTTGTGCCAGTTGAATTCCTGATTTGCATGGAGGAGAGGTTAGAGACAGAGGTCAGGCCCCTTTGCAGTCACGTCATTTATGTCTCAGTTCTTGATAAATGTAGTATTTCACTGGCTGTAATAGTTAAAGGCATGTCTGTCTCAGGGGCTGGCAAGTCTGCAAGGGTGATTTTCCAGCATTCTCCCTTTTCATTATAGGAACAATAGCATAAGCCAACTTCTCCTGGCTGCAGTTATCTGATACAGTCAGATAGGTCAGCACTCCTGTAACTCCTTGGTTTATCCACAGTGACACGAGAGTGCAGAAAATGCAGCTCCCCTGACCCAGCCTTAGCCCAAGATCACCACTGTAAGAGGGTGCATCCTCAGTGCATAGCCACTTCTGTTTCAGACTGTTGCCAATCAGATAAACTTCACAGAACCCCAATAAATCACCTGCATTCCCAAAACTCAGACTTTTATTCCGGCATCACCCTTTCCCTTATTCACCTAGCAACTCAGGGACAAATTCCTACATCTGGGTGGGTAAAACTTCAGGGACCAGCCGTTTGCTGGTTGTGACATCCTGCAGGAGCAGCAGGGTGAGGTGGCTGTCCCCTGTCCCCTGCAGTGCACGGTGACCTGCGGCCGGGGGCTGCGCTACCGCGTCGTGCTGTGCATCGACCACCGCGGGCAGCACGTCGGGGGCTGCAACCCACAGCTCAAGCTGCACATAAAAGAGGAGTGCATCGTGCCAATACCCTGTTACAAGCCAAAAGGTAACTGGAATTTTGTCTGCCTCTGTTATTGTTTTTACATTTTTGTTCGGAGAATTAAAAGCCCCTGGTAACCTTTTTCAGAAATGCCAGAAGCTGGAATTTACTAGAGGGTTTTTTTTTTTTTTCAGTTTTGGCAGAAACAAGCACTTTAATTATTGGTGCTAGGAAAAGTGCCCTGCTGATATTTTTTGCTGATAATGTGGCCAGACTGTCATGAGGTGAACGTGCCAACTAATTCTATATAGTCTGGTCAAATTGGGAAAACCAGAATTAATGAGCTTAACACAGGCAGGAGGAGTTGTTCAATAATACTTTTAATGGGAATGAAACTCCATATGTATCACCTGGGATCTTCTTGTTTGCTTTCATTAAGTGTGTCAACATCCTCAGTGTGACTCAGCAGCTCATTAACTTATACTCAAACTGCTTTTCTTTTTCCCTGTCCATTTCTGCATTTTTGAAACAAAGAATGCAGCTCAAACAGCATGATGAAGTTTTCCAGTAAATTTTGTTTCATTATCCTGTATATCTCCAAAAGCATTAGATCAATAAGCAATGTAAACTGTGAAGTTCTGAGGTGACTAATGATAACATCCACATACTGCTTTTATTTTGAAGAAATTACTGAATGTTTTGGGTTTTTTTTCCTCTACCAGAAAAAAGTCCTGTGGAAGCAAAATTGCCATGGTTTAAACAGGCCCATGAAATGGAGGAGACCATAACAGTCTCAGAAGAGCCAACGTAAGTACACTGCCTTTTACAGTGAAGAAGCATTTCCACTGTGTTTTGCAGATCTCTGGAATGATTGTTGCTATGCAGTTTGCTTTGACAGTTGGCCCTCCATGGGAGATGAGTCCTGTGGTGAGCTGTTCCTAATTTTACATCTCAGTAACTTTGCCTCTGGAGCTCCTGTTCTGGATGACACAGAGCTACACTATTATAGTGCCCCTATATCATTCAGGAATTCAAAGGGATCTTGATTTAGTCTAATTAAGCCCTAATTAATGCATGTGGAGATGCTTCAGCAGAAATAAATTTAAAAACTTAGGTTTTATCCCGGTCATTGCTGTAACCTCAAGAATGTAGTGGTGGTATTAAAACTTAAGAGGTACTTTGTAGGGTTGCCAGGATTTCCTTGGGGGGTGAGACCAATGCATAAAGTGAGAAAAACCTGCTGATCTCTGTGCTTAGCTGCATCTCTGGGGGTAAGTTGTGCTATTTTACATGTGTATATGTGTGAAATAACATCTGGATTTTGCAAGTCCTCTTAAAAACTGATGAGGTTAAGCCTTGCAAGTCCTGGGGATGAAAGCATAGCTTAAATCCAGCTAACTTGTTCCTGACCCTTGTATGTTAGGGCATCCACAGAATTCCTTATACCCCCTGTGTACATTTCATACACACACACACATATTTACATTTGTAACATATTCAATATACAGGCATTAAAGTGCTTCAATTTCTAAAAAGTATTTACTCAGTATATGGTGAGATTTTAAACAGTATTTTATTGTGCTTTGCTGAATTCTGCACTTTTTTATAGTAAGGTCAGTTTGAAATAATTTAGAGTAGCTTAAAGAAATTACTTTGGATCTCTATTGCTCTGATAGCGGAGTGTACCTTATGCTTATTTTTCTTCTTCCATCAAGCTATTCCTGATTTTTGGCACACATGCAGCAACAGGTGTGACCATGAGTAATAAAATCTTTACACCTGCAATGACTCACAGGAGAAACCTCTTGCCAAACAGGTGTTTATATAGTTATGGTGAGTGTAGTTTAAACTTTTCACTGCTCTAGCCTCTCAAGTCGAGTGTCAACCTACTGTGAGTGGTTATTTCACTCTCCACATCAGTGGCCCAGGATTCAGGCAGGGTAGTAGCAAAGATATAAAAATAAAGTGTGATTGTCAAAGGGGGATGATGCAATCAAATGTGCTTTTTAAGTGTCAGGATAGCAGAATGAAGGTATATGAGGTCACTTCTAGAGAGGATTCAGCATGAAGCTATAAAGAAAATTATCTCCAGCATCACAAAATCCTGCTGTGGAAACCATGAGCTAATACAGTTTCTGAGTTTTTAGGATCCTTCAGCATTAGTCTCACAACAATCAGGGAGGGACACATCAGTGCTGGTTCAGGGGATATGTAGAATGTAACAGAGCTGAACCAGAAACTTTGTCATGGGATGCCTTGTGCCTTGTCCTGACAATGACAGCAGTAATAAATCCTTCCTAGCTGTGACCCATATATTCCACTGTAGCCTTTTTCTTCTCCACTCACTCTGGAGACTTGGCTGTTTTCCATCTTTCATTCATGAGCCTCATCCTGTCCTTAGGCTTTTTTTTTTCCCCCAATTTCCAGAGCATCTCCACCTAAGTCTGAAAGGTTTCTCCAGCCGCCTCTTGGTGATGACTCTTCTCACCACCCCCTCTGTGCTGAGGGGCTCTGAGGGGCTGTGCCCCCCGAGTCTGGGCACTCTGGGCTCTCCTGGGACCCAGATCTAGCACTGTAGCCACATTCCCCATTAGTTTCACTTTAGTGTCTTCTGCTGCCAGTTGCTCCCTCTTTAGTCTTCCAAGGAAGGTGGCAGGTAAGGAGAAATAAGAAATAACTGGTGCCTGACTCCATTCCTTTTTACAGATTGTCTGTTGGTCATGTGGGCAGTGATGGTTTGCAATCAGGGAATTTCTCCATCAGTGCTTTAAACCTCATGCCCAAACTATTCTGGTCCTTTCCAGCTAGAGTCAGATTTTTGGGTCAGGAATTAAGATTTAAAAAGAAACTGTGACAATAATTTGTTGCTTCTCCCAAAATAAATTATAACAAGATTTCCCTGTGGTTCAGATCTATTTAACTTTGTTTTCTGTAATTTAGACATGGCACAGTGATAACTCACAGCCCACCTCTGCCTAGCAGGAGAATTATTATTTCCTTGGTGAAATGCCATCACTTTTAATTTTAGTTACTCTGTTGTCATCCAAATTTAAACCACAATATGAAGTCTCAACTTCTAGTCCATTCTTTTATGACAACTTTCTCTCTATGCTTTTGTGTGATATTTTAGTTGATAATGAATAAGAGAATAAATGCAGCTGTGTTTTAGAACCCACAAGTGATGGATATGCCAAAAGTAGCTTGTGGAAGATAAATACTTCTGCCTCTGTGGTCTACCACGGCTGGTGTCCTGAATTTACATAGAGGGGGAATGTTCAAAAGCTTCTTTTCTTTTTTTTTTTTTTTTTTTTTCTTTTTTTTTTTTATTATTAGCAAAATAAAAAATGACTGTCCTTAAAGCGAGGCCAAGAAAAATGTAGGTCTGACCTTTTGAGTTTTCAGTTGCGGAATGTGATGACAGTTGATACCAATCATTATTTTAAATGTTCTTCCCTCGAGCCTTCTTAGTTACAGTGGGATTCTCAGAGAAGCTCCAGCAAGTTTTTGCATCCTTTTTATTACTCGTAAGTTAAGGAAATAGACACCTCAGCTGCCTTTCTCTGTCATTGCTTAGGGAAAAACAAAAATGTTTTCAAAAACTGATATATTTTTTCAGCAGTATGAACTAAAAAGTGATGTGAAATGCAGTGTTTCTCATAAAGGTTCCCACTAAGTGCATTGCAGTCATTTTCACAGACACGTCCCCACTGTGCCTTTGGTGATAAGAGAATTTCCCATGTCTCACAGTTCCTTCTCTGAAAATGGGCTGGTGATTTTGTTGAACACATTACCCTTGAGGCTGATAAAACCAGCAGTGTGATTCTGTTCAGGGCAGGCAAAGGTGGTACTGCAGGGAGGGGTAGGATGCCAGCATCATGGAAGTTCTGCTCAGTAACAGCCAACACTTTAGATGCTTCTTTACACTTTTTATCCAGGACCCTTGGTACATTAGGATTGGATTGGAAATATTGCTAGAGCAGCCTCTTTTCTTTTCATTATTTAGACATTTCCTGTCTTAACTGAAAGCAAGAACTATGGTCATGAGGAAAATAAAAAATTAAGAGACACCATGTTTTTCCAAGTCTTGATTAAGCTGAAGAAGGCTGCACTTAGTTCAGTGTTCAGTTCAGATTTGATTTGGTTGAGTTGGACTGCTCTGTTCCAGTTTTATCATCACTAGTCTAGGTCACTGTTTCATTTCCCAGGTCATCCTACACTTGCTTTTACAGCATGTGCCAGGTGAATGCACATTTTCATAAGTGCTAGACTGATAACTGCAGCATGGAGATGCCCTCTGCTGCATCTGTAGTGTCTTCATTATTTATACCTGCTCAGACAAGTGTAGGAGCAATTTAGTTCAATGTAGCATTGGGAAGCATGGCTGGGTAAAAAAAGCTGATTATAAAAAGTTGTACCTGCTCAAATTTGCATTTTACCATTTTTTTATTTTTTTTTTTTAATGAGGAGTCTCATCTATGAGCTTAAAGATCTCAGAAAGTTTTAATTTTCCTGTCCATTGTAAATTGCTGATGGTCTACAAAGCATTGTAGTAGAAGTACTTTGATGCTCCTTAATCCTGTCCTGAGATGACTCTGAGTGTGTGCCCATTGAAGGCAGACTGAGCATACTTCAGGGAAGTATTGTGTCCAAATCATGACCATGTGTGTGCTGTGAATGCCAAAGTACCTCACATCTGAAGCTGATGGAGTTTGACCTGTCACAGGCTTTGGTTTTGCATGTTCAAGATAAAATAAAAGTTAACCCACCCCCCGCACCCATCTGCCTGAACTCAAAATTCAGATAAAAATCAGCTCTCTTAGTGTTCAGACATTTCTTTGCTCTGCTTTCATATTAGCAGTCTCCATTGGCATCTGTGGTACTTAGTGTGACTTGAACATGATCATCCTTGAAGAAGTTTTATAGTTTAGGATCTCAATAGGTAAATAGTCACATGACTAGTTTAGCAAATGCCAAGGTACAATTAAAAGTATTTTGTATGTTCATTTCTTTATCTTGCACTTCACTTAAAAAATATCAGACATGAATATTCAACACAAAAATCTGAATTCTAATACAGGCTTGATATAAAGTCAAGAAAAAAAAATGCTTAGAATTTTCTGAGTTTCTTTATAAATCAGTTGGTTGCTGAGTGAAATGATATCTGTGGTTCAAAATTTCCTTTCATTTATATAGGATTTCAAAATAATGTTTTTGGAATACATTATTTTTGAATGTTTAAATGCACTCAACTAACAGTACACAAAACTAACACTAATTTCTGGTATGCTGCTGTCATGCTTTTACCAAAAGAAGTTATTATTTTCAGACTATAAACCTAGGTATGGCTAGAAGACCAACCAACTATTTTCAGCTATAAATGTCCATCAATTTTATTTTTCCAGTTAGGTACCTAAGTATAAATGGGCCTAATTTTTTTTTTTTTTACACTGAAGGAGAAGAAAGTAATCTTTCTGTTAAGTCTATGCACACTGGCCTTGATCCAATAAAGCACTTAAGCACAAGTTTCCCTCTGAACACATTGTCATCCTGTTGACTTCAAAGCACAGCTAATATGCTTAAGTTAGGCTCATGCTTAAGCATTTCATTGGATGAGGGTGATTTTGCCATCCTAAGTAGTTTGCATAGCTGTCTTTAAAAAGACTGTCTTTAAAAATCCTGATATTCCAGGATTAAGCTGATTCTGTCTGTTGGGGTAAGAGAAAGCCTTCCTTTGTAGCTTTTCCCACAGAATGGCCATTAGAATTTATATCAAAAGCGTCTGGACACTGACCCACTGGCACCAGCTGTGCCATCAGACTCAGTGGGCTGTTAGGTTGCTCCTAACCTGGCATTTGCTCAGATTTGCAAATTGTAGGGCACAGCCATCCACTGTTTTGATAGTATCCTTCCAACAAAAATCAATCTGACCATGTTGGAAGGTGCTCAGGCTTGTGAAGGGATGAGCACTGGGAGTTCTCAGTGTCAGGAGGAGCTGGGATAGTGTGCCTTTTCCTGAAGTCTGATGAGGACCAGTGAGCTCTAACTAAAATTCTGAGACAGTTCAAGGAAACTTTGATGGGCTTAGATATATTTATCTTTGTAGCAGAGCTGTAAGGCTATTCCATTAACATCTCCTTAAAGAATAACCAGGTAATCTTTAACCTCTGTTAGAAATGAGAATAGCCTTTTCCACAGGAAAAAGTTTCTTTTGGGGTCTGTCCCAATCACAGCCGGGGTGACTATCCCAAGGACTGACTTAGAGTATCCTTACAGCTTATCCAGCCATCAGTCTCCTTTCTTCTATTTGATTCTTCCTCTGTGTATACTGGCAAGAAATTATTGGCAAGATGATAAACTGTGCACAGAATCAAACCACACTGTTGACATTTTTCTGTGCTTACTGTGCATGCAGAGTGTAAATACTGATTTTTGTCTTACACAACTGTTCTTATGTTTGTAAGGGCAACTTTCCTGCAGTAAGGGAAGGATAATCTTTTATCCAAGATAAGGGCCAAATCTTTGAATCCTAATTTGGATCTTTCTTTCCAAATACATTTTTAACATTGGTCAAATTATCCTCCTATATCTCCTGCTGGTGTTTTGATCATCAGCTACATTTGGACACATAATAAAGAGCAACTGCTGCCTTTTCATGAGGGGAAAAAAAGTTCTAGGAAATTCTGTATCTGATTTCTTATAAAGTACACCCTAGAGCCACCCAGGATGACTTTATTGATGAAATTCAACCCCTTGGCTCTAGTGCCATTTTGAAAATTACTATCAGATATTAACGTGACCCTCAAAGTCAGAGAATATTATGACAAATTCATGACCTGTAAAACAAGATTTTACTGTAGTTCATCAGGAGCACAAAAGCTTTCTAATAAAAATGATGGACTGTGGGCTGGTTAGACTGTAGGCTCTTTATTGAAGATGAGAGGCTGCTTGGAAGATTGAATCTGAAGAGCAGCCTGCAGTGCTGGATGTGCCTCCATTTGAAAAGGGCTTCTCTTCTCTCTGGTTGCTGATTGTTAGTATGACAAAGTGAGGAGCTCTCAGATTTAAGCAGGTTGCAAATATACTTTTGGGATATACCCAGGTCTCTGTACTTGGGGAGCTATTTTATATGGTAATAGATACATCTTCCTGGAGTTTCTCCTTTTTTTCCCCCCTGAAGGAGCCTGAGAAAAGATTTAGGTGTTTCCCTTTTTCCTCAGAAAAGGATACAGCTTTGCCTGTTCCTTCTGATTCTTTCTTCTCTTTTCCTACATCTTCTTGTGTGAATTTTGGTAGATGGTCTGGGATGTGAGAATCAAGTGACAGACTTAAGATACTTGGTTATGCATTCCACTTAAGCATCAGTAATTATGTATTGTCTGCTCTGTGTATAAACACACATCTATGTGTGTTGGCTGTGGTTTAGCTGTGCATACACAGGCACAATTACATGGAATAAATGACTGTTCTGTGATGGTCTGCAGGTTTATTCCTGAGCCCTGGTCTCCATGCAGTGCCACGTGTGGCAGTGGCATCCAGGTGCGAGATGTGAAGTGCCGGATTCTCCTGGCCTTTACCCAGACTGAGGTGGAGCTGCCCGAGGAGGAATGTGAGGATGTGAAGCCACCAACAGAACGAGTCTGTCACCAGGTGTCCTGTGACAGTGATCCTGTCCCCTACACACCAGAATTCCCTCATGCTGAAGATGGCAGTGTGATTTATGACTGGGAATATATCGGGTTCACTCCATGTTCAGCCACGTGTCTTGGAGGTACCTTTTATTTTTTCTTCATTTATTGTGAGTTGTAAGAATCTGGCATGGTTTGGTATTGTTGCATCTCCTGTAAGTGTTACCCTGAAGTAACTCTGTTCATCTGTGGGAAAACCTGCAGCTACAAGCTTTAATATACTTTTGGTTATCAATAGGCTATTTCAAACTACTTTCTTTCCTTCAGCAAACAATTACTGGGTTAAGTAAGGGGCAAGAAGTGGATACAGCAACTTGCTTTAGTCTTGCTGTGCCAGGAGTGTCAGCTGCCAGGCCGTGTGTGGTACCCAGTATGTTTGGTGCATCAGTGGTGGAAACATTTAGATGACCTTCCTTCTCCTAGGAACCAAAAGTGTGTGGTTTCAGAGTAAAAAAATCCCATGTTTATTCCTTTTCTTCCAAAATGCTGCCATTCTCTGCAGAGCAGTAGGAATCCAGAGTTGTAATTAGTGAGACTTGCTTCCAGGCTGGCCGGCAGGAAGATCAAACGGGAGCTGGTTTGGTGCTCTGTATCACTGCAGAGGAACTCTGTGCCATACATCTGTCTGCAAGTAGTTAGGCACATTCCTCCTTGGATGTAATCGAATCTCCCTGTCGTAGTAAGTACATGTTACCAGACAAGGCTGCTGGTGTTGCTACTACTTGCTGTACTTTGGGACCGAGCACAAGTGAGTTATGAAGTGTTAAGTGGAGGCAGTGGGATTGTGAACACACCTATATATGACAGGACTGCTGACATCAGTGGGAAGTGAAGACAGTTGTACCCATAGAAGAAATAAAAAAAAATGTAGAAAAAAAGAGAAAACAGAAACAATTGGAAGTGGGGAGCAAGATAGAGCTCACAAGCAGCCTCCTTTGTGCTGTTCACCAGCTCAAAGCTGGAAGGCAGAAGCTGGGAGGGATGGCCCAGAATGGGATCAGCAGGACGGTAAGTGACTGCTAATGTCTCCTTTATCATTTACCACTGCTGCTTACTGAGGGGGGTGATCCATAGGAATAACAGCACCTGTGATCTCCAAAGCTAGAACTTCCCATTCCCAGCATTATCTGCAGTGGGCATCATGATTGGCTGGGGAGGAGAGACTGTAGTCAAAGTATGTTTGTAGAAGCATGAAATGGTAGTGACAGCTATTGTGGCTGAGAGTCTCTGTTTTGTATTTCAGTAAGAGAAATGTTTTAGAAATAAGGAAATTCTACTGTAAAGCAGAAGCAAACCATTCATTAATTCTAAATCTGTAGTTCTGGTATCTCAACTGATTTTTGTAATGTAAAACCATTTTCTTGCTATCTTAAATCCCCTTTACTGCTTTTTAGCCAATGTCTTTTCCATAGGTGTTCTTAAACTGCAAGGTTTTTGAATTTTGAGGGTATCATCAGATTTGTAGGCTGAAATAATCTCTAGTCTTTGCCTGCTATTGCACGTGTGCATGTTTGCATTGTGCATCTTCAAGGGTGAGCTTGTCCTTGCAAAGCATCCCCATAAAAACTTGCACTTGGTGTGTAGGCTGATGGTAATTTAAGGAGCCTGCACTGAACACAGCAGTTTCATTGGAAGGAACTTCAAAATGACTGATGAGCAAGAATCTTGTGTTCAGCTTAATTTTGTTCCTGAGGGAGCTGAGTATGAATTCTGTTGTTGACTTCTGACCCCTTCATGAATTTGTGAGGTTTCCTGACCCAGAATTGTCCTGTAAGTGTTCACAGTAATCTAACAATTTGTTTGCTATGCAGTAGAAATGACTCACTTGAAGAGGTCTGAAAGACAATATCTATTTGTGTTTTTTAAGACTTCTGTGGTATCACTGGTACTGTGTCTAGACATTTTCCTTACTTGATGCTCCTGGGAAATGTGGGAAATTGTCAGGGTGTTTTATCAATGAGCAGCTTCAGAAGCCCTCATGTTGCTGTGCTAGTTTAGGTGATTTTTCCTTTCTATCAGCTCTGGTCTTCTGGCTGCCTTGGCAAAGGCTTTCAAGCAGACCAAAAATTACCTGCCGATAAATAGTTTTAAAGGAACCAGACATCTCTTCTGTTTCCAACTCACTGCAATGTACTAACTAATGATCTCACTGTCTACTATTTTTCCATTGTATAGTTCAAAGGACCTGATCCATTTCTGCTAAGTTTTATGTTCAAATCTCATTTCAATTAGATGAACTCTTTCATTATAAGAAATAAATGTTGTCTGAGTTTGGAATAACCCAGTGTAATGTAAATTATATTAGGTACTTTTTTCTCTAGTATGTATGCATCTAGCAGTGGCTGTTAAAACAAATTCCTGTGGATTTCTGTATCCTCGGAACTCCCTACCCCCATTTCTTACTGCTTAACTCTTTCTGAATGAGGGAAAATTCTGCAGGGTCTAAGTAGGCTGGAAGCTTTTATAGCCACTATTTGAGCAAAGTCCGAATCTCTCTTTCAGAGCTTGTCACTTGCACCTTTTTTTTAATCCTCACACAGACTAGACTTGTAATTCAGTCTCCTCTGGTCCCTCTGCAAAGCAGATGAAAAAATGCAGATGGAAACATTGGGGATTTTTGGGTATTTGACTTACAGAGGGTGATTTGCAAGGCGTTATCAAACATCATCTTTCCAGTTCTAGAGCAAGAGTCACACCAGTCTTGGGTCATTTGTGTGCTTTCTGCACCAAACCGCTGTGGCTTCTCACACACCACGTGAAGGGCCAAACAAGTTGAGGTTTTGAGAGCAGCTGAGTTGTTTTATGCCTCTTAGCATAATTAATGCTTCCTTCATCAGTCTTTCCATGAGTGTAAATAAAAGTTGTCGAGGTCTATTAGTCATAGGCAGACATCACCTTTAATACCCATAGGAAGCTCTGTAACCAGTCTGAAATCTAGAGATCTGTTTTTTTTATTCAGTGCCTGAAGAAATCCCAAACTGAAATTAAGCCAGCTGTGTGCTTGGGGATCTCAGAATTTGCCTTCATTTTCCCTGAATGGTTTTTTGGGTTTCTTTGTTTTTGTTTTTGTTTTAAATCTGAAGAACTTTGGCCATGATGTGAGAGTCCCAGATGTAAGTTTAATTTACATAATATCACCAGCAGGGAATTAATAATCATTATGAGAATAAAGAATATGCCTGAAGAGAAATGTTTTCGTTGTAATCTATACCATTTCTTTAGTGTTGTCAATCATTTGACTACTCAGCAATATTTAAAAGGGATGTTTTTCATTTTAAAAAATCACTGAACACTTTCTTGTTTAAATATACCTTTAGTTGCAAGAGGCAGATTTTGGTGGTTAAATGATGTTGTTATTGTTATTATCATTATCATTATTATAATTCTCCATATGCTTCAAAAACTATTATTTGAGCCACCTAAAATCATTACATTGGCCTAAAAATAATGGGATTGAGCAGTAAATAACATATGCACTTCCCGTTATTTCCTCTGTAGCCTCTGTGGCTTTGGTAACTTCAGAGTTCAGTCAAGTTGTATTTTCAGGCTTTTGTCTGGACCATAAGGGCTAAAAGTTTACCATTTTATTTATGAGAAACTTGAGATTCTTAGAATATTAATGGATGCTAGCCAAATTCAAGGGCTCTAAGAAAAACAATGACCGTTCAGAGACTCACATATAAAGGTGAGAGAATTTGCTCTCCGCTTATGTTGGAGTCACCTTGATAACTGGTCACTTGTATCATTTGTTTCATTAGCTGCAGACGTTGTTCACTCTCTTACAGAAGTATAAAATAGAGAGAGGCTCAAGGAGATGTAGAATTTGGCATTTCTTCTTAGTTATTTTCGGCTTACAGTACATATTTTTAAGAAGCCACCAAATGGAGACTATCTGATGTAAATAAATGTCCTTCCCCTTCCAGGTGTAGAGAGTAGAACCTTCTTCACATTGCACAGTAGCTTTCCATCCCCATTTTCTTTGTACTTAAAAAAAAGCAGGAACAGAAATTCTGGGCTTAATTCAAGCATTTTCATCTTTTAACACAGCTTCAAGCAGTGTATATTTCATCGCACAGAAAAGATTGTAAAAGAATGTAAATGTATGTGGTTTGAATGCTGGGTTAAAATAGAAAATATTCTATTTCACTGAATAGTAGGGTAATTACTACAATAGTGCATCAGATTACTGTAAAAATACTTAATGCTCCCTGCTGCATACATAATGTTTTAGTTAAATTATCTAGTATGTTTATATTATAAGCCAAGAAAGTCATACATATAAAACTTTGCTTGTTTGAATAATAGAGTTTTCCATTTTCCAATCAACATAGAGTAAGTTTATCAGCGATTGAAGTTCCCAGCTAATGGAAAATTATAATTTTGAGAAATCTGTTTAATTGTGAAGACATTTTGACATTTAAGTTCAAGCAAATTTAACATCAATTAAGTGCAGTTAATTTTTGAATAGAGTTCTTGAACTGAGAACGAAGGAACAGGAAGGAACTTCGTGGTAGGTTTTTAACAACTCTTTAGTATCCATTTTGTACTTACAGCATCGAAACAGGGTGCAAGTTTTCTTTCACTGAGGCCCCTGTGGGGAAGAATTGCTAATGCAGTTTGTGCTCTGTACTTCAGTCAAATGAAAAACATACCTCGTATCAACATTTTCTTCTCTTAATGTGATTAAAGCTCCACAGGTTCTGCTGCAAGGCAGGAACAACTTAATGAACTCCAGGTGGCAATTTGTAGTCAGACCCCATCACCTAGGATGATATGCCTTTTGTTCATTTGGCTGGCCAATTTAGCTTATGTAACACCAGGATAAAAATTCTCATGACATTATTGCCAATTTAGATGATCTGAGGGGAATTTAATTTCATTCCCCTCCTTTGTGTTGGATATAAAGATGACTCTGTGTTGCAACCTCTTCCAGAGCAGAAGAATCACCTTGGAAAACAATTTTCTCACGACAACACAGGGAGGTCAGCGAAGGTAAAGCTTGGTAGCATAGGGTAGATTATGACCTAAAATATTGATTATATGGATGCTTGGCATGGACTTGATTACTTGTCTGTTTCTGTCAGAACCCCGCTCTAAATGCTTCATTCTCTCCTGTGGACAGTCAAATGTGCATTTTCTGTGTGAGGAGAAGGAGAAGCTGCTCCTGTTAAACACTTGAGGACTGACTGGAAAGAGGACTTGCTTCCCCTACTTCTATAACAAAAAATATGTTTATTGTTTTGTCATCTTTGGGCATTTTGATGTCTATATTCCAGTCATGGTATTTGTTGATGAATATTTATTCTCAGCCTGACTAGTGAAATAGTTTTCCCATGATATGTCTGTTCTACGTTAATGGAATTATCAATACTTTGATACAAGAGAACTGAATAGGTTGTCAATCATATTTAAGGTCAGGTCTTTTGTTCTATAAAAATTCATCACTTTGTAGATGTAGTGAAAACATTTATATAACAAGGTCTTTCTGAACTGCAAATGAGTCCCAGAGGGGATCTCGAGGTGTACCAGAGAGCCTGAAAGAAATCAGAATCTATGTTACTCTGAAAATTGCTGCTGCTTTACCCCTGCTGAGGTGTCTGAAGTAGTTGGACTGGCTTGAGTGGGGTTCTGGCCTGGGCTGGCTGATACACTGGACTGAGTCAAAATTGTTTAGAGATGGAGGGAACATCTTTGGTTTATGAAAAAAATGACAGTGTACAGGAGAGAAATGTTGGCCTGGGGATGGAACTTTGTGTGTTGGGTGTTCCAGGCCACTGGAATGACCAGTGGTCAGCAGTGTCCTTACAAAATCACTGAAGACAAGTGAAAGATAGGCAGGAAAGGAAATTAAATTCTATGAAACTATAACTCTTCAAGAGCCATTTTTACCTGGAAATAATAAAGGTATTTTATGATTTCAGCTCTTTAGTACTATAGGATTCAGATCATTAGCGTTGCTTGTACAGAACATCCCAGATACACAGAATCCCCCAGGCACATCACAACCATCTTGTATTTTATGTGCATGTGAGAGAACTTTGAAATTGAGCAAGGCTTTCATACTAAAATATATGATATATAAAATTGGATAATTGCAGAAGTTTAAAATAGAAGTAGTTCACTGAATGTGTATTCACTAAGCTGTCTTGCTCTGAAGGAAACTTATATTACGTTCCATTTTGCTCATAGAAATTTGAGCATTACTAATCTTCCATGCTTTAGTAATAAGATCCAGGTAGCAAGAGCTGCCGATCAGAAGGTGCCAAGAATGGTAACGAGTGAGGAAAGCTCTAGGCTGGGTCAGATTTGCTGCCTTCAGCAAAACCATTGCATCTCTTGGCCACTGAGAATGGCTGACTAAACATAGAACGTTTCTCCTGACTATAGCTTTGAAAGTCTTCTGCATTTTTATAACAATTTTTGCAGATCTTTAGCTCTTTATTAAAGGCAAGGTAAGTGAGAAGGAATCACTTTTACCTCAATTTTGGCAATGAAGGTTGGTTTAGGATCATTACAGACCCAGTAGATGCAGTCTCTGGTAGTAGCTTGACAGAAAAACCCGGTTTTTTATTGGTTTTCTGAGCAATAGAATGACAAATCAAGACTTTTAAATATCACAGAAGTAAAGTTAAGATACAATTCACAAATATCTTCTGAGTATTAAATATGTACACTGTCTCTACATTCCTTTTTGTTTGAAATGTTACTTTTAAGCCTGCTGTCTAATTCACTGCTT